>NW_023425515.1:23648610-24848610 GCF_014108245.1 Pipistrellus kuhlii | reverse complement strand
GGCCAATATGAAATATTTCAGCATAATATTCCTAATATTAGGAGGAAAACATGAAGGCAAAATATGTGACACAAAAGAAAATACTACGAAATGGCAAGAAAAACTTTCATAAACTATGTAAAATAATTAAATAACAAATTAGGAGTCTGTAGGTTTGCATGTTTGTGTCTGGGGGAAGCTAAAGTATAAACTGGGTCCTAAAAGATCATGTAGCAGACACCAGTAATTGCTATCTTCCTTTCTATTGTGTTCTGGAACCCACGTCTCAGTCCTAGGAGAATGCAAATCAAACATGCTAATCCTATTTTCTTCTCTGTGTCATCCTTCTGATCCCGTCCCTATCTCTTCTAGCCCATCTTTCTTTCTGCCTGGCAATCTGAGTTTCTTGTTTTCAGTTAAGGGAGAGAATTTTAGGACAAGTGGACAAGGATAAACTGAGGCACAACAAAGGATTACATCAGGAATAATACAGAAAACATCTGAGATCTAGACAACAGAAAAACCCTCTTCTGCTTTCCTTCTGGCCCTTTATACCAAATCTCCAGGAGTGAGCAGATAAAAGGCCAACTTCACAAAAAGTTGAACTATTTTGCTAGTAGGGCAGTCAATCCTTATACACAGTCCTGTGAAGCCAGTGTATCTGTGTGTGGATTGGAGGCCTGTTGGTGTGCCTGTTACTCCCAAGTTTTAACTCTGAAACTAGATGGTGGCTGCACACCTTTTGTATTAGCTTTCCTTGTATATCTTTAACCTTCATTTTTTAATTTTTATTTTTTTGCAACCATTTCATGATGCCAAAATGTTTGGTAAAATCACCACTGGTCTCTAAGACATCATAGTTTTAAAAATCACAGCATTCTTGCTTTCTCTCCATTGTCTTGAACAGTGAAACATTATCAGCAAACTCACAGCTCTGTTGTTGAGCACTGCAAATGTTTCAGCTGACCCATGACTTTTGTGGATAAAATTTAGGTGAATCATGAATCATCCCACAGGAAGATTAATATTTTCTAAAGTCAACTCCTTTAACACAATTGTATGATTTTGGACTTCTGTTGAAAACTAGTGGCCCAGTGCACAGATTCATGCACATTGAAAGAAAATTAATTAGAAGAAAGCATCTAAACTTTCTAAATCTTCATTTTCTGGCTAATGAAAAGAAAATAGGATTTTACTCAGTCTCTCTCTACCCAGTCCAGAACTTCTCTGAAGATCAAATGAGATGAAGCATGGGAAAACACTTCACAAACATTTAGTTAAATTGTAAAATGTTTGCAACTGGCTTTAAAGCAAGTAGGATTCCTGAGCAGAAAGAACTCCAAGGAGTCTAGTAGCTAGGGAGAAGAAGCTGGGCATGCTATGTGACGTCATTACCTGGCACCACAGCAACAGTTTCTGGGCTGGGCTGTGGGCCACATTTTGTGCCATGGGGTCTTGGCAGCATTGGCTACAATTTGGTGGGGTGTTTTTCTGGGGGGTGGCAAGGCCTGTGTCTCATTTGGGGAAAGCTCAGTGTTGGTTTGCTAGTGCCAGGTCTCTGGTGCCATTTATTTTTAAATGGCCAGTGTGCTTCATGGCAGCTCCTGCATTGAGTGCCTGTCCCCTGGTGGTCAGTGTGTATTGTGGCTACTGCTCACAGCGTCTGCCCCCTAGAGGTCATTGCGCATCATAGGTACTGGTTGGAGGGAAGGACCAACACTTAGCTTTGTATATATTATAGAAGATAGTGTTATTGGTAGGGTGTCCTCCATGTCTCCAGATAGCCACTGGAATTGGACTTCCTTGAGTGCTGCTGGAAAAAAGTTTCTGAGGCCCCAAAGGAAGATGAGGTGTCATAAAAAGTTGTAATTCTTTATAATTAAACTCCTGAGTTCTCAAGGTCACATATCTCTCTGTCCTATCATGGAAAAAGTCCCTAGCAGAGCTAGGAATCAAGTCACTGCCCAGAGCTTCTGTTTCACATTGAAACAGTCCAGTCCAGCATCTGGCTAGGTTAACTTGTTTTTCCAGCTGCAGTCCATTGTGTGTAAGGTCTATGTGGCCATGGGCCATGTGGCTTTTAGGGCTACATGTCTATGCAGGAAACATGGGCGAGTACAAGGAAGCAGGAGCAAAGCCAGAGGAACAAGCGAGAACTCTTTTGTCTCAGGATTATGTATTCCCAAATTTCTTCAGGCATGCAGTGGCTCCGCTCCTCTGTCCAATTATCTTTGTTCTCAGGTTAGACTGACAGGCAAGTACCTTCTTTATGTCACCGACTCACTGGGCATGTGTCCATCTTCTCCTTTATCCAGTCTGTGCCCCAAGTGATCTTCAAGGATGGACTGGTAGTATCCAGGGAAGTGTGAAACTGCAGCTTCCTAGTGGAGCTGCCCAGATGACCATGCTTATGTCTGGCCTTGTCCTCACCTTTTCCTATTAATAACTAGCTGATTACAATGATAACCATAGGACAGATCAATGTGATTAAGTCAATAAAATCTCAACCATCTGACCTCATAACTGGAAATATAGGTGAATATAATCTAAATAATCCAAATATCTTTTGATATGTGCAACAGCAAAGTCCCAAATATTAACTTGAAATAATTGAAACCATACTAAGAGTCTAAGTCAGAGGTTGTAAAATGGCCCCACTTTCCAGATCCCACTTCCCTTACTCACTATTCTGGGATCCACTTCTAGGAAAAGAGGTGCTGCCACCAACATTCAGTTTACAGCTGGACTAGATTGTCAAGTAATTTTTTAAAATATATTTTATTGATTTTTTATAAAGAGAAAGGGAGAGGATAGAGAGTCAATTGATGAGAGAGAAACATCATCGTTCAGCCACCTCCTGCACACCCCCACTGAGGATGTGCCCGCAATCAAGATACATGCCCTTGACTGGAATCAAACCTGGGACCTTTTAGTCTGCAGGATGACACTGAGCCAAATCAGTCAGGGGTGTTAAGTAAATTTATAATGAATACCTTCATAGGGGCAAAAAATCACCATCATGCCTACTGCCAAACAAAAAGAGGAGATCCATAAATGTTTGCTGAACAAATGAAGAAAAGTCCATCCTTTGCTGCATTAGGATTAGATGACTGTACACAGAGAATCTGTTTATGTCAACACTAAAGTTAATCGAGCAGAGTAATTGCTAATATCAATAGTTGCTGGAAAGTAGCTTTTCTTTGAAACTATCTTCCTACTAAGTGTACTAGGACACCAGAGGAAAACAACTCTTTCCCAGTTTCATCCCAATTGTAGCAAATTGATAGTTTTGGAAGTTCATGTTCACTGTATAATACATTAAGTCTTAGTTCACCCACATACTTCTACAAGAAAGAAACCTTCATAGGTTAATATTTTCCCACTTGTTTCCAAAATTGCTAGTTGTTATTTATTCGTTGCTGGCAAACTGTAAACGTTAAAGGCGATAAACTAGCCATCACAAGACCATGGACTTGCACTAGTAAATTCACACTCACCTCCCCTGATGCTAATCAAAATGGTCTCTGTCTCTTTCTACTGGCTCTCCCGAATGACTGCCACAGAATAATCCACAACTCAAAACATGCAGTGTGTTCAGATAAAACTTGCATAATTTTAGTTGCAAAGGATCTGTTCTTTGTTAACTGTGTTAAAAGAGCTGGAGTGTGTGTGTATTTTCAGGATATAATCGGGTCTTAGCCTTGCTCTATCACCTCTCAGTGTTATACTTAATCTCAATTGCTCTCTCTAATATTTTGCTCAGGGACATAAATCTAGGCCGCATGAAAAGCTTTCATTCTTTTGCATAACTTTAAGTGGCCTAAGAAAGATTCCTAACCAAGGAAGTGTGAAGGGAGTTCATATCTTTGATACCAAGACGGCTTGAAGACAGGGACACAGAAGCAGCAATATAGTACTAAAATCCCAGGGGAGAGTATCTAGTAAGGATAGCTTTGTTGCCAGGATGAAGATATGTTGACTAGGAAACTAGAGGAGGAGAAAATATGTGATAGTTAAGAAACACACACACACACACACACACACACACACACACACACACACACACACACTCATACCCAAATGACCTAATTTGGAGGGGAAAGCTGTAACCATCTTGAGAATGAGCAGTGCTGGTTCCAGAATTCCTCCACCCCAGGATCTCAGGAAAAGCACTCTGTTTGGAAGAGAATGCAGTCTTGGAGCTACATTTCAGAGAAGCAAGCACACTTGTAATATTTAGATTATAAGCTAAAGACTAATAAGAATATTAAATTTTTAAGGATTGCTGTATTTACATTTTACTTAGGACTGAGAAAAAATGTATTGTCCATATTAAAGAAGCCACCTACATTTGGGGGGTACACTTGGGGAACTGATGAAAATTATAGGAGGAAGGCTCACTCCTCTCTTGACAGCCCTACTGAATGATTTGAGGTGAGCATGGCAAGGGTTTTCAGAGAATTTTAATTCAATAAATAAAAACAGAAAGAGATGTCATTTTTCTCAAAAACACTCTCATGAATATATACAATTATTTTCTATTGACTAGGCAGACCATTTCCTCCTGATGCAAAGCAACAAAAAGCACAGGGGAGAATAAAAGTCCTCACCTATCCTGCTAAGTTTGTGCATGTAAGCGCTTGTTTGGGATTTCTTAGAAACTCAATGGGATACTTAACATCACTTTAAATTCCTGATGCTGTCACAGCTCATCGCCCTGAATCATATTGCTATAGCTGGCTGCCCTTTCCTAAACACGAGTGAATATGAACCTAGAGCCATAAATTGTTTCAGAGACAAAAAAAAGCTAACAGCTGTTTATGGAAAGCAATGTGTGAAGCCAATTGTAAGGGGGGAAATGATTGTTATAAACACACAATCTTGCAAAATGGTACATGATGCTTGAAAAAGTTTTATTGCTCTCAACATGCTGTTCCTTTGTGGCAGGTAATATGTGCTCACTGCGACTTCATCTCACAGGGTTGCCTTCTCATTTTAGCTAGTGGTGTGGAAGGCACCGGGGCCTGCAGTGTTCATCAGTGATCTGAATGCACTCCAGCTCAGAGCCCCCAATGTTAACAGGGCAAGAGCTGACAGCTCGAATGAAGGAAGAGGCAAAAAGCAGATGTCAAAAAAATCCTTTGTTTTTTGGGGGGCACAACTAGGATGCTGAAGAATCAATTGATAAAGGAAGTTTATTTCTGTCTACTTCCTACCTACTCCTGAGGGTCTTTGGCTAATATATTTTGACATGTTCCCTCTCCCGCAAAGGAGAAGATCATGTATATATTAGTCCCAAATTCAAGACCAACCACACAATTATACTCTACACTAGGGGTGTCGAACTCAATCAGAGAAGGGGCCAAAATCTAAAATCCAGCCTAAATCGTGGGCCGAATGGTTTACTGAACAGTCATAAACTGTCATTGTGATGGAATCGCAGGGGAGTGCAGTGATGACAGCCCGGTGCGGGCCACATTGCAAGGCCAGGAGGGACGGATTTGGCCCGCGGGCCTTGTGTTTGACACATGTGCTCTACACCATTCTCTAACAAAATGCTTCTCACAAATGGAGGACAATGTCCTTTCAGGGAGTCAGAGTAATGAGAAGAAAATTTCCAGCTGCTGCTACAATTCATAACACACACATGCCCACACTATAGAAATGGAGAGAAAAATGTCTATAAAGGTTCTTTATACTACTTTATTGGGAATGATTTTTTTAATGATAAAACAAGCTTCTAATTTTATTTTTCTCCACCTCGCTCACAGTAGGGGTCTTGCACACAGTGATCATTCAACAAATGCTAATAAATCACCACTTGAGTACACGAAGTTGAAAAAGTACATTGGGGACTGGGAATGAATGTGAAATAATCAAATTTCTAAAACCACTTCTGAATAGAGATGACCGTAGAGAACTGCTCAAGGAGATAAATTGGCACTTTTCTGCTTCTGTCTACATTGAAACTGTGAGTCCCACAAAGGCAGTAACCATCTCCGTCTCCTCCTCACTGTAACATCACCACCCAGCACAAAGTATGGACTGTGTTCATTCAAAAGCCAGCTTTGTGGGTGCTCAACTCTTACAGTTACAAAAGGGCCCCACATTTGACTAAATGCTCGGCCATCACCATGTTGAAATTCTTGCTACTTTTTGAACAAAGTGCCCCACCTTCCCATTTTTGTATCTGTTCCTGAAAATTAGGTAGTCAGGACTTCACTCAATACATGTGTAAATGAATAAACACAAGTAAACAAAATCAATGACTATCTAGCTTTTTAATTACTATAAGAGTTCTAAAATTTTCAACTGTGTTTAACACTTCTTCATATTTTCCTATCACATTGTGAAGTATTCCATACATGACTTGTAATGTAAAAAAATCAAAAGCCAAGGAGTTGACACAGAAAGGGAAAACTGCTCTTTTTCTTTTGATACTCAATAAATATTTATTTGTGCTGTATAATGTGCTCAGGCCTAAAATATAAAATATAGAAAAATTTAAGACAGGTACCATATGATTTCACTCATGTGTGGAATTTAATGAACAAACTGAACTACCAAGCAAAAACAGACTTATAGATAGAGGGCAGGCAGGCAACTCTGGTGTGTGTGTGTGTGTGTGTGCGTGTGTGTGTGTGTGATGGGGTCCTGGGGAAGAAGGGGGTTGAGGAAAAAAAAGATAACTCAAGGACATGGACAACAGTATGGTGATTGCACGGAGGGAATTGCAAGGGGGGGTGGAGATAGAAGAGAGGATGAATAGTGATGAAAAAATAATAATAAAAGAGAAAAAAAGTATAAAGCTAAAGTATTGTTTATAAAAACTGACTGTAAAAAACAAAAAGGCTAAGGAGAAGAAGACAGTAGGACACTTTCAAATTGCATTTAAAATTTGCCAAATAAAAAAATGCATAAACTGATGATCAAAAGTGAAGAAATACAGATTTATCCATATAAGCAAAACAGCTGTAAAATTTTAGGTATCTGAAATAACCATAATCATCTCCTCCTGTATCAATAACCTGTTCACTCTGATGGGTTAGCTCAACTGAGTAGTAAGACATACAAGTTAAACTATAATAACTTAGGCAATGTTTGACATAAATAATGTTGATTGATGAAAAGAATATTGTATAGATAGAAACTGGTATGTAAAGAATTAAATATATTTAATATATTATAAAGAACTCATAAAATCATTGAAGGTGAGAAGGATCTCTTAATAAGGTGCCAGGAGATCACTGTTTGATTCCTGGCAAGGGCACAATCTGGGTTTGATCCCCAGTAGGGGGCATGCAGGAGGCAGCAATCAATGATTCTCTCTCATCATTGATGCTTCTATCTCTCCCTCTCCCTTACTCTCTGAAATCAATAAAATATATTTTAAAAATTTTTAAAGAAAAGATCTGAAAAGCTATTCTAACTTTGAAGTTTCCACAGAATTAGCTGAGGCCAGTTGTAACTGCATCTCAGTTCAACTTATCCATCTACTCAGGTCTGCTTCCCTCACCTCTCACATGCATTGTTCCCAGTAGCAGTCTTCAACAAACATCCTATGCACATCTCAGAGTCTGTTTCTCCAAGAGCCCCACTTAGAACAGTCGGTAATGGAAGTAGTGTGACAGAATCTAGAACTGCAATGAGATTAAAGATGTTGAGTATTGGTTTTGGTCTCAAGATCAGCTGCAGAAGTAATGACGATAGGTCATTTCATTAACATTACTCTTGCAAATTTTCCTGGACAAGAAAACAAGCAGAATCTCAGAGGAGCTATTTTCACTAATTATTATGTAAAAAGGTAGATCTGAGTGGTACAAGGCAATAACACTCAATTTTTTTTTTTCTTTTCTTCAGAACCACACTCATCCCTCACTGCTGGCCAGGTTGGCAGTACATGGCCCATGGCCAAAGACTGCTGCTCCAGAAGTTACCCTCAGCTGAAGGAAACGTCTGCATTTTAGGTCATGCACCTACCAAGGTGCATGAAGTTTGTAATAAGGAAATCCTGTTTCAGTTCCACATCTCAAGACTGGGCTGTTTTGAAGGCATATTCCAGCTCTCCAGTTCTCTGTAAAGAACTGTAGAGCACTTGTTGGAATGTCACTGCACTTCAATGTAGAAGGTCAGAGTGTTTCTCTGTTTGAACAGTTGGTTGGCTCTTCTACAAAGAATTGTTTCTGCACTAGCTCTGGGTCCCTGAGGAGAATCCCACTGCCAGACACGAGACCCGGTGAAGTGTGACATTGTTAGAATAAGAGAATATAGAGCACTGGACCCTTTGGTTGCTCATTCCCCTGGAGTCCCCTACTTTCCACCTGTTACAATGAAAAGAATGGAGGAATAGCCATACCTGCTGAGAAAGGATGGCAAAAGCTCTTAAAACCAATTAGATGACTGATTGATTGATAATGGATATTATAGATAGGTAGACAGATAGCAAAAGTAATAAAAGTACATTGATCACTGTTAGATTTGTATCTAATTCTTGCCCAAAGATTTGTCCAGTCATCATTACCTAAGTATCCACCTAGTATAATACAATCAAAATACCAACACTGCTTAACTCTGGTGTTGTGGATTTTTTTTTCCATTTTTATCTTCTAAATTGTTATAAACACATATTGCTTTTATACTAAAAAATATTATAAAAACATATTTGCAACAAGAATGATGAAATGTTATGCTTGATATATATATAATGAAATATATATATAATGAAATACATGGTTTCACTTATCAAATTAGTAAAGACTGAAGAGGATAATAAAATTTTATGCCAGTGAAATAAAGCAGAAATTTTCATATACTGATACTGGAACACAATTAACATTTATGCAAATAAATATTAATATCAGCATTATATAGAAGAGAAAAAGGATCATGGTATATGTGTTTATATAAAAAGGATCATGGTATATGTGTTTATATAAACACATATCAAAAGGTATTTGCCACCACTTAAAGTAAGTTTTGCAAATAGTTTTAGCTTAATATATATTGATATATGAGAGAGAGAAAGAGAGGTGTTGTTACCTAAATATAACAAAAGTAGTATGGCTTCAATTAAGAAGTGGAAAAAATGTAAACAGAAGACTGGAAGAAAATAAGCTTAAACGTTAACAACAGTTGTTTCTGAGTGGTGGGGCTATGGTTACTTTATTTTCTCCTTATTTATACTTACTTGCACATTTTTTTGACCCTAAGGATGTAATTGTTAGGAAATAAAAATAAATTAGTGAAAGAACAAACAACAATAAAAAAAATCTAAGCTTTCCACAGAACCTTTCATTAAGTGTGTATTATTAAACTATAGAAGATATTATATGGTAATTAGCTCCATAAAATATAATTCAACATATCTGTACATCAATCTCACTCTGACAGTTTCTAGCAGCATGTTTTAGTCTTGCCTATTTGCTATTGTTTGATAACAGCAGATTTATTTAATTCCTCTGAGCTCCAATTTTTACATCTTTTGAAAGATTATAATGAGTGTTTCACAGGATTGTTGGAGGGATTAAATAACTTGAACAGGGAAAGCACCAAGCCATGCGCCTGACACCCTGTAGGTGTCCCATCAATGTTTGTTGAAGGTAAATCAGCTGGGTGGTTCCACCATTGAAAGTCACATTTTTTTAAAGTGCAGAAACAGTCTTATTTCACAGTTCTGAGTCACAATCTCCGACTCAGACAAAAGAATATCCTAAAAATAGCTTAGCCTCCGGATAGTAAGGAACTCAACACAGCAATGGCAGTGGGGACATTAGTCCTAGCTTCAAATTACTCTTTTCCTTTTTATTTATTCTTCTTTACTTCCCTGTAACCTTTTTTTATTGTTGTTGGCTTGCTTGATTTGGGGGATTATTCAACCTGAAGGATCTCCCCAGGATTGATCTTATTCTTTAGGTGTGAATTAATGGTGAGCTTTCATTAATTCACATTGGAAGCATCATCATTCTAGCATTTTATTCCTATAAGAAATATGTTTTCTTCAAAAAGAAAAAACAAGGAAATAAAAAAGGAGGGATATCTGTATTCACTTCTGGACATTTTAGACATGGTAGTTCCAAAGGACTGCAGAGCAGAAATTAATCCCACTGCCTGTGGAGTTCTGAGGCTGAGCAGGCAGCAGATCACATTTAGAATCCTCCTTTGCTATCTATTAAAGGAGTGAGCATGGCTGAGCTGGCCATGGGGGAGGCTTTTTGATTCTCAATTCCTCTGAACATTGTCAGTGTTTAATCAATAGCTAGTCCAGGCATCATTAAACATGTGCTCTCGGTTCAAGGTCCTCTGATGGGGATGGTTGATGGAAATGCTCAGTTTTTGCTATAAAAGTACAAAAAAAGGGTGCCTACATTCAGGTTAGCCTACTTAAAAGAGATATGATTTTAAACTGTATTGCATAAAATGAGACCTGTTTTAATGGATCAAATGGAATATCAATTATTCTTGATCTCATAATTTCTGCTTCTAATGCAATATGTATCCCACTGAATCTGAGATTCTGCACTTTCTGCAAGTAGAAGGGTAAGCAAACATGTCAGTCACTGGAATGAAGAAAGCCCATTCTTCCACATCTTAAATATTATAGTTCAATAATTCCACACAAGTTTAATTTGTAGTGTGGACTTAATCAACTGCTTAAAAGCAGGACAGTTTGCTTCAACTTTCAGGGAGGGGCAATAGAGGTCTAATACACAATTTTTCTTTCTGGTTTTAATCCATTGTTCTAATATGGGTGTGATATGATACTTAGCAAAACTGTCTCTTGTCTTCTGGAAAGACTAAGAGATGAAATAGCGTAGTGCTTACACCACAGGGCCTTGTAACATTTATAATAAGAAATAAGAAAGATTGTTAAATCATTTTCTTTTGGACCTAAAGCCAGGGTGACATTAGACTTTTTCAAACTTAAAGAATTTGTTTAAAATGTGAGTTGTAAGAAACAGGGCATTCTCCCCAGACAAAAGAGAACTAATTAATTGGCTTGGTAGAAATGTAAATTTGCAGTCTTTTCACTAGAATCGGGAGAAATGTTGACATCTTGAATATTTTTACCAACATACAATATAGAAAATGTTAGAGGCAGAAAATCAATAAAGCCATTCCATTGCAATTATTAAAAGTTTGAGTCACATACTTTATTCATTCTAAAGTAAAGTAAATGAATGTGGGAACAGAGATTATAGCAAAGTAGAATGGGCAAAGGCTCTCTTCTTGCTATTGGTTTATAATATATTAATATGAATCTCATTTGGTAAAAACCTGCATGACAAAGGCTTCTAGCAAATGCAAAACCACACAATATAAAACCTTCAAATCAAATTTTAAACAATGTCAAACAACAATAAGTCTTGGAACCCCTTTCTTTTTATTTTATTACAAATCCTTCAGTTGTTATTAAATAATACAACACAACTTTAGAATATGATGCAAATCCCCAGCACTTAGAATACATATTCAAATGATTATGTTGACTTTGATAAAACTAATTTTAAAACTGTGAAAAATCCAACTATGATATTTTATGTTCTACTAGAGGCCTGGTGCAGAAAATATGTGCACTTGGGGGGTGGGGGGGAGTGTCCCTCAGCCCAGCCTGCACTCTTTTAAATCTGGGACCCCCTCAGGGGATATTGATGGAGGGAAACTGGCAGTCAGACATCCCTTTTGCAATCTGGGACCACTGGCCCCTAATTGCTTGCCTGGCTACCTGATTGCCCCTAATCACTCTGCCTGCCTCCCTGATCGCCCTTAACTGCTCGTCTATCTGCCTAATCATCCCTAACTGCTCTCTGGGGAGCAGCTGGATAGGGTGAGGGGCCATGGCCATTCTGGTCTCTGGTGGATATACCATTTTGGTCACTGGGCTTTTATTATACTACTAGAGGTCCAATGCATAAAGATTCATGGAAGAATGGGTCTTCCTTCCCCTGGTTGCCAGCAACTCCTTCTCTGTAGGCCAGAGCCACCTTTCCACCTTTCCACTTTCCCACACTGCCATGGAGATAACTGAAGTGTCTGACCCCACCCCTGGCCACTCAGTGCCTGCATATGCAAATTAAACGACATCTTTGTTGGGTTAATTTGCATACCCACTCCTGATTGGCTGGCGGGCATTGCATATTATTTTTTTATTAGTGTAGATAGCATTATAATATGAATTTTTATAAAATAAGATTGATAGGGCTGAATATACATAGGAAAGACTTCAGGGAAAAACCAAGATGGTGGCATAGGTAAACACCTATACTGTTGCCTCAAACAACAATTTCAAAACTGCAACTGGAAGACAGAGCAGACATCATCCAGAACCATCGGAAAACTAGTTGGGTGGAAATTCTATAACTAGCAGGAATGAGAAAAGGACACTGAGACTTAGGGGAGATGTGGAGGACAGAGGAGTGAAGACCTGCACAAACAGAAAGAGCGGGCAGCTGAATACCAGGCTGGCTTACTTGCAGTGTGCAGAGAAGGCGGGCAGCAAGCATGTGGCTAGTTTTCTTGTTTGGGAGGGAAACAAACACCTCCCAACTGCAATAAAATCCAGTTTCAGGTAGTGACACTTTGGGTACCTAGACTCATTCAGGGAGAAACTGGACTGTCTGGCAGCGGGAGAAACTCGAGAGCAGCCTTTTCTCAGAGGTGCGTGCAGCCATTTCCATGGGACATTGAGACATAGGGGTCTCGTAAGGCAAGCTGACAGGAAACCAAGGCTGTCTGCTTCATCCTGAGACTCTGCCCCAACCAATATGAGCACAGAAGCTCTCCCAGCTGAGACACAGCTGATCCTAACAGCCAATTAGCCTGGAGGTCAACTCCTTCCAGTGATACTAACAACAGTCCAGGCTTAATTAAAACAAGTCTGCACACATAGCCCACAAAGAAGCACACCAAGAGTGTCCACCTCAGGTAACTGGGGAGGCTGAGCCACTGGGCCCTGCTAAGACACCTATCACACAAAGCCAATCCATCAACTCAGGGAAGCAGCTAAAATGCAGAGACAAAGAGGCAGGTCACAAATAAAGGGAGTTGAGGCAAGCAAAAGACTGAATATAGAGTTCAAAACCACAATTATAAGGTTATTTTCAACAATTTCCTAGAAAAGGCTGATAAATTTAATGAGACCTTCGAGGATATGAAAAAGGATCAATAGAAATTAAGCATATTCTGATTGAAATAAAAAATATTATATAGACACCTAAAAGCAGACTAGAGGATCTTAATAATCAAGTCAAAGATTTGGAATACAAAGAAGCAAAAAACACTCCTTTGGAGAAGCAAAAAGAATCCAAAAATATGAAAATAATGTAAGGAGCCTCTGGGTCAACTTCAAGCATACCAACATCAGAATTATGGGGGTGCCAGAAGAAGAGAGAGAGTAAGATACTGAAAACCTATTTGAAGAAATAGTGACAGAAAACTTCTCCCACCTGATGAAAGAAATAAACTTATAAGTCCAGGAATGGCACAGAACCCCAAACAAAAGGAATCCAAAGAGGACCACACCAAGACATCGTAATTAAAATGCCAAGAGCGAAAGACAAAGAGAGAATATTAAAAGCAGCAAGAGAAAAACAGTTTTCTACAAGGGAGCACCCATACAATTGTCAGCTGATTTCTCAACAGAAACTATGCAGGCCAGATGGGAATGGCAAGAAATATTTAAAGTGATGAATAGCAAGAAATTACAACCAAGATTACTCTACCCAGCAAAGCTATTATTCAGAATTGAAGGTCAGATAGAGTTTCACAGATAAGCAAAAGCTAAAGGATTTCATCACCACCAAATCAGAATTATATAAAATACTGAAATGTATTCTTTAAGAAGAGGAAGAAGAAGAAAAAGGTAAAGATAAAAATTATGAACAAGAAATACATATCTGTCAACAAGTGAATCTAAAAACCAAGAGAATAAAAAATCTGATGAACAGAATAAACTGGTGAATATAGTATAATCAGGAGTATAGAAAGGGAAAGGACTGACAATTCTCAGGGGAAAAGGGGAGTGGGGTGTACGGGAAGAGACTGGACAAAAAGCGTATACCTATGAATGAGGACAGTGGGGAGGAGGTAACGGCAGATGGTAGGGTAGGCACTTGGTGGAGAGGAACTATGGGGGGATAAAAGAGGAACAATTGTAATAATCTGAACAATAAAGATTTATGAAATTAAAAAATAAAATAAAAAAGGAAAAACTACAGCTTCCTGGTATTTAGTCTCTTGACTGCTACCATAGTCTAAGTGTCAGAATCTCTCACAGGTCCAGCCTTAAAGCAATCATATCTTCCCTAGTTCTCTCTGATTCCATAAATACCAAATCCACTTTCCACACAACACTGTAATGGAAGATCTTTTAATTTTAAATAGCATATTTTCTTCTTTAAAAACAAAGATCTAACTTCTGTGTAGACATTTTTGTTTGTTTGTTGTTTGAATAGAGTTGGATTCAATGGATCAGCTATACCCAAAAGGCATATATCTTGGATCTTCTATTTACATGCTGAGTGACATTCCTCAAGTTGCTGAAACTTTCTGTCTCATTTTTACACATTGCTAACACAGTGATATCAGTAGGACCCAACTGACAAGGTTTTATGAGGTTTAAATGAAACACTGAATATAAAGTGCTCAACACTGTGCCCTATAGATAACAAGAACTCCATAAATATTCGCTATTGTTATCATTTAACCACATGACCATGTTCACACAGCCAGTAGGTGCAAAGCTGAGTTGCTAACTTCGAGCTTTTTGGTGCCAAAGCTTATGATCTCTCTGCTATGCACTCTGCATTTCAGATGTCTTAAGGGAGATTTGGATGAAACTTGACTCCCATTCAGGTCACAGTCAAACCCTCTAACAAAAAACTGTAGTGCTGAATTTCTAGATTGTCAATTAAAGTGAGAGCCATTAGATTTAGACATAAGACACTGGGGACACAAGGTTGACAATTCTGTTGTGAATGCTTAAGACTTTGACTTGTATTTCTGCCCAGACAGAAGGCCAACTCATCACTGTCCAGACCAATCAGTTGGGTGTCTACATAATGAGCCAAATTTTTATTTCCCAAGAGGGGAGATAGCAAATTTTCCCAAGCTCTCAAATTTGGGATGAAATATGACTATAAATTATCAGATAGTCTTTAAAGTGTATCAAAGGTGACATGGCAGTTCTACTCAACTATCTACCTGTCTCCTCCTTCAAAAACTGTAAAGTATACCCCATGGTGCTTAGTAATGTCAGAGCATTAATCTACAGAACTATAAATCTGAATCTGTGATTCCAGAGGTGTAATATTGACTGCTGCAAACCCAAGTTTCAGTAACTTTAAAATGAGAATCTACACTAATAAAAGAGAAATATGCAATTTGACCACACCTCTGTGATGCCCACCAGCCAATCAGGAGTGTGTATGAAAATTAACCCAACAAAGATGGCAGGGTAATTTGCATACACAGGCAAGGAGTGAAGACTGAAGGCTCTGGCCCGAGCAAAGACTGAAAACATCTGAAGACTAAAGAGTCTTGGCTTCTCCACTGGACCACAGGAGATGTTCTCTGCAAAACTTTAAATGTCAGAGCTCGTTTCTTTTCCACCCCTCTCCTTATCTTTGACTCAAATGTTAACCTTAACTTGGGCCCATATTTACGGATGCCACCTACACTTCGAATTCAGAACTTTAACTCACATAATAGTATGAATTGCCTTATGATTTGGAATTCAGCCTGAACTTCTGAACAGTGACTGCAGCCCTTTTTCAAGATTTCTGTCTTACTCCATGTGTTATTCTCTGATTGAAAATGACACCTTGGGTTCTCACCACAGCTTTGCCCTTAACCTCCATTTATCACATATGAATATCCTGCCTTTATGAAGTGGCTGCTTGGCATCAGGCTCCTGGCTCTGAGGAGCTCTAGGCAGTCTACCCCCTCCTGTGGTGTTGAGGCCACTCTTTGTTCTCCTGTCAGACTATGCTTCCCTCCTGCCTTGGCACTGGCAGTGAGACCTGGGATTTCAAAGAACCAATATGTAAACCATCCAACTGCCACATATTGCTGCCACATATGGGATTTGAGATATTGTCTATGATGTTTTTGGAAGGAGGCAGGTGATAAATATAGGTTTGAATATAGTTAGTTTTATTATGCTTATATTTCATCTACTTCCAAAAATAATTTTAGGCAGTGGACACTCTAAAACATATCTATAATAATACACACCACTGAGCCTAAGGTATAAAAAAAAAAAAGATGAAAAGTAACTATTGAAGGAAAATGAGAACCATATTATAAAGTGGGGTAGAAATAGCTAAAAGAAATTTAGGTTAACCCTGCAATTATGACTTCAATTTAGAGCTGGGTTTCTAAGGAGCCAATGTCATGAATTACATAATTCATATTTAATAAAAAGAAGCAAAAGCAGATCACAATAGAGATAATAATGTTCCTTTTTCTAAACAAAGCATAATTTATTGCAAGGATCTTTACATTTTAAACACTGGATAAAGTAATTTCATAAAATTAAACACTTTATTTCAGTCACATGCTAGGTACTAAGGACACACAAAAGATTAAAATCTAATGGGAGATGCAGACAAGAAGAGAAATCTTTACAATCCACTGTGAGAGGTTCTATGTTACAGATGTGCCTTTGGCCCTGTGTGTGGTTGTATTATTTAATATTTCACAGGGCTGTCTTGACCCAGTTTGAAGTCTTGGCTCAAAACCCTTCGTAGACAGTTTGCTAAGGTCCCACCCAAACTACATCCCTTATCAGGCTCTTACATTTCTGAGATACAATATACATATCCATATTCTTTGAGCTTGCAGAACTATTAAAAATACCCAATCCTAGCCGGGACTGGTTTAGCTCAGTGGATAGAGTGTCGGCCTGCGGACTGGAAGGTCCCGGGTTTGATTCCGGTCAAGGGCATGTACCTTGGTTGCAGGTACATCCTCAGTAGGGGGTGTGCAAGAGGCAGCTGATTGATGATTATCTCTCATCGATGTTTCTAACTCTTTATCCCTCTCTCTTCCTCTCTGTAAAAAATCAATAAAATATATTAAAAAAAAATACCCAATCCTTTGCCGAAACCAGTTTGGCTCAGTGGATAGAGCATCAGCCTGAGGTCTAAAAGGTCCCAGGTTTAATTCTGGTCAAGGGCATGTGCCTTGGTTGCAGGCACATCTCCAGTGGAGGTGGTGCAGGAGGCAGCTAATCGATGTTTCTCTCATCGATGTTTCTAACTCTATCTCTCTTCCTCTCTGTAAAAACTGAATAAAATATATATATTTTAAAAATAGCATTGTGAAAAAAAAAAAAAAAAAAACACCCCAAAACAAAACCTAATCCCAAGGTGGCAGTGGACTAAGCCTAGCTCCATCCTGCTTGCCATATATAAGCTGCACACTATTGTTGTAGCTTGCTGTTACACTGTCATGGGTAACTCTGAGTGGCATCTTTCTTTTGTTTGGAACTATAAGCAATAGGAAGTCCTGTCCTACTCTGAATCTCTTTATATTATGTCCATATTTACATCTTATAAGATAGGTGGCAAATTTGGTGGATAAATATGGGAGTAGATCTGGAACATTTTCTCAAAGGAGGTAATTCCAAAGAGAGTCTTGAAAGACAAGCAGACATTAGGTAAAGAGAGGTGGGAAAGGGGAAACTAGAGGAGCAAAGGGAATGTGTTGGCTTTCAAACCAAAGGGCAAGCAGGTGCAAAAGCAGGCGTGTTTGACAGATGAAAGGCATAGGGATACTTAACCTTCTTGTTCATTTAGGGAACTGCACATTTTTAGGTGAGAGAATCCAAAAGTCAGACTCTGAAGCGTTTTTAAGCCAAAGGGTTTGAGGTTTATTCTGAAAGCTGTGTAGAGACAATAAAGAGTTTCAAGCTTTCTAAAGTACTTTTCAAAAAATGTTTCTGGAAGTAGTTTAGATAATGGGTTGAAGGGGGCAAGTATAGAGGATGGTCCAAGTGAAGAGGTAATTGCAATGAACCTTTCTTGTAAGAGACTATGAGGGCCTTAATGAAGCAGTCCTAGTGGGGGCAGCTCTTTAGAGAATACTATGGAGGATGAGCCCATCAGTCCTACTGGGGAATTAGATGTACGGAGTTAGAGAAAGGAGTAATGAGGAACTCTAGCTGTACTAGATTAGCTTGGTGAACGGGTGGTCTGAGCTGTCACCACTCACCAAAATCCTGTATAATAATAGGCTAATATGCAAATTGACTGAACAGCAGAATGATTGGTCACTATGATGTGCACTGACCACCAGGAGGCAGATGCTCAACACAGGAGTGTCCCCTGGTGGTCAGTGTGCTCCCACAAAGGGAGTGCCACCCAGCCAGAAGCCAGGCTCACAGCTGGTGAACTCAGTGGTGGTGGCGAGAGCCTCTCCCACCTCTGTGGCAGCGCTAAGGATGTCTGACTGATGGCTTAGGCCCACTCCCTGGGGGAACAGGGCTTAAGCTTTCAGTCCAACATCCCTCAAGGGCTCCCAGACTGTGAGAGGGAACAGGCCAGGCTGAGGGATACCCCATCTCCTGAGTGCACAAATTTCATGCAATGGGCCTCTAGTGGAGGAATAAAAGAGGAGGAAAGTTGAGGATGAAGAGGGAAGAAAGATATAGTTAGTTTTAAGTCCACTAAGTTTTCAGTGCTGGAGAATATTCTCCATTGGTGGTGGTGGGGGGGGGGGACCTCAATCTAGATCTATTGGTCAATAGAATAAGAAAAGTGATCTAATTTAGTAATACTGATATGGGCATCATTCACTTTTAACTAATTGTAGTAGGTAAACCTTTAAAAACTGGAAATATTAACCATGAGAGAATAGAGAATAGGCCAATAACATCACTCTACAGATCATAAAAATTTGGAGGTGGGCAGAGGACAAATACTAACATGAAAGAGGTTAAGGACTTGTCATAGAGATGGAAGAAAGCCAAGAAAAAGTTGAGTTCTACAACATAAGGAGGAGAGAATGTCAAGTGGAAATAGAGGTAATTACTTTCAAGATATTAAGTAATATGACCAAAAATTGCTCTGTGTAATTAACAGTCATTAGTTTATGGATAACCCTGGAAAAACTAATTTTATGGAGGAGTTTTGTTTTAAGATAGAGAGAGGTTGATGATAGAGGGCAAAGAAAGATATAAAATTAGGAGCAAGGTTCTAAGGGGATGGCAGAATGGAATTAACCTGATATGAACCAAAGCACTTTTTCTTCGAGTGAGAAGTAAAGCAAACAGAGCTGAGCATGAACACTGAAGTTTCTGGCTAGAAGTAAAAGTGGGGAGGCCTTTTAGCTGAGGATTTCTGTTTTCTCTAAAACATGACGCATATATTCAGTAAGAGGTTACAAAATCACTCAATTCTGAATTAAATTTTTCTCTATGATTTTTGTTAGAAACTGCAAACTTTGAAACCACATGGCTCTTTTCTGATGAGTATCCAGAAATCTGGGATTTAAGTTGTGTGCTCACATTAAGTGCAAGCACTTAATCTTTCTGCTTCCTTTAGATACAGGCGATGCCAGTTTATGTTTACTATCTTTTTGCACTTTGTACCCTGTGAAAATACATAAGCTACCTGACTTTTGCTGTCTCCAGTACTTTTGGAAACAGGAAGATACATTTTCAACCTAGCGATAAATGAGAATGGGAATATTTTACCATACAGTGAAAATATAGTTGTGAATATTGCTATAAAATCTAAAAAGCACTAAAAAAAAAAAAAAGAGCAAAGCAGGAGCTGTTAAAAGAACCAATGAATGTATGTTTGTTAAAAACCTTGCCACAAAAAAACCTGGTCACTAAAGCAAGTTGATACCTATAGTGTCGACTTTACTTAGATCCATGACTACAGTTAACTGCAGATACAATATAATTAATATTAATAACATTAGCTAACACTTATTGAGTGCTTTCTCTGTTTCAGGCACTGCACTAAGGTTTTCATCTGTTCTATAAATTTTCCTCATTACCCCCTCCATATGGAAAACTGAGTTATCACAGTTAAGTGACTAACTTAAAATCACACAGCTTGTTTATGGAATAGGTATGGTAAAGTTGATATTATTAATAGTGTTTTCTAAACATTCTATTCTCAGATTTGCATTACTTTCCTCATAATCTTAAACCCCATGTCATATTTTAAACAATCAGTAACTTAAAGCTGAACTCTTATAGTTCTGGCTGCACACAATTCAGAATCTCCCATTCTCTGTATCTCTGAGTATTGACTGGGCACTCTAATTGTGGGAAAATAATATAAGGATAATATATATATATATATGTAATATATATATATATATAGTCATAAATTATTGAGCATCCACTATTTATTGAGCATCCATTTATTGGGCATCCACTATGTGTCAGATACCATTTTAATCTCTTCATATTTAAGTTTATCCTACACAGTGGGTATTCTATATTACACTGTGAAATTAGTTAGAAACATTGAAGTTATTTATTAATTATTATTAGGGTTTTATTATTTGATACAATATATAATGTAAAAATCTTACTTTTAAAAATATTTTATAAATGATACTAGAAAACATATCCTAAATATTATTCTTAAGAAAGACCTGTGAAGATATTTCATATAGAGATAAAGAAGAAAAGCAAAGGTAATGGTCACTGTACCAATGCTTCATCATTTTGGTTTAACTTCAGATACAAAAGGAAGAGCTCATCACACTGCTCAGTTCAACCAAACTTCCTATCACTCCCCAGTCCTTGGAAAGACCACTCTTGTTTTCATTTTAGCTCCAGAATTTACTCTCAATCACCAGTTCTTCCTAGGCAACCATTCTAGCTCATATTCCTCTTTATAAGGCATGTTCCTTCATATAATGTATAATATTGATTTTTGTGAATTAGTGGATATATTAGGTATATATGCAGATGGTAAGAAAGGGGAAGAGATGATAGGGACTCTGAAGATCAGAGAGACTAAGAAACTGGGCCAAGGCCACACATCCTTCTTTGTTGCAATAGAATTCAGACAACTACCCTGTTTCCCTGAAAATAAGACAGTGTCTTATATTAATTTTTTCCCCAAAGTTGCACTAGGTCTTATTTTCAGGGGATGTCTTATTTTCGGGGAAACATGGTATCAGTCCCATCTTCCCAACTCTGAAAACTGTAGAAAAAAGGAAGCATTCTAAATTCATTCCTAATAACCAGGTAGTTGAAAAAGTTTTTGAAGGAGGCTAATAATATTCTAGATAAAAACTTGAGAAATTTATTTTTTGAAAGACCCCAGATTGGTAATGAGGAGGGCAGAGGGGAAGTGTTCCTTAAGTTTAACTTTGGGGAATGAAATGTACTATCTAATAGTGCGAGGGTGATAAATGTGATAATGACTGAGAGATGCCATCAGTCTGACAAACTAAACAATTTTTTAACCTGACATAGCCCTATTCAAGACATCAGCTGTCATCTGTAGTGAATTCTCTTTCTAATTTGTCTTCATAAATAATGCAACTAATTGAAACGTAGTTACAGTGAAAGTCTTTAACCTCTTTCATCTTTAGTTTGAGGGCAATCTCTTTGCATTCCCTGGAAAGAATCTTCTGTTCCTTTTATCAAATAGAATGTAGACATCACTAATCAGAACACTGAGATCAAAGACAAAAGAATCCATTGTGCGAAGACCATCACATCTAATGGTTTTTCTCAATTTTTTTTAAGTTTGGCATTATCTTAAAATGTGAAACTCATAAAAATCTGATGTAAGAAAGGTATTCAAGCTCAAAGTTTTACTAAGAATATCTTTATTTAACAAAGCTCCAGACTGTAGTTCTGCCTTCATCTCATGACCTAATTTCTGCTTATTTGGAATTAAAATAGGACCTCTGACTCTACTATGTTGAACATTTAATCACACAGAAAAATCTTTGGTTGTCAGTTCCAGACAGCCATTCTTTCCCCTCCCCTCCTCATTTGTGAGAATAATAAAGGAGCCATTGAATAAAAAACAGACACTGACCATTCTCAGAAACTATAAATGAAGAATTCTAATATCATAGACTAAAATAATTAAAATGTTGTTTATCTGAGGCTTCTCTGGACAGACATCAGTGATTTCATTTGTTTACCAGTACTTGTGAGTGCATATGTTAATAAAATTATGTGCTGAAGGCATGAAAGAGAAATAAGAGAACTATGCAAGCATTACAACTTTCAATCATTTAATTAATTCACCCCTCTGGGAAGGCCGATTTCAAAAAATACATCAGAAGAAGGACATGATTGTTAATGGAGATTTGAGCTGAGCATGTTACATGAGGTTGTTATTAAAACTGGAAATTCGAGAAAGGTTTTGTGAAGTATATCAAATTATATCTAAAATCATACAAGGTATTTAAAATGCAAATTACATAGCTAAATTGAAAAAAAAAAGGAGGTTAATATAAATTATTTTGGTATATAATTCCAGGCTGTTAAAATATCCACTGGTTAAAGGAATACAATCTACATTATCATTATTTATATTAAAGTCTGCCTCTCACAAATGACAAAATCACCAATTAAAAACTATAAAAAGATAGTATATTCTGTAATAGAAATACTGGCAAAGGTCCAAAAGCTAGAAATACTGCAACAAGTTCAATGATTTCCCCAACAAGCAAAGTAAAGTTCTTAGATATTTTTATATATTCTACTGGTGACCCAGTGCACAAAATTTATGCACGGGGGTGGGGGTTCTTTCAACCCAGCCTGCACCGTCTCCAATCAGGGAGCCTTTGGGAGATGTTGGTTTAGGTCTGATCCCTGTGACTGCTGGCTCTTAACCACTCACCTGCCTGCCTACCTGATTCCCCTTAACTCCTCTGCCTGCCTGCCTGATTGCCCCTAATTTCTCTCCCCTGCCCTGATTGTCCCTAACTGCCTCTGCCAGCCTGATCTCACCCCTATCTGCCCTCTCCTGCCAGCCTGGTCACCACTAACTACCTCTTCCTGCCTGATGCCCCTAACTGCCCTCACCTGCCAGCCTGGTCACCTTCAACTGCCCTTCAATGCTGGCCCGATTTCACTCTCAACACCCCGCCCCTGCTGGCCTGATCTTATCCCTAATTGTCCTCTCCTGCTGGCCTGATCACCCCTAACTGCCTCTGCCTCAGCCCCCAACACCATGAAAAAATCGAACCACTTTCTTATACCTACATGAAATAGTTGTTGCCCTTAAAACCCCTCTTCGCCCCCACCTTAGGTTCTGCCTTCACAGTTCACCCAGATTTGGTTCTGATTTGTTGCTTTCTATGCCAGTCAGTGACTCCAGGCCTATCTCTGGGCCTGATCAGAGATGCAGGGCTGATCAGCAGCCTCCTCAGGCTACTGGTGAGCAGTCTGAACTACTGACCTTTTGGAGCACATGTGTCAAACACAAGGCCCGCGGGCCAAATCCGTCCCGCCAGGCCTTGCAATGTGGCCCGCACCGCGCTGTCATCACTGCACTCCGCTGCATTTCCATCACAATGACAGTTTATGACTGTTCAGTAAACCATTTGGCCCGCGATTTAGGCTGGATTTTAGATTTTGGCCCCTTCTCTGATTGAGTTCGACACCCCTATGAGAATGAGAGAGAGAGAGAGAGAGAGAGAGCTGCACAGCTGCTGGTGAGGCCAGGAGAGAGAGAGAGGCAAGGGTTGATCAGCAGCTGCCACAGTGGCTGAAATCAGACCCCGTTTCTCTCTCCAGACCTTGCCAGCAGCTGTGCCTCTCTCTCCAGCCTTGCCAGCAGCCTGGGGCAGCTCCTGATCATCTCTCTTTCATCAGCACACTCGAAAGGCCCCTATAACCCAAGGCATCCTAGTATTCAGGCATCCCTTTGGTCATTTGAGACATTACGGACCCTGGCTCTTCATATACAGAGATTATAATACTTATAATTTTTAAGTTAACAATTAATACTTATCAGATACTGATATTTTATATGTATTGACCTATCTAGAAGGATAAAAGTAAAATGGAGACAGGCTACAGAAGGGGTGAATAAAGGAAGTAGATGCGTATATTAGCCTTTCCAGGCTGCCACAACAAAATACCATGGATTGGGTGGCTTAGGCAATAGGAATTTATTTTTTCTCATTTCTGGAGGCTGGAAATTCTGAGACTAAGGTTTCAGCAGAGTTGGTTTCTGGTGAGAGCTCTTTTCCCGACTTCAGCCAGCACCTTCCCACTTCATCCTCACATGGTAGAGAAGAAGGAACAAACTCTCTATGATAGTATCTATCACACTTGGCAGTAATCCCATGAAAGGGTCCCACCCTCAAGAGCACCCTCAAGAGTTTATGTAAACCTAATTATCTACTAATGGCCCCTACTGGGGTATAATAATAATTAATGTCGTTTTTAAACATTCGTTTAAAATCTTGCTTGGCGTTGACTTGTATTGACATAACCTTCAAACACGTGGTATCTACAGAACGTGTGAAGTGCAATTAACAAGTTTTGCTTGAAAAAGTTTGGATTTGGTTTGGTTTTTGTTGCAAAACTAGGGCTAAGAAGATGGCGGATGAAGAGCATATTCGGCACTGCATGCTTTATGAGTTCCAATTAGGAAGAAAAGCAAGTGAGGCTGCAAAAAACATCTGTAGTGCTCTTGGTCAAGATGCAGTTAGCGCCAGAAAATGCCAGCGTTGGTTTGAGAAATTTCGTGAGGGAAATTTTTCGTTAGATGACAAGAGTGGTCGAGGCCGTGTGTCCAATTTTGATTAAGAAGCTCTTCAAGCTCTTTTGGTGCAAAATCCTCAAATTACCCAACAAGAGCTTGCGACAACTTTAAATTGTTCACAGAAAACAATTTCCAATCAATTGCGTGCACTTGGCAAAGTCCAAAAGTTTGGAAAATGGTTTCCTCATGAGTTGACCGACAACAACCGTAATCAAAGAGTCACAATTTGCAGTTCGCTCCTCTCTCGTCAAAACCGTTTGCCGTTTTTAGAGCAAATTGTTACCGGAGATGAACAATGGGTGCTGTATGTTAATTTGAAAAGGCGGCCTCAATGGTTGGACAAAAATGAGGCTCTGCAGCCCACGCCAAAACCTGACTTGCATGCGAAAAAAGTGATGTGTGTTTGGTGGAATTTTAAAGGAATTCTTCATTATGAACTTTTACCATCTAACCAAACCATTACAAGTGCAGTGTATAGTGCCCAATTGGAAAGGTTAGCCCAAGCTTTAAGAGAAAAAGAACCCACGCTGATTCATCGGAAGGGCGTAATTCTTCACCACGATAACGCACGACTGCATACTGCAAGAATCACTGCTGAAAAACTGCGCCAGTTGGAATGGGAAGTTCTCCCTCAACCTGCATATTCTCCTGATATTGCCCCTTCCGATTACCATTTGTTTCGTTCTTTGCAAAACTTTCTTCTTGGAAAAAAATTTAATAATGAAGAATGCCTCAAAAATGCATTGACCGAATTTTTTGCATCAAAATCACAAGAATTTTACAACAGAGGGATTAAAATGCTTCCTGAGCATTGGGCACAAATAGTAGAAAACAACGGCAACTATATTGTTGATTAAATTTTGTTGTATTGTTTAAATAAATTCGATTTAAAAAAGTATTAGAAAACGACATTAATTATTACTAGACCTAATACAAATACTCTTAGGGTTTCAACATGTGAATTTGGGCTGGGGACACAATTCAGTCCACAGCAAGGAAACAGATGAGCAAAAGTCAGAATCCTGGTACAGAGAGGCAGCAGCCAGCTAAAGGTGGAAATTGTGCTGTCAGAAGATAAGATGAAGATGTATACGTATGAGTGATTAGCAGCGTCAGAAGCCATCATTTGGTCCTAACTCCAATTAGACACATCTATATGCTATAATGTATTATTAAGACAACACAAGATTATGAGAGAGAGAGAGAGAGAGAGAGAGAGAGAGAGAGAGAGAGAGAGAGAAAGAGAGAATGAGAGAGAATGAGAGAGAATGAGAATGCCTAGGGTAACCAGAGAAGGTTTAACAGGCCAATTGACATTCAACATGGAACACAGTAAATAGAGTTCTGACAGGCAAATATGGGAGTGAGAGATCATCTATGTTAAGGGTAAAAGTAAAGTATGAAAGTGGAAAGGGCATGGCTTACATGGAAAATTGAGAGTAGCCAGGATTGTTGGAGCATATCATAGAAATCATAGAAATGTAGGAGAGAAATGGTAAATTTGTGCTTACAGGCTAGTAATACAAGGTGGGTTTCTTTCGTCAGTAGTTATTAAAATGCATTCATTTAACCCTCAGCACTATGTCAAAAATAGAATGTAAGAATGTCATTTCACATGATACAGTGTACCAATGATGGGTCGTGGAATTGTGCACCTAAAAACTATATAATTTTGTTAACTGGTGTCACCCCAAAAATTGAATAGAAAGGAAGAAAATACACACTATTAAAAATAAATGTAAAAAGCAATATCATTTCACAGTAACTTTATGATTTTTCTTAGTCTTAAAATACCTATCAGACATTATTTTAAAGCCTTTGGTCAGGATTGAAATTAGTCAGGTTTTCCTAAAAATTGCTTTTTTCTTTTTTAAAGTAAAAGTTACTTAATCTCTTTAGCTCTCAGACTTCTTAACTCTGAAGTAGAAGATTGTGCAAGATTATTCCTTGAATTTCTCCCAGATATATCTTTTAGCATAGAAACCAGTATTTTTACAAAAGCATCAATAAAAACATTTAAGTTACACACTCATTTTTATTAAACTAGATATAAGATTCTTGCACTATTTTTATGCGTGGATTTTCTAAATTCTAAGATCTTTAAACATTTTTAAAAATAATTATTACACATAATCCAGTGGGGCTTAAAAATACAGGTTAGCAGATAACTTATTAAAAAGTAGTAATTATGGAAACTCAATAAAATCGTTACACTGCAGAGACACAATAACTGCACAGTCACTTTGCCCAAATTCTACAATTTACACAAGCGGTATCTGGAATGTGGACAGATTAAGTGATTTAGGAGCTTAAACTGTAGGCCACATGCCAATTTGGATTTCATGGTGCTATTGTCCCTAGTCCACAAGGACAAGATTTAATGGTGAACTAACAACATAAACATCTGTCTTTTGTGATTGCTAAAATCTAGTTTCCATTTCTTAAGTTGTTGGTTACCAAAGACAGGACAATTTAAACGTATATGAATTGGTTGGTAATATCTTTGTTCATGGAGACCAAATCAGAAAATCAAATCTGGCAAGAGTTCCACAATTTGCCGTGCTGGTTTGGTGCCTTGCCACCAGCCAGGTCAGGGTTTTCACTTGCTGTGATCCTCCTTACCCATGGGATATCCTCAGACTGGCTTTCCTGATGCCACCTCTCCGTGGGCCAGAGACTGTCACACTTCCGGCCACAACAGCCAACTACTCTGGACCCTTTCTCTGACACCTCTTTGTGGGACTTTATCATTCTGGCTCAGGCTGATTGGTAACTGCTGGCCATGTATCACCACAAGTGCACAGCCCTTAGAGAGGGGACTTGTTTTTGAAGAGAAATCATCTGGAACTCTGAGGTTGGGGGCAAAGAGAGTTCACTTTCCGGTAGTCATGATTAAAAAGACAGTGGAAAAGGCGCTGGAGGCTCTAATTCAAAAAGTCACACTAGTGTAGGCCTATGACTGATGGGCAGAATGGAGCAAAGGAAATAAAAGAAAGGAGGAGGAAGAAAGCAACGGAGGCAATTAATTTCAAGAACTCCTAAGTAGTAGAATCATAAAATTCCATAACTCCATCTTCTCTTTTGTGACTCTGCCACGGGCCAGGATGAATTCCTGTCTACTGCAATTCTCAGTTTCCTGCCAGGTAAACATTCCCACAAGGAAAGTGAGCTAACTTAATTTCTTGTTTTAAAAACATATATATCTGACACTTCTACACTATCACTCAAACTCTAGACTAATGTGAAACCCAGTTCTCCAAGTAAATCCTTTCAAAACAAATAAGCAAACAAGCAAATCTTGTCCTCACACTTATTATTAATCCTTAAATATTATAGAAGGGCTAAAATTCTTCTAATTGCATTAAATGAGATTTTTAAAAAAAATATATATATATATATTATTGATTTTTTACAGAGAGGAAGAGAGAGGGATAGAGAGTTAGAAAGATTGAGGAGAGAGAATCATCAATCAGATGCCTCTTGCACACCCCCCACTGGGGATGTGCCCGCAACCAAGGTACATGCCCTTGACCTGAATATAACCTGGGACCTTTCAGTCCACAGGCTGACGCTCAATCCACTGAGCCAAACCAGTTTTGGCTAAATGAGATTCTTATGACCGTTCTTGGAAACCAAAACTTCAGTCTATGCTTATGAGAAAGGCATCAAAACTTCCATGAAGGGCAAGTGCTGGGTTCTCAGTCCAGTACTTTCTGCAGAATGTCATTCGATGGATTAAATGCTTTAAAATGATGTTTTGTTTTGTTTTTTTCATAAGCTTAATTTTACATTAAGTTGAAATTCTGCATAAGGAGAAGATCACCCACCACGTGGAACTGTAAATAAGCTATTATCATATTGTCAATGTTTTTGTACAATAGGAATTGTGATTTAAGGAATAGAAATAGAAAAGATAAACCATAATATCTTTACCTAACTCCACTTTTTACCTGATGTCATTAAAAAGAAAATTGGAAAATTCAAGGGTTGTGGTGGTGAGGAATAAGGAAAGAGCTTAATGATTTTACTAAGAAATAGCTAATAACTACTAGGGTTTATCTAATTAATTTTATCGGTAAATATAATTTTGTTGGCTACTATTTATTTTGCCTTATCACAAAGACCAGACATTATAGATTTATACACACAATTACTTTGCAAATACTTTTATATCTGACACAATAATTCACCAGCTCAACCTTTACTGTAAGTAATGCAATGGCATGTATTCATAATTCTGCTGCTTCTCTACATAACTGAGTGAAGTGATGGTGGCAGTTTAAGGATGTTATCAGCTGGACACATTACAGGTTGGGATGGGGATGGGAAGGAGGTTCCTATTGCTAAGACTAGCAATCCTGCATGCAACTATGCATGTCCCACCAACACTTGTGCCTGCTGCAGATACAATCATTCCAAATACTGAGTTCCCTGGATTTTAGGGCATGACATATATTCGTATCTTTACTCAACCTTGGAAAAGTCATTTTCTGCCACTGGGAACCTCTATTTGCACTTATAAAAAGTCAGACTTATGACTAGGACATCTTTGGTTATTTCCCTTGGCCTTCTCATTTTTCCTACAAGATGTTCACAGAAAGAAAGGGGGTGTGTTATGAAACTAGGTTAAATTAGCTTTTTTCTACTCTAAGTTTTATAATTGTAGAATACTGATAAAATATTAGTAATTTTGAGTAAATGGACTATAGTTAACAAGCCATAAATAAATCAAACCAGCAATTAAATTGTGCTGTTCAAGGCATTATTCTTTTATTATAATAAATATTTTTTAAAGGGACCTGCTGATAAAATTAGAATGTGTCCTGATGTCATTTGAGGGGCATCATTCAATGAAAATAAAAAACACTTAACTTTTATGTAAACTACTCCAGTGAAAACAAAATCAGAGTAGTAATAAATCATACAGGAAGCACAGTATTTTAAAAACGTATTCTAGTGGGCAGTTTTCTGTGTATTAAAGCACATAGTTTTAAAAACTTAGAAAATTGAAAAGACATCCAAATAAGATTTAAAATAATAATCCCCCACAAAAATATCTAAGTACATTTTGATGTACAACAAATACATAGTGACCTTGTTTAGTGTGTATAGTTTTAACTCTTCTTGAGCAACTCTAAAATTGGCATATAGTCTGTTTATAATTTTTGCTTTTATACTCGTGAGTCTGGGTCTGAGATGAGTGAACTTGTAGGTAGTGACTGTACAGCCTGACAACCCCCTTTCGTTGGGGCTCCTTGTGTATATACAACTAACAAATTTTTACTTTACTGCACATGGCAGAATGATTTGCTATGGAAATATTCACCCACATGGGGATTCAACTTTGGCTTGTGAATATTAATTTCTATATTCCCTTCCCCATTTTTTTTGTCTTTTAGCTTATTAGTAGTAAAAAAACAACAACCAATCACAAACAAACAAACAAAAACAAAAAAAAACACTCTTTTTTATTATTCTAAGAGATAGAATTGTGCTTGAAAACTGTCAACTTCTACATATATTTTTTCCACTAGAAAAACCTTTCTCTCCTATCCCTAAATAGGCAGGTTGATTTTTCACTGAAAATGGCTTCAAGCTGCTCCTAATATTTACTCACTTATGCAGGTGCGTTCATCAGCATGGAGTCTGTATCCCGTATCACATTCACAGTGGAAGGTGCCCAGAGTGTTAATACAGCGCTGCTGGCAGCCTCCATTCACCACCGTACATTCATCGATATCTAGAGGAGGAAGACAGATGGCCAGGATTACAATGTCATTCCAATGTCAGCTTCGAAGAAGTGGCCCAATATTTCTTTGATTCACAGTATGTGTTATATTGTACAAAGGCAGCGACTCTGTGACCACAAATCTTTGCTTGTTTGATCCATTTTGCTCCACAGTATAAACAAGAAAATGTAGATAGAAACTTTATTGAGCTTTTCAAAGCCCAGCAACAATGAGCATAAGGATTGCCTCACAATTTTCTATTCTTCACATACCGGTTAATTAGACAGATCTGAGATACAGATATTTTCCTTGGGGCAGGGGAACTGGAGGCGAGAATTACAATGAGCTACTCTATCTGGAGCAACACACATTGGTAGATAAACACCTATTATTGGTCTGATACTGCTGAATGAAGCCAGTAATAAAGAACTTGGATCTCCTTCTCATGCGGTATGGTGGACATCAGGGAATACACAGACACATTCAAATAAAACCATGGTTTGGAGTTCTTAAAAAATACACCAGTCCACTTGCTTCACTGATTCAGTCTGTTCCTTGTCAGTCAGGGTTCCATTTTCTAAAATACTTAATGTGAGAGGTTACTTTCAATTTAGGAAAAAAGAACACATTTGAAAAGAGGTTGAGACTCATAGTCACCTGCACCTTATGATCAGTCAAGGTCATAATAAATGAACATAATATTCATTTTCCTTTAGAAAGGAAAGTCAATGTATCTCTTATAACCACTAGAGGCCCAGTGCATGAATTCATACACAGGTGGGGTCCCCAGGCCTGGCAGGTGATCAGGGCTGAGCCAATCAAGGCTGGGCTGATCAAGGCCTGCCGCATGGGAGAAGGGACAAGTAGGTTGGCCAAATGTGGAAGGTTGGCTGTGAGAGCACAATGACCAGCAGGGGGCAGCTCCTGCATTGAGCATCTGCCCTCTGGTGGTCAGTAAGCATCATGGCGACTGGTCTACAGGAGTTCTGGTCATTCTGCTTGTTCAGACATAAAGGTCGCTTAAGCTTTTATAGATAGATATAGATAGATGATAGATAGATAGATAGATAGATAGATAGATAGATAGATAGATAGAGAGAGAGAGAGATAGATAGATAGATGATAGATAGATACTTCCTTGTACCCTATATAACCAGTACTTAATGTATTTGAAATCACACACACACACACCCAAAATGATATTCACTAATGTTGGAAAAGCTTTTCAGGTAATCAGTATATTAAGGGCTTCTAAATTTTCTTCCTAGAATTTTTTTTCCCCTCTAAACCTGTCTTTTCACACAAGTCAAGGTATGGGAAGGCAAGAGTCTCATGAAGAGAATGTCCCCAACTTCCTATGCCCCAATCCCTGATAGTCAGGCAAAGAATGCTTGGTGTGAGCAATTTTCACTAAGATATGTTATCATATTAGAAAGTAGCTTTACAATCAGTGAGATTAACACCACAGGGCAAAATGCTTACTTGAGAAGACAGCCACATTGGGAAGAATGCTATTGCAATGCCTTATCACAGGAATTTTTCATGCTAAAATTATCTGGTCTATAACAGATATTTTGTACCATAATAATAACTAGAGTAATTGATGTGAGGAAGGCAAAATGATTTTCTTTTACTTGGCATTGCTTTTATATGAAAAAGAAAAACATATATAAAGAACACACTAACTCACAAAATAAGTCCCATATTTTACAATTACTAGTCCACTATATTATACACAGTTTACTCAAACTAGGATTTTCTTTTTAAAATTGTATATGCTGGGATAATTTCAGATATACTTAATAGAGTCCTATTTTAGAGATAATAAATACTGACTTTTCAAAGCATCAGAAGTTTTATTAAATTTTGGACCAGTGATAAACAAACCTCTAAGTCTTTTTCATATAAACTAATGTCAAACCAGAATTCTCCATTTCTTACTTGCACTTTGATATTTATGCTACCGAAAGTTTTATCTTTCTAGCTTTGGTGTATTACTCCACAGGGTTGAGATATAACTTTGAAATCTAATTCTGACAACTCCTGAATTAGATATCCTCCTCAAGTATTTCACATTAGACATACAAATAAAACTACCAAGAGTACTTTGTTTCGGATGACAATACACCAAAAATTGACATCATAAAAAGATTATCATGATATATTGTATACTTGTATTTAAATACATTTAAAATGTCTTAACGGATGCATTCAGATACAAATGATTATTTCTTAAGAGAAATAAAGATACAGAGAATGAGTAAATTGCAGGATGTAGGCATGGGTGTTGGACAAGAGTTTTTAGCCATATTTGTAATGTTTTACTTTTTTTTTATAAGAAAACTTTATCAGGTATTATTTATGTAATAAAAAAGTAATTTTATAAAAATAAATATACTATTATGACTTTCCTTTGCTTCAATACTTTTCTTTCAAAAGAAACCAAATTAGTGCAAACAAAAAAAAAATGTTACCTAATACTATGCAAACATGTAAATTGATGGTACCTCTGCTATGCCACCAGCCAATCAGGAGTGATTTGCAAATTAACCCAACAAAGATGGCATTAGTTTGCATACACAGGCACCCAGTGACTGGGACTGGATGCATGCATCGTTGCCATGGTGACGACACAGGCATTCTGCTCCACCCCCAGTCTCTCAGACCTCTGGGCAGTGTGGGGAGGTGGGGCTGGAGCAGAAAGAGGTGCCTCTGGAGCCTGAGCGGAAAGGGGCGGGGCCCGAGAGGAAAGGTGGTGTCAACAGCCAGGGAAAGGAAAGCCCATTCTAGCTCGAGTCTTTGTGCATTGGATTCCTAGTTAACTCATAAGAGCGGACACTGATTTTAAGAAGAATCTTCTTTCAATATGTGTTAGTGTGTTCATATTCTTAATCTGCCCTAGAATTATAATTAAAGTAGTATATTAGAGTCCTAGCCATTTGGCTCAGTGGATAGTGTGGACCTGTGAACATAAGAGTCCTCTAAGGATATCTCGGTTGCAGGCTCCTGCCAGGCCAGGGCCCTGTTCTGGGCTCATGCAGGAGGCAACCAATCGATGTGTTTTCTCTCACATCAATATTTCTCTCTGTCTTGGCCTCTCTCTTTCACTCTCTCTAAAAATCAATGGAAAAAATATCCTCGGGTGAGGATTAAAAAAATAAAATAAAGTACTAAATTGGAAACACACACAAAATGAAAGCAAACCAAACTTTCTCCATACTTTGAATCAAACAGTCTTGAGAAAAACATCTTAGTGTTGAAAATTATTAGCCTATCATCTTGCCTTTCTGAAACTCAGCCTTCTCATCTATAAAATGGAATTATAATGACAATCATAAGTACTACTGTATTTTTCGGACCATAAGACGCACCGGACCATAAGACGCACCAGTTTTTAGAGAAGGGAAATGAAAAAAAAAGATTCTGAAACAAAAAGTTCAGTGTTACCACTACAATGTGTAAACCCATAAATCATGCAGAGACTTTCAATGCTTTCTTTGCATAGTTTATGGGTATCTACACATTGTAGTGGTGAGAGAAGAGGCTGGAGAGTGTTTTACATTATGGTAAATGTTATTGGTTTGGTATCACAGAAAGTCTCTGCATACAATATACTGGTATGAAGTTTGTTGCAGTACAAACATTTTGACAGTTACCGGTATAATAGTATGAAGAGAAATTCTGACATAGCGGCGTTATCAATCAGGGCATCCAGCGGAGGGCGGAGTTTACTGGTGGGCGGAGATCTACAGTATGCCTACCCAGCAGTCAAGGACAGCAACAGAGGGCAGAGAGGAATGATTGGGGGAATAGACGCGGCATTCTTCCGGGCACGGAGTACAGGCCAGCAAGGAGTACAGGCGATGATTACGGTTTGGATTACACAGTTACGGTACACCGCACCTGGGCTGACATGGAGATATGGCTGCAGCGAGGGCATGGAGGCTGACTACCATACATGGGAACTCCTCTACCACTCGGGGTTTACAGAGCGGGGCAGACACTCTGGGCACGGAGGAATGGACAGTGGCTGCAGCAAGCACACAGAGCCGGGCAAGCACACAGAGACCACACAGAGCCGGGCAAGTAAAAAAACTTTTTTTTTTAAAGTATACGTGTAGGCTATATTTGGACCATAAGACACAGGGACTTTTCCCCCCCACTTCTGGGGGGAAAAAAGTGCGTCTTATGGTCCAAAAAATACGGTATGTTATAAATTTTTTTCCCTTTTCTAGTCCTACATGACAATTTGGAATAGATTGATGATGCTTGAGATTATATGTAGAAATTTAAAAAACAACAGGTAATTTCACTTCACTAAGTGGAGCTAACAACATAAGACCATAAAGTGAGAGTGTATGATAGAAACAGCTGCAATATCTGAATTCAGAGAAGAGAAAATCAAGTGGGCTGGAGTGATAAGGGAATGTTTGGGGTAAAATGTGAGAATGAGAAAAGGGAGGGCAACTCAAAGGTGTAGTGGTTTGAATGCTCAGTGTCTGAGATTCAGCAGTTAGACCTGTCAGGTTGGAAAATAAGGTTGGCAAATGGAAATAAAGTTGAAAAACAAATCTAAAATCTACTTTTAATTAAATTGGAAAGCAAAGTGTTCCTGGTCTTCATTTAAAATACAATACACTATTAGGCAGATCAAGACATAATAAGCTGTGTTCACACAGTAGCTAAGCAAACATATTAACAGTTAAGAAAATCAATCATTTATAGAGTGGTACCAAATATCAAGTAATTGGTTTGACTTATTTTTTCCCTTTTCTCTCCTTTCAGAACATGCTGAATTTACTGATGGTTTTGGGTATTGTGTAACCCATAGTTCTCATACTTGGAAGCATATTAAAATCATGATGAGCATGAAAAATACCCATTTCTTGGTCCAAAGTTAAAAACCTAAAAGAGTTTAATTTTATTCGTTTTGGGAAAGGCCTGAGAATCTCTTTAAACACATCCTAAGTGATGCTAAGGTGTAGTCAGGGTTGTTATCCATTCCCTGACTTAGTTAATGTTTTAATAACCTAAGAATCTTGGTAAAATGCATATACTGATTCAGCAGACTTGGAGCTGGGGAACAAGACTATGCATTCCTAATAGATCCAATGTCATTCTAATGTTACTGGCCTGGAATCATACTCTTAGTAACAAGAGTGTACATAGTCCTTTGTTCAACTATCAATGTCACAAGCATCACAAAGGTCATGATTTGGTTAAACTTCCCAGTCATTTGCCCAAATAGCTCATTTATGTCCAGATGGATAACCAATACTCTGAGCAAAATACTATGTATATGTAATAAATACATATATTAATTATTTACTAAAAACTTGTAAAAATTAAAACACCAATAATTTCTACAAAATTCAATCCATAATGGTTACTAATTTCAAGACAATTTTAGCATCATTTGTTATTAGAAATGACTTGTTTCTGTAAAAAATGAAGGGCACATTAGTTCTTTTCTGATGGAATATCTCTGATATGGGATAAAACCAGGTTAAATTGCCCAGATATTAGACACTCATGCTGAAGCTGTCACAAGTGATTTTTCTTTTCCATCAAGATGCTGCCCAACAAAGTTAAAAACCTGAAATGTCAATATTACATTAAAATGTTATTATCAAGTATATTTCATATGAAGAAACAATTTCTCCAAAAATCCTCTGAGTTTCATCTTTATGTTAGTTGTTTACAGAAAGCCCTGCCCTAAGAATTGGAGCTTCAGAACACTGCTGGGGATAATGATAAAGTGATTAGATTTTTTCTTTTTTAGCATTGTCACTGTGATAAGGACAAAGGATTTAATCATCTATAATAATTAAAGTGTAATATGCTAATTAGACTGGACAGCTGAATGGGGATGTTAGACTGTCAGATTAGGGGTCAGGCCTAAACCATCAGTCAGACATCCCCTGGAGAGTCCCAGATTGTGATATGGTTCAGACCAGGCTGAGAGACATGCACAAATTTCATCTACCGGGCCTCTAGTTTTTATACTATAAAAGAATAAGGAAGAAAATCAACCATGTCTGCTAGTTTTCCTTTTTAATGTCTTTTCTCTAAATATTTCTACTATATTTATCTTCCAAAATATCTCTCCAGATGGTCACAGAAATAGCTAAAATACTTTACTTTATTATCAAATGTATTTTGCACATAAAAGCTCCCTTTTGTCTGTAAACAAGAATATTTTTGTATTATTTTTCTCAGACTGTGCAACCATAGTAAGAGAAGTTATTCTTACATTTGCCTTTTATCATTGTTTTCAGAAACCTGCTGATTGAAAATAAGTGTTCCAGGGTTGCTGTATGTTGGAGATGGCATGGTAGAAGTGTTAGTTTTGAAAGAAATATTGAAAAGTGTGATGGTGATTCCACTAGATCATCTGTGTAGTTTTATTTTCACTCTTCTATGATACTACTTTCACTCTGCTCTACTACAGTATATCAAAACTGCTGACTTTTTTGCTTGTAATTCTGTAGCCCCTGATTGAATGAACTCCTTAAGGTCAAAGATCCTGTTGTATTAAGCATTTTCTGGCATGAAGTCGATAGTCCATAAATGTCCGATGAGCGAATAAATGAATGTGTGGTTTGAAAGTCATCCATGGCATTCAGTCTTCTTATCCACTCATATCTATCAATGGGATTTCTAGGAACTGGGGCTCTGGCCACACTTGCCTTCTCTTTACCTTTGCAGTAAATTATTGATGTTAGTTTTTTGACATTTACAAGTAGCTTTAAAAGTCTGGAATGCAAAATAATTTATAAGTTTGACAATGAACACACTTGGACTGCATCTGTAGTGACTATGTATGTCTATTTGGGACTCACACATGTTTTTCACACATACTTAATAACTCCAAGGGTTTCCTTAGAGAAATTTTCTCTCCTTTATTTTAATGAAGTTTCTATGGAATTGATGAATACCATTCCTCTCCCAAATCAGAGGTAGATTGTACTTGGTATAAACTCAGTTCCACAGTGATTAGGCCAGATAATCTCATCATTATCAAAATTTCTCAGGAATGATTGGATTAGTTCAGATGTGAGTTAGTGAGTATGATGCTCCATAGGAGGGTTAGGAATCCTGGGACATAGATGCCCTGTTCTCTGAAAGCTGTAATTGTGGATGTGGGACATTTTGTAGTAGCCATTTTGCTCCATGAGTGAAAGCTACACTAAAGATAAAGCCACAAACAGAACAAAACTGAGGTATTCTTGAGAACAGGATCTGGAACCCTGATTGAACTATGCCTGAAGTCCTCCTACCTCTGGGCTTCTCAGTTAAGTGATCCAATAAAATCCTGCTTTTGTTTAGGCATTCTGAGTTGCATGATTCTATTACTTGTAAGGGACATCATCCTAGCTGATACATGTGTGCTGTATAGCCAGTGTGCAGGAGGAAGCCACCAAATGCAGTTCAAACTCAACATACATTGTTCAAAAATATGTATTGCCTTCTAATCAGTAAAATGGTTTAATCTATAATTCAGTAAGGGCCAGGAAAAGTCATTTAGTTCTCCTCGTAGCATTCATTGGAGCAATTGTAGTCCATCAAAATTCTAACAGAATTGGAAATATGTCACTATTTTTGTTCTTTTTTTTCATATAAACATTAAGGGTTTATCAAACGGCCTGTGAAAATTTGTGGTACAGTGCCAGAGAGGTTAAAGTGCTTTCTTGAATGGTTGCTTCGTAACCCTGCTGTGAGGGATCCATCTCTAGCTTTCCCCTCAAACCTTGGCCTCCTATTTCTCCTTTCATTCCTTTCTTGGTAGCTAAAATCTGAGGTAGTTTGGTACTCAGTACAAAATAAATGCGTGCTCCTAACTCTGAAGATTCTATTGTTTTTATATATTTGGCCCTTGTAAAAAAATGTTTTAAATGTTACCAGTTTTCTAACTCAGTAATAAAAGTGGCATTTTTTTCAGCATAATGCACCTAACTCATAAAAAGGCAAATAGGACAATGAGGTGCATTTTGAAATAATTAACATTACTAGGAAGAAATAGAGCTCAAAAGTCTTGTTCTGAGGATAAGAGAGTATATTATTTCATTCAAAATAGAAAGCTTTGGAAAATGCTAAATATGTAGCTACATCTGATCATGGAGAATATTTTCTGCCATACTGTCTTCTAAGAAAATATGGCTTTACTTTATAGCCAGTGGGCATCAGCAGGGCAAAGAACAGATTAGAGAAGTGGAAGACTGATGGCAGAGAATCCAAGTAATAACCATGGCTGAACTCCAGGTGAAAGATGATTAGGAAGCTAGCACCAGTGTAAATAGAGAGATGTGGGCATATATAAAAGGTGTTAAAATATAAAATCAATATAACTTTGTTATTAACTGGATGTGATGGAAAAGAGGTAAGGTTGACCACCTTGAGCAATTTTATTGATGGTGTGGCATTCACCAAAATGGCACAGGAGGATGAACATTTGAAACTGGAAAAATAGTTCCGTTTTGGACATAAATAATTTGATGAACAAGTGAAAAGGGGACTTGGGGATATCCAGTAGAAAATTGAATATGCAGATTAAAATCAAGAAAAAAAAATGGGCTGATTTTTCAGCTACTATTTGTCTACCTGCACAAGCACAAAAATTAGGAGTCATCCTTACATTTTCCTCTCCTTCACCCATATTGGATCAAATACCAAATGTTACTGTATATAACTTATCTCCTAAAACATAAAAATCTGTACACTTCTCACCTACACTGGTACCACTCAAATCCAACTGCATGAATGGTTGCTGTAGCCACTAAAGCTTCTTCTACATCAGTGGTTCTCAACCTTTCTAATGCCATGACCCTTTAATATAGTTCCTCATGTTGTGGTGACCCCCAACCATAAAATTATTTTCCTTGCTACTTCATAACTGTAATTGTGCTATTGTTATGAATCATAATGTAAATATTTGTGTTTTCTGATGGAACCTTAGGTGACCCTGCTCTCAGTTCTCAACCTGTGGATTCCATCAGAAAAAAACAGATATTTACATTTTGATTCATTAACAGTAGCAAAATTACAGTTATAAAGTAGCAAGAAAAATAATTTTATGGTTGGGAGTCACCACAACATGAGAAACTGCATTAAAGAATTGCGGCATTAGAAAGGTTGAGACAACTGCACATCCTTCAATAGGTCCTTCATTATTTTCCAACTGCACCACAGTGATGTTTTCAAAACAAAAATTCATTCATTTCACCCACTCCCTGATTTCTGTCACTGTTTTACACCCTTCAATCACTTCCCTTTACTCTCAGGATTAGACTGAACACCAACATGATCTTCAGATCTCTCTGGGGTCTGGTTTTTGCTTCCTTCTCTAATGCTAATTTGCTATTCTTTCCCCCATACTACATTTTAGCAACAGAAATCTTCTTCAAGTCCCTTGAAGGCTCTTTACTCCCTATTATTTCCACTTTCCTTCCTTTACCTAGTGAATATCTATGCTTCTTGCAGATGTCCACTTAAGCACCACTACCTCAGGGAGGCCTGTATTTCTCCTTCAATCTACGTAAAATTTGTGTGTCATACTTTTCTAGGGCTATCTTATTTTTCTTTGGAGTAATTAGGTCATCTATATGCTGTAGATTTGTATGTATAATTATTTGTTTGATATCTGTGTTCCCCATTGTTAACTAAATATCATGAGAGCACAACCCATTTAGTTTTTGCTCAGAATAGCAATCCCAGTGTCTGGCATGTAGAAGATTCATTATAAATATCTGCTAAAAAAAAAAAAAAAAAAAAAAAAGTAAATGAATGAGGTACAGAGTATTGGGCATCACCATATACTAGTAGATTGTAATTCAAATCACAAGAGTGGGTCATTTCCCTAAGCAAGGGCCTGTAGAAAAAGCATGAGTCTAATAAAGAACCCTGACAAATAGTCACATTTAAGCCAGACTGAGATAGGATACACCGCTCTCTAAAAACATCCAAAACCTCATTATCTATGTATAAGAATATGATAGAAACTGTGATAATGATGAATTGATATTATGACTTTCTATGCAGATAAAATCATGTAGTAATGATTTTATCTGCATAGAACTTTCTTCCTTTTATTTTTCTTGGTTATAGAGTTCTTCTCCTGTAGGTTGGGATAGAGTGAGGACTATTCCTACCCCCATGTCACCATCAAACTACAGAAACTACAGATAGACACAAGACCCTGGCTGAGACAACCTGAGAATCCCAACTCCCTAGTCATGGTGATTGGGAAGGTCATTTGACCCAAGGACATGTGCTCAAGCTATCAGGAGAGAATGAGGCACCATCTTTTCTATAGGCTGATTCAAAGTTGTGTTTTATTTCTATTACAAAAGCTTGAGTTTCTTTTATATTTTTGTGAAGATGGTTAAATTATATGTCACTTCTAATGTCACTTTTATTTCTTTTCTAATAAACATTTTTATTGATATGCTCCAGAGAACTGATTTATACAATTGTAGAACTTGAAAGGATCATAAAAGACAAACTAGTCTAAACTCCTACACACTGTAGGAGTGAGTTTCTTCTTCAAGAATCTTGACAAACAGCTATTCAGATTCTTACTAAACACCTCCAACTGTAGAAAGCTCACTACTTCTTACTTTCTATGCCTTCTGCTGCCTACCATTCTTTGTCTTCTCTCCCTTGTCTTATATTTATGTAACATAATCATATTACAAAACACTGAAAGGAAAAAAAAATGATGTATTTTTTCATTCACTGAAAGCTGTTTTAAAATAAGAAAAATATCAAACAAAATGGCACAGATATAGAACATTTTGCTAGTGCACTTATTTGGTAAAATTAGTACCTTTCTTTAATTTGTACTTTATTACTTTCAAGAATAACATTTTATGTTTCAATTATACTTCTCTTTTGGCAAAATAACTATTTATGTTTTCTTGCCCATTATTAAATTATATCCTCATGTTCTTTCTCTGTACTTTTCCTTGTCTGCTGTTTATCCAAACAGGTACTACTTATCATAAAATATCAGACAACGGCTCTTTGCCAACAGCTTTTAAACAAACTTCCAAAAAGATCAATTTAATTTAAAGTGCACCTCTACATTATCCAGGATTTAAACATTTAATTCAAAATCCATTAAAATAATTGTGTTCCATTTTAATGCAGTCACTTAACCTGTAGTTAAATGTGACTTCTATTATTAAAAAATAGCACATGTGTAATCTGATGTTATATTGCTTAAAATTATTTCAGAAACATTAGCATTTATAATTTAAGTATAAGTGTGCTGAATTCAAACCTTGAAGTTGCTATTTACAAAAATTGGTGCACTGTTTATATTTAAAAGCCCCAACTGGAACAAAACTATATTCTCTTTCTCATTTCTTTTGGAAAGCACAGTTAAAATGAAACTGGGAGAATCTAATTTATGTGTCATTCCTTCATAAAATTTAAAAATCATCTAAAAGCTTTTCCTCCTCAAAATATGGAATTACTTATTCATGACTTCATATAGTGTATATATATAAAAAAGCAAATGAATAAAATTAAACATAAAAATAAAATAAAAAATGTGATCCAGTACTGGCCTTTACCTATATACCATAGCATTGAACCTATTTTTCTTTTTTTAATGTTTCAACAAAATAAGACTTAGACTATTTTTTAATATCACTCCAAATTTTGTTAGTTACCCCATTCCTCTTGAGTACCATTATCTTAACAATTCCTCATTCCCTCAACACTTCCCTACCTCTCTCCACCCAGCCAGGACCTCAGGCTGTTCTCATTGGTCCCCAGAATCCTTCCCCTGATGCTACCCCATATCCACTATGCTGGTTTTGAATGACACCTCCTATCCACCAGGGACAAGTTATCCCTTAGGCAGAGTGCCTGAGGCCCACAGTACTTTCTGAGGCCTACATAAATATTTTGATTCTTAACCTTTTAGGTTGAAGAACATATTTTAATATGTAATTATTTATACATTCATCATTGTATCATTGCAATCATAAAATATGCATTTTTTTTTTTGGAGTAAGGCAAAAATTCCCAGGGCCCATCAAAACCATAATGTGGCCAGGCCATCTACTTACACAAAGACACCAACCAAGATGAGCTTCACTGAAGAAAGTTTCACAACCCTTTCAGCTCATGTCTATTCCCCATTGAATCCTATAATGACTATTCTAAGCTTTTTATGACACAAACACATACATACCACACACACACACACACACACACACACACACACACACACACACACACACTGAGGGGCATGAGAGCAGTACAATAGCAAAGGGCCCTAGGCTCAGAAGGGCCCTGTGCTTAGGGCTCACCATTTTGAAATAGCTAATACTTTTATGGTAGCACTTGTGTTTTGTAAGTGGAGTAGGTGGGAAAATGGAGCATGAACCAGGGACTTTAAGATTCAGCTCATACATGTTTCCATCTCCTGCCACCTTTGCTTTTCCTTTGGGATGATTCTTCCAGGCTTCCCAGTATCCCCCACCCCATCTGTACCCAGTGAGCACTGCTGCTTTCTGCTGTCCATGCCCATCTCTGGGGGCCTGAGCACAGGTTGGGAGAGGGTCAGTGTTGGAAAAACAGTATCTCTAGCATCTTGGCAGGTTATAGCAGTAGCTGGCAGCACATCAACAGGGCATCTGGAGAATGACCTTGTAAGGGTGAGCCAGCTCTGATCTAGTACCAAGTAAATCTGAGCATGAAGAGCACTTGGGGTTTATACATCCATTGTGGGTAGGGGTGTGAGCTGGTAGGAAGGAGGGGTTGATATTCCCACCTCTGCAGCCAGGGCACTGTATGCTCAGGCACACATATTTTGAGTTGCAAGATGGTACTAACCAGCACCTCTAAGTATCTGTTCTTCCCCAAGCGTCCCCATGGCATAAAAATGTAATAACCAATAAAAAACAACATGGCCTGATGAAAGAGAGATGCCATGAAAGAAAACGAAGAGTTTTACATGCTATCATTAGTCATAATACTTCCCACTGCTGCTTGAACAGAGGCCACACATTTTCATATTGCACTGGGTGTCAGGAATTATGTATCCACCTGTATATACAAGCCAGTCCCCTTCCATCTCATTGTGAACCTTACACTAGCTGATGAAGACTTCCCTCTTTCTATCATAAAATGCCTCCTATTTCCCAATCCCTTGCCTCCTCTTCCTGTGGGTTCTAAGGCCTCTACATCATGTCCTTGATTCACTTCCATTTCCAACCTTCATATTTTGTAACATTATTTATTCCCTTCAGCTTAACTCATCCACTTTCACTTGCTATTGGTTTTTCCCCTGTGTCTTCCATTTTCCACCTCCTCTCCAACCACTGTGGTACCCAACCAACTTCAAAAATCAGTGGTACAACAGTTAGCATCTCTGCTTCATTCTCCTGCCTTCCTCTCACAGATTAGCTGTCTCACTCATCATTTGGCTAAAACTGCCTGGTCAGAGGTTTCCTGAGACAGCCTACTAGCCAAAGAAAAGAGCATGTCACAGCCCTAGTACTTTGGACATTTCTGTAGATGTCGATAATATTGACAGCATTCCCTCTTTTAGTTCTCTCTTCTACATTTGATTCATTGTCCTGGCACTTGAATGATTCTCCCTCACTTCCCGTCTGCTTTTTTGCAGTGTAGGCATTTTCTATTTTCCATCCTAGCAGTCACCAAACAGAAGTTTAACAGATATCCAACAAACATTTTAATATATCTAAAGTTGGAACATTACATTTTCTGGGCCCACAATTAGTACGTGCATTTAAGAGTAGTGACTGGAATTTTCCATTCAGATAAATGTGCCTTCTTTTTTCCTAAAAGAGGTACACTCTTATTTAAGAAGTCCAGGAATCTTAAAATCAGTGAGATAATTCAAATGAAGATACATTATTTACTTATTTATACACTAGAGGTCCAATGCATGAAATTTGTGCAAGAGTGGATCTTCCTTTCCCTGCTGCAGGCACTGGCTTTCCTCTGGCCCCCTGGGATCTGGGCTTCCCTCGCAGCTCTGCTTCATCTGGAAGGTCATTTGGAATGATGACCAGACTAATTAGCATATTGTGATTTTATTATTTTAGATATATTTATGGAATGTATTGGGGTGACATCTACACCAATAAAATAGAAATATGCAAATTAGTCATACTGTTGTGACACTCACCAGCCAATCAGGAGTGAGTATGTAAATTGACCCAAAAAAAGCTGGTAGGTTAATTTGCATATCTATAGCGGCCAGGATGGGGCGAGATACAGGCATACTGCACTACCCCAGCTGCTCAGGGCCTCTGGGCAACATGGGAAGGTGGTGCCAGAGTGGAAAGAGGCGGCTCTGGGCCAGATCAGAAAGGTGGTGCTGGTAGCCAGGGAAAGGAAGGCCAATTCTTGCACAAATCTTTGTGCATCAGGCTTCTAGTTGGTTAATAAAATTATATAGGTTTCAGGAGTTTTATATTTACTATTCTATAACACATAAACTGTATATTGTACTGTGTTCACCAAGTCAAGTCTCCTTCCATCACCATTTATACTCTCTTCTACCCCCTTTACCCCTTCTTTCCTCCCCCATTTCCCCTTTCCCTCTGGCAATCACCATGCTCTTGTCTGTGTGTATGAGATTGTATTCTTGTATGTGGAGTTTTGTTTTGGTGTGTGTGTGTGTGTGTGTGTGTGTGTGTGTGCATTTTCCTCAATCCCTTCATCTTTTTTCATTTTAGATTGAGACGTAAAATTTTGAGTTTAGGATGTAAATGAGATGTATTGGCAGAATTGTATTTCCATCAAAACAAGTATTTATGTCAGAGAGTTTTACAAATGGATCCTAAAAGTTATTGAATATTTACTGAAAATTGTTAGTTTTTCCAAATTTTTCAGTATGTCCCTGATGCCTATAGGATAGAGTGTGAACTCCTCATATCTGACTCAAAGTCTGCTCTCCTCCAGCTATCACCCTGCTTTCTAAAGGACATTCATCTCCCTTATGTACACAAGGTCCTAACCAGACTTTCAATCAGTATTGCAGAGGCTTGTTGCTAACTTCACGTTCTGGCTCATTTCAATCCTCGTGGCAGGAGTGAGCGCTTCAAATTCCAAAGGCTTTCACCTTTCAGGTCCCAGCTGAGATTCCTCGCCTTCCATAAAGACTTCCTTTGTTCCCCTACTAGACATGATTTCCTTCCCAGGGAAATTCTTGTAGTGTTTTTTTTTTTTTAATTTATTTTCTGTCCTTCTCCCTCACGAACATTGAGCCTTTCCTTATAGTTATTTGTAAAAAATGTTTTATATTTTCTGACATTAAAATGTAAGTTCATTAAGGGTAGAAAACACAGGCAATAATTTTTATAGTTATAATTTTCACTAATCAATTATAAATCAATTTAGTATCATCTAATTCCTGTGAAGTCAATGAAAAGTCTATTATCAGCCTTACTTGAGATATGTATAAAAACTGAAGCTGAACAAAGTAATTTGGCCAAGATCTGACAGCATCTAAATGGAAAAGCCTGAATTTAAACCTATATTTATTGTTACTAAATCTAGTGTTCTTTCTCTTTCATACTATGCTGTCTACAACCATTATTATGTGGTCTAACAGTCCCTGGCACTTAGCATAATATGTTGGGCATAGTAGGTAGCCAAGAGATTTAGTAATTAAATAGATAATGACACACAAATGATAAACAAATGTACACTGAAACAAGATAACTTGTTTGCCATAAAAAAAGATCTAATAAAACAATTCAATTATCAAGAGATATATCTTCGATCTAAGAGTCAGTGGTGCTAGGAATACAGTTGATCAATGTTAGAAATAGCTCAACAAATGTCACAGAATGTCCTTAGACTTAAGTCATTCATTCATTTTAGAGAAAGGATCAGATTTAAAACAACAACACTGTCTTGGCACCTGATATGACAGAGTAAGGAAAACACATCTCCAGGTTTGTCGTTTAAGAGTTTCTGACTGCAGGCAAATATGACATAGATAAAGTTATCAGTGTGAAGTGAACAAGGAAGAGAAATTTTTAGAGGCTGAAGTGCTTTCATAAAGGAAACAAGCGTTCGGGCTCCTACGTTCTTTCTTCCACTGGCGTTCTGAACATGATTTTGTGGATTCACAAAGGCAGCACAAATGAAAGAGATGGAAAAGTACAGGCTAGTCACAGTCAAAGGAAAGCAAAAGCTGTCTGGATTCAGACTGATAACGCTGAATTTGTCCAGGGACAGATTCCCTTGAAATTCTCACTTGATGCTCAAGAGGCTGTACCAAGAATTATCAGCTTTAAGAAGGCACTCTAATTTAGCTTATGAAGCAGTTAGTGCTCTGGTTGAATGGACAATGATTAGAAATTGGAAGAATGTGCTGTAGTAGGTCGGGTTCTTATAATGCATGCCTCAAAAATGGGAAGTTTAACTGAAAATACAAACTTTATTCAGAAGTAGATTTTCATTTATAGGATTGCACCCATTTATGAAGAACCTGGCATTTGCAATTTACTCATTACATAATGTTATAGAGGAACTTAAATTCTCAGAAAAGAGAAAGGGTTGGAAGAGGCTGTTTCAGAGAAAAGGAACATATAGAAGAAAAGGATTTAAAGGTTTTTAAATATATATATAAAAGCTTTATTTTACAATTAATATCCTACATTTAAAAAATATCTAAATAAAATGTGATCTTTAAAATTTTACAAATTGTAAGCATCAAAAATAGAAATATATATATATATATATATATATATATATATATATATATATATATATATTTGATCTTAGAAATGAATGGATAACATTAATACAAATTTATGCACCTACTTAATAGAACTGCAATAAATCAACTAAAGATATCTTCAAAGAACACGTTTACTTGCTTTGAACTGCTTTAGTAAAAATGGCAAATCCACCATATAAAAGTTGATAGCTTGGTTTTAAAATAATAACTTCTATATAAAGATGCTGGTATGAATATATGTCTATATCATAACTGAGAAAGAGAAAGCTATTAAAAATATATATCACATATCTATGTAATAAAAGCCAAGCAATCAGAACTACAGTCACTATGACCTACTGTGGCGGCCAACCACTCGCAGCCCTTCACCCAGCCAGGAAGCCCCCGATTGTCTCCCCAAAGATTGGGGATGGAGCTGGCCAGCCATCTGCTGGCAGTCTCTTCCCCAGCCATCCCTGCCCCCAATTGGCCTCCCCATCCCAATCACCTCCCCAACCCTGATCAGGGACAGGGCCAGCTGGCCAATCTCTTGTGGCTCCTCCCCATGGCTGGCCCGGCACCAATAGAGCCCAGATTGGAGGTGGGGCTGGCCAGCCAATCTCCCATGGCCCCTCCCCTCCACTGGCCTGGCCCAATTGGCCCCCATCCAGGCAGACTGGCCAGAACCCACCCGTGCACAAATTCGTGCACTAGGCCTCTATTATGAGATAATGTGGGTGTTATATGCATATGCAGGAGAGGGCAATTGGGGGTGGAGGGAGGCAGGCCTGGAGGGGAGGACAGTTAGAGGTGATCAGACTGGAAAGAGAGGGCAGATAGGGGCAATTGGGCCAGCAGGGGACCAATTAGTTGTCAACCAGGCTGGCAGTAGATTTGTTAGGTGGTGATCAGGCTGGCAGGCAGAAGCATTTAGAGGCAATCAGGCAGAGGCAGGTGAACGGTTGGGTGCCAGCAGTCCTGGATTATGAGAGGGATGTCCGACTGTCTGTTTAGGCCTGATTCCACCAGGATCAGGCCTAAATTGTCAGTCGAACATCCCTCAAAGAGTCCCATATTGGAGAGGGTGCAGGCTGGGCTGAGGGACACCCCTCCCCATGCATGAATTTCATTTACTGGGTCTCTAGTGAATATATACATTTTCACTAAAATATATATATATATTTTTTGGTAAATGCTTAGAAGACCACCAAGGATGCATACACAACTGATACTAGTGGTTTAGTCTAAGGTAAAGGAAAGGATAAATTCATAGGGTAAAAAGGATTAGAAAGAGAAAAGTTTTGCTTTCACTTCAATATATATATTTAAATTATAATTAGTGACTTCTAAATTTTTTAAATTACATATATTATGTCTCCAAAACAGATAACTAAAATTGTTAATGGCATCTGGCTGCTAATCTCTATCATACAGTTAAATATCTACACTAATAAAAGAAAAATATGCAAATTGACCATACCTCTGCAACTCCCACAAGCCAATCAGAAGTGATTATGCAAATTAACCCAACAAAATGGAGAGTTAATTCCCATATGCAGGCATGGAGCTAAGATTGAAGTCTCTGCCCAAGTGAAAACTGAAAACTGAAAACTGAAGACTGAAGGCTCTACTGTGGCTGGAGCCAAGCCTGAAGGCTGAAGGCTTGGCTCCACTATGGTGCGGGTTCTGGGTGCCAGAGGAAAACCAGTGCTGGCAGCCAAGGGAAGGAAGGCCTATTGCACATACCTTCGTGCAACAGGCATCTATCTAGTCTCTCTCTATATAAAAGGCTAAGTGATTACCACATAACTATATGGTCTTTCTGGCCATCCAACCAGCTGGTACATATGATGCACACTGGCAATTTAAAAATAAACATTGACTTGTGCATGCACAATACATGTAAAGGTCTCGCTGGCACCAATCGCACACATGTATTTTGATCTGTCATTGTCCATTGTGAATTTGGTTGTTTGTATTGACATTCCAAAACTGAAAGAAAGTGGAGATTTCCACACCTATCTGATGATTCCATCGATTCAATGGATAATGTGGAAAAGGAAAGTTTCCTCATCAAATTTTGTAATATTATTACTCCTTTGGGAATGCCATGTCATAAATTAAAATTTAAAGTAGTTGCAATCACCATGCTGCGGAGAAATGTTAATAGTAAATGGGGTCTTTGTAATGGTACTAGATTTATTATCATAAGATTGCAACCTAATATAATCAAAGCTGAAATATTAAGATCTGCTGAAGGAGAGGTTGTTCTGCTTCCAAGAACTGATTTGTCCCCATCTGACACTGGGCTCCCATTTAAATTAATTTGAAGACAGTTTCTCATGATGCCAGAATTTACAATGACTACTAATAAACCAAAAGGACAAACTCTAGACAGAGTAGGAATATTAATACCTGAACCCGTTTTCTAACATGGTCAGTTATACGTTGCTTTCTCTCGAGTTGGAAGAGTTGTGACATTCAAGTTAAAGTTGTAAATACTCCATCACAAGGGAAATTAGTCAAGCACTCTGAAAGTGTCTTTACTTTTAATGTGGTATACAGGGATATTAGAGTAAGTTTAATCAATTTATCAGTTTTTAATTTTATCAATTTTTTAAATATATATTTTATTGATTTTTTTACAAAGAGGAAGAGAGAGGGATAGAGAGTTAAAACCATCGATGAGAGAAAAACATTGATCAGCTACCTCCTACACACCTCCCACTGGGGATGTGCCCACAACCAAGGCACCTTGACCAGAATCGAATCTGGGACCTTTCAGTCTACAGGCTGACACTCTATTCACTGAGCCAAACTGGTTTCAGCTCAATGTTGTTTTTATATCATGTTTTTGTAGTTTTTATATCATGTCTTTGTTGTTATATCATGTTATTATTTATTTATTAATCAATTTATGTATCATTTTTCTATATATTTTACTAATTTTTTCATCTCTGATACTTCTATTATAGAAAAAGGTCAAATAGTGATATTAAAATATTTCTTCTAATTAATTTACTTTCAGTGTGCATGAATCCATGCACCAGGTCACTAGTATTCTATATATTATTTCACAGCTATAATCATGCCTTTACTAGGGTTTCCTATAACTTCCTCAGTAATTTAAGATGGACTACAGGCAAAGTCTATTCCCACATTTCAAAATCTGAATTTAAGGGAGAGTGTCAATATTTACCATACATAAGATTTCTCAAAATTTTTATATAATCAGAGAACAAATGCTATTTTTTCAAGGTTTGATGTATTTGTATTTCCAAATAATTGCTAAAAATATGTGATAAAATAAGTTACATCTGACTACTATAAAATATGTGACCTTTGGGGGGAGTGACTCTTTGCTACTTTTTTATTAATGCTTTACCCACAAATTCTATAGAGATTAAAAGAACCAGAAAAGAATCATTATGTGTAATTCAAAGCTGATTACAGTTCCTTCAGTTTGTCTTTTCCATCTGAATCTCAATGGATAGTTGGCTAGCTTAACATTCTTTTAGCTATTCCACAGACAATAATTATCCTTCCTTCTATTCTAAACCTTTTATGCAAACCATATGGCACATTTAGAAATTTTGCAGGCTCTAATTAAAAGTGTCCATTTAAATTAAACAAGGTCAAAGGAGAAACTATATTAAGATCTACCAAATATTTTTAGGAGAACAACACATAGAGAACAGCGTAACAAAAGCATTGTCAGTTCAATCTACCCACAATCTTCCTGTTGGTTTGTAACACACAAAAGCTCAGAAAACAAAGCACATCACTGGTTGGTTTTCTAAATATGCAAAGAAAGCTAAAATGTCAGGGAAGCAAAGAGGTAGAAAAAGAAAGCAGCATCTGCTCAATTATGTTGTGTGCCAGGGCTGGAAATGTTCTTCAGCTCAAAACAACTTGACATAGAATCCCTGAACACATCCAACTCTGCTGGTGGGAGTCTGGTATAGCGGATGCTAAGATGTGCCACCCAGTCCCCCTTTAGGGATAAAGGATTCTACCCCAGCTGCCAGGATGCTGCTCTTATATAGCCTTTAGCTGCCCTCTCTCTTTGGAAACTGCCTCTGCTGAACATAGTCTCCTTATCCAAGGCTGTGTCACTTCTTGAGATAACCCAAATTCAAAGACTGGTGCCTGCACTAGTATAGTAGCCCAACCTCTGACCCCATGTCAGCAGAACTCTAAAGTGTCATCTCAGTTCTGAACTTCCCCCTGAGATCCACTGAAGTTTCTGTGGCACTGTCAGGCCTCCCTTTTCTCCTTCTTCCCGTATTTCTGTACCTTTCCCCTCCCTTCCTTTTTAATTTTATTATTATTATTTTAAAAATATATTTTATTGATTTTTCTTACAGAGAGGAAGGGAGAGAGATAGAGAGCTAGAAATGTGATGAGAGAGAAACATTGACCAGCTGCCTCCTGCACACCCCCTACCGGGGATGTGCCCGCAACCAGTGTACATGCCCTTGACCGGAATCGAACCTGGGACCTTTCAGTCCTCAGACCGACGCTCTACCACTGAGCCAAACCGGTTTCAGCTCCCTTCCTTTTTATAGCGGTCGATCCTAACGCACCTCTGAATAAAATTCTTGCACATTAAACTTCATCTTAGAGTCTGCTCCCTGGGAAAGCATTAGGAGAAACTATTAAATTTCCTCTTTGGGTAAGGCTCTCATGAGATGTAAATAAAAACTGTTCATACTAGAGATAATAAAAGTGTGATAAACAAAATAGCTAGATTTTTTTCAGGTGCAAATAAAATTCACTATATTTGAAAATAAGTACTAGTTTGTTCAGGAACCTGGACAAAGCCCCAAAAGCACTGTAACTAGAAAAGACAAAACACAGGGAAGAAATATCTAAATAAGAGAAGGCCACCCCAAATTGTGCCGCTTTTGCATTGGAGTATTTTGAGCTGAGAACAACCAAGATCCAACAAATGCAGGAAAAACTTTCACTTTTCCCTTAACTACCTAAAAGAATGTAGATAAGGGGCCTGCCTGAGAGAGAGAGAGAGAGAGAGAGAGAGAGAGAGAGAGAGAGAGAGAGAGAGAGAAAGAGAGAGAGAGAGAGAGAGAGAGAGAGAGAGAGAGAGAGAGAGAGAGAGAGGATTAATTACCAGAGGTAAGTTTTATCTAAATGACCTATCTGTATGGCAGGGCAAACATCTAATAGCAAACATCTGCTCTTATTATCCTGTGAATTACTCTCCTCCCCTTGGAATCCCAGGCCCATCTCCTGTCCCTTAGCTCAGGAGAGTATATAAAGCTTAACCTTCTGACTTGCCTATGGTTTCATCCTACCCTGTTTCCCTGAAAATAAGACAGTGTCTTATATTAATTTTTGCTCCCAAAGATGCGCTAGGTCTTATTTTCAGGGGATGTCTTATTTTTCCATGAAGAAGAATACGGTACACATTTATTGTTAAATGAAAATAAAGGAAATTTATTACCTGTATATGGTACAGTGTAGTTGTCAATACAAACCAGACAAACTGTGAATCCTACAGTATAAAAAATTTACTCATTTATTCAATGACAATCATGTCATCATCTTCTGGAACATCATCATAACAATCCAATTCCTGAGTTTCCTGGTGAATTTCTTGTGACTCCATTTCTTTCAGAATCAGTGGACCAAATCTCTCATGTTTAGCAATAGCATTTTGAGACCGAGCCTAGGGGGGGCCTTATTTTCGGGGGATGCCTTATATTTCACTCAGAAGGAAACCTGTAAGTAGGTCTTATTTTCGGAGGATGTCTTATTTTGGGGGAAACACAGTATTTAATAAAAGAGTAAAATGCAAATTAACCGTCACCTGCTAAACTCATAAGCCAATCAGATGAGAGTATGCAAAATAACCCAACCAAGATGGCTGGGCTATGGAGCCAGCAGGAGGCTTGGGTTTCCCCAGAAATGGAGGAAGTTAAGCTTTCTGCACACCCTGGCGGGCCCAACCATCCAATCAAGGCTACAAAGTTTCAATTATAAAGGATAAATAAATCCCAAGAAAAATGGCTGTGGCCACAGAGCAAGCAGGAGGCTTGGCCTTAATCAAGGCTATAAAGTTTCAATTATAGAAGATAAATAAATCCTAGATACCATGGCCTCTGCTTGGGTCACAAGGGGGCGTGACTGGCCTGCAAACCACCATAGGCCCCTCGCCCAGGCCGCCCCATGCCTCAAGAGAAACCCCACCCTAATCCGAGGCACCTTTCAGGGAAAACCAGCTGGCCCTCACCCGTGCACCAGGCCTCTATCCTATCTAATAAAAGAGTAATATGCAAATTGACCATCACTCCAACACACAAGATGGCTGTCCCCATGTGGTCAAAGATCCTGCCCCCATGTGGATACAAGATAGCCATCACAAGATGGCCAGCAGGGGAGGGAAGTTGGGGGCAGGGGAATCAGGCCTGCAGAGAAGGGAAATTGGGGATGACTGGAGCTGCAGGGGAAGGCAGTTGGGTGGACCAGGTCTGATGGGGAGAACAGTCAGGGGTGAACAGAACTGCAGGGGAGGGCAGTTAAGGGCAATGAGACTGGCAGGGGGCAGTTAGGCATTAATCAGGCTGGCAGGGAAGTGATTAGGTGGTGATTAGGCTGGTAGGTAGAAGTGGTCAGGGGCAATGAGGAAGGCAGGCAGGCAAGCAGTTGGGAGCCAGCAGTCCTCAATTGTGAAAGGGATGTCCGACTGCCATTTAGGCTGATCCAGGTAGGGTTGGGCCTAAATGGGCAGTTGGACATCTCTCAAGGGATCTCATGTTAGAGAGGGTATAGGCTGGGCTGAGGGACACACCCTTGTGCATGAATTTCATGCCCCAGGCCTCTAGTATTTTTATAATACTCCCATACATACAAAGTTAAAATTTTATTTTTCTCCTGTTAATCTGTCTTATGTCAATTTATTTATTAAGCCAAAGAACCTGAATGGAGAGAAGGAATTTTTTTTTAATTTACCCAACAAAAAGCAAACTAACAAAATTTTAATTAAGAGATACATAAAATAATATATAAAATTATTTTTAATAACCGTAATTAAGACATTTTCCAAATAATCTGCAGATTACTTCGTATCTTTAATAAAAATAATGATGATGGCAGATAAATTTCTGGTTAACTGAATCAATACTACTTCAATTATAATTGTAATAAACTCTGAACACAAAGATCCAAAAAATGAGTTGAAATAAGAGTAATAAAATTTGGTATAAGTACAATAATTATGAATAAGAATACTAAAGATTTGTTTTAAAATATATTATTTGAAAGTAAATGTCAGCATCCAGAGCCATTTTCATTTCTTTATTAAAAATCTAGTGATAGGACTTAACAAATTTAATTGTTCATATATATATATTTTGAGCCTATGGGAATACTTTAGATCTTTAAAAATGTATACACACTTTGAATAAGTAAAAAATTAGTATTTGTACTTCAACTGCATTTTCAAACTTTCTATGTAGCATGTTAGTATAAATTACTACTGTTCAAAGCTTAGTCTGGCTGAAAAAACAGAAATATCAATTGAGTTGTCAGCTGTTAAAATGTGTATTCATGTTTTGGGGACAACCTGATATGCCTAACATTCTCATGAATATTTTCTCAGAAATTAATACACATCTTTCCAACCCAAATCACACATTATCAAAATGACATCTCAAAAGCAATATGCTGATTCTATTATAAAATTTTGAAAACTTTCCTTTTGTTTAGGAGCAACTGGGATATTAAAAAGTTATTGCTCATTTCCTCGTACCAAAATCACAAAGTTCAAGACCTTAAACTTAATTTGATTTCAATTGTTATGGGAGAAAAGGAAATAATGTAGTAACTAGTCTTAAAAACATTGCAAACATAGAAAGGGGGGAAAAATCCATTTGCGATATAGTGAATACAGTTTAGGTTTAGCATGTTCATTAACATCTTCATAAACCTCTTAGAATATCTTATTAAAAACCCAGACAACTTCCCAAAGAGATGGAGATAACAAGTCTTTATGTAATCATTTCCTGAATTGTTTAGAACAGCAGAAAGGGTTACTTCACTTTCTCCTCCTGTTCTATTCCCGCCTCTCCTACAAAATAAAAGACATAGGGTACTCCAGCTCCTAGATTTTTTTGGGTGGTTTTTAAAAATATATATTGTTGATTATACTCATTCCAAAATTCACTTATTTTTTTTTTCCAAATGTGTTAGTCAATAGGCTCAGTGAGTGAACAGAGAAGTGAAGAAGACCAGGATTAGAGGTTGAATTCCAGGATAAAATAAAAAAGGAATTACTCTTGCAAAATGATTGTTTTGAAGCCATTTACTCTACTGTATCCTTAAGAAGCCTTTATAAACATGAGTTTTTGAAAAAAATACACACACACACACACATACATGCACATATATGAATAACCTAGTGCTGCCCATAAGTAAAAAGCCAAATATCCATTTAAAATTTATTTTAGCATATGCCTTTATGTGTCAGCCAGCACTAATCCTATATAATAAAAAGGCTAATATGCAAATAGACCAAACAGTAGAACAATCAAACAACCGATAGCTATGATATGCACTGAACAATAGGTGACAGAGCACAGAACACTGCGTGTGGTGGCAGTGGCAGGATGGTGGAGCAGGTGAGTCGGGGAGCCAGACAAAGGTGGGGTGATGGTCGCTGTCATCTGGGTGAGTTTCTGGTGATTACTTCTGTGCACCATGGTCCTGCCTGATGCTTGCACCCACTGCCTACACCCACTGCTAGCCTGGATCACTCAGTGCTGTCAGTGGGTGCAAGTGGAGGCTGCTGTCCCAGATCACCCCTGAGGGCTTCTGCACCTCACCCTGCTCCTGAGGGGCATGTGGGCAGCAGCCGCCACTTGCACCCACTGAGAGTGCTGGGCCCACTCATACCTGCTGCTGTAATGGCCCCAATTGCTCCACACCATCAGCGGATACAATGGGGTCTGCACCATCAGCACATGGGAGTGGCGGTGGCAAGAGCAGGAGTGGGGCTGCTAGCAGAAAGGAAACCAGGGACTGTGGCAGAATGGACAGGGCAGGGGCACAGAGGATGGGCCAAGACCCGCTCCTGTGCCCCCCTCAGCCAAGTGGCCCACAGTTTCTTGAAGGTGCACAAACTGGTGCACTGAGCCTTTAGCACCCCTTTAAAAGGCAACATAGCACCTTCCCTTCAAAAGAAACTTTGAACCCTGGCCAGTTTTTACTCAGTGGTTAGAGCATCAGCATACACACACACACACACACACACACACACACACACACACACACACACATGCAACAAAGGGTCTTGGGTTTGATTTCTGCTCAAGGGAATGTACCTGGTTGCAGGCTCCATCCCCAGCCTGTAGGGTTGCCAAATCAATGTGTCTCTCTTACACCTTTGATGCATCTATTTCCCTCCTCCACACTTCTCCCCTAAATCTATCTTAAAGCAATGGGAAAATATCCTCCAGAGAGGATTTAAAAAAAACACAATGAAATCAAAATGTTAAAAACAAATCTTACACAGTCATGAAGCATGGGACAGACTGATGTATTTCAGAGGGAAGGTGTGGAAACGGGGGTGGGAAGAGATGAACCAATGAATTTATTAATATATGCATATTTATGTCCATAGCCCATGGACATAAATAGTGCAAGAAAGCCTAGGGAGGGGACAGGAGTGGGATAAAGGAGGGTTACTGGGGGGGAGGGGGACATCTGTAATACTTTTAATGATAAAAATAAATTTTAAAAAGAAAATAAAACAATAATCCTACCTAATAAAAGAATAATATGCAAATTATCCATCACTCAACACCCATAAGCCACATCCACCAGCCATACCCACCAGCCAATCAGAGTGAGTATGCAAATAAAACAAACCAAGATTGCTATAGCCACAGAGAGCAGGGGGGAGGTTTGGGTTTCCCAGGCAACAGAAAAAGCCAAGCTTTGCGCCTGCCCTAGCCAGCCTAAGCCTCCATTCAAGGCTACAAAGTTTCAATTATATTATAGAAGGTAAACAAATCCAAACAGAAATGGCTGCTGGCTACGGAACAAGCAGGAGGCTTGGCTCCATTCCAGGCTACAAAGTTTCAATTGTAGAAGGAAAATAAATGCCAGATACCAGGGCCTCCACTTGGGTTGCCAGGGGGCGTGGTTGGCCTACAAATCACCACAGGCCCCTGGTTCAGGCCACCCCACACCCCAAAGGAACCCCCACCCTGATCCGGGTCACCCTTCAGGACAAACTAGTTGGCCCCCACCCATGCACCAGGCCTCTATCCTACTAATAAAAGAGTAATATACAGATTGACCATCACTCTAACACACAATAGCTGCCCCCATGTGGTCAAAGATGGCTGCTCCCATGTGTACACAAGAAGGCCACCATGAGATGGCCAGCAGGGGAGGGCAGTTGAGAGGGACCAGGCCTGCAAAGAAGGGCAGTTGGGGGCAATCAACCCTGCAGGGGATGGCAGTTAGGAGTGACCAGGCTGGCAGAGGAGGGAAGTTGGGGGCAAACAGGCTGGCAGGGAAGCAGTTAGACATCAATGAGGCTGACATGGGAGTGGTTAGGGGGATGATCAGGCTGGTAAGCAGAAGTGGTTACAGGCAATCCGGAAGGCAGGCAGGTGAACAGTTGGGAGCCAGCAGTCCTGGATTGTGAGAGGGACATCCCTTGAGGGGTCCCAGATTGGAGAGGGTGCAGGCTGGGCTGAAGGCTATCCCCATTCCCCATGCATGAATTTCATGCATGCACCCACCAAGCCTTTAGTTAATAAGTAAGAATACAAGAATATAAAAAGTAGGATATTACTCTGTGCTAACTCAAGTTTATCTCATACATAAACATTTAAAAATATTCTTATGATTATAAAAGTAATAAATAACCATTGTTTATAAGGTGGATACCACAGGGGAAAATTAAGAGGAAATTAAATATCCTATAAAGCCACTATTGGGAAAGAATCTATAATATGTTAACATTTTGATGTATTTATTTCTAGTCTCAAATATCTGATCTGCATTTGTATTTCTAATTAAGGGTTCAGAACAGGTCTCCCCAAGATGTGCCACACTGGCATGAAGATAAATTTGAGCTAAAGCCACATGAGACCCTGTGCACTTTTACCTGTCCCCTAAGGAATTTAAATTGGGGGCCTTGCCAATAAGAAGAATAATCGCCAGAAACCAGTTTTTACCTATCTGACTATCTGCTTTTCTTATCATCTGAGAATTACCCTCCTGCCCTCTGAATCTCCAAGCCCCTATCACATTACTTGGCTCATGATGGCATATACACCTTATTTTACCATTCTGTCCTCAAATTTCTCATATAGGGGGGTCCCCATACTATGAAATTCAATTTGTTTTTCTCCTGGTAATCGGTCTCATGTCAATTTGATTATCAGACCAGCCAAAACAATTGGTGGTGGTGTGAGGACACTATCCCCTGCCTCAAACACACACTGAATGTGGGTGCTCACAATTCTTTAGGGTGCCTACCTGCAGGTGAGGGAGAGCAAGTGAGAAGTAATGGGTGGAAAAGCCCTTACCTGACTATTGAGTTCATGGCAACAAGAAATGCATTACTGTCATTACTGGTGCAATATAATATTTTTACTTTACATAATTTTTAAAAGTTCCAAAATAAAAATATTTTGTAAATAAACACTAAATAAAAATATCTCTAGAAGACCTGATTATTCTAAATGACTAATTCCTGAAGATATCAAGATTATCTTGTGTCATTGTAAAATTTTTATAAACAGGGGTAGATTAATTGCTTTATACAAATATACATTCCAATCACTCAGAATAGAATTCAAGGACCATAAATAGTTCACTTGACCAATAATGTTCCTTAAGTCACTCAGCATTTTACCATTTACAAGATGTCAAATACTTACTGAAAAATTAATAGAAGACTAAATTACACTGATTATTTTGGTGATGTTGGGCTTTTCTTTATAAACTATAATAGAAAAAAATCATGCTGATAAAACTAGCCTATTTTTGTACCTTGGTTCACAATATTTTCAAATACAACCTGTTTTATTTAACAGTGTTTCTGGAATGAGAATTATATGACAAGACACTGGTAAATAAGAGAAATAGGTCAATTTAATACATTGGTTCAGATTTGAATTTTTTTTCTAACATATTAGTGTTTTGTTCTACCAGCTAAAATATACTGCACAACTGAAATATAAAAAGTCTCAAGGATAATGGTACTATTGGAGGCTTGATGTATAAAATTCATGCAAGGGGCTTTCCCCTTGCAGCCCCAGCTTTGTCCAGAAGGTCATTCGGCTGTCCAGACTAATTAGTATATTACACTATCTAATAAAGAAGAAACATGCAAGTTGACTGTCACACTGTCACAAAGATGGCGGCACCCACAGCGAAGGTAGGGTATCTGTAACACAAGATGACAGTGCCCAGCCCACAATGGAGGCTGAGTTCCCATGATGAGCCTTAATAAGCAATTAGAAGGGACCTGAGGCTACATGGTGCTGGACCAGGGCAGGGACCTGAGGCTGCACACCCTGTTCAGTGGGGCTTGACAAGAAACCTCAAGCCACACCCCCTGCCCAGCACCAGGCTAGGAGGCCACAGATAGTGACCCCTGCCCTGACACCAGGCCAGGGGACTTCAGGCCACACCCCCTGCCCAGCAGGGCTTGACAGGAGACCTGAGGCCGTGCCCCTCACCCTGGTGCCAGACCGTGGAACCTGAGAGTGTGACCCTACCCTGGCGCCAGGCCAGGGGACCTCAGACCATAGCCCCTGCCCGATGGGGCTTGACAGGGGACCTCAGGCCACAATGACTGCCCTGCAGGGCTTGGTAGGGGACCTCAGGCTGTGCCCCCAGCCCAGGTGCAGAGCCAGGGGACCCTAGCCATGCTTCTGCCTCATGGGGCCTGATGGGGGGCCTCAAGGCACACCGCCCACCCTGGTGCTATGCTGGGGAACTCAGGCCACTCTGCCCACTTCAGGGCAAGGGATCTGAGGGTGCACTCCCTGCCTGGCAGGCACCAGGGGACCTGAGGCTGTAACCCCTGTTCTGAGGGCCTTGAAAGAGGACCTGAGGTTGTGCCCCCAACCCGTGGGGCTTGATGGGGGCCCTAAGGCTATGCCCTCCACTCAGAGGGGCTTGATGGGGGACCTGAGGTTGCACCCCCTACCCAGTGCTTGGCCAGGGGACTTGAGGTTGCACCCCCCATCTGGTGGGGGTTGACAAGGGTAGGGTCGGCAGGGTCTGGATCTCGTGCAATTTTGAGGTGCTGCAGGTGGGCAGGGACTTGACTCTGAGTCCCATGGCATATCCCAGACTCTGACAGGAGGAAGATTTTCATCTCTGACACTTCTGTTATAGAGAAAGGGCAAACAGCAATGCTAAAATATTTCCTTTAATTAATCCGCTTTTGATGTGCATGAGTTTTGTGAACCAGGCCACAAGTTATATTAATAGATAAGCTATACCCACTCAAGCCATATTCTTCCTCTAAACTAAGTTGGCCATATGCTTGCTCTTGAAAGCACATATCTATGCTTTGGCCTTGATGTTCTTTGGCCTATCCACATAATTAAGAAGCTTTGAGCATTCCTTATTCTCCTTTTAGCAAGCTGCTTTCTCTCTGTGTGTCTCTTTCTATTTTTAAAGTAAAGTCCTATATTAACTACATAATTAATTTTTTAAAATAAATTTAATTTGTCTTTCGAACTGCAGCAGTATTTTAACTGGTATGCTTGTTTCAGATAGAGCTAAGTTTATAAAGTTGCATTTATTTTTAGTGTTGTGCCCTTCTTATTTTTAAAGCTGTATTATTTTTATGGCTGTGATTTGGATTTTTAAGAAAAACATGTTATAGTAAAAACACCTGTACACTTTTTAAAATTTTCTTAATAAGCTGAGGTAGGGAGCTCTTTTTACAGAGGAAGAAGCAGAGGCTCGGGGAACTTAAATGATTCACTGTCCCTCAGGTGGCACATAGATGGCAGATGGATGACTGGAGCCCTGACCTGCTGACTCCTGTTCTAGTGCTCTGGATACAATACCACACATCTTTACTAACTGTCTGCATAACTTACTTTATTAATTATGACCTACTTTATAATGTGGCTTCTCTTGTTGCTTTAAATTAATACTTCACACTTGGATGGTTATGTTTTACTTGTTCATGAACTGTCTGCAGGGCAACTTATTTGCAACTCCCTAACTACCTAGAAGAGAGCAGAAGGCTTCTGTTCTCCAAACCCTAGCCCTACTCTGCCCAAATACAAGCCCAATGCATCAGTGTACTACTCAGGCCTAGAAGTCCTAAGGAGAATGCTCCAATTCCCAAGGGAAACCCTGCAACAGTGCACACAGGTCCTGGTGTCTCAGTAGCCTGATATTTGCTGGAAAGAAATTATAGATCTCCCTACCCAAATACACACCTCATTACAGTAAATTATTGGATCATCTCATCATCTTCAGTAGGTGAATCCCTACATATCCATCCACAACTATGCAGTATGCATTTAGTGAACACCTCCTGGGACTCAGACACATTTTTAAGCATTGGAACACAGAAACACACATGACACCACCCTATAAGTCCCCCTTCCCCTCAAGGGCCTCTCACACAAAGCAAAATCAACCCTTTGGAAAGTTCCACTGCAGAGGCATAGTTTAGGGCCCTGGTCGGCAAACTGTGGCTCATGAGCCACATGCAGCAATTTGGCCCCTTGAGTGTGGCTCTTCCACAAAATACCACGGCTTGGGTGAGTATTTTAAAGAAGTGGTGTTAAAAGAAGTTGAAATTTAAAAAAATTTGGCTCTCAAAAGAAATTTCAATCATTGTACTGTTGATAGTTGGCTCTGTTGAATAATGAGTTTGCTGACCATTAGTTTAGGGCCATGGTTCTCAAAGGTTGTGACCTCCAGTTTATCTGGAGGATTCATTAAAACACATTGCTGGGCCCCATCTTCAGGGTTTCTTGCTCTGCATGTCTGGGGTGGGGCCTGAGAATTTGCATTTCTGACATCCCAGGTGGCCCTGAGGCTGCTGGTTACCTAAGCTGACTAAACACTTATAATCTGTAAAAACGAAGCCTCATAATAGTGCCTAACTCATAAGAGTATCTGGAGAATTAAAATAATTGAAGCATAGAGCCTGATACAGTGAGAAGTGACTAAATGTTGGCTTCGATTATTAGTTTTATTATTGCCATTATTATGAAGGGGTTTTAGGGGGATTCTTCCAAAGCCTTTCACTCTCCTACTTCAGAATTTCTGAAATCCTTTAAAGCAAAGATACAGCTGTAAAAAAAATTAAATATAAAGCTCTCTGGGACAGTTTACTGCTAGTAATGCAAATAATTGAACCAGCAATATCACATCATTCCATGACTCTGCTTTTGATAAAGTGGAGACCACTGGGAATCTAACAGGTGTTGATAAAGGTGAGAAAACATTATCCTGAGAGGAACATGGAAGCAACAACAACTAAAAAGCTTGAAGTAACAAAAAGATCTTAAAAATTCTCCTGCGGTCTGCCTTATCCCCACTTACCACAAGAAATTTCCATCCGGCAAATAGAGTTTTATCTCCTCTCCACTTGTCTCTGTAAAGCTCATTATTATTATAATAGCAAAATCATTAAAAAAGAAAATGTTAGACTCCTGTTTTTTTTTCAGTTGAAGGTCTGTTCTTTCGAAACTCAAGCTGTGTCCAGGCCTTTTATGTGGCAGACCCCCCTGAACATTCTCTCAGCAGGACATGACACTTGTTGAAAATAAGATTACTGAATAAAAAATACAGAAAATAATGACTGATCTCCCATGGAAAACAGCTGCTTCTTGTTAACAGTTAAACAAGTGTCCTTACTCTAGGTTTCCCAGAAGGCTTAGTTCTGTATGAAAGTAGAAAAATGACAGCAAAGGCATATACAATTCAAAAGGAACACAGCAGCCCAATATGGTTTGGCTCAATGAGTAGAGTGTCAGTATGTGGACTGAAAGGTCCCAGGTTCGATTCTGGTCAAGGACACTTGCCCAGGTTGCCTGCTCAATTCCCAGTAGGGGACGTGTAGGAGGCAGCCAATCAATCATTTTCTCTCATCATTGATGTTTTTATTTCTCTCTCCCTCTCCCTTCCTCTCTGAAATTAATAAAAACATATTTTTTTAAATAAAGGAACATGGAAAATGCTTTTTATTAAGATAATTTCTTTTAAACCTGAAGTACATAAAAATCTCTAAACAAGTAATACCCAAGAAAGGTGATGTCTGCCCTAGTTCAGTAGAAAAATGAGATGCTTCATACAGAGAAGCTTTTCATTACACATAGGACAATGTGGGAGCCGGGGGGTGGGGGTCTAATTCTAAAAGTATTTAAACACTAGAGGCCTGATGCACAAAATTCGTGCAAGGGGCTTGGGCCTAGAAGCCACAGCTTTGTCCAGAAGGTTGTTCAGCTGTCCAGTTTAATTAGCACATTACACTTTGATTATTATAGACTAGTGGGGGGTTCCCTCACCCTAGCCTGCACCCTCTCCAATTGGGGACCCCTTGAGAGATGTCTGACTGTTGGCAGTCGGACATCCCTCTTGCAATCTGGGACTGCTGGCTCCTAACCGCTCAACTGCCTGCCTGCCTGATTGGCTCCTCAAAGTTCACCAAGATTTGGCTCTGATTGGTCAGTTTCTGTGCCACTCAGTGTCTCTGGTCCTATTTCCGGGCCTAATCAGAGAGGAGGGGCTAATAAGCAGCCCCCAGGGAGGCCCAGAGGGTAAGAGCAGTACAGCTGCTGGTGAAGCCTGAGAGAGAGAGGCAAGGGCTGATAAACAGCAGCCAAGGAGGAGGCTGAAGATAGGACCCTGCCTCTCTATCTGGGCCTCTCTCTAGGACTAATCTGCAGCGCCTTTGGCAGTCAGTGCTGGGTTGCCATGCTGCAGGAGTAGAAGTTCAGGACTGATTTCCAGTGCTCAGTCAAGCCTTTGGTTGTTATGGATTATATATTTTTTATATATTAGAATTAGGGTATATATTAGAATTTATATATTAGAATTAGGTTAATACAAACAGGCTAATATAGTGTTCATGTGATAAGTTATTTATTTGTTTGTTTGTTTGTTTATTTGGTTTCTTACTGAAAATGTGATTTCCTAATGAATATAAGAAGAATATAGTTTCTTTGGACTTTAATTCTTAGATGAGGTTTAATTTAGCTAAGAAGGAAAATAGAGTTAGGTTTCTGTGACTCTATTTCATCAACCAATCAATCCATGATGTTATTTCATGTGAGTTTCTGTTTAAAGATGCCATACTTCATATATTTTGGAACCCTTTTAAACAGCAAAATCACTGCCAAAAAGAACACATATATTTAAAAAGCGGTACTAAAGAGATTGCAAAAAGAACAGCATGAAAGCTAAAACAAGAAGGCTGAAGGTTGCCTTGCAGGCATTAGGTGGGAATATGTGCATGGGGTCACTCAAATTATACGCAGCTCTGTCCACATCCAACAGATGACTATGAAAGCACCATGGGTATTGATTTGGGAGTTACAAAGGAATTGTAGTGAGTAGGTGAACTGACAAATATGTAATTCACAAATAATGAGGATGGACTGTATGTTCCTTACCATTTGGAAGATTTGCCTCCTATTTTTTCCCTTAGATTCTATGATGACAAAGTATCTGTCATTTTAGATAATCTGCCTTTTCCATCCTGTTGTTTTTAGAATTATCTCTTTATTCTTGATGTTCTGAAATTTCACTATAATGTATGAAAGTCTAAATTTAATATAATTATCTCTGCAATAGTTAGTGTTCATATCCAATCTGAAAATATATGTCTTTCTCTAATTCAGGAAATATATTTTTCAGCCATTATTTCTTCAAATGTTACATCTCTGCAATTTATCTCCTATTTGGGGGACTACTAATGTATACACATACTTCAACTTCTCAATATAACATTTATATGTCAACTCTTTTTTTCTTCAAATTTTAACTTCTTCATGTCATTTGACTATGTATATGCTAAATAAAATCTTCAACATTATCTTTCAATTCTTAGCTATATGGATATCTATATCCACAATTTCTATGAATTTTACTTTATGACCCTCTTTTTTGGATTCAAATCTGTCAATTTGTGTTTCACTATTTTTTGTTAGTATTTCTTCTTTTTCTATTTGAGGATCTTGAAAATTTATTTAAAAGTCACTTATGACTGGTATATTATGTGCTCATTGGTGGAACAATAGTCATCTTCTAACTACTTAAGCTTTGTAGTCCTTTCATTGAAATTGATTTTTTCCATGTGCTTTAGAATTTTAGTTGAAACTTAAATTTGCATGAAAGCATTCCACATTCCTTGTTATTTCTCTGAGCTCATTTCTCTGCATGCATCAGTTTTGTTGTCACCTGCATCTAGACTGTTCAGGACAGGTGTTACATAAGATTAGGGAAGATGCACTCCTACAATTGGGCCAACATAGACAGAGTCTCTGAAAAAAGCAGGTTACTTGACCCATTTCTGACTCCTGGCCACCATCTGAGGCATGCAAATTAGAACAATTTCTTACTCCTTGTCACCATCTGAGGCATGCCAATTAGAACAAATAGTTTGAGTCAAGTTCTTTTCAAAGGCGGGGAAATTGCGTCCTTGAGTCTGGCCTTGATACCCTTTTGGGTTGAATTGTGTCCTCCCAGAATGCGATCTTATTGGAAATAGGGTCACTGCAGATATAATTAGTCAAGATGAGGTCAGACTGGAATAGAGTGAGTCTGGAAGTCAATATGGCTAGCATCTTCACAAAAAGAATGCCAGGCGAAGAGGACACTCACAAAGGGAGATATGATGATAAAGGCAGAAAAGTGGCACAATGCTTCTACAAGCCAACGAACACTGTTGATTACCAGTAAGTACAATTAATTAGCTAGGAGAGAAGCCTGGACCAGATCCTTCCCTAAGCACCTGCAGAGGAGGATGGCCCTGCTGCTGACCCTTTAATCTCAGACTGCTGGCCATCAGAACTGTGACAATCAATGTCTCTTGTTTAATCCACCCAATATGCAGTACTTTATTATGGCAGCCCAACAAACTAATAAACTTGACAATAAATATATCTTGTTTAAACCACCCAGTCTGTGGTACTTTGCTTTGGCACACTAATAAACTCGCCATTGGATTATATCAGTCTGTTATAAATCGATGTTCTATTTCCAGACTTGGAGCTCAAAAGGTAGCAGCACCATTCCCATTCACTTACAAATCATACCCTCTTTTCTTTTCTTTTGTTTCTTTCTTGTTTTAAGTGCATATTTATCCCTTTTTATCAGTATTTTCTTTTCTTTTTAGCTTGGCTATTTTTACCTGATTTTAAAAATATTGTTTTTAATTACCACAGTCATATCTCTCAAGAAGACAGAGTTTAATATGGGAACTCACCCTACCATATGTTCTTCTGGACAACTCTAATTTATAATAGTTCTATAATAAACACATATTCTTTTCATAATAAGAAAGAGAATTTTTAAAAAAAGAAATGAGATATAACAAAGTGTATTTTGATCTATGGTCTTAAGAATATGTTACAAAGGAAAATGAAAAACTTTGAAGGAAACAAAGTGGAAAAGTAAAAAACAAACAAACAAAAAACCATAAAAACAAAAAATAAAAGAAAGAAGGTATTATAGGTATTATTCCTTCCCAGAGCATCAGTTAAGATTCCTCTATAAACAGATTCAAAGGAGCAGGTAAAAGGGAAATAAAACAAAACAAACAAAAAATAATGATCAAAATCTATCAATATTTCTGTTGGTCTTATATTAATATTCTTCTGATCCACTGCTCTAGATCCAATGTTTCCCATAATTCTCCCAGGGCTAGCTTTCACCCCTATGTCTCATTGGAGAAAAAATATACAACTTTCAATCAGGTCTCTATGGAACGGGTGTGGGCAGTGCCAAACCTCAAGGACTTCTGGGAAGCTGGGCATGCTGACACACTTTGCTACAGACACTGTCATCCATATGCATTTGTGCTATTTTGACTGATGAACAGCTTGGGGAAGATTAATAAAACCTTTCAATGACTCCCAATTCAGAGTGTCTGCAAACATCAGCCATGACCCAGAAACAAACCAAAGCAGCCTGGAATTTTTTAAACAGACTAACTCAATGCTTTCATATATATCCAGTAAACCTTGGATCTAGGTCATACCATAAAAATCAGACAATAAATATATAAAGTATATGCAATGGGGAGGCTCCTCACCCAACTCTTATCACAATTATTTATTAAAGAAAGCATTTCTTAGATATTAGCTAACACGTTGTCAATTCAAATTCTTCATTTGAGTGATTATAAATATCTTTATACAATACATATATGAAGACAGGTAGTGTTGTGGAAAGAGTGTCAGATTTGGAGTAAAAAAAAAAAAATGCTGGTTTCACCCTTTACTCATCAGGAGCAAATCCTTCAATCTTTCTAAGCCCCATTTTCCTCACAACTGGAAATAGGAATAATAACACCTTCGACATACATAGTAGATTAGGCAAGTTACAAAGAATATTAAACAGTACATGTTTATTGACAGTGTAGAATTTTAGGTGGAAAACAACTGAAAACAAAAATCATTTGGGGGCAGAGACTAATGATCTCTTTGCAGAGTAAAAACACATTAGGACGTTGTTATTTCTACTCGGGAAAAGCTTCCAGCGTGCCTGGTCAGCATGTGCGGGAGACACAGGTGAGCAGACTGGGTTCAGAGAGCCTGGCCCTGATCTTTGTTTCATGTTCTGACTCTCAGCATGGCGGACTCAGAGGTTTGCATGGAGGGCCTGAGAGATCAAGGTCGCCTCTGTTCAAATGAATTCCTATTTATGGATATGTTAGTAGCTTAAAAACCTGGACTATTCTTCACAGCGCACCACGTGCCTGGGGAGTAGATCTCCTCGGGACACCAAATTACAGATGAGATGCTGGCCTTGTCAGTCCGAACAAAGGAAGTCACATGCCTTGAACAGTTAGTTAGTGCCCTCAAGCTCAACAAACCCAGTGAACTGCCATCCTCCACTGCACATTATTCCTCCTCTTTAAAGCATGCTCCTCCTCGGGCAGTGTCAGAAACATTCAATTAGCCAACATTTGCTTTCTGTGATCCAGCAGTGCGTTGGGCCCTGGGTAGATATAAAGATGTATAAAAAGGGGCTGTGCTCAAAATTGAGTCTAATAAGACAAATGTGTGAACTACTAACTATCATAAAGATAAAGTGAAGTGATTCTTCTGCAAATTTTGTGGGAGTGTGAGGTGACTGGTTAAAAAAAAAAGAAGGTGAAGAAAGCTAATGTTCTTTGGGCACTTAGATTGGCAGGATGGTAGGCATTTCCTACATATTATCCCATATTCAATGTAATGCTTCCCACAATTCCATGTCATCGAGATGTTACACACACATCAGCTATGGTCACCTGTTTTCTAAAATTCTAGAGAAGGTTGGCTACAATAGTCCTTTTGGGGTAGCATCAGTGGACAGGGTGAGTGGATAAAGAACCTAGAAAATTATAGGTTTTTCATGGGAGGCAGGGAAGTCTTATTGTAGGACTTAGAATGCTTTGAACGTCCTTGCTACTCTGGTGCTTTATTTATTTTTATTCATTTGTTCCAAATCACAAATATTTACTTTATTGCATGGAATGCTTTTTAGGTTTGAATACTTTTAACTATAAAATGTCAGTTATTTAAATAGTTCCTCCACCCTTGATTCTCCAAACAGTCCTGATTTGGGCAATACATATAATGATTATCTTACTTTGACCCCAATCTTCACCAAGCCCAGTGTTACTGGGCTGCCGGCTGCTGTCTACAGAGGCACTGTACTTGAAGTCTCACCCTATCATGGGGCCCAGAATGTTCTCTGTTGATAGTTAAGGGGAATACACAATTGCCAACTAGTAGTGCAACAAAGTCAGCCAGGACCAGAATAGATCTGGATGCTCCACCCAGCCAAGAAACTTCCAGTGGCTACTTGGGAAGGCTTACCCCATAATCTCATTAACCTCACTGTAAAAAGATAGGATTTTATGTCATTAAATTTCCAAAATTATTTTATTGTAATTACATTTTATACTGCATACATGTCAAAGAGAAAGAAAATATTGGATTATAGTACCTTCACCAAATTTTGGTACATTTTATGAAAAGATGTTCTACATTTAAATTTATTTATATAATCTAATTAAAAACATATTTGCTAATGTCCTTAATAATTATAACCTCATTAATGTTAATTTTCTTTGAAAATTTGAGAAAATCCTTAATTTATGTAAAAAAAATTAATGTGTAAAAAAATTAATGCCTGGAGGAAGTGGTTTCAAATTATAAGTCATTTGATGGATCAACCTAAAGGATCCTAAATTTGTCTTCTCTAGCATTAGAAGAATAACAACCTCGATATAAAAATAAATCCCCAAATCATCTTGAAAATGTGTCATTCACCTGAAAGGGAGTGTTTCTGACTCCATTAAGACTGAAAAATAGAAAACTAAAATTAGTATTAACTGAGCAACAAAATTAAACTAAAATATATTACAGATTTGGTCACAGCAAATACCATGAACATAACAGGTGGGAATGAATCATGTACAAAGTATAACTTCAAAAGTCCAAGTGCTGCTTGGCATATAGAGATATCCTATAGTTGGTGTTTGAAATATAACAGTTATAAGAATAACTCAGAAGCAAGAAGCAAAAAATACAGGTCTTGTAATTATTACCTTTCATAGTGAGCAGGGAGCACAACTCTTTTTATGGGTAAAATAAGTAATTCTTCCAAAGAAACTAAATTGTCTCTGCAGGGCAGGGAAAACTGTCATTTACTGAATTGTGCCCAGGAGCCCAGGATGTTAATTGATCTCATTTTATCCTCTTTGTCTCCTTACGGATGAAGCAATGAGAACAGCCAATGAAAGCCAGAGGAGAAATTATTTCAAATACGATGTGTTTGTGACTTTGCCCTACATCTGGCCTAATGGTCTGTTAGAACTTAAAATAATTTTGGCTAAAAGGTCAGATAAAATAAATAGAATCAAGATTTAGGTGTAAGTGATTTGGAAACTAACAAAAAATGTACAAGCATACACTATTAATGCCATTCTAATTCTGTAATTCTAAACCTTCCTTTTAGACTACCCTCACCTATCCTCCCAGACTCTGAAGTCAAACTCTGGAAAATTTACTGTAAAGTCATCCAAATATTGTCAATACCAGTTCCAATACACACACTTGTGCACCTGCATGCAAGAATTCATACAGTGCAGATGATTTTTCATTGCAACAAAGGTAACTGCCTCCTTCTTTCTGATGATTATCTCATGTTTCAATTTGATATTATCTTTTATTAAGGCAAAAAAAAAAAAGTGAGGTAAGTAAATACTTTAGTAAACAGTTCTGAGGCCCAGAGAATACCTTCCCAGATGGGGGGGTGTGGGGAGGGGCATTAAAAAAAACAATGATATTTAAGAGACATCCTATATAATAAACCCTAATATGCAAATCGACCAAATGGGGGAACAACTGGTTGCTATGATGCTCAATGACTACCTGGGGCAGATGCTCAACACAGGAGCTGCCCCCTGGTGGTCAGTGCCCTTCCACAGGGTGGGTGCTGCTCAGCCAGAAGCCTGGCTCATGTCTGAGAAACAGCAGTGATGACAGGAGCCTATCCCGCCCCTAAGGCAGCACTAAGGACCTGGGGGCAGGGCTAAAGACCTCTTAGGGCAGTGGTATACAAACTCATTAGTCAACAGAGCCAAATATCAACAGTTCAATGACTGGAATTTATTTTGAGAGTCAAATTTTTTAAACTTAAAATTCTTCAAAATAGACTTGCCCAGGCCATGGTATTTTGTGGAAGAGCCACACTCAAGGGGTCAAAGAGCCGCATGTGGCTTGCCAGCCGCAGTTTGCTGACCACTGTCAGCAACCCCCTAAGCCAGCAGTTGGACATCCCCCGAGGGGTCTCATACTGTGAGAGGGCACAGGCTGGGCTTAGGAACATCGCCCCCTTTCCCCAGTGCACAAATGTCATGCACCAAGCCTCTAGTGTTTGTATAACAAAGAATTTGCTCATTGTCCTTTCTGTGAACATTAGGTGGGGCAGAGACTCTGGCTCTTTTGTTTTATAAAGCAAAATATACTAAACAAACTTTGCATGAGCATGGTGTAATTCCTAATACATTTGTGTTTTACCAGGCTTAGGGTTTTTAATTGTTTTTCTTTTTTTGATAGAGTTTTTTTTTTAATTTTAATCAACTAGTGCTTCTCATTTAGAAATGTTGGCATTTCCAGTAAACTACATATTTGTGGAAATGAATACAAGTGAAAATAAGGACATAATGCAAATTTGTTTGTCAGATTACTCTCCATAGCAATCTAACTGGATTTTTTAATAAGTGAGCATCTTGTCCCTTCAGTTAGTCTTTTAATATTAAACAACTTCACTAACATGTTACAGATAATCACTCCTAAAGTAATGCTTCAAATTGGGCTGTTAATGAGAGCAATGGCAAATCTGAGCTTCTTGAAAAATCTATTGTAAGTTGTTTTAAAACTTTATTAACAGTATATCAGATGGATCCATAAAGTACAGGGATGTTTCAATACAGAATGTGACTTTTATTGGTCCTCTCATGAAAAACGACATCAGTTTGAATCGAGATGGGAATAAAAAATATATAGCCTGTTCTAGGGAACTCTATTTTCCAGATCTCGAGATTTGTGATTAGTAGGCAAAGAATTTATATCACATAACAGGCAAGGTAATGCACAAAGTAAGATTTACCTTACCAAACATTTTCATTGAAAGTCAGATCTGTACAGGCTGGCAAATACTGTATTCCTCCTAATATTTCTTATGAGCACATTCAAGGATTATATATAATCTTTTTGCATGCTTAAAATTAAAAATAGGGTGACCCATTTACAGGTAGTTTATATTTAAGTTTTCACAAAAATACCAGAAAATGTTTGAGAGTTCAAAACCATCTTTAAGACATCGGGGCGGGGAAAAAAGTTAATGCTAGGTTATAATTTAGAATATTTTCAACCCAAAAAGGCTTATTGATGAAATCAGAAGAGTAATTATATTTTTACCCACCCTTACCTTTAATGCCTATCCCAGCATCTGTGTTTCTTTCTGTTGTAGGATATAATTTAAAGATCACTTTTCTGATTAAGATGCCAACATACAACCAATCATTTCATAGTATCAAAATTTTTCACATAGCAAACACCTTTACTATTTATGTATCTTTTTCACATTTCATTTGAGCCTCAAAACAAAAAAATCCATATGAGTTTGATAGGGAAGGTGTTATTATCCTCATTTCAGAGATGAGAAAACTGAGAATTTGCAAGTATAGTGGCAGCAATTAGACTAGACCTTGTAGCTTTTTTCTATTGCCTCATAATGCCTTTTATTTACCTGCCCAAATTAAATTAGGTTTACAACTATCATCATCACAGAAGCAGGGTTAAAAAACCCTAGCTAGTATTTTTAAATATATATAGGAATGTAATACTCAAGGGAACATATTAGAAATATTTAATGTTTCTTAGTTATACACATGTTTCACATGCATGCTAATGTTTGACCAATGCTTTAAAGTATCCAGTCACACCATCAGAGCATGTAAATTCTTATTTCTAATTTTTTAACACTTTTATTGACTAACAGCATGCTTTTTTAACTGAATAAAGGCGGAAAATCTAGTCTCAGATGGTTATTATGGATATGAATGTGTGTGCGTGTGTGTGTGTGTGTGTGTGTGTGTGTGTGTTGAGGAGTGTTTTCATATTACCAAATACAATAATGATTATAATAGCAAAGTACTAGAAGATAAATGACTAGTATAGCCTTGAGTTTAAAAGTGATTCTCTCCTAATAAATCAATAAGGGAAGAGAAAATCTACTTGAGTAGCAAGTTGTCAGAGTACAGTGACAGTTCAAAAAGAATAGATTCTACAGTGTTTATATTTAAAAAAAAAAAAAAAAAAAACCACAAAGTTGTATAGAAGTTTAACTAGAACAGAGAGTTACCCAAATATAAATCACAACCCAGGATCCTAACTGATTTGAGGACAGTTGATTAAAATGAGGTAAAATGAAGTAAATGATAATCTTGACAGCTAATTATGAAAACTGGCCAAGAGAAGTGTGATAGCATTGTAGAGGGGTTATTCTGATTAAAGAAACAGATGACCACACATTTCCATCTCTAACCTTCCACTGGGGTCAAGGCAAACACCAGCTAGCTGCTCTTGAGACCTCTCAGGATTAAATTGCTGGAATAAATTTTCTTCAAGCCAAGGACAGCATTTGTCTTTCCATTCTATCTAAGTGCAGGTAAGTACGTAAACTCATTAAATAACATAATGGTTTACACAACCATTGGTTTATGCAGCGTGATCATAATTAGGGAAATAAAAGCCAGTTATTTGTCAAGCATGGAAACAGCATTAGTCAGATTTTGTTATAAAAGGCAAGCAATGTGTAACCATCAATACCTTTTCTTCTAGCGGTTTATAGGTTGGCTGTGAGTCTATGTAGCTCTGTATCTCATTCTGAGACCTAGCTGAGAGTCTGGGACTTGCTTTCTTCATGGAAGAGGGCAAAGATATGGAAGGCGATGCTGAACTGCACACTCACATTTATTTTATTTACTTATTTATTTTAAAAATTTCTTTATTGATCAAGGTGTTACATATATCCTTATTACCCTATTACCCCCTCCACCACCCCTCCCTCACCCATGCCCTCACCCCCTGTTGTCTGTGTTCATTGGTTAGGCTTATATGCATGCATACAAGCCCTTTGGTTGATCTCTTCCCCTTACCCCCACCCTCCCCCACCTTCCCTCTGAGGTTTGATGGTCTGATAGATGTTTCTCTATTTCTGGATAGGTTCCTGCTCAGAATTGGTGCTGTCTCACTTCCACTTGAATGCTATTGGCCCAAGCATGTCACATGAGCAAGTTGGCAATGGCTTGGAGAAATCACTTTGGTTTCCTTGAGTACTCAGGTCTACATGACATAGGGCATGGGTTGAGGATCATCTTATGAGGTGAGGTGAGATAGCTGGTAATTGTTGACTTACCAACTCCAAATTGACTTTTTGCTCTCTCTGTGAAAATGGATCTGGGTCCTTTAAATAATTTTCCTGCCGAAACCGGTTTGGCTCAGTGGATAGAGCTTCAGCCTGCAGACTGAAAGGTCCCAGGTTCGATTACGGTCAAGGGCATGTACCTTGGTTGCGGGCACATCCCCAGTGGGAGGTGTGCAGGAGGCAGCTGATAGATGTCTCTCTCTCATCAATCTTTCTAACTCTCTATCCCTCTACTTTCCTCTCTGTAAAAAAATCAATAATAATATATTAATAAATAAATAAATAAAATAATTTTCCTTTCTCTGTGGGCATGATGCTAAGCCATGCCAGTAGAGGGCACTGGAGAGACACTGCAGACTAACAGGTTTTCCTTCCTGGCTCCAGCATGCTCTCTAAGCAGAATCCTGAGGCAGCCTCTCCAGCACCTGGTTCCCTTAACACAAAAGTCTTCACCAGCATCTGGCTCTTGCAGTGCATGTGTTTCCTCCTACCCGTCATGAGTAATGTGGGCTGTTTGTCCAGCATTCCACCTCAGCAGCCCGGGCAGCTCCTCTAGCATTAGGTTGCTGCAGTTGTGCACAGCTGCTCCAATGCCGGCTCCTACAGAGCAGGCTGTCCTTCTTCAGTTCATAGCTTCTGGCTCCTGGCTCCTGGCTCCTGCAAGGACTGGCAGCTTCCCCTGACACACCTTCAGGCAATGTTGTAGTGGAGAGACACCTCTCCATGAACTATTTTCTACAACACCCTAGACTAGATTTCTGGCAAGTTTCAGAGGTCATATTTCCAGCAAATTCTGCTGGAGTGGTAGCACACTGGCCTCTGCCATTCGGTGAGCTATGACCACCCTCTCTCCAACAAAGTCTCCAGCCTCTTGATGCTCCCGTTCAGCCTGGGAGTAGTAGGCGTAATCCTATCTTCTTTAGAGCTTCCTGTATTTCTTATCTGCCAATTCCCTTTTACTTCAACCTCCCATTACAGTTAACAATTCTTGGTATTAAATTTCTCATGTTCAAATTACTATGTGGTTTCTGTCTCTCCTAATTGGACCCAGGCGGGTACAGTTCATACTACAATCTAATACAGAGATCTAACAAATGGAATTAGATAAAACATATTGTTCAATAGGATAAATTAGCCCACTTATTGGCACGTAGGACTGGGATTCTTGAAGTTTGAGGGCTTAAGGCTCCCTTTCTCCTGGGCATACTTGGCTGGGCTCTCTTCTTGCTACATCTCTGTGTCTAACCAACCTTGCTTGCCAAAACCATTCTCAGACTCTGTGAATAACTTAAGGTTGTGGTGTACTCCTCTAGTTTCTCTGAGAACAGAGTTAACTCTGTTTATTTTCACTTTAATTGATTTTGTGTTGACTTTTATCAGACATCTAATTTTCTTTACCTCTTCAAATTGTTAATATTGGTCTCACTGGAACCCTCAATTATGCCAATATCGTCTACACATTAGAGATGACTCATGAAGAGTGATTTATTTTTAAAAAGGAATCTTGTCTCTTTAAAACTATAATTGCTGCCTTTCACTTCTCATACATTCTTTAATCTCTATTAACTGAATTATGTGAATTTCTATAAAGTATATCTAGAAAACAGAGGATATATATATATATTTTTTACCAATACTTGTGTTAAAATGGGAATTATATATCTCTTTATAATTTAAACTAAAGGCCTGGTGCACAAAATTTGTGCATGTGGGGGAGAGGGTTGTCTCAGCCTGGACTGTACCCTCTCTAATTCGGGACCCCTCAGGGTACATCCCTCTTGCAATCCAAAAACTCTGGTTCCTAATTGATCACTTGCCTGCCTGCCTGGTTGTCCCAACCCCTCTGCCTGCCTGCCTGCCTGATCTCCCTAACCCCTCTGCCTGCATGCATGACTGCCCCTAACTGCCTTTGTCTGCCTGACTGCCTGCCTGATCACCCCTAACCATGCTACCCTGCTGGCCTAATTGCTCCTAGCTGCTCTGCCTGCCTGCCTGATCACCCACAACAGCCTCTGCCTTGGCCCTGCCACTTGGCTTTGTCTGGAAGGGCATCTGGAAGACATCAGGCCTATCTGGTCTAATTAGCATATTACTCTTTTATTAGTATACATTTTCTTTCTTGAGAATCAGCACACAAAAAAGTAAACCATTTTTTGGGGGGTAAAGGAAACTTAACTTATTATTTTTTTATTAATACATAGCTTTTACAGCAATGTTTATTGGGATTGTAGTTATTCCTCTCAATTTAAGACTGAGTAATTCAAAGACTAATTTGAGGGAATATAAAGTTTGATTTTTCTCTCAAATTTTCTCCAGATTGACTATTGATGTGAATAATTGATGACAATAAGTTTAGCATAAATATGATGAGTATAAGATAGGTGTGCTGGAGCTGTGGCCTACAAGTTGAGAGAGAGAGAGAGAGAGAGAGAGAGAGAGAGAGAGAGAGAGAGAGAGAGAGAGAGAGAGAGAAACTAACTTATATGGAGGAAAAGTTATCTTAAAGCTTTGCCTAAAAGACAGGTGGGATCCATCAATGGCTTTTTTAATACCTGATAAAGTTTATTGTTGCTTACATTTGTGTGTGTGTGTGTGTGTGTGTGTGTGTGTGTGTGTGTGTCTGTGTTTCATCCTTTAATTTGATATGCTCTTATATTTTACTAGGTATCTTAGGCTCTGAAGCTGTAGGGATCAGGGAAGAAGTTACATTTAAAGTTGTATGTGTGTGCTTTGTGAATTATGGAATTTACAAGCTGGAAGAAACTTTGAGATTTCTCATTCCCAAACTCTCATTTTACAGATGAAAAAATTGAGGCCAAAGGAAGAGAAGTGGTATATTCTGAGATCCCAGTGAGTGGATCTGACATGGTTATTAGAGTGGTCTCTTGAAGTCTACTGTAGTGAACTTCATACTGTTGGAGCTCATATGAACAACAGGGAAAATCTTTACGGATATTAGAGAGCATCACTTGTGAAAATGAACGCAGACTAATGATAGTTGAAGAAAGTATGCTGGCAAGCAGACTGTCTGCATGTTCTGTGTGTTAACAGAGGCAATGTGTGTCTCATAGAGACCCATGGTTCTCCTTTACTTAAGGACTATCACCTATATTTGTCATAATCCTCCTGATATAAACAAGAGCACATAATTAATCTGAGATTTTGAGTGTGTCTGTGTGTTGTTTTTTTTAAATATATTTTATTGATTTTTTACAGAGAGGAAGAGAGAAGAATAAAGAGTTAGAAACATCGATGAGAGAGAATTATCGATCAGCTGCTGCCTCTTGCACACCCCCTACTGGGGATGTTCCAGCAACCAAGGTACATGCCCTTGACCAGAATCAAACCCGGGACCTTTCAGTCCGCAGACTGACACTCTATCACTGAGCCAAACCAGTTTCCACGTGTCTGTGTGTTTTAAGTAAAGGTTTTCATTTTTTTTTTTAAGTGAACATTCTTTTCTTGTTAGTTAGCTTGTTTGTATATAACAATGTCACTTCTCACTTCTATTTGCAAACCATCTGGCAATTCCATTGCCAATGGCATTCAACAAAACAACAGCAGTAAATATAGTAACAGGAAGAAAAGTAAAGACAGGTCATCTCATCAAAGACAGTCCTTATTTACAATCAGGTTTGAGGTGTACTAAATATCGTGCCCCAACAACATAATTAATAATAACATTCAAAGAAAGTTTTCATATTTAGTGAAATTTCTCATTAACTTGAAATTGACTTAGGATTTGATGGAGAGAAATAGGAATTAGCAAGAGCCCAGGTCCACAACGAAGCTAATAGGGTTTTGCTAGATGACAATATCAAAACCTATGGCAGGGACACACACAGACATCAAACACTAATTTTCAAATGAGAAACGATTTAAAAAATAAAGGAGATGGGATTTTCTTATAAATGATATACATTTTTATATATTCTAATAAATTTGGTTGGAATGTGACATCTCTGTTCACTAACTTTTCTATCATATTTCACTATTAGCAATAATTTTTCCATGTTATTTATCATCTTATTTACAAAGACTTTGACGTTATTGGTTCTTATACATCTCATGGATGTCACTAGCTGGATGATTTCAATGGTCTCCCTGCCATTTCCACATCTTCTTGTTTTTCCATATCACCCTATAGATCACGATCAGAACAGCATGCAGAAATCACATTTTCATCCTACTCTTGCTCTACTCGAATATCTCCCACTGAAAACCACCCCTGCTTATGGACACAGAATTTATCCAGAGCTTCAGCCATCTCTGTCTACTCAAACAAGTCATACATAAGTTCCCTGAATATACTTTCTACCTCATCCAGTAGGCTGTCTATCTTCAAAACATGCAGTTAAATCATTTCTCAAAATGCATTTACAAAATATTAAATCTTTGAGTTAGTCTCACTTTCAAATATTTCCAAATATGTTAGGGGAACTGGTGTTAAAATTAAATGCTTTCTCTCTCGCCTGGCTTTAAAGAATTTTGGTATGCAGTTTTCCTCACAACCCTCTGACCATGGAGCCCTTCCATGAAGACGGTTGTGTGATGCCTATCTATCCATATACATACCCATATAAACATCAATATTTCTTTAAATTAAAAGCTCCAGAAAGATTAAGCATAGAGTATCTATACTAATAAAAGGGTAATATGCTAATTAGACTGGATAGACTGGATGTTTTTCAGACATCCTTCCAGACAAAGTCTGGGGCATGGCTGGCCTGCAAACCACTGAGGCCTCTCACCCAGGCGAGCCCCACTCCCAATGGGGACCCCCCACCCCAATCTGGGGCCACTTCAGGGTAGGTCAGCCAGCCCCCATCTGTGCAATGACCAGAATGACCACTGGCACACTATGAGGTGCCACCTCTTGGTTCCTTTCCCTGGCAGGCAGGCTCAGATTAATCACCTGATGGCCAACTGTGGTGGGGTGGGGCCAGTAAGTGGGTGGGAACAGCTGGAACAGCCGACCTCTCGGTCCCTTGCTCCACCATCAGGCACTGATCACCCTATGGCCCAGGGGTGGGTGGTGGATGGGGGGGCAGCTACCGGCAAGATGGCCCTGACTGAAGGTCAGGGAAGATGGCCCTGATTGAAGGTCAGGCTTAGGGACTATACCCGCGGGATTCTAGTGTTAAACATAACCCAGCAATCCCACTCCTAGGTATATACCCAAGAGAAATAAAAACGTTTATACAAAACTAGCACAGAATATTTATAGCAGCACCATTCATAATAACTGAAAGGTGGAGACAACCCAAGTTTCCCGCACCTGAAAAATTGATAAACAAAATGGGGTTTACCCATGAAATGAAATATTATTCAACCTTAAAAATGAAGAAAAGGCTGACACATGCTATAATACAAATGAACCTTGATAATATTATGGTAAGTGAAAATTCCCAATTACAAAGAAACACATGTTGTATGTTTCCATTTCATACAAAATCCAGAATAGAGATATTTTTAGAGACAAAGAGAATTGTGGTTCTCTTTGAAATGGGATGCGGTGATACTCATCGGTATAGCTTTTCTTTTTGAGGTGATAAAAATGTTCTAAAATCAAGTGTGGCATGCTGATTTGTGAATATATTAAAACCCTGTGAATATGTTAAAAACATTGAATTTTTTATTTAAAAAGAATTATATGGTAAGTAAAACTTTTTAAAAAGGTTTTATAAAACTCTACAATAGAAAATCATATTATACCATTTTGTAGTCCCTCATTATGTCTATATTTTAATTAGTAAGGGTTTAATGATTATATGAAGAAGAGGCTAACATAAGCCTTTGTATTCACTGTGGTCTCAGGACAATCGCATTGTATCCTGAGAGCCTGTTAGAAATGCAGGTTCTCAGATGGACTCCATGCCTGCTGAGACAGAACCTGCATTGTAACAAGATCCTATGCACATTCAAGTCTGAAAAACACTGGACTGTAATATCTTCTAATTGTTGAGAACACTCAGCTTTAACACAGCTATTTTGCTTTCTTATGCCTTAGGGCTTTTAACATAAAGAGATTAAATCAATTCACTTTTAATAAGGATAGCATCTAATGAATTACAATTAACCTAATTTTCTCACCTGCACTTTAAATGTTTCCAAGTCCTCAGTCAAGTCTCCAAACTGATGATTTTTTAAAATATAAGAAATTATATAAAAATAAATAACTCTTTCAGGTCTTTTAGTTCCTTGAATTGTACAGACACTCTACCTTTTCTAATCATTGATTCAAATGCAAAAGCTTATAGTACATTTGTCAAAGACACATAACAAATTATTTTAAACCAACTTATTTTCTCATCAATAAAAAGAAGTTTATAACCACTGTTGTTTCCCTTAGTATTATAAAAAAATATTGATGAATTAGCAGAGGTCATTTTAGTCATGCTTAAAGAATATTAAATATACTACATGAATCAGAGTACTTTTTTTTCTCAGAACTCCACTGGTTTGTGCTACTGCTGGAAATGCTGTAATATTTGAAGCCCTGTACTTCTATAACTTTGACAGAATAAGAGAACTTTATAATTGAGAAACATTTATTTAATTACAGTACAAAATATCCTTTCTAATAAAAGAGAAACATGCAAATTGACGCACTTTGGCTACACCCACCAGCCAATCAGGGCAAGTATGCAAATTAACCCAACTAAGATGGTGGTTAATTTGTATATCCAGGCCAAAGAGAAGACTGAAGACAGCATAGAAAGAAGCCATGAGCTGCAGAAGGGAGCGAAGCTGTGGAAAAGTAAGCAAGCGGGCAGCAGAGAAGGGAAGAAAGCAGGTGAGCTGGGGGAGAAGGAAGGGAAGCAGGCTGGGGCAGGGACTGCAGCAGGCAGCCCTATTGCAGGAATCTTCCTGCAACAGGCCTCTAGTACACATATAAAATGCATTCCTTTCAGGGGTTATTCTTGCTCTCTCATGCCCACACAGAGAAACCTAAGGTATCTTGGTTCTGATCTTCTCTATCTCAACCCTGAAATAGGGGTCAATAGGGAAACTCAGACAGGCTTGGCCTAACTCCTCTTCCCATCATAAGTGTGCTCTGGGGAAGTGAAGGCCTCTTGCAATGAGAAGGGCCACTCAGGATTGTCAGATGACCTATTTATTATTAAAGGGCTAACAAGGGTGTTAGAAAAACCCAACAGTTTTTCTCCGTCTGCAAGACAGACTATAAACTACATACTATGATCAATTACCCTGAATATTTTGATAAACAATTGCAGAATCCCATGATTTTATACAATTCCAGAGGCCTACCAAAGAGAGAATACTGTTTAGAAAAAGAGAGAATACTGTTTAGAAAAATTCTCCAGATATGATTCTCTAAATATGTCTTTCCTATTTATGGGGATTGTTGCAATATATGAACATTTATGTTGTAATAGCATGAAGCACTTTACCTCTTTCCAAGATATATTCTTAGGGAGATACTATTTCCAATTAGACACTTGTATAGAAGATATAAAGTAAAAATACAAAAATGGGCATATTCTATGTGTTTGGTTTTACTGGCAACTCATGTTAAATGTACCCATCAAATGTATCTGAACCAAATACAATGAGCGATATCCTTTTATGTTGATATCAGTCATATTCAAGGAAGTGCAGAATTGGCTTGTTAGGAAAAACTAGAATGAATAATAAAAATTGAAATTTAATCTGAACTTATGAAGTGAGGTATACAATTATTTCAGAAATGAGTAGCTTTAATTCTTTATTTGAGATCCTATAGTGAGGGGTTACTGATTTCAGGTCATTAAAAATAAAGGCACACAAAAGTCAATAGTACAATAACAAGTCAATTTTAACTAGCTTATTTTCTGATTAAAAATCATACATATATTCAAAGTCCCTTTTAATGAGTACTTATTGAGAGAAAAATGTTTACATTATTTAGAAATTAATGAAGGAATTTCTTATAGCAAAAAAATATTAAACAATCAGTTACCCATTACTATTTTTTGGATAGTAATAGAAAATAATATGGGTCTTGCAAGGGCAGGAACCAAGCCTCCACATATTAGATCTTGGAAAAACACAAATCTGAGGTACTCAGCAGGGAACAACAGTTGGAGAATTTCCTTGGAAAAAAATTTAAACATATAGCAATATAATTTTTCAGAAAGTTCAACTCATTTTTAAGAGGACTGACTAGAGAAAACTGAAAGTAATTGTAAATGCTAGTAAAACTAAAATGGTTTGTTCTTAATTATATTAAACTGATGTTCTGCTTCCTGACATATGGAAAAATTCAAGAACCATGTTCCAAATTTTTATTTTTATTTTTTAATATACTTTATTGATTTTTTTTTTTTTTTTTTTTTTTTTTTTACAGAGAGGAAGGGAAAGGGATAGAGAGCTAGAAACATCAATCAGCTGCCTGCTGCACACCCCCTACTGGGGATGTCCCTGCAACCAAGATAGATGCCCTTGACCGGAATCCAACCTGTGATCCCTCAGTCTGCAGGTTAACGCTCTATCCACTGAGCCAAATTGGTTAGGGCCATGTTCTAAATTTTTAAAGAAGATTCCTTGCTGCTGGCCATTCACAGACACACCGACACAGCCATTAGTCCAGATTGACTCTTTCTGTGTCACTGTTTTACAAGTGGCCAGGCCTACTGAGGCAGTAGGTTTGCTTGTGACTAATTTTTGTCCTGGATTATTCCCAACAAGGGGCCTCCCCATGAGAAATGTCTTGCCAGCCACGGTCTTCCGGGACTTCTTTTTTCTAGTCTCCTTCTCTTGCCATAAATCTGTATGTCCCTAATAAAATCTGAAAAGTGAGCCGGCTCATCTTGGAGAATTTATATCAGTAAGAGTTTCTTCCAGCTCCCCTGGCTTCCAAATACACTTCTGACTATAATAAGTGTTAGCTGAAAGCTGAGGTGTTGAAATGATTACTCTGAATTATTGGGAGAAAATGATGGGCTTTATTTAAAAGATTAACTTAAAAAGAGATAAAGTGGATTTCCACTTTGGTAGCAGAGTTTCCGGTTTGAATTGTTTGTTTTCTCTCTAGTGGAAAAGGCACAACAGATACTTGAGAAAAACAGAGCTTCTACACAGAGTGAGAGGGGGCATGACAGGTGTCTTCCATGCCAAAGAGAAGGGGCAGCAGGGCAAGTGCTAGGAGGCAGCATTCCAATAGGGAATTTTGGGGAAAATTAAGGAAGTGGAGGGAAGATGGTCAGGTCCCAGGACTGAACAATTAGTATCTGTCTCTGTTCCCTGCAGTCCATTTTCATTCAACAGTGTGTTCCTTTTCTCTGGTTAATTCCCATAGCACTGGGCTGCGTTTGTCTCCTATTTACTTATGCCTGCCATCTTATACTAAAGCTATTTTGATATCTTTATTATTAAACAAGAACCTCTCTGGAGACAGAAAGATTACCTTACACACACACACACACACACACACACACACACACACACACATATATATATATATATATATATATATATATATATATATATATATTTATATATTTATATATTTATATATTTATATATTTATTATTTTAAAAATATATTTTATTGATTTTTTTACAGAAAGGAAGAGAGAAGGATAGAGAGTTAGAAACATTTATGAAAGAGAAACATTGATCAGCTGCCTCCTGCACACCCCCAGTAGGGATGTACCCACAACCAAGGTACATGCCCTTGACCTGAATTGAACCCTGGACCTTTCAGTCCACAGGCTGATACTTTATCTACTGAGCCAAATTGGTTTTGGCACCTTACACATATTTTTATCTTCAACAACATATCATATTGAAGAAATTTTTTTTTTAAAAAAAGGGAAGAAAAGAAGAAGAAACACTTCCTGAATGCATATTATGTTTTAGTTAGTAGATGGGATGTTACAATAACAAATGCGAGCTCCGTGCCTGATTTTTGAATTAGTCCAGAGTTAATCCAAAATAGGCAGATATAGACAAAATATTGGCTTTATTTTTGTTAGAAGTAAAGGAAGGGACTTGGCGCTATAGTAATAAGAAGCTTCCTCAAATTGTATGCAGACTTAGGCATACCTGGCCACAGGGGTGGCTGTGGGGGGACCTCAGTCTCCTCCATGTGGAGTCCTGCCCTGGTTGAACATATATGACAGCTATGACAGCGGAGCAGAGCAGACTAGGATGAACACTTTCTGCAGCATTTATGGTCCCAACCAGGAGATGGGAAGGTGGGATGAACTCCACATTTCCTTCCCCAAATTTGCCAATGATGTAATTTACTCCAACTTCCCTGGGAAGGAGGGAGTGAGTGAGGGGGCAGAGAGAGGTCAGGATCCTTACACTAATGAATATCTCTCTTCCTGTGACTATGAAGTCACATAGATATTAAGGAACTTGCCCTAAGCTCCACAAGTAGTAAATGCCAAAGATCACATTAAAATCCAAAGTGTGTATGCCCTTTGTTCAACCTGGTTCACGGTGTCTGAGGTCTGAAACATGTTTGGTGAATGGATGGGTGGATGGGTAAGAAGAATCCTTTGTATACATTTGTGTGTCAACTGGGATAAGTCTCAAGAATTTTAAGTGGTTCAAGCTCTTCAGACAAAATGAATTTCATATTATAAATATCTTCATAAATGTAAAAAGGACAGCTTTTTCTTCAGTATACAAAGATAACAATATGGAATTTTTTAAAAATTATTTTCCATATGTATACCACCCAATACACTATTAGATTCTGGAGGCCAGGAAATTACTATCTTTCCATGCCCCCAACACCACTGGAGGTTCAGGAGGCCATTTATAAATGAATACCAAGAGAAGTAGAAAAACCCTTAATAATTACTTCTTTAAATGAATTTCATGAACTCAAACCTGAATGTATGCAGATAGATGAATTAGATGAATACCTAACTATATAGACAGATTTTTTTTCCCAATGACTCCAGTATTTGGCACAATGTTTTTCTTAAGCTAAGGAGGGACATAGAAGTGTGTTGTAAGTGTGGGAAGAATTACTGTAAAGGAGGATTCTTATTCAGTAAGTCTTTCTGAACTGAGAAGAAAATAAAATAAAACAAAACAAAATAAAATAAAGTAAAATAAGGCTTAAACTTCAGCAAGAGCAATATAGACACCACGTAAGGAAGGCTTTTCTGCTAGCTCGGGTTATTAAACAGACTGTAGGAAGGAACCAGAGAATCCTCCCTTGGAGATCTGTAATACCAGGATAAATAACCCGCTGGTTTAGAACCAGTGCTGTTTGGAGGCAAGAAGCTGGCCTGGGTGAGTTCTCACATCAAATATAATCACTTGTACTTGCATTTAAAATAGCACACAATAATTTCATATCAAGATGCTTAATGCCCATGAAACCTAATGGCGAAGGAAGCCATGACTTGTACCAGAGTTGAGGATCTATTGGCCCCTGTAGCTCTGTGACTGCATCATTCTGATTAACCTGCATTATATTCAGTTCATGCTGCCTATCAATCTCACGGAGGGGAAGTAAGAAAGCCTGGCTTCTATTGTCACTTTGTTCATTAATCAGCATTTTCAACTTGTTTAATTTCCCTTGGATTCCATCTATAGAAGCTTTTTTAGCCAAAAATTCCATAATTCCATGATAATGAAATACGGAGTTATATTCTCTCTTATTCACATTATAATTTCTAAAGTGTTTCAGAAAAATATTTGGCAGAAAATATTAACAATATTACTGTTAAATATTTTAAAAGTTAACTCACTAAGCAACATGACTTTTTGTTAATTTATCTCTCCCAAATGGAAGACTTTATGTGAAATGCTCAATCAATGTTTATGATCTTTGTTCACTTAATAAAATACAATATTATTAGTTGCCATTTGATTTAGAAAAATCCCTTGACTCCATAGGACTACCTTTCTCCAAAAGTCACACTAGTTATGCTGTTGAACCAATAATTTAGACAAGTCACAAGCAGACATTTTAAAAGTATAAACTAAAAATTTTTTAAAAAATACCCCCTATGATATGTCCCCTTGAAGGAAAAAGTGTGATTTATCTTTTCAAATAAAACAGACTTGCTACCAGAAAATATTAACACAAAGACCTACTGATAACCACTGTCTTCACTGGTCAGATTTAAAATAATAAATGCAATACTGTTAGAATCTGTAAATAAGGAAATGAATAAAAGGTGTATGAAATGGTATGCTAATATGCTTTGTATTTGAATGGATGGGTATTTATCCATCTGTTCATTCATTCATTCGGTATTTATAGAATTCTGGTAGGTATTAGGAACCTATGTGTTGGGGATAACAAAGTGATGACATAAACATTTCCCAGGAGATATTCCCAACCTAATAGACAGTACAAATGTGTAAATAAGCACAGATGTTATATACTGGAGGTATACACAACAGGAAAGGAAGGAAACTAAGTATCTAATGGTCTAGAAATAAGAAATACTAGATTTAGACTTCCCCACGAGGACCACAGATTCTGGAATCAGATGAGGACTATAGAATAACTATGTATAAAATAAAATGATACAATTATCAAACTAAACATATGACAGAAAAAACTACATACAGATTTGAGGAAAAAAAAAGAGATTTCTAAAAATGTAAAGTTAAATCATTACTATTTGAAACTCAATAGACTGGTTGAGCATATGTAGTAAAGAAAACAAAAAAGCAAAATTGACTATATAAAAGCCCCATGTGATATAGATAATGTATAAAAAACTCCATGTGATGTAGATGATGTAGAATGAGATGTTGGAGATGATGCAGAATAGGATGTTTAGCATCCTCTATCCACTAAGTACCCCTTTCTCTCAGTTGTGGAAATCAGTGTCTTCAGACACTGCCAAATGTTTCTGGAGGACAAAATCACCCCAGTTGAGAACAGTTGCCATAAAAATAATGTAAGAGGCAAATTACTGGCTTATTTCACTCATGTTTATAGATGTAAAAATCCTAAACAAAATAACAGGAAATTGAATTTAATAGCAAATAAAATGATAAAATCCAATTGATTTTTTTCTGAAATGCAAAGATGATTGCATATATTATAAATCGCAGTAATAAACTAAAGAATAATCTAATGCACCTATTACATATATACACATAAATACATATACTATATACAATATAGGATGCATCTACCCACACTGTCCAGTGGTAGGCAGTTCTATTCCCTTTTAATTTTCCCCTTTAATCTATACCCTATAATCATTTATCAGCAATTAATTGAACCTGTTGATTTTGGTTCAGTGTTTTGCCTGACAGAAGAGGATGCTCATGTAAATTTAGCTAATCAAGAATTCTTCTCCTTACCCTAACCAGCTTGGCTCAGTGGATAGAACATCAGCCTGCAGACTGAAGGATCCCAGGTTTGATTAGGGCCAAGGGCACATGCCTAGGTTGCGGGCTTGATCCCCAGTGGGGGCTGTGCAGGAGGCAGCCGATCAATGATTCTCTCTCATCATTGATATTTCTATTTCTTCTTCTCTCTTCCTCTCTGAAATAAAAAAGAAACATATATTTTTTAAAAAAGAAGCCTTCTTCTCTTTTATAGCTCTTTAGAGAAAAGGTTAAAAAATAAGATTAGCTAACAATACCATTTACAAATGTTTCAATTTCATTGAAAGGTAGTCTAGATTTATTTTAATGGTACAACAAATATCTCCTAAAATGTTGGTCTGTATTTTAAAAACCAATTCAAGCAGGTTAAATTCTATATATACCATAGCAAAGCAAAGTCTGTTCAAATGACTGTTTAATTCTATATCTGTAGCATTCAACACAATGGTCTTTGAAACTAACTGACCTTTACAATGAACATCCAATAAATAAATATGAATGGCTCATTAGTGCACCCACATGAACTGAAATGCTCATTTGCAGTCGCTTTAGAATACACTCAATTTCAAAACGATCTCTATTATTATTTTTATTTAATTACCTATTTAAACAAATCTGAGAGCATTGCATATTCAACAGTTGTGCACTCTATATCTCTAGCATCTTCATGTGTACCAAATAGTAATTTAAAGATATGAAAAGGAAAAGATGCTAAGCATAAGACTGATAGATGTGGTTCTGTACTGGTAGTTGCTCTACTCCATAGTGCCATCCTCAGTTCTGCATCTTGGTCACTAGAATGTCAATCTTAACTCAGCATCAAACTCTTTTTAAATATATATATATAGGTTTTTTACAGAGAGGAAGGGAGAGGGATAGAAAGCCAGAAACATCAATGAGAGAGAAAAATTGGTCACCTGCCTCCTGCACACCTCCTACTGGGAATGTGCCTGCAACCAAGGTACATGTCCTTGACCGGAATCAAACCTTGGACCTTTCAGTCCACAGGCTGACACTCTATCCACTGAGCCAAACCGGTTGTGGTAGCATAAAACTCTTAATTCTTACAAATACTGACCTTACCCCTATTCATTTTGTATAAATAAACATCAGTTAAATAAAGCTATGGAAATCACTTGTCTAAAAGTTTTACATTTATATGAAGAGTTACTGACTTCAATCAAATGATATAATTGCATGTAAATGAATTAGTAGGTATAAAGTTTGCCATTTCTTATCAACATAATAGCTATTTAAAAAAGTAATAGCAACTGTCATGCCTAACAGTGGCTAATTGCTGTGCTGGGCTCTTCAAATATAATATAATGATAATGATATTCAGTCTAAAAGAAATGAAGAGAATGTCAGGGAAGGGAGGGGTCATGATGACAAAGAATATTCTCAGTATGTAGACCATGCTTCAGTGATCATTGTCCTACCTTTCATTTGAACACCTTGGGGGCCTTAACTACTCTCCTTCTCTTATACTGAATCAGTACTGGGAACACCATTGTTAAACAATCTCATCATAAATAAAAATTATCTTAGAAAAGAAATGGGGGAAAATAGTTATAGAGATAAAGAATCATTGAACAGACTGTCAAACGATGGCAGGAAGGCAGGGAAGGTTGTGTGGGTGTGGGAGGGAGGGGGTTGTAAGAGATCAACTGAAGGACTTGTATGCATGCATTTGGACATAAACAATGGATACAAGACACTGGGTTGGGGGAGGTGGGGCAGGTGAAGGCATATGCTGGGGGATAGAGGCGGCTGTGGGGAGGTCAAGGGGGGAAACAGGAGACATAATGTACTACTATTTGCAATGCTTCAAACAATAAAAAAATTAAATTAAATTAGAAAAAAGATCATCTTACTTTCAAGGAAAAGAGCCCGGGTGAATTTAGAGCTTGCCTTTATACATGTACTAGGGGCCCAGTACATGAATTTGTGCACCTTGAAAGGACCTGTGGACTGCGAAGTGTGGTGGGCACAGTGGTGGGTCTCAGTCCATCCTCTGCATCCCCTCCCAACCCCTCCTGCTGCGGCCCACATAGTCCCCTGTCTGCCCACATCACCGTTCCCACTCCCACATGCTGACAGCACCAGCCCCATTTGCACCCACTGAAGGTGTGGAATGATTGGGGCTGGCACCAGCAGTGGATGCAAGTGGCAGCTCTGGTGCCAGCAGGGCGAGGAAGCAGGGCTGGCATCTGGGAGCAAAGAATTTTCAGTAACCACCAGAGGCTCAGCCCAATGACAGAGACTGGTGCCCTGCCTTGGACTGGCGCCCCCACTCACCTGCTCCACCATCCTGCTTCTGCTGATGCCTGCCAAGTTCCCTGTACACTCCCTGGTGGTTAGCACACGTCATAGAGACAGGTTATTCAGTTGTTTGGTTGTTCTGCTGTTCAGTCTATTTGCATATTAGGGTTTTATATATATAGATACTGTTCTTGGCCTTGCTTTGGGTGAAACCTGTCTCAGAAAGGCCCAGATACAGCTGCACTTGAACATCTGGCTGCCTTCCTAGAACCCTCTTGTGGATGTCTGCCAGGAGGACTGAAGCATATACCTTCCTGAGAATCTGAAAAATCCTCCAGCCCAGTGGTTGCCAAATAGTGGTCTAGCCTACTCATATCTACAGCTTGTCTGGTCCAGCAGTCCCAATCCAGCCAACAGCCATTCCCAACCACTTTCAGCTGAATACCTTCTGTTGTTTTGTTTTCTCCTATGAGCTTAGTCATTTATGATTCATCAGGAATATATGTTATCAGGTAAAAAAAAAAAAAAAAGAATATAAGCATGTAAGATCAATAGGAAACCACAGTTAGAATAAATGAATTTCTAAGGGACCAAACAAAATATTCAGGCATTTTGATAGTATGGATAGGAGAAGAAAAAAAAAGTTAGAAAAGTCCAGGAATCCTTTTCTGTGTCCACATCTCCCCTTTTTGAGAACAAGAAAGGAAGCAGTCTTTTGCTCCTATTAGATTCCCAACATGGGCAACAATGGAGCTCAAAAATGAGAGTATGATTCATAGTTATCACCTGAATGCTTCTATATGCCACTGCTATGCTAAGTGCTTTAAATGCATTATCTTATTTAATTCCCACAGCAACTTTGGGGGTTTTAGGAACTACCATTATCCTAAATTTTACAAATGAGAAAAGAGCAAGATTAAACAATGTGCCCAAGGTTACATAAATTGTAAGTGGCAGAGCTGAGACTCAAACCCAGGCCCGCTTGAATCCAGTGGATTTATCCCCATGCGATAATGCCTTAAAACAGCCTCTGTAAGGCTTTGGCTTACGTAGCAATCTTTGCTGCTGCTAATCAGTGAACTCCTTCAGGGAAGAATTTATTTCTCATTAATTTTTATATCCCAAAGCATGGAATAATGCCTGATACAGAACAGAAACTTAATGACTGTCAAATGAACAAAATGATGAATTAATAAATAAAGGAAGGAATGACTTCATTTTAAAAGGAGATAGAAAATTGAAGTCTTGTGTGGAAAAAAAAAAAAAAAAGCTAAGACGACGCCAAGAATACAATTTCTGTGGTTAGCTTTGTACCCCACCATTTCTATTGTAGCAACATATGAGTATTTTATGATAAGCACCATTTTGAGTATAGAATTAAATGAAATATTTTCAGAAATATGTACTTTTCAGGGATTTAAATGAATGATTGAAATTTCATATTCAGAACATGACACAACCAAACCAGCGTATAATCATATGTTTCCTATAATAAGCTACTTGAAGTGTTCTTAGGGTTACAATTTTGTAATCTAGACATGAGAGGAAGATCCCTGCTCTTGACAACATTCAACACAGGCCCTTCAGCTGCCTCTGGATAAAAGACAAACCCTCTCCTTTGCATTCCATAGATTTTCTCTCTTCCCTTATCAGTAAGCAGACAGTCCTAACCATTACCTTCACATCCTCTGCCATCTTCCTCCAGCTTCTGGCCAGCCAGACACTTGCAGTAATAACTGCCAATTGTATTGCAGCATTGGTTCTGACAGCCACCATTGTCAATGGCACATTCATTTATATCTGCAATTAAATATTTAAACAGAATTAGCCTCCTATAAATAGACACAAGAAGATTTTAGGGGCTCTCCTAAAATGTACCAGTACAGAATGATATCAAATTTGACCTCAGATGAAATGAAGTACAACTATATCTTATTCTAATGAGAGATAATGTACTCTAATTAAAGGATATAACTGACTTTGAATCCTGGCTGTACAGCTGTGGAGATTGCTTTGGTTTATTTTTAGTTAACTTTTCACTGAAGTGTGTCACATACACTGAAGAATATACAAATATTTAAACACAGTTCAAAGAGTTTTCAGATTTAGCAATACAACCACAATAAAATACAATACAACCACATAAAACCACAATAAAATACAATAAAGCCACATTATTAGAACCCAAGGAGTACCCTGACTGGCTGATGGTAACCACTATCTCGATTGTTAACCTCTTCAAGTTAGTTTTATTTTTCAATTATATATATATTATATATTACCTTAATTGGTATTTGTTTGTGTGACTTTTTCATTTGGCATTCTATTATGAGCCACACCCGTGTTGTTGCATATACTTGTAGTTTGTTCATTCTTATTCCTATACACATGGTGGGGTAAAAGTAGATCTACAGATGTATGTATGTGAAACAGAATTTATTCTTGTATTACTATTTATTAATAATTGTATTATATTCCATATGTACAAGTATAAACCTACTTTTGCCCATCCTATATTATTCAAGTCTATAAATATGCCACCATTTTAATGAATATATTTAACAAATTTACGGGAATTTGAATATTATCTCATTTTTGGTTATTATAAAAAGTATTGCTATGAACATTCTCATATATGACTTCAATAAACTCACATATGCATTTCTACAGGGTAATATCAAGGACTGAAATTGCTGGGACAAGATATGATATGCTCTACTTTATTATTTATAGATAATTAATCTTAGAAAGTGATTATTCTTTTCTTTTTATATATTTTTATTGATTTCAGAGAGGAAGGGAGAGGGAGAGATAGAAACATCAATGATGAGAGATAATCATTGATCAGCTACTTCCTGTATGCCCCCCACTGAGTATTGACACCCCCCCCCACACACACACACACAACTCTTGCATGTGCCCTTGACCAAAATCAAACTGAGACCATTCAGTCCACAGAGTGATGACACTCCATCCACTGAGTCAAACCAGCTAGGGCAGAGGTTATTCTAATTTATACAACCACCAGTGTGTATTAGAGATCAGATGCTACTCATCTTTGCCAACATTTGGGATATTCTGTTTTATATTGTTTCATTTTAATTCTTCCGAAGAGTGTATAATAGTATTATATTGTCATTTCAATTTTCATTTTCCTGATGATAAATTAGGTTAAACACATTGTCATGTTATTGGTTATTGGGATAACATCTTATTGAAGTGCTTGCTCAAATACTTTGTCCATTTGTCCAATTCTTAAAATACTGGTTCTTTAACTTAGTTCGTCAAGTAAAATGGCCCATAGAAGTGGTGGCAATGATCATCCTTGTCTTGCTTCTGAACTCAGAAGGACAGTTTTCAACATTTCATTGTAGGTATGATGTGTACCATAGGGTTGTTGTTTTTTAAAAACTAGTTTCACCAGAATAAGAAAGCTTCTTTCTACTCCAAGTTTCTTAGTATTTTATAATAAATAGTTGTAACACTTTACTTACTGATTTTTCTGAATCTATAAAAATAATTATATAGTTTTTCTTGTTAATTCTGTTAATGTGATGACTTACATTGTTTTTGTTTTTTCATCCCTGAAAAAAACCTGGTCATGACACACTATGCTTTTTATATATTCCTGGATTTTGGTAGCTAATATTTTTTAAGGATTTTTGTAACTATATTCAGAAGAGAGGTTTGTCTGAACTTTTTCTTTCTTATAATATTCATGATAATTTTTGGTTTCCAGATTATACTGTATACATAAAACAAGTGGGGAAGTTTTTGCTCCTATGTTTTCTGAAAGAATCTGTGAGTTTATTATAATTTCTTAAATGTTTGGAACAGTTCATTTGTGGTGCCATCTGGGTCTGAGATCTTGTATATGCGTGCATAGAAACTCCGTAAACAGTAGCTATTTTTGTTATTATTAGCTAACCATTAGCTACTATACTTGAGAATTCAAACCTGGTACATAGTAGATATTCAATTGCTTTCTTGTTTTGTTTGTATTGAACATAAATTCAGTTTTCATGGATGGAATTATACATTTACTAGGGGCCCAGTGCACAAACTTGTGTACCAGAGGGGTCCCTAGGCCTGGCCTGCAAGATTGGGCCAAAACTTGCTCTCCAACATCCCCCGAGGGGTCCTGGATTGCAAGAATGTGCAGGTAATGCCAAGGGACCCCACCAGTGCATGATCAGGGCTGTGGAGGGATGCGGAGGTTGACCAGCTAGGGAGGGACTGTGGGAAGACTCCAGGGCATATCAGGCCCATCTCACTCAGTCCAATCAGCCAGACCTTAACAGCAAGCTAAGCTACCAGTTGGAGCGTCTTCCCCCTGGTGGTCATTGCATGTTATAGCAAGTGGTTAATTGGTCAACTCTCTGCCCCCTGGTGATCATTTCACATCATAGTGAGTGGTTGAGCAGCCTTTGCATATCATTGGCATATTAAATTTTGATTGGTTGAACAGCTGACTAGACAACCGAACACTTAGCATATTAAGCTTTTATTATATAGAATAGAAACATATACCGCATTTCTTATTCTGTAACAGAAAATTCAGAAACAATTTTGCTTCTCATTTGATAGGACTACATTTATTCAACTGTACTGATCTGAAATTTAAAAAAAAAAATTATCTGAACAAGCCAACCAAAGAATAGACTTCATTACTAGTGCTTGTCAGTTACATATTGATACTAATACATAAAAATATATACATGTATTTCCACTACTGTTGGTTTCTACTTTTCTTATACAAGAAAGCATGGTGGATGTTTGGTGACCTGATGTACTCAATAAATAAATAAATAAATAAATACATAAAGTTCTTGTTATCCATTGAAAATCAGTGTTCATAAATATAAAATTTGAAAGTCATTGGCTTTGAAGGTAGTTCTGAAAACCAAGTCAATACTTAGGATTTTAAATTGCAGTTTTATAAGATACTGCATGATAGATGTTTCATGTGTCCAATGTCATTCAAGGTTGCAAATAAATTTGGCCTTTCAAAAGCAAGATGAATGACAAACATTCTCTGACACATAGCAAGTCTTCCAGGTTTGGTATGACACAAGTTCAATGATATCATCCAGGCTATCAATCCATCTGTAATGACAGACTGCAGTCTCTTCAAGAATTACACATGATATTTTCAAAAACAGTGTTGCATTTCTGGTTGTAGGACAAATGCAACAGAACTGCAAACACATTAAAGGCCTGTTCAATTAACTGACAAATAAGCTATAAACTTCTATCTTTAAAAAAAAAAAAGTGTGAATTTGAGCTTATAGTTGTTTGCTTTCATAAGCATGCTTCCATTCTAAAATCATGTAATACATTTAGTCTGTGTTTATACAGTTTTAGTAATAGCTTATACTGCTTTTTAAGAAGATAGCAAATGCTGAACAGAGTGACCACAATGCAGAGTAAAAATGCAAAATGAAAATTGCTTTAATTTAACATTTTTCTCTAAACCAAATGTATTTGGTCCAATTTAGCATGTATATTTTTGTTTTAAAAGGATTGGGTGTTTACTTTGTGAAAATTACCCCCAAAGTGCACACACCTTTTATGTGTTATAGTTATGTTCAAATCAATAGGCTTCATAAAGTGATGACCTAAGATTGTTATTGCAATTAGCTTTTGTAACAAATCAGTCGATTTTTCTTTAGGTACCAGGTTTAATGTAATTCTCTATAGGTTAAAGTAAGATATGGCATTAATCAACATGCCCAAAATACAACTAGAAAATGTACTTAAATGAAGTTCTGAGTCTTTATGACATCATTTTGGGATTATAGAATGATACATGAAGTATACTAACAATAGACATATTCTGAAGGATTAGATAATGCAAACAGAATAACTTCTATAGATGGTTTTAAATTCTAGAATTTTCCTTAAATGCTGTACACATGGTTTCATTCTAAGACTAGAGCAACTCTGTCTATTCCTGGTCACTAGGAAACAAACTGAGAACCTCAAAACAAAAATCTTGATTTTTATGAATTTCCTGAGATATAATACAATCAAGTTCCTACTTATACTTTTATTGGTGGTGGAGAAAAAGGAAGAAGAAATGTGGAAATGTGTTAAAATACCTACTGAAGAAAGAATCCAGTGACTTCCTTACTTACATGGCCACTGTACAAAAAGGAAGAAACAATCACAGCTATAAGGCAATGGAATATTGAGCTTCAGGCTCTGAGGATCTAGGTTTGAATCTTAGTTCCACCACTTATGTGAGATACCATGTCATTCCCTTCACATTTGCAAGCCTCTTCTAATTCATTCAAAAGAGGGTATGATGATACATGATACATGACAGAAATGTTGAGAAGTATAGCAATGATAATACCTATGAAATGCCTTGTAAATTTTGAAACCCAATTATAAATGCATTCTCAAGGACTAGATATAAATGCTTTATTTTTTTCTTTTGTATTTCCACTAAGTGACTTTTATAAAAGATTCAGCAGAAATTCATCTAACAAAGGGAATTGTGGGGGAAAGCTACATTTTGATAGGAAATACTTACATTACACAATAACTATTTTAAATAAGTGAAACCAGAGACATTGAAAAATGAGCTATTATATTATAGCACATTCTTTTAATACAGCCTATATTTCTAGAGATATATTTATTTTTAAGAATTTTTCAAAAGGGAACAAAAATATTAAAACTAAAGTTATGCTGACTTTAAGCATATGTGAGCATAAGCTCACTAAATTTGCAATAAATCATTGAAATTAAATAACAATTTAAAAATTATCTCTCTCTTGCAATTTTGTTATCTGTTAATAGGGATATTAAAAAATTATAAAGCTTCTTTTAACTAAAATTTTTAATTTAAACTAATACTTATAATACTTGTTTAAATTGAATATAATTATATAGTCAAAACTATGGTGTTTGTATTCTATGTGAACACTGGATATTCTTCCTTGTTGGGTAATTCACTTATCCTCTCTATTCTTTAGTTTAGCATCTATAAAATGAGGGTAATATCCATAGTACCTTGTCCTTCAATTTGTTGTGAAAATTAAATTATTGCATGTAAAATGAATAGAACCATTTAGTCATATAATAAGAGTGATCTATTATTTCTATTATCATTATTTCTTAAATGTTAGTTGACAGGCAGCAGAGGACATATGGCTCAGGCAGACTAGAAAGTCCTGAACAAGAAAGTGGCCCCAGCCTCATTTCATGGAATAGCCAACCGTCACCCTATCCAGCACAACAGGAGGCAGCTGCATGGAGAGCGAGACAGCAGGCTAACAATAGCAGTGGCTAACTTATAGCCCACAGCCTCAACAGCCAGCACTAATGGGTTTGAAGGACAATGAACTCTATCTAATCAGACTAGAACACTTACATCCTCCAGTCTCCTCCCCTCCTGGTCTTTGCGCATAAACTCTAACCCCAGGGACAGTAGAAACTGAGTCCTAACTGCCCCCACTCTTGTGGCTCCATCCCCTTTCCCTCTAACATACTCTCCCTCTTGGTTGCTGTATCCACCTATATCCTTGAACAACTTCAACCTTTCAACATTAGTTATAAATTAAATTGTTCTCTTTCAATTTCCCCCCTTTTGTCCAATTCATAGCAAGGTGACCGTCCAAGCACAATTTCTATAATATTGCTACGGAGTACCTACAAAAAATAGGTCTACTGTGTGATACGGTGGAAGGTTTCACGTTCCTAGAAGACACAGTCATACTGCATTATCAGCTCTTGTCCATGAAGGTATCAGGTCACAGACAAGTTTACAACATAACTAGCAAAAAACGATTTGTTCTTTTGCTCTTTATTTCCTTTGATTTGTCAATAAGACAAATTAGTCGTGATTAATAATTATAATTAGTAATTACATATTGATTTACATAATTAACATTTACATCATGTTCTTACATTCAGAGTCACATTTGAACATCACAAAGCAGGTTGGCATAGTAGACATTTTGATTAATAATGGTAGAGTTGAACTTTCTGAATTGAGGCGGACAGGGCTGAGCAAAGTCTATCTCAGAAGAGTATGAAGAAATCACAAGAGCCTTGGTAGCCTGAAGGAAAACGACAATCCCACACCTTTAATCTGGATTCTCAAATCCTCTTCTTTAATGAATTGTTACAGGACTTTTGTAGGAACACGTCAGTGCTCACAGTACTTCTTTTACACATAACATTGATATAGCCTACAACATATCAAGAATATACATTTTAAAAGCAGCTATTCATTTTTTAATGAAGTGCAGGTCCTTTCATGACCTAGGAAATGCCCTGGTTTAAGTAAGACAAGTGCTGATAATTTATCAGATGCAAATTTAACTGTTGGTCTATATCCTATATAATAAAAGCCCAGCGACCGAATGGTGGAATGACCAGAACGACCAGTCGACCAGTCACTATGACATGCCCTGACCACTCAGCTGATTGGGATGAGAGGCTCTCCCACAGTGGGAGCAGCCGCTCAGAGGGTGGGTTCATGGCCACTTGGCTGACCGGACGAGCTTTGCTACCACAGCAGGCTGATACCCACAGGCCACACACCCCACCAGTGCACAAACCCCGTGCACTGGGCCTCTGGCTTCAAAATAAGAAAACTGAGATTCTAAGAGTTTTATTTATTCATTTTTAAAATAACTTTACTGATATATTTTTGACACATAAAATTGTGCATATTTAAATCATACAACTCGATGCCATACATGTATACATTGTATAAAGATCACCACAATAAAGGTAGATATGTTATCCAGTACCTCATAGTTACCACTGTGTGTGTGTGCCTCTGTGTGTATTGAGAGATTTAATATATAAGGCACACTTACAAGTCAACCAGCAAAAACCAAAATAACAATTTAAAAATGGGCAAAGGATATAAATAGACATTTCCCATAAGAAGACACACAAATATTCATCAGCTATATGAAAAGTTGCTCAGCATCACAAATCAGATAGGAAATGCAAATCAAAACCACAATGAGATATCACTTCAAACATTTTAGAATGGCAATTATCAAAAAGACAATATAATAGGTATAAGTAAGGATGTGGAGAGAATTGAACCCTTTTAGGAGGAATGTAAATTGGTACAGTCATTAGAGAAAATAATATGAGGGTCCTAAAAAAATTAAAAGTAGAACAAACATATGATCCATAAATCCCACTTTTGGATATATTTCCAAAGGGAATTCAATCTGGATCTCAAAGACATAACTGTATTCCCACGTTCATTACAGTGTATTTACAATATGCAAAACTCAGAAGCAGCCCAAATGTTCATTCATGGACAGATGGTTTAAAAAATGTGATATATATAATATACACACTAGAATACTATTCAACCTTAAAAAGGAAGGAAATTCTGCCATTTGCAACAACATGGGTGAACATGTAGGACATTATTCTAAGTGAAATAAGCCAGACAAATACTGCATAACCTTATTTTTATGTGGAATCTTAATAAAACCCATAGAAGTAGAATGGTGTTTGGTTGCCGGAACAAAGGAGATACTGGTCAAAGAGTACAATGTTTTGATTAAGTTGAATGGATTCTGAAAATCATTTGTACAACATGGTGATGATAGCAATACCTATATTGTATAACCATTCTTTTACTTAGTAGATATTTATTGAATGCTTTTTTTTACAGTGCCCAGAGAATGCAGGGATTATACCCATTCTTTATTTTTATTTTTTTTAAAGACAAGCCCTTGTTCTCATGGTAAGTAAGCTTACTAGCCAGTGTGGGAGACACAATTCAACAAGTTGCTATAAATTAATTAAGAGCAAGATTAAAGTTCAAGTTCACTGAAATCCAAGCTTTCTGGGTTCCAACATAGTTTCAGTCTTCCACATTCAAGCTGGGAATTCAGAAGTTATTTCCTTTTAAATATTTCACTCTTTCTCCCGATCTAAATGGACAAGTCATTTTAATAGGGTTGGGAGTCATTACTCAGATGGTGCAACATATATCTACTCAATCATTGGGCAGTCAGCTTTTACAATTATGACAATGTGTATGATCCCATTAAACATTCTCTTACTCTTCCTTCATTTAATTTCCAACCACAAAAGAAACAGCACACTATGCAAAAACATTTCCTGCCCCTAAGTATATTGATTTGAAGGAGAGGAGAGATTTTTGCAACACAATCAGGTGACATGAAGGTTTTACTTAAACCCAAAGGAATGCCTACGAATCTTCTCAAGCTTTGTTTTCAGGTATAGGAGTAAGAGTGGCCCTATCACGGCCCAGCTGTGTGACTGGGTTGCTTTGTGACGAATCACTCCCGAAATCTTGTCTGGTAGCTTAAAAAACAATTAGTTTGTCATCTCACAGTTACAGAGGATCAGAAATTTGAGACAAGCTTTGCTAGGCAGGCTCCATATGTCATGCAGTTGCAATGAAATAGCATGGCTGGACTAGAAGGGCAGAAGGGGACTGGAGCTGCTGGGGGCTGGCCAGGTACACCTTTATTCCTCCCTTTCTCTCTCCCCTCTCTCTTTCTCTACTGGTAATCTGTAACCTCAAGCTTCAGGAGGTGGGCTCTCATTCCCACTTACCACGGGCTTCCTCAAAGCCTAATGTCCTCAGGCCAGTGGGACTGGCAGCTGGCCACTCAGGTTTCCAACCCAAGTAATCAATGTGTCTGTTGTAGCTTTAACCTAGCCTTGGAAGTCGCTCAGTGTTACTTCTGACACCTTCTGTTGCTTTTCATGCATGTTCCAACCCCATCCACATCCAAACAGATGAGATAGACTTCCCCTCTTAACATGGGAAGGGCAAAATTTGAGAAGAGTGTGCGGAAAGGGAGATATTGGTATGGCCTTCTTTGGAATATCAAGTCAGCCAAGTTTTCTGTGCTTCAGTTTCCTTACCTATAACGTGAGTATAATACCTGGCACTTCATAGGGTTCTTGAGGTTTAAATGACTTAAAACCATTTAAGTTCTTACAAAAGTTCTTGGCATGGAAAACATCATTCCATAAATTTTATTTTTTAATTGAACTGAAATTTTATTAATATCTTCACGTTTTAGCACAAATATCTCTTCTTTGGAGCCTTTTCTATTATTCTTACTGGTTTTTATTCTCTCTTCAGTTAGCCTGGCTTTGCAGTTGCCTCTTCTAACTCACCCTTTCAGATTTTATTGCAATTACTAGAGGCCCAATGCACGAAATTCATGCAAGGGGCTCAGTCCCTGAGGCCTCTGCCTCAGCCCCTGCTTGCCATGAAGGTCACCTCGGCCCTTGCAGCCCCAACTTCATTCAGAAGGTCGTCAGGAAGAATGTTCAGTCTAATTAGCATATTATGTTTTTATTATTATAGATATGTTCATGGGCCCAGATCCTCCATGTACTATGAACTTCTCAGGAGCAGAAGACAAAATGGTTGCTCATTAACACAAGTTTGTTTATTACAGAGTAGCTTAGTCCAACCTACAGGCACAAAAGCAGCAGTGAAAATGTAGATGAAGGAAGATGTTGTAAACAAGGTAGGAACATACTTTACCCTTCTTTCAAAGCTTGAAAGGTTATAATTGCCTTAATAAGGGGTTGCAGCATATGGTGGGATATCCAGGTGAGAAAACAGAGCCTCGAGTTGAAAACTTTGGCCTCAAATTAACTTCTAGAAAGTAGATTAAATGTGTTGTAACAGACTACCTGAAATTTGACTAGCTTTTCTACTATTGTAATTAAAATTTACAGTGTCCATAATTAAAAGCAGTTGCTGGGGGAAAAAAACTGCATTTGAGAAAAAACTTAAGCCTTGAAACTGCAAATGATATAAATCTGCAACATTCTATTCCTTTTAGAAATTAACATTAATGTCAGTCCAATGAAGCAAAAATATCTGTCCTCAGGTATCATATTGAAATCCACACTATCTTTAGAAAAAAGAATGACTGCCAGCTCCTTGTACCAACAGCAATGTACCTGTACATTCATAGGAAAATCCTACAAAATCATAAACAGGACTTTGTCTCCTGAACCAAGAAGATATCTAAATTCATAAAAGAAAATCATAGTATGTCAAAATTTCAAAAAGCCATTTGAAAATGAGACAGCCCTTGAATTTTCTCATTTTTTCCCCCCTCCAGAGCCCAGAGATGTTTAAAAATGAATTTTGCAGTTGAACTCTAGGAATGTCAGATCTCAGAAACAACAGACGAAGAAGCTCTAATTAGCTGTGAGGAACGTTGATTATAGAGCACAGATAACAATGATTACAAAAGAAAAAAAACGAGGTGATGCGTCAGTCCCACATATCGAGTGTGGTTGTGTAATTAGAGAAATTTAATCACAGCAGGCAAATGTGATGCATTTGTACTTGGACTATATTGTGGATTTGCAGGCAGAACTGTCCTCAGAAAATACAAAAGGAATAAAAGCATTCCTATTGTATATGCTTTATCTCTAAACCATTTAATTCATGAAGGTCTTTCTTTTTTGTTCTATTTCTACCCACTTTCTACATCCCAAAGATCATCCATTTCTTTTTCAGCAAAATACTCAGTACCATTACCTTATTAGAGTGATATTTTCAGGACAACCCTAGCTCAGTAGGATTAATAGAAGATACACAATATGCGCAGAAGGGAAAACAGGCCCGGTTTTATTGGAAATATTTTAAGATATGGTTCCTCATTTCCCCATTTGAGCCTTGGAAGGGAACAGAATATAACAGTTTAACCCAAGATGAAGTCATGAGAGATACTCTCAGCTTCTCTGATATCAGATAGAGCTTTGTGGGTTTATGAATAAATCCCAAAATATAAGAAGCAACTTGGTCAACTGAACTCCAAGTAGATTCTAAGAAGTCATAGGATTTATCTCGAACAAGCCTGTCTTGCAGCTTGCTGTCTTTTGATTTTATGATGAAGTGATGGATAAAGAGAAGAGGTCACCTAGGCAGTACAGAACAAAAAAAACAACAAAAAAAAGAAAGAAAAAAAAGGAAGAAAGAAAAGAAAAACCATACTCACAGAAAACGTGGCTAGCCCACATTATTCCCAGCAAGAGACTTATGCTTTGCACTGATTACTCATAAAGCCTTTTCCTCAAGCAAATCTTTCCTTTTTCTTTTTTTGCTAATGTTGTTCTATAATTAGGCATTTCTACTGGAAATAGGAACAAACATGAAAAAGCTGCTCTTGCAATACATTTGTAAAAGGTATCGGAGTTGAGTTATCATGGGCGAAGTTGAATTAAACTACATAATTTATCATTATGACAGTGTATCTGTATTTTCCCTGGTAACTCTACTTAAGTATAATAAAATAAAGAAATAGTACAAATCATTAGATTACACATAGAAACACAAACGCATACATCTTATATATTCATACTTATATCATTTCTTTAACATTTATATATAACTAGAGCCCTAGTACACAGATTAGTGCACATTAAAAGGAAATTAATTAGAAGATGGCCAATGGGTCAGGACTGGGTGAGATGGGCCAGACATGTCCTGGAACCAACCTCGCATGCTGGCCTCACCTGGGGAAGTGCTGGGGCGTCAAAGGACATCTGTAGAGTGAGCAGGGTCCCACAGGCAGGTGGGATTCCTAGGCCTGGCCTATGCGGATGGGGCTGAAACTGGCAATCCATCATCCCCCAAGGGGTCCTGGAGTTTGAGAGGGCATTCTGCAAAGTTGCTGTCCCTCTGCAGCTCCTGCATTGAGCGTCTGCCCCCTGGTGGTCAGTGTGCATCATACCTACCAGCTTATCCTTTTATATATAGATATCGGGTCTAGTAATAATTAATGTCGTTTTTAAACATTCGTTTAAAATCTTGCTTGGCGTTGACTTGTATTGACATAACCTTCAAACACGTGGTATCTACAGAACGTGTGAAGTGCAATTAACAAGTTTTGCTTGAAAAAGTTTGTGTTTGGTTTGGTTTTTGTTGCAAAACTAGGGCTAAGAAGATGGCGGATGAAGAGCATATTCGGCACTGCATGCTTTACGAGTTCCAATTAGGAAGAAAAGCAAGTGAGGCTGCAAAAAACATCTGTAGTGCTCTTGGTCAAGATGCAGTTAGTGCCAGAAAATGCCAGCGTTGGTTTGAGAAATTTCACGAGGGAAATTTTTCGTTAGATGACAAGAGTGGTCGAGGTCGTGTGTCCAATTTTGATCAAGAAGCTCTTCAAGCTCTTTTGGTGCAAAATCCTCAAATTACCCAACAAGAGCTTGCGACAACTTTAAATTGTTCACAGAAAACAATTTCCAATCAATTGCGTGCACTTGGCAAAGTCCAAAAGTTTGGAAAATGGGTTCCTCATGAGTTGACCAACAACAACCGTAATCAAAGAGTCACAATTTGCAGTTCGCTCCTCTCTCGTCAAAACCGTTTGCCGTTTTTAGAGTAAATTGTTACCGGAGATGAAAAATGGGTGCTGTATGTTAATTTGAAAAGGCGGCCTCAATGGTTGGACAAAAATGAGGCTCCGCAGCCCACGCCAAAACCTGACTTGCATGCGAAAAAAGTGATGTTGTGTGTTTGGTGGAATTTTAAAGGAATTCTTCATTATGAACTTTTACCATCTACCCAAACCATTACAAGTGCAGTGTATAGTGCCCAATTGGAAAGGTTAGCCCAAGCTTTAAGAGAAAAAGAACCCGCGCTGATTAATCGGAAAGGCGTAATTCTTCACCACGATAACGCACGACTGCATACTGCAAGAATCACTGCTGAAAAACTGTGCCAGTTGGAATGGGAAGTTCTCCCTCAACCTGCATATTCTCCTGATATTGCCCCTTCCAATTACCCTTTGTTTTGTTCTTTGCAAAACTTTCTTCTTGGAAAAAAAATTTAATAATGAAGAATGCCTCAAAAATGCATTGACTGAATTTTTTGCATCAAAATCACAAGAATTTTACAACAGAGGGATTAAAATGCTTCCTTAGCATTGGGTACAAGTAGTATAAAACAACGGCAACTATATTGTTGATTAAATTTTGTTGTATTGTTTAAATAAATTCGATTTTAAAAAGTATTAGAAAACGACATTAATTATTACTAGACCTAATAACTTTTCTAGACTCAAGCTGGATGCAATACAAATATATTCACCCATATGATAATCTTGCTTAAAATATTCAGGAATCCATCATCCTATGATTTAAACTGTAGGAAAATTTCTCTTTGATGGAGAATAAATTTTAGTGCAAACATTTTGTAAAAAATGGGGACAATACATCTACTAAAGATATCTCTATCAAAATGGATTTCCCAATTCCTTTTTGTGAGATATTCATCAAAGAAGTTAGATGTCATACTTCCTTCCCTAAACACACACATAAAATGCATCTGGGAATTCAAATGGCTATTGGGACAAGGGGATTGTCCTAATATGTGAGTGAGAAACAGCAGAGGCTGCAAATGACCTAATTACACTGAGTAAGTGGAGGCAGAGCTAAGATTCTTGACAAAAAGAAAGCAAGCTTGAGTGTCAGATCTTCTGCTATGTTAAAAAAAAAAAAGCTATACATTTCTCTATCTAAATGTTTTTATTGATTTTAGACAGAGAGGGAGAGAAAGAGAAACATCGATGTGAGAAACATTGATCTGTTGCCACCTGTTCGCACCCCCACCAGGGCCAAACCTGCACCTTGGACCTGTGTCTTGACCAGTAATTGAACCACTGACCCCCTGGTACCTGGGATGACATTCAACCAACAGCCGTACCCTGGCTGAGATGAGAAGCTATAAATTTCATATGAAACATCTGTCTTTGACCATTGGCACAATGTATGTATACCAAGCACAGCATTCTTTCAGCTGATTTGACCCTCCAGCTGCCAGTTTACAAACTCTGTGCTGTGGCTGCTGGAAGCACTATGGAGTGGAGGCTGAACCCCAGTGACAGGCTGTGGCGAGAGGATGACGGAGCTGAAACAGACATATCAGAGCCCTGCCCTCACTGGCCTCCAGGAAGACCTGCTTGGGATGTGGGGCACTTCAACCTACTGTATTTTCCAGCGTATAAGACGACCCCCTAATTTTACAGTTAAAACATAGGTTTAGGCCTATATTCGCTGTATAAGACTACCCCCCACTTCAAAGAAAAGACTTACTTTGCCGTCAAGATCTGTAGGTAATTTTTGTGTAATTTTGGTCTTTTGCCCCCGATTTTCAGTTGAGTTTTTTTTGTTTCAAAAGTCATCTTATACGCCGGAAAATATGGTAGATTAAGCCAAATCAATACCTTGAAGATCACTGGATGGCCAAACAGTAGAGAGATTGCAGTGAAAAGGGAATTATGGAGAAGGAGGCAGCCATAAAAGCTGGTGGTTATAGGAGACATTGGTCAGCTGAGGGGCCCAGAGAAAATTGGTTTACTAAAGACAATCAGATATTGAGTATTTTTTTACAGAGGGAGAAACAACCATATCCCAGGGATAGTACTAAGAACGAATATACTCTGACAATGCTCATGCCAGAGTAAAAACCTTTAAACCATCTGTGTTGGCTTCTTAAAATCAAAGGTTCCAGGATGGGCCCCAGGAATGATCTGTTGGAACCTAAAGTTTGGCGGGAAAAAATGTAACTGTTGTAGCTCATGTTTATTTTGTTTAGCTGATAAATCAACATGAGGGAAATAAGGTTTGTAATTTAAAAGTTGACATAAATTATTGTGCAGTAACATGGCAATTGAAATGTGTAGGAGTCTTCTCTAGTGTTCTGCAACTACCCACTTTACTGGTATCCCCTAAATGTTTAAATATGAGAACAAAAATTAAAATCCTCATCTTCATCTTCATGTCTTTCATCACTCTCACCTTTGGCTATAAGAATATGGCATACAGGAATGAGAAATGGCACAAAACCTTCCACGCCACCTGTTGAGCCAATTCGCTAAACGTGAAGAACATCCTAACTTGAGAGCTTGTCATGATCCAAAGTGTCACTGCCTCAACAATCAGAGAAAACTGACAAGGACTGCTTGACGGGAAGGAATGCCCCAAAGCAGGTTGAGTGTGAGGTCACCAAGAGGATGGATCAGCAGTTACTGTATTTGATTTAGAAGACAAGCTTCAGCAAAAATAGCACTGTAGCTATCTCCAAGGTGAGAGAAAATGAGACTCTATGTTTGGAAGGAAAAAAAAAATCCAGCTATTTAGAGAGTAAAGAAGTATAAGTACTTGGATTAGGAAGCAAGGTCAAGCTAATAAAAGCAGTAAGTAGAATTTGTCACTCTGCCTAAAAAATAGATTTCAAACTAAATAAAGGCTAAATTCTAGTGCTGCCTTGTAAAGCCTGAACTGTAAAGGAAGAAAGAAAAATAAGCAGATTCCCCATGGCTCTTGTCTAGCTAGCTTTCATTTTCTCCCACAGTTCCAAATAATGTGGTTTTAAAAATAAATGGTATTCAAAGCACTGTTTGCATAAGGATTCACATTTTTTTTTATCATAATCCTGGCAGGCTGGGATGATCTAGATATTCCAAAGGGGAAGTAGATGCTCATGACATTGGGTTACACACCCACGGTCACCTACCTGGGCAAGTAGAAAAGCTAAAATGAAACTCCATTGGGAGGTGTCCTTTGCAAGTATCTTCTCCTATTTAGTTGCTTGCCTTTGTGTTTTGTTAATGTTTTCTTTGGTTGTGCAGCTTTATTTTAATAAATATATTTCATTGAGTTTTTTTACAGAGAGGAAGAGAGAATGATAGTTAGAAATATCCATGAGAGAGAATCATTGATCAGGTGCCTCTTGCACAGCCCCCAATGGGGATGTGCACACAAACAAGGTACATGCCCCTGACCGGAATCAAGCCCGGGACCCTTTCCTCCACAGGCTGACGCTCTATCCACTGAGCCAAACCGGTTCCGGCTGTTGTGCAGCTTTTTATCGATAGTTGGCAGGTGGGAGGTGGTAAAGGATAAAGAGGTTCAAGCCTAAACCAGTTTGGCTCAGTGGATAGAGAGTCGACCTGCGGACTGAAAGGTCCCAGGTTCGATTCCGGTCAAGGGTATGTACCTTGGTTGCGGGCACATCCCTTGTAGGGAGTATGCAAGAGGCAACTGATCGATGTCTCTCTCTCATGGGTGTTTCTGACTCTCTATCCCTCTCTCTCTTCCTCTTTGTGAAAAATCAATAAAATATATTTTTTTAAAAAAGAATGATAGAGATTAAAAAAAAAGGGGGGTCAAATATAAGGAAATTTGACTTTGGGTTATAAACACAATACAATATACAGATGATATATTATAGAATTGCATGCTTAAAACCTATATAACTTTGTTAACCAATGTCATCCCAATAAATTTAATTTAAAATAATGCAACATCCTTAATCATCAAATGAAATCCAATAGGTCTTCAGTCACAGTATATAACACATAACACACACACACACACACACACACACACACACACACACACATTCTTTCAATGTTATCCCAACTGCTTATTATGTGATTTAGACTGTTAAACTTCAGCGGGAAGGCAGGGGAGAGTTGGGGTGTTGGTAGTAAGAGATCAACCAAAGGACTTATATGCATGCATCCTATCTAATAAAAGAGTGATATGCAGATTGACTATCACTGCAACACACAAGATGGCTGCCCCCATGTGGACACAAGATGGCCACCACAAGATGGCCTGTAGGGGAGGGCAGTTGTGAGGGTCCCAGGCCTGCAGATAAGAGCAGTTGGGAGCAAACAGGCTGGCAGGGGAGCAGTTAGGGGATAATCAGGCTGGAAGGTGGAAGCAGTTAGGTACAATCAGGAAGGGAGGCAGGTGAACAGTTGGGAGCTAGTAGTCCTGGATTATGAGAGGGATTCCAACTGCCCATTTAGACCCAATCCTGGTCAGACAACCTTTGAGGGGTCCCAGATTGGAGAAGGTGCAGGTTGGGCTGAGGGACACCTCCCATGCACGAATTTCGTGAACCGGGTCTCTAGTAAAAGAATAACCAATGGACATAGACACTAGGGGGTGAGGGCATGTACCGAGGTGGGGAGTAGGGAGGGGAAGATGAGAGGAGGTCAATGGGGAAAACAGAGACATATACTTTAAACATTAAAAAAAGATTTTTTATTGGTTTGTGTTTATTTATTTTAAAACATATATGTGTAAATATGTAATTTTAGAGAGGAATGAAGAAGGAAAAAGACATAGAAACATCAATGAGAGAGGAGAGAATCATTGATTGGCTGCCTCCTGAGCCCACAACCTCAGCATATGGCCTGACCAAGAATCCAACCATGACCTCCTGATTCATAGGTCAACACTCAACCATAGTGCCGCACCTGCCTGGACTTTTATTGGTTTTTAGAGAGAAAGGAAGGGAGAGGGAGAGAGAAACATCTATCGACTGCCTCCTGCACACTCCATACTGAGGACTGAGCCTAAAACCCATGCATGTACCTTGACAGGAATTGAACTGGCAACCTTTCAGTTCATGGACAATGTCCAACCAACTGAGCCACACCAGCCAGTGTGCTTTTCTAATATCCATCCAATCCTGTCTGAGTCCTCTGGTTGTGTTGTATTGAGTAATTGTCCCCGACTCAGTCTAAGGCACCTAATGTATCACTATTCACTGGTACTGTTGTTGAGGGCATGGCTATAATAGACAAGAAATTTGGTGTGTAGTTCATACAAAAGTATAAGGCAGAGGCAAAAATTATAGCAAAACAACAAGGAAAACAATTCTCAAAAATGAGGAAAGCCAAAACCGGTTTGGCTCAGTGGATAGAGTGTCAGCCTCTGGATTCCAGTCAAGGGCACATAACTTAGTTGTGGGCACATCACCAGTTGGGGGTGTGCAAGAGGCAGCTGATCAATGTTTCTCTCTCACCAATGTTTCTAACTCTCTATCCCTCTCTCTTCCTCTCTGTAAAACATCAATAAAATATATTTAAAAAATGAGGAAAAGAAAATGTTGTACTGCAACAGCAATAGGTCTAGAGAAAAGTTTAGGTAGAGATGAGAGTTTAAGACCAGAGCTGAAGCCTAGAGCTGAAGACCAGAAAAAAATCAAAGCTGGAATGTTCAAATTTAAAAGAAACCAGTGAATTTCAGAGAAAGGGAGAAAAATTTACATATAATAAGAATTAATTTCCATTGACTGTACTCATATATCTCTGAAGGAGCAATTTGACAAATGTGTCATTTGTTTAAACTTCAGTTATGATTTGTGATAGATACTTGTTTGTGAAATATTATATTTTCCATAGCTAGAAAAGATTGAAAAAATAACTCTCTAAACTGCTTATAAACTAATTTCTATTTTGACTTGTAAAACAGAGAATTTAAATAAGAGTAAAGGCCTGCAATAAAAGGTAAAATAGGCACTGTGCTTAATTTGTTTTCTTTAAAGACCAGACTCTCAAAAACATAATCAACTAGGATTTTTTTTTATCTTAGTTCCAAATATAAAGGATCTTTAATTAAAGGAACAAAATCTGGAATAAACAACACACACACACACACACACACACACACACACACACACCACTAGTGTAGCCAGCTAAAGACTGGAGAATAGACTTGTGTTTCTGAAGTTTGGGACGTAAGAAGTGCCTCTCACCTTTCACCTGCAGCCTCATCTCCTATATGACAGAGCTGCTATTATTCATGATCCACTGTCTGACTCCTGAATACTAAAATCCAAGTGGTTTCTGCTGGTCATTGAAAAGTTATTTGGGGGCAAGGGAGGGAGCTAGATTGAGATTATATGTACAGTTCCTTATCACAGCTGATCATCCTGTATGTCTTTGAAACTAGCGTTTAAAGCATTGACATTGCAAAGAAACTCTTGATATAAAAACTATCTACTGGTCTGTAGGCGAATTAGTTCACTTTTGTATACACACTTCAAGTATCTTTACCTTCAGTTTTCTTCCACTCCCTCTCCCCAATGTCCAACAGTTGCTCATGCTATAAATTTCCTATTTGTTGGGGAAAGCTTTGGCCATACAACTTAATTCACAAAACTATTAATGAATGTTCTATTTTCCCTTCATGCTTTTCTTTCAGTTTCTTTGTGCAACAAAGAACTGGTTCCCACCTGCTTTTAGAAAGGGAAAACAAAGGATTTCTCAGTTTACCTCTGTTATCTCCCTTGTAAAACATGTAATTTGGGAAAAGTGGACTCATTCACAAACTTTATCATCAGGAAATAGAAATATTCGCTGAATCCAAAAATATAAAATATACCTACACATTTAATAGTAAGCTCCCCAGGTTTGTATATTTCTATTTAATATACATCAAAAGCAAAAATTCAAAAAATGGATCATTTAGCTTATAAACATTGGGGGCTACTTGGTTGAGGAATTGACTCTTTAGACCCTTTATTCTCAGTAATTTTTACTCCTCCTCGAAGCCACCAATTTCCTTGATGACACACGTGCTCATTGTATGTTACTCTTTCTATTGTAGTGAACTGCTCGTGGCCTTTAAAACGTTTGAAATAACTGCGACTCATGTGACTCAGTTGGGTGTCATCCCATGCACCTAAAGGTTGCTGGTTCAATTCCCAGTCAGGACACATGCTGCCTCCTATACATGTGGCTGATTACGCAGTAGGGGGTGTGTAGGAGGGAGGAAATGAATGTTCCACTCTCACATCAATGATTTTCTCTCTCTCTCTCTATCTCTCTCTCTCTCTCTCTCTCTCTCTCTCTCTCCCTCCCTCCCTCCCTCCCTCCCTCCCTTCATCTCTCTCTAAAAACAAAAGCAAAACATAAATAATATTGCTGCTTTCTCTGGCTACTTGTTTCTTTTTTTCATTTTCTGCCTTAGCGCTCTCATTCCTTCTATCCATTACATTTCGTTATATCCTCAGAAATTTCCTCTTCAAATTCTCTTTATACTGGCAGCTGTACCCATAATTTTCTGAAAAGTAGGTTCTTAAAGGCACCAAGAGTCTCCTTACTGTGAGCCCAACAGCCTTTTCTCCCCTGTAATTTGCCTGGAGCCATACACACAAGTAAAGAAAAGGACGTTTCTGAGGTGATGGCAGGTTCTCCATACGATACAAACGCTGTCTCTTTATCTCCATCCTTTCAATTTGTCATGCCCATTTTACTCTTGGATTCCAGACTAATTGTCCTTAAAATATATTTGCATATTACCGTTCTCTTGCTTCAATACTGTCAAGAGCTCCACCTCTAATACTGCACCAGACCTACTAATCTCCTCTGCTTGCCTCACATGGCCCTCCAGCAGTTTGTGCACAGAAGTTATTTGCTGAGAACCAAATTCAAGCAAGATTGACCTGGCAGCTTTTATGCTGCAGCCATTCCCTGTAAGGGATGAGAATAGGTAGAATATAAGAAAGAAAGTAAAATTCCTTATTTGCTTTCAGTTGTAATCACATTTAATCTCAAATTTCAGGTTATAACACATTAGGCCATTAGTTCTTATAAAAGAAATAAATTGCTTGGAGGGGGAAAAAAAGATGTGATAGCAGAGGGATTCATAATCTCATACTGATGAAGTGATTTGTTATAGTTTTCCCTAATCACCTCATTTTTAGGAATGCATTGATGGCTAGGAGTGATCAAATGCAAAGCTCCAAAGCACTTATACATAAGTCTATGGTTATCACATGTAACACAGGGAAATGGTTACTGTTATGAATTCAATTTATTTGTTAATATTTCATTAGTTTCTTGTTAATACTTCTTTCTTGAAGCCTAACCCACAGAGAATTTCATTACCACTACCATTCAGGTGTCAAATCTCTTTCTAAAACAAAACAAAAGAAAATATTTCATAAAAGTGGAACTTTAGTTTTGTAGACAAAAGAAATTGGGGAGGGGGGAGATTAAATCTTCATCAGTTTAACACAAAGCAAATGCATAGGGAGATAACATTATTCACCATTCAAATTGCCTAATTAGTCTTGGGAGTTTTGTGGGGTTTTTTAATTTGTCCAAGGTAAAAAATATATATATATATCCAGTCATAATAATGCTAAATTTATAAATAGTAGAGTTAAGTAAACCCTCCATTGAAAGAAATAAATCTTTCTGTGCCGAGGAAGATCTATTAAGGTACCATCTGAACAATCTATCGATTTAAAAAATGATAAACATCAGGGAAAATATCTGTCATGTTTTATGGTGAATATATCCACCAAATGTTCAAGAGCTGTCTGATTTATTCTCAAATAACAACCTTGACTTTTTAAACATTGTTTATGATGGTCATGAGAACATTCACAGAGCTTCACTACAAGCTCTCTGCTAGTAGGTTTCCGTTTGAAAGTAAGACATTCTTAAAGCATCATTTAGTTTCACAAACAGCATATGCTCACCATGTGGCACCATTCTTGTTAACACCAAAATAGCAATTTGAGCTTAACAGCTTGGGAGCTCTGTTTATAATAAAAATAGTATGTGATATCAAGTCCTCTGAGTCTGGGATGTCAAAGGTGATCATGAACATAAATGCAAATTCTCCAAATCTACTCTGCTGGGAAAATGATTCTTGCCAAGGCCAAAGAATCCAGTAGAAATATAAATGTTTGATTTCCAGCTTCTAATAAGCCCAGGAATTGTCCTTCCAATTTCACTGCATCACCTTCATCTGATTCTAATATATATGCATGTCTAGTGAATTAGTTCCCCTTGGGGGAAAATTTTGTTGTCTCAAGAGCTTGAGGTTTTTCAATGAAGTGCCAATGATCTGGTACAAATTGTTGAAAGTTTTAAATTACACTGTTCTCTTCCTTTTATATGAACCGAACTGTTTACTTTTTGAGCACCTTCAAACCTTCTAGCATTGCAGAATAATGTTTAAAACATGGCATTATTAAGAAAGTTTAAGATTACAGCTGTAAAAACAGAACTATGTCATTATAATCAGTAAGAAAGTCCCTTGACTGGGATTTCAGAATAAAAAAGGAGCCCATGCAGAGAACTGGCAGGGTAAGAACCAAAGAGAGAAAGAAAGAGGGGAGAGGGGGAGGACCTATCAAGCAAAGAGAGGGGGTGTTTCCATTCTTGACAGCCCATTTGAAAAATTAAAAGTAGTTCAGTATTTGAATACAAGACTTCTTTTATGGGAGAAGGAGGTGTAGCTCCTTACTGCATTGGCTTGCATAATCACTTTATATATTACATCTATTAAAGCACTTATTCTTTTCTATTTTAAGTGATTATTTAGCTACCTGTTTTTCCTACAGACTGAGTTCTTCAAGTGGCAGACCCATGTTGTATGTTTCCTTACAAACTAGAACCTAATGCATTGCAGATATTCAATATTTATGGCTACATAGATAAAAGAGACTAAAATCAATATAGTTAACAACCTTTTGGGTCAGACTAAGATTCTGAGGTAGAACAGTATCTGGGGGAAAGTTATTATTCCCTATTAGCATTGTATTAATGAAAAGAAATGTCCAATAGACATTAACATGTAATGGTAAGATGACCACAAAGAATAAACAAATTATGCAACATTCATTTGGGGAAAACTCATCTCTCAGGATAGACTGTAGTCCAATAGTGTGTGTGTGTTTTTCTTTTAGGCATTGCAGGAATAAAGAAAGGAGAGAGAGAGAGAGAGAGAGAGAGAGAGAGAGAGAGAGAGAGAGAGAGAGAGAGAGAGAGAGAGAGAGAGAAGTATATTATTCATGTGATTTGATTTTGGAGAATTGTGTCCTGATAAGTGTGAATAATGTGACATTCAAAAGTCTTTCTGAAAGAGTAGTTCATAAAAATCCAAATTGGGTAAGAGAGAAGAGATTCCAAAAAAAAAGGACTTTAAGGACTGATGGACTGGAGAAAGTAGTATCCTATTTCAGCTGGGCCCCAGGCACTCCCTGCCTCTAAAGACAGGCATTTCCTGTCATGTCTTGTCAGACTGCTTAGCGCTCTTAGTAACAATAAGGAACCATCTTTTCTCTGATCAAGGCCTATAAGCAATATCTTCTTCCTTCTCTTTCATCCTGAGAAATAACCCCCTTTAGTCCATTCCCACAAAAAATTATTTATCTCCACTTTCACACCAACCTTTCACTTCTCTACTCACTAGACTCTACCTTCCAGCTCCATCACTCTGCAGATACCACTCTCACTACAGTCATGGATGACCTTCTAATTGTCTAATCTATGGACACTTTTGCCCTGATTGTACTGAACATTGCATTTGATATTGTTGATCTCTCCTTCAAGCATTGTACAAAAGAACTGACAGTAATAGGCTAGCTATGAGGATATATTGAAGTTAAGTACATAGCACAGCTTTTTGCAGGTAGCATGGGCTCTAACAATGTTTGCAGGTGTCCCTCACCCTGTGTTCCCATCACACACTCTTGCTGAGTAATTTTATCAGTCTTTTAATTTCAATAATTATTGTGTTATGACTCTCACATTTATATTTCTAGTCCAATGTCCTACTGAATCTTTAGATGTATATATGATATCTAATTTCCTGAGGAAGATCCCCATCTCGATTGGCAATATGCCCTGATGTATTTTCTGGGGTGATTGTAAAAGTCCCAAACGTGGGCACAATATCTTATTTCTTCTTATGTCCCTCAGACATGGCACAGAGCCTCTCACACACTGACGTTACAAATGCAACTCCACAATTATCAATTTAGAAGGTTTCACCTTAAAGGGAGATCATAGCCCCTGTACACCACATAGCCCCTGTACAGACTGGTGCATTTAATTCTGATTTCTTTTAAAAGAAAGCATCTGGAACAATTCAATACTGAGAAAAGTACATGTTAAGTGGATGGTGACTGAAATTTTCAGATAACAGCATATTTTTAAATTTAGAAATCTGATGAAACTTTACTTCAGAAAAGATTTGAATGATACACTCTATTAAAATAATGATTTGCTGATTATTTTTAAGATAACAAAAGAAAACAGGAACTTTTAAACATTTCATAGCAGCCTAAGTCTAAGACTTGAAGAAAATAATAAAGTACTGGGCTGCTGTATCTAAAGCCATTACTTCTATGGCTCCATGTCAATATATAATGGTAAATGTGCCACAGAAACAAATTTGTCATGAAGTTTTCACAGCAATAAATATCACAGTCTGGTAGCAATAGATGGTGTTATGGATCACACCCTCACAAGTCTTAGGCCTAGTTTCAGGATGTGACATGTGTAAAGCACATTAGCTGAGACCTTCAAATCTTTTCATGCTTCACAAACCAGACCAGATTGGTTGAATTGCATAATATAATTTCTAAAGCACAATAAGTTGTCCCCTTAAACCAAACCCCACTGATTATGGAAGACAGATTAGCTGAAAAGGATCTTCAAACCAATGTGATACAATGGGGATGAAAATTAATTGTGTGTTTTTTAATGAATTTTCTTTTTTTAATATATTTTTATTTATTTCAGCAAGAAAGGGGTAGGGAGAGAGAGATAAAAACATCAATGATGAGAGAGGATCATTGATTGGCTACCTCTTATATTCCCCCTAATGAGGATCTAGCCCACAACCCATGCATGTGCCCTGACTGGGAATTGAACTGTGATCACCTGGTTCACAGGTGAATACTCAACCACTGAAAAACACCAGCTGGGCAGGATCAACCTTAAAATCATTTTGATCTAAAAATTATAATTTTCTCCATTGCTTGAAGGCATGAAACTATTTAAATGGAATATAATTTACTAAGAATATCAGAAATTATCAGCTAAAGTATTAGAACCTTCAGGACGCAAAAGTGGGATGTCTTTGGCCTCTAACTTAAAAGTTTTATAATTGTGGCTCTTATTTTCATCTCTCTTGTGCTTCCTTCTCTTGCCTCATTCTTCCTCAAAGCACCACCTCCTCCTACAAAAAAATAAGCAGAAACCTTCATAGTCTTGCCTTCTTCCTTTTATAAACTTTCTTTTTCTTTTGACTTCTTCACAAATGTATATATTCTATATTTGAGACTATAGGTCATATGCCTCAGGGAAATCCTAAAAGTGTAAATAATAGCTTTGCCTTAATGGAATCAATAATCTATTATTCAAAAACACAAGTGCTCAATGATCATAAAACCAAGTAGAATATGAAATCACCATAAAAGGGGAAAATTAAGTGCCATGAAGGTTTCAGAGTAAAGTGATATCATATCTGATAGGAAGACCAGGATTTTTAAAGAGAGAGGTATCATGAATGGGTAAAATATTACAAGTAGAAACTGAATTGGAGATATGTTCAGGAAGCATAATACCAAGTCAACCATATTTTTTAAAACTTTTATGAAAATATAAAACACAGTGTTTGACTCAGGATAGACATTCAACAAACATAATTTTCTCTGCCCCATAGAAAAATTATTGGCTAAACTGTGTGTCTCAAACTTATATTTTCAAGTCTTAATAGCCAATATCTCAGGATGTGACTATATTGGAGATAGGGCCTTTACAGAGGTAAAATGAGGTCATATGAGTGGGGTCCTAATCCATAGAAGAGGAGATTAGGACACACAAAAACAAAGAAGTGTGTGAAGGCACAGGGATAACATGATCATCTACTAGCCTAGGAGAGAGGCCCTTGGAGGAAACTGACCCTCCCACTGGCTTGTCTTGAACTACTGGCCTTCAGAGCTGTGAGGAATTAAATTTCTGTTGTTTAAACCATCCTGTTACTTTGCTACAGTAACCATAACAACTCATAGAAGAGGCCAGTCACTGTAGGACTAAGAAGATACCTTGGATCTGAATTGTGAAGGAGGTCAAGTTCAGGGTCTTGATTTGTTAGTCAGTAGGAAGTCAAACAAGATTTGTAAACTGAAAGAACTGAGTTTATATGAAAAGGTTTAGCTTTTATGTTTGGATTGTAAAGGTGGGGAGAGAAAATTAAAAAATCAGTTTGAAGAGTACTGGGCCACTGGATTGGCCCAAGTGGAAAATAATCAAGGCCTGAACTGGCTCATTAATAGTAAGAATGTGGCCTCACAGGCATGGCTCAGTGGTTGAATGTCAACCTATGAATTAGGAGATCATGGTTTGATTCATCAAGGCCCATGACTGGGTTTTGGGCTGGATCCTAAGTAGGGGGTGTGCAGGGGACAGCTGATCAATGATTCTTTCTCATCATTCACCTCTCTCTCTCTCTCTCTCTCTCTCTCTCTCTCTCCCTCTCTCCCCCCCCCACTTCCTCTCTGAAATCAATAAAATATATTTAAAAGATTAGTGGGAATGTGAATGGAAGTAAATGTATCTAACTTAGCAATAGATTATATAACAGAGATTCAGGAATTGAGAAAGCTCAATGGTACCAAGTGATTAGCATGATGAAGATATTAATAAGAATTTTAGTATAACTTTTAAAAAGTTAAAAACATGACTCTAAATATAGAATGAATATGAACAGTAATACACACACACACACACACACACCATTCATGGGCAATCAGTAATGATGAAATAAATTTGCTAATAAATGCTGCTAAAAAGTGTTACAGAGAAAACCAGAGGTCCAAAAAGCCAGTCAGAGAAAGACAAGTATCACATGATCTCACTCATTTGTGAAATATAATGAACAACATAAAGTGATGAACAAAATAGATCCAGAGACATAGATGCACTGAATAGACCATCCAGCCTCAGAGGGAAGGCAGGGGATAGGGGGTGGGTGGGGATGGTTTTGAAGAGATCAATCAAAGGACATGTACACATGCATATAAGCATAACCCAAGGACAGAGACAGTAGGGGCGGGGGGAGGGGGGGAGGGAGGGGGGTGTGTGCTGGAGGGTGGGAACGCCCAGGGAGAGGTCAATGGGGGAAAAGGAGACATATGTAGTATTTTAAACAATAAAGAATTTTTTAAAGGTTAATCTGAAAACAAAACAAACAACAAACAAAATGGTGTCATTGGTGCAAAAGCCCATGATACCAAACCTAGATTTAATACCTGACCTAATTGCAATTACAATTTCTCCCAGAAACGTAATCTTAATGAATCAGTCTGAAATTATCTGGTCAAGCACAAGTAAGGTTATCTGTCACATGGGTCTTCTCTCTTCCCTATATAAAAAGAAGGAAATCTGCATGATAAAAACCCACCCATTTTGTTTCCCCAATAAAAAGATGCCCCTGAAAATGTCCCAATCATGATTTGCTTAATAAAGCCAATTAGATCTTCCCATTTACTAGGTTGAATTTTGTTTTTTGACAATGCCAAAGAGGTTAATGTTATAAAGGACAATATAATTAGTTGGGTCATCTTTCCAGTAAAAACAGTGATCAAATATCTATCACCCAGACAAAACACTTTTGTATTGCCCTGGCAAAGAATCGCTATCAGTTTTCTACAACTCAACTTCTATGATGCCTTCTGAGTTATAAAATAGCCTGGTCCATAAAAGACAATTAAAGGTCCATACTTCTATAGAATTAGATAATCCCAGAGACCCCTGGGCAATGCCCAGCACTCGAATGAAAGGACAGATACAGTATTTTCTGGCATATAAGACGACCCCCTAATTTTACATTAAAACATAGGTTTAGGCCTATATTCGCTGTATAAGACTACCCCCCACTTCCGAGGCAACACCAGTTCTTTTTTTTTAATAGGCCGCCTCTCTGACTCTGGCCAATCTGAGCAGGCTTTTTACTAGAACACAGTGTACATGTTCTGTACCCGAAGCTACACTGTGTTCTAGTAAAAAGCCTGCTCAGATTGTCCAGAGTCAGAGAGGCGGCCTATTAAAAAAAAGTACTGGTGTTGCCTCGGAAGTGGGGGGTAGTCTTATACAGCGAATATAGGCCTAAACCTATGTTTTAACTAAAATTAGGGGGTCGTCTTATATGCCGGAAAATATGGTACTTTGTAATCTACTTTGTGCATTTCCAATTCTTGCACTATTTTTATCGACAATAAAAATAGGAGAAGCTATTTTTCATTTTTGATATGTTAAATATTCAGTGCCAAGAAAATGCTCAGGAGAGAAAGTCCAGCATGCAATCAGAAGCAGGAGACTGCACATCAGCTGAGGAACAGGTTTGAATAAATTTGTCAGCTCTGCTTGATCTTCCCACATACCTCATCAGCGAACTTATTGAATTGAGATGCAATCATAGGCTGGAACTGGAGATAACTGCTCAGCTTTTCCTCCCTCCCTTCCCCTTTTTGTTAATAACCTACTTTACTGTGATCCTGTGTCTAACAGGCTTAAACATCTTGGTTCTGTGTTCTTTACCTGGCTACTCTTTTTTGGCCTTTTGATTCTTGTTGTGTATGTTTCCTTCAGGTATCTGGACCTTAGCTTTTCTCTTCTGCTGACTGGTCCTTCAGAGCCAGATTTCAACTGATACTTCTGGTAGGAAATGCTTTTTACAGTCTAGACCTATCAAAAGGATCCAATTCTCATCATATTTGCTTCCTTGGTACTTGAGTTAGCACTGTTTCAAAATAGAGGGGGCAGAAAAGTAGAGATGAGTCACCTGAACAGGCATTACTTTTTTCATATAAATGTCAATATTTCCAGTTTTCTCTCTGGCCTTAACAACTTTGGCAGCTCACTGACAGTGTCTCCTTTGCCTTTCCATGTGTTGGGTATTTGCTAAATAGTTTGTAAATAGCTCTTGTAATCTCTAAGTAAAACAAAGTGTTCATTCATTCACTCATCCATTCTTTCACTCATTCAACAAAAATTACTAATTGCCTCCTATGTGCTAAGCACTATATTAGGTGCCTGATGCGACATAGATAAATAAATTATATCCATGTCCTCTAAAAATTAACCATGAAGGGCTGCAAAGCAATGAATTTTTTACCCTTTCAAGTTTCTTCCAGGTCTGCACACACTCACACAGAGGCCCTGCATATAAAGGAGCCATGTGTCAAAACAGACCAGGCTGCAAACCCTGAACGGGAATCAGCTGAACATCAAGGAGTTCTCCTCAAGTCAAATCCAACTGTCACCCTAAGGATTTTCACAAAGTCACAATGGAACTTCTTTCTAGTCATAAATAGTATCCTCTTAACTTTCTTCAAAGATCTCAGTTTCGACAAACAAATAAAGGTGTTGGATTAACTGATTAATTTTTTTAGTTAGTTAAATGTTATTTTCAAAGACATATGTTAATAGCTTTGTTCTTAGAAATTGGAATTACTTATCATCTAAAATGCTCATATAAATCTCTTATTTATCTATTAATTTCAAAGACTTTATAAGAATACATTTATCCTAATTTTATAGAAGTTTGGTCAAAGAAGTTAAACTAAACTAACCAGGATCTTCATACAAGATCAGAAGAAGCACAGACAATTCCTCATATTTGATAGGTTAATTAAATAAATATAAATGTCTTTTCAATGAAAATAATTGATGTTGCTTCAATTAATATGAAGAAGTGAAAGCCAGAATCCCTTCATGGAAAAATGGGATTCTGTGGCCAGCAAAGCTGCTTATAATTTAAATTCTGTATACAATAGATAATAATAGCTACTATATAATAATAGATAACAATACTTTTCTAAGCCCTCAAGGAGACTGGAGATACCCAAAAAGCTCCTTCCTGGTAGACATTTATTTCTCCCAGAATTTCTTCTAGTTCAAATATCCTGACCAAATGGGCCTCCAGACAATGCTTCATTAGAGGCTGCTACAGTAATGGCAGGATACAGGGCCTGGTATGTTCCCCTTCCAGCCCACTACCTCTCACCCCCAAAGAATCCTACAAATAAGGTAAATAAATAGATAGATAGATAGATAGATAGATAGATATCTCCCATGTATGTGTGTATATATATCTCCAAGTAATGTTGGTACATGTATATCATTCTAGCTTTTAGTCTGCACAAATAACTAGCAGGTAACTTTGAAAAGGGTATAATCATATAAAAGGGAATCCATTTTCAAAATTTACCAAGGTCATTAGTGCACCACGTGTAAAGGCTCCCATTTATTAAATGCCCTGAGGAAATCAGGACGTAATTGAAATGATAGATGAAGAGATGAAACTCTAGGGCCAAATGGGCTCTATATTAATGAATCAATGTCACATTTATGAAAAGTTTGGAAAAAGATTCCTATTCTTTGCTTATTTCTAAAGTTTTAAACCTTAGGGAGGTAAGTTGTGGGAGGATGATAATCTGAATTAAAAGGAGACCCCACTGATCAATCAAAAACGTTTCACTGTGCTTTTTCTCAGGATAATTTGCATTCCTCTCTACTGATTTCAGTAGAATTTATCATCATCTCCACTTCTGTATTTGCATGGCCTCTCTTTTTCTTTTTGTGAAATCATCAGTTCATAAATTATCTCACCTAGACATCAATTATCCTACTTCCACCTGACAAAGTTAGAGACTTTATATAAAGGGGGGGGGGGAGATTATCATTCTGACAAAAAGATTGAAAAAGAAAAGATTCTTTCAGTTTTATTAAAAATAAAGAATTCTTTATTGACAAAAAGAAAAGTCATGATAATGAATTTAGGGTGTGTGGCTTAAACCTCCCAAAGAGAAAGCTTGTATTCTAGAGCAAGTTACCTAAGGTTAAATCAGATGTAGATCTGTGGAAAACAAATAGTGCCCAGAAACAACCTTTCTCTGCTCCCAAAATGAAGAGAATTGATATGGTAATCCAAACACTAGATAGGGGGAGTCACCTATAATAATAAAAGCATAATATGCTAATTAACCAGACCTTCTGAAATAAGCTGAGGCAGAGGCAGTGGCCATGGAAGCAGGGAGTTGAGTCCCTTGCTCGGATTTTGTGCATCGGATTTTTACTCTACTAGTAAAAAAGAAATGCAAAGTCAAATCAGTAATGACTTTAAATAATGACCAAGGAAGGGGTCTTTCCAGAGCAAGTGGGTTTCTGTCAATTGAACAAATGTGTTTTTGACACTTCTCATTGATAAGTTTGAAAGGTGCCTGTGATGAGTCATGTTTCCTCCAAGTCAGACCCAGATGTTGGGGCTCAAGTGGCTATCAGAGCTGATGGGTGAGTTAAAGAGAATCAGGGACAGGTGGCTGTGAACACAGAGGATCAGCCTCAGGGGGCGGCTTCAGGGGAGATCTCCTCCAGTTCTAGGCATTGCCAGTACCTTGACAGATGTTTCCATCAGAAGCCACACAGCAAATGATCCTGCTGATGGATTCATCAGGCCAATGGTAATTACCCCTCTTAGGGTTTGAGCTTGGAGACATGGCCCATCAAGGTCAGCCAAGAGGAGAGGGTCTTGGGACTCATAGGGAAGGGATGACAGAAAATGCCTAGAAGAAATTTTTGAAAATTGAAAATGTTTGAATTCTAAGCTCTGAATGATACTTCAGAATCTGAAATCCTGAACACAAACTCCCCAAATAAATACCATGAAAGAATGTTAGTTGCTGATATGCACACTGGTTGTGAAAATACTGTTGTATTTCCATGCTGGTTAAAAGCAGTCTTGGTCCTGAGGTCTACCAGTGATTTCCCAGCTACTAGGCTGCCCTGCCCCTGATCCCAAGAGAGGATAAATAGAAATTATTAAAGCCTAGTAGCAGGGGACTTCAAGGACCCTGGCAGCTCTGGCATCTGCTCTTAATTTGTGGATTTTCTGTGCCATACAGTAAGTACCTTTTAGTATTACCTTTGCATCCAATACTTAAAAGCACCATGAATTTTATTGTTTTTTTCATTCCATCTTCCCCACAACTGCCCTTACTTTCATACCAGTCTTCCATATACTTCATAGAAAGTATGGAGGAGTTCTTCCCCCACCATCACTGTTATCTATAATGTTAACAAAAGTAATATTAATGTCACTAATTGGAACCGAATTTAAAGCTTCAATTATCATTTATAATTTCAGTGGCCCTTTCTGAGTTCAACACAGGATGAAATAAAGGAAATATGAGATGTGACTATAAAGTCATGAAACTGATGTTCCCATGTGGCTTGTGGGATTTCCTTGATTAAGTTTTAGTCAGGTCTTATTTAGCTGGTAGGTAAAAATAGATTTCTTTGCATAAAGAATTCCTACATGGTCCAAATAAAATACATATGCATTCTCCTCCTCAAGTTCATGAGTGTTCTTTACATAGAAAAATACAGTATTTATAGAGAATCACAGATCCCTTTTAGTCTTTTTTTTACTATTAATCAGCTTTTTTGAAATATTTTCTCTAAGAGGAGGACACAAAATTTGATCAATGTCCCTAATGGTGAGCCAACCAATTAATGAGCAAACTAGCAAAACCATACTCATTGCACAGCTTTTATGAGGAAAAAATTTTCAAAGGAGGCCAAATAAATTATACTGAGTGGCATGATCTTGTCACCACCAAGTGCTCGCATAAGCCCTCAGACAGTGGCCAAGAAGTATCTGAGAATGAGGCAAAAGTGGCACAGAAAGAATTTTGCAAGGATACTTCAAGATAGCAATTTGCCTTGAGGTTTTATTTTTGAAATAAGCCTTTTCTTTTTCTTCTGCAGAGTTTAGAAATTAGTGGCCTGATGTTTTTGGGTTTATTTGACAGGATGCTGAGTGCTTTTCGAAATGTTATCACTAAACTTTGCTAATGGCATAGCCAGAGAAAGACAAAGACCATAACTCTTGATGTAAGACTTTCACTTTCCTTTCTGAACAAAACCCAGCATCCTATGAAAGTGAAATCTACCTTGTCTATACTGTTATGTAAAAAACTCCTCAAAGTAATTTTACCTAATACCAATTGTCTATTTATAGTAAAACAAAACAAAACAAACAAAAAATAAGAGAGAATCAAGGAAAGAACTAGTGTAGACAGCTGCTTAATCCCAGTATATGTATGTAAACTTGGAATGTATCTAAATGGTGACAAGGTAATCATCATACTATTGTAGTAAATGTCATTTTTTATATATTTCAAATATTTTTACTTCTACTTTATAGAGCAAAGAATATATGAGTATATATTATATGCATGTTGTTTTAGCACTATGGGATTACACTGCACATTCTTTAATAAACTATTTCATTTTATTAATTTAATAATGTCCCATAAATATTTCCAGGTTATGATTGTTCTGTAATATTTTAATAATTGTAAGGAAGTGCCATGATTTATATAAAGAACTTCCTATTAATGGAGTTTAGTTTATTTCTATTTTTTTACTATTCTGACTAATATTCCTATTGACAATTTATAGCTATGTATTTGTGCATATTAACATCCTTAGTGTTGCTGAAAACAATCAGACACAACTGAGGCTAACCTGTCATTTATATGCTGATCTAAACATTCAGTTTGCAAGGAAAATATTGCCAGCATCTGCATCTGATACTATAATAATGATTTCAGTGTTCTCTCCTCAGAGAATTTTAAAGTGTCTGTTATGTGTACCAGGCATTAGAAATAAATATCACAAGTTTTGCATTTTTAGAAAAGTGTTTTGCTTTTAAAATTTAAACTTAAAGTACTTCTTTAGACCAAAGTAATTATATTCTCTGTAAAGTGTGAATTGGACATAGATAATCACACATCAAAAGAGAAAGCAAAATTATTCAATAATGTGTGTTTAAATAAATGATAAGCAATCTTGGGGGAAATCCAATTAGAGCTTCATCTCACACAATTTACCAAGACAGATTTGTAAAATATTTTACAAAATAGGGTTAAACTAAAATATTTTTGAAAAACTAGTTACTCATCAAATCCCTGAAGAGGGAAATAGTTTTATAATCAGAAGTTAGAAAAATCACAAAGAAATTATCAATAAATTAGTCTACAAAATGTTAAAAAAAAACAAAAAAAAAACGTTTGCACACTATAAAAAACAAAGATCAAACGAAAGAACAAAATGCAATGTTTGAAAATACACACAACAGAATAACATATCACATCCTCACTAAAGAGAACACATTTACTAACAAGAAAATCACTAAATAGATTAATACAGAAATCCTATAGAGGCAATTCACAAAAATTGGCAAATCCCAACTTTTAATGGACATTTTAAGAATACTATCCTTGCTAGAAACTAAACAAGACAAATTAATTATATAATGATATAGCATATTTTAATCTATAAAATATGACATTTTAAGATATAAGATAAAGTGTAATTAAGGTGCATTTGCTTTTTTTATATTTCTGGTTAAAGTACATATGGTTATCTATACTTTCGGAAATAAATACGTCACTATGAATAAAATTATATAAGAAATACATATAGCCAAAACCTGTTTGGTTAAGTGGATAGAGCGTTGGCCTGGGGACTGAAGGGTCTCAGGTTTGATTCCGGTCAAGGGCATTTATATTGGTTGCGGGCACATCCCCTGCAGCGGGTGTGCACGAGGCAGCTGGATGACGTTTCTCTCTCATCGACATTCCTAGCTTTCAATCCCTCTTCTTTCCTCTCTGTGAAAAATCAATAAAATATATTTAAAAAATACATATACCTTTATTTACTAAAAAACTAATAATAACTACATAAATAGCTAAAAAATATTGTGTACATTTGCATACAGTTATGTTGAATGAAGTTTCAAAAACTATGAAGCCACATAAATGCAAGTATATATATTAAATCACATTAAGTAAAAATAATTATTATTCTCATAATTGGCTTTGCACAGTATTTACCTATCATGTAAATTAATGCAATAAATATTTGTTAATGGGTGAAATACAAATCTATTTTAGCAAATAATAGGAAATGAGAATCTAGAAAATAATGAGAAAATGTGCCAAAATGTATATTAGTATGATAGAATTTGCAGATGATTCATGTTTCTAATGTCCTTTTATTACCTTTTATTTTTACTTATTTTTTAAAAAAAAAACTATTATTCAATAAACATATATGTTAGATTCTGTCCTGCTGTTTAGACATCTGCAAGGTTTGCTATTTAACCCTGTAGTTTGTTCTTATCCTGAGAACGCGCCTTATAAAAACAGCCTAGGAAAGTTTGTTTTACAGCTTATTTCTTCTACTTCAGTAAGTGAATCCCATACCTTACTTTGGAGGATCAGGGATAAAAGGATCTGTGGAAAGAGCTATGGAAAAGGAAATGCTTGAAAGACAGTTAACATTTCTAAATATCCACACTATTCTGTGTTAGTTTTACTATATGCAATTACACTTAAGAACAGCCACATCCAAGCCCAGAGATGCAACTAGATCAATGTTCTGAAATCAATGACAGGTTTACCAGAGTTTATCGTTTGTGCAGAGTACTTGGTGGAAATCCAGATTGAATTTGACAGCACATGCAAAGCCACTGGAAGTGTGTGAGCAGGGGAACTGGAGGAGCTCAAACAGACACATTTGATAGTGCCCTCACCTCCTTTCCCAGGTTGCCTTCATGTTGCTTCTTAGAAGTCTTTCTTCCATCCTCAGCCCTTCCCTCCCAATGCCTTTAAAATATAATTGATTTCTACTTGTGTTTCCTTGGTATTATTCTCTTTGCCATATCACAACTGGTTAATCTGAACTAATGTATCAATAAGTCTCCCCTTTCAGGTAACAATCACATTTTCACAAAGACGTTCTGGGCATAATATCTCAAGATGAACAAAGGAATCATTATGTGTCAGCTCCAATAGATTGAATGTGGCTTCCTAAACATAGTGTTAAGACAGAATGTGATACCATTTCTTATGTCAGCAGTAAAAATGACCTTGGGTTGTAAGTTTATCATTGGCTTAAGACAGTGTAATAACAGTATGTATGTTTTTTTTAGTATGTATGTATGTATAATTTTTAGTATGTATGTATAGTAGTATGTATATATAATTATTTCAAAAAATGGAAGGAAAATCATGTGCTATATACAACTCACTGCATGCATGTGACAGACAGTGGGCTAGTAACACAGAGCAGTCACTAAATCACAAAAAAAATATGAGCTGCAAATATTCTTGTAGAAGATGAAAAACACAAGCAAATCCCAGATATTCAAAATCCTTCAAAGTGGGTCCCTAAACATTCATCCTTTGACTGGTACTGATACATGATCAAGTTTTGAGCTCATTTGCACCAAAGTGGGGGGGAAAAAAGAGAGAGAGAAATGTGTGTATTTTTCATAAAGTTTAACTCTTTCTCACTGTATCTAGTTTTTTCAGTTCTAAGAAGTGTTGTTCCTTTTTTAGATGCTAAAGTGATCTAAATGAAATGATGGCAATCACAGGTGGGACCCCCCCCCCCCAAATGCTCTCACTATGGTAAATTCTCACTAAAAAAAGTAGATACTTACAAAATCTAAAAGTCTTGGGTACTTTCCTAGTTCATAACATATTTTAGATTGTCTATCAGGTTTTCTTCTTAATGCTACATTTTCAACTATAAACACATAAAAGATAAATCTTCCATCTCCTCATGAGAAAAAAAAATCCACAACTCAACAATTTATCTTTTCTTGAGAAGTCAAAAGCTGTTGTGACAAAAAGGAACAACTTATGTCTATTTTAAATCAATTCAGGCTACTCCATGCCTTGAATACTCCTATAGGATTTTTCTTCTAATATCTCTTTATCCTATAGGGTTGGCTTACCAACTCTGAGTGTTTCCTATCTGAGCTTGCATGTAAACAGAAATCTGCACAAGATACCTGGGAACTTTTCCTAACACAGGCGATAATCCATCCTACTTCTTGAGCCATATTTTGGATTAGAATATAGATGAGACACCTGCAGGTGCAAAAGCCATCTTAATTCCATGGATTAAAAGGATGAAATGAAAGTGAATATTCTACAGATGTTGAAGTGATAAAGTAAAAGGAGCCTGGGTACTTGGAGCCATTCTTGGGCTACTTTACCAGTCCTGCATCCCTTGTAATGGGAGATAAACTACTAATTGTTTAAGCTTCTCTTAGCTATTTTCAGTTGAACATATTCTACACCATACCTCAGTATCACATACCTGATCTCTCTAGAGGTATAAAACATTTGTTTGTTTTATCCATAAATGTTCACCAAGGAGATTTCAGAATTACAAAATATAGTTAAAACCCCTAAAAGTTTTCTGAAGAGAGTTTTATAATGAGCATATTGAAAAATGTATGCCCAAAATACAGTTACTAATTTATACTTCAATTTTCCTTTGAAGAGTGAAAAGGATCTATATAAGCAAATATTCTCATAGCCAGGAGAATCAAGAATTATATATATAAAAATTCTATCCTGTAATTTTATTGTTTCAGAAGTCAAATTAATAAAGACAATTTTCTGATATTAAATTAAATGTGGACATATTTTGAAAAGTTTTCTGGCGCATCTTTAAATGACAAATCATATACTATGAAAAAAACGTTGTCAAAAAAATATCAGAAAACTCAGTCAGAGACTTGTATGCAGCAGTTAAAAGTATGAGGAATTTGCCTTAATTGGTTTGGCTTAGTTAGTGGATAAAGCATCCGCCTGTGGACTGAAGGGTCCCAGGTTCGATTCCTGTCAAGGGCATGTACCTTGGTTGTGGGCAGATGGCAGCTGATCGATGTTCCTCTCTCATTGATCTTTCTAACTCTCTATCCTCACCTTTCTCTCTATAAAAAAAAATTATATATATATATATATATATATATATATATATATATATATATATATATATATATATAAAGTGTGAGGAATTTAAGCAAGTTGCAGAGAGCTCCAAAATGTATTGTATAACTAATCATTTGGTGCAAATTGAAATCAAGTGTGTTCCATCTTTATCATTGATTTTACCCCCTTTCAAAAACTATGCTATCAAAACTTCTGAGTGAAAGACCTTTAGACACTGAAGGCTCATTTAGGAAATTAATAAAAAGCTCTTTTGAGGAAACTCCATACTGTTCTCCACAGTGGCTGCACCACTCTGCATTCCCACCAGCAGTGAAGGAAGGTCCTTTTTCTCCCCATCCTCACCACCACTTGTACTTTGTTGATTTGTTGTTGATAGCCGTTCTGACAGGTGTGAGATGGTACCACACTGTTATTTTGATTTGCATCTCTGATAATTAGTGACTTTGAGCATGTTTCCATATGTGTCTTGGCCTTCCTTATGTCCTCTTTTGAAAAGTGTTTATTTAGGTCTGTTGCCCATTTTTTGATTGGATTATCTTCCTTTTATTAAATTGTATGAATTCCCTGTAAATGTGGGAAATTAAACCCTTATCGGTGATAACATTGGCAAATATGTTCTCTCATGCAGTAGGCTTTCTTATTGTTTTGTTGATGATTCCTTTTGCTATGCAAAAGCTTTTTATTTTGATGTAGTCCCATTTATTTGCTCTTTAGTTTCCATTTCCCTATGAGCTGGATTGGTGAAGATATTGCTTTGGTATATGTCTGAGATTTTGCTGCCTGTGGATTCCTCCAATATTTTTATGGTTTTATGACTTATTGTAAGTTATTTATCCATTGTGAGTTTATTTTTGTATCTCAAAAAACTAAATATAGAACTTTCATTTTACCCAGTGATCCCACTTCTAGGAATATAGCCCAAGAAACTAGAAACACCAATCAGAAAAGATATCTGTACCCCTATGTTCATAGCAGCACAATTTATAGTAGCTAAGATTTGGAAACAGCCTAAGTGCCATCAGCAGATGAGTGGATTACAAATCTGTAGTATATCTACACTGTGGAATACTACATTGTGGTTAAAAAAAAAAAAAAAAAAAAAGAAGGAATTCTTACCAATTACAACAGCATGGATGGAACTGGAGAGCATTATGCTAAGTGAAATAAGCCAGTCAGAGAAAGATAAACATCACATGATCTCACTGATTTGTGGAATATAATAAACAACATAAACTGATGAACAAAAACAGATCCAGAGACAAAGAAGCATCTATCAGACGGTCAAACCTCAGAGGGAATGTTAGGGAAGAAGAGAGTAAGGGGGAGAGATCAACCAAAGGACCTGTGTGCATGCATATAAACCTAAGCAAAGGACACAGACAACAGGGGGGTGAGGGCATGAGTGGGGACGGGTGAGAGTGCAATGAGGAGATGACACATATGTAATATCTTAATCAATAAAGAAAAAAATAGCTCATATAATGAAATGACACAGAAATGTTGGCATCAGCTTCTCTTCCCTTTGCATACTATTACCTGATCACTTCTGAAGAGCACAGAAAGCAGAATACTAAGGGCCAAGCATGTAGACTGAACAACTATGTACATTTTTATGCTAAAACCTCCCCATTGAATTAGTGAAGGCATGAGCAGCTGAAGGAATCCCCTCACTCCTCAGTGGTAGGCTGCCTGCATTGGGTAAAAAGGACAGGCCTTATCAGTGAAATTAGCAAATCTCACTCCTTCAGAAGTCAAAGTTGAAAGCAAAAAGAAGTTAACTGCCTCAACTTACTTTTTATTTAGCAAAATTCTTTTAAAGTACTATCATAAATACAAAATGCCAACATTGTTATTTTATTTCATTGTTAATTAACTAAACTTATTGGGCTGACATCGGTCAATAAGATCTTATGGGATTCAGTGCACAATTCCATGACATATGATCAGAACCCATATTGTTTCAAAGATTAAACAATAAAAGAAAATAGGTATAAACCTACCAGTTTCAAAAATAATAACTATTAGCATTTTTCTACTTTCTTTGAGTAAAATTTCCTTTGCTTTATTTGTCATTTATAAAATCATTCTGTATATATAATTTCATATCTTGTTTTTATTGCTATCTCCTAAGGGTTTTCATATTGATGCAGTCTTTATAATTGTTTTAATAACTGTATTATAATTTATATTAAATATAGTTTTATTTTCTTATCTTTGGTCATTTATTTAAAGTACCTTAATGTTTTGTTTTAAAATGCCAAATATCATATATCATATTATCTATTTTAGATTCTTTCTTTAGGATATATTTTCCAAAGTGGAATGACTGGATCAAAAGTTATGAATACTATAATGGCTCTTATACACACTGCCAAATTGTTTTCTAAAATGCTTGTAACAAATACACTGCATCAGAAATATGTGGAAAATATTTATTAAGGATTGATGCTAGCAGAGGGAATATGCCATTTTGTACCCAAGTAGGATGGGATTAACCAAATGTTTATTTCTACAGTAGAATTCTTTCCCATTAACCCTAGAAATGCTCATCTCCACTGTTGCTTTCTGAAAGAGGTCTTGATGGAAAAATATTAGGAAAGTACATTCTCACTAACTTGTCTCTTAGAGATTCCTTTTACACAGTAGTATACTCAAGTCCTGTGATATCCTGTCAGAAAGACCAACTGTTTAACTTTGTTTAACCACCTCTTACTAAGGATTTCCACCCTTAATAGCACCTGTTCATATTTCAACTTATAAACAAGCTCAAACAAATATGCCTTAAGAAAAGATGAAGCACAGCCGAAACCAGTTTATCTCAGTAGATAGAGCGTCGGCCTGTAGACTGAAGGGTCCGGGGTTCGATTCCCGGAGAAGGGCATGTACCTTCGTTGCGAGCACATCCCCAATAGGGAGTGTGCAAGAGGCAGCTGATCGATGTTTTTCTCTCATTGATGTTTCTAACTCTCTATCCCTCCCTGTAAAAAAATCAATAAAATATACAGAACCCATCCCCTCCCCCACCCTAAAATTTGAATCTATTCTGGAAAATTCCTCCTGCAAAATGATGACAAGAATAGTCTAAGGCAGCTTTAAAAATGCCTAGACATTAGCAGAACTGCATTAGCCCAAACCTTGTCTCTGTAACTCCAAGAGTTCAGGTTCATTTGGGAATTTGGGGAGGGTTGGAAAATGTAGTTGTTTGTGGTCAGCTCACACACAAAATCATTTCCCCCTCTTTCTCCCTTTTATCTTTGGTTAAAGCACTCCCTATTTATCTGATTCTTCTTTTCAGTGAAGTTGCTGCTGTGTCACAAATAAGAACATTTTTTGGAGAAAGAAAAGCCCTAGGTTAACAGCAACTTGGACAGAATATTCCACATGAACCACTTGGGACATGTTGGGACCACATCACAGTGAATGGTAACACTTGTTATTAACAGTAATATATACAATTGTTCCAGATTAATTAAGGTTCAAAATTTTTCTCTAAAAGGTACACTGGCAGTTTCTTTAAATTTTCTTTCCATTCGATATTGTCCCATTAATAACAAATAAGTAGTAATTTTAAATCACTAACAACATGAAATGATACAGATTATTAAGTTTGGCAACTGAATGAACTACAAGAAACAGATCAAACCCTAGGCCATTAAGAGCAAAATACAGAAAATATCAAGAGGGGCAGAACTAAAGCAACAAAACTGAGCAAAAGCAGAAGAATAAAATAGAGTGCAAATTGAATACATTAAACAAATAACAACATGAGGTTGATAGCCTGTATGTGAGAATCTGATTCTCTGATATGTAAAACAGCATTCAAATTTGAAAATATTTATTGGACTATCAGAGAGACACCCTCAAAAATATTTTTCAATGCAGACTGAAAAACATGTCATTTACATTTTTAAACTTATCATGTCCCTGTCTAATGAATAATATGATTGACAAAGGAATAATAAACACAATCCCAATAGTTTAATATCAATATTAGTAGTCTGTTTAAAAATGTACTCTCTGCGTTGGCCGATGGTGCTTTGTGGTTAGAATGTTGGCCTGCACAGGAAAGGGTCGCTGGTTAGATTCCCAATCAGTCAAGGGCACAGCAGGTACCTGGGGTGGAATTATTAAAACCCCGGCTGGTCAGGGTGCATGCAAGAGGTAACCAATGTGCCTCTCTCATACAGATATTTCTCTCCCCTTCCCTTCCTTCCTTCTGCTCTCTGAAATAATCGATGAAAAAAATATCCTTGGGTGAGGATTTAAAAAAAAGTGCTTTCTAAAGCCAAAAAGGCCTGGATTCCCACCATTTCTAAACTTTCAGACTTCGAGGAAGATGCTTGTTTTCTCAAGAAATCAGTTTCTTTGTATATAAAATATTACTTCCCTAAAAGGACTGTAGGATAAAATGAGATCATGCCTAGCACATAGTACTAGTAAATACTAATAAAATATTAATTATTTTTGAAAAATTATGTGTTTTATTTGGGAGCACAAACGACAAAATACAGGACTAATTTTGGGTTGAGCCCCAGGTTAAAGAAATAACTATGGGAAAGAACTGCTGAGCTTCATTTGGGGCTGAGGCCCAGAGAGACAGCATGGCTTTCTGAAGTGGTAGAAACCAAGAATTTAAATTCCTAACCTGGAGTCTCTTGACATGACTCAGCACTCCTATTCCTCTAGGAGTGGCAACTGTGTCAGACCTGACTTCTAATGACAGGAACAATTTCATCAATGTAATCGCTGAGCCACATTCAAGACAGCAAGGCAGGATCGCCAATATATAATACGATCTTTAATTAAATCAGTCCTTCAGGATTAAAGTGTTATTTCCCAATTTTCTCTCCAGACTTACATTGAAAAGGGACTACCACACATCAAAGGAAAGTTGGTATAATGAGCTAACAGGGGAAGTATCCAAAGAAATGGCTTATTGAAAAGACTTCTTAAAGTTTCCTTTTGTATTACCAAGACTTGGCAGATAGAATACAAAAGCTAAAGCAGATTTCAGTTTGAATTAAATATTCTTCCTCATAGGTATTTCCACTCTTGTTTAAAAAAATAAAGGAAGGTTGGAACCAAAGCTATGTGTGTGTGTTTTTCCTTTTGTTTTTTTAAGTTCTGAATCATTTAACATAGTTTTGCACAGATGATACAGTACCTGGTCTCCTTCCTGCACATGAGTCTTGGGATAATGAAAGTAAACCAGGGATACAACCACCTATTCCAAGTGTAAAAGTCCCAGGAAGAGAAACCAGGGAAAAGCTGGCTTGGCCTCATACCAACACAGTTTTGGGCTGAGCATTATAAAAAGTCAGTGTCCTGTTCTCAGAGATGCTCTAGCTGATGTTACATTTCTACCATTAATATGATGATCTGTGGCTCTGGCCTACTGTCTTACATCTCTCCTAGATGCAAATGATCAATGGAAAGAGCTGAGCAGTAACACAGGAGGAGCCATTTACATCAGAGCGAACCCCATCCATCCCATTCATCCATGGTACTCACATACGTGAGAGGAGACCAGGAATACAGAAATGGGGAGCCAATGATTGGAACCTCCCTAATCTTATTCAATTGGCACATAAATGCAATAAATAGATATAATTTAAAAACACCTTCTATTCAAGCATGTCTAATGGAGTTAAAACATATGTGTGGGCATGGAAAATATAATAGACTGTAATCTTTGAAATTACCCACATAACTCATTCTGCATCACTTGTTCTTAATGGGAATTCCCAAGATGTCATTAACAATGAGTCTCACAGATGAGGCTTGAAGGTGGAGAGCGATAAATCAGATATGTGGTACCCAAACAAGGGATGTTATTATTGAGCAAGAGCCACAGGGAATGGAACACTGAGAGGCTCTCTAAAGTTAAAAGACTACAGTCCGTAGCCTTGGCTTCATATTAATGGCTCTGTGTATCTGTGACAAGTTGCCATAAGGCTTTTCCTGTTTCCTGGAATTGGTGGCTAGTGCCTAAACTAAGATCAAGTAGACATTGAATGCCCTGTGTTCTAAAAAGAACTGCCAACACTTGGGGTTTCCTAAGAGGTTGTCACATTAACTTTGCTACAAGTTTTCCCCAATCTTGATAAGCAAAAGGTGGAGGGTGGGTGGAGTAGCTGGCATTTCCTCCACTTTGCACAGAAGTGACATGACTGTTGAGAGACCTCTTAAAAAAATAGCATCAGGCAATCTGACCTGTGCCTTCACAGGAATGTGGCCTGCCTGTTGAGGAAACCCCAGCTATGAGGTTCAGCAGTTAACAAGAAGCAGGAAAGCATGAAATTGTCAAAGATGTCAAACAGGAGCCAGAATGTACATCAAGTAACTATGCTTTGGGAATTCCCATAGCAACATCCCCCAGACCACATGTATTTGCCCAGGAGAAAGCTAGGTGAGGGCTCCGGCCTTAACAGTTCCTGCTTTTCTTCTTACTACCTACCATGCCATTCCCCTCTATGTGGCAGGAGCCCAAGTCTGACTTTGCCATGGGAAGAGAATTATTGACTATTTCCCCTGAATCTAAATGTTTGTCTCAATACTAAAGATTTAGAACCTAAAAGAAGACTAAAAGATATTGCCTTCTTTCAAAGAGTTCCCTGAAATCTAGGGTTAACCCTAAATATAGGGAAGAAAGAATAAAAGATTAGACATTTAAAAAATATTGGATTGATATTTTAATCGATGGATGAGAATAGAAGAATATGGAATTTGACCAACATAATCCTGTAATCACATGCATTGAGTGCTCATTGTGAACTAGACACTTAGATTTAAATAAAATAATTCAATGTATCCTCACAACAGTCCCACGAAGTACTATGATCACTCCCATTTTATAGATGTGGAAACAGATGCACTAAAAGTTAAGTAACTTTCCTCAAGTCACACATGTAGTACATGCTGGAACCCAGGCAATTCTGGTCCTCACTATTTTTTAAAATATATTTTATTTATTTTTCACAGAGAGGAAAGGAGAGGGATAGAGAGCTATGGGGCGGCAACTAAGTAATTGCGGGTTTCACACATATATGGCTTCAGTTGAATTTTTAGGTTTGCAGACGTAGTACAAATGTAAAACACATTTTGTTATTTGATAGTTGCCTATTCAGCTGTTAATCAGTAAAAAAAGTTTTTTGATCTGTTTTGTAGTTTTCGTTTGGCGTTCGTTGAAAAATGGAAAATCAAAAGGAACATTTTCGTCATATTTTGCTTTTTTATTTCCGCAAAGGGAAAAACGCATCGCAAGCTCATGAAAAGTTATGTGCTGTTTATGGTGACGAAGCCTTAAAAGAACGGCAGTGTCAAAATTGGTTTGCCAAATTTCGTTCTGGTGATTTTTCACTCAAAGATGAAAAACACTCTGGTCGTCCAGTTGAAGTTGATGACGCCCTAATCAAAGCAATAATCAATTCGGACTGTCACAGTACAACACGTGAGATTGCAGAGAAGCTTCATGTATCACATACATGCATTGAAAATCACTTAAAACAACTTGGCTATGTTCGAAAACTCGATACATGGGTTCCTCACGAACTGAAAGAATCACAGTTAACGCAACGCATTAGCAGCTGCGATTTGCTAAAGAAACATAATGAAAATGATCCATTTTTAAAACGACTGATAACTGGCGATGAAAAATGGGTTGTTTACAACAATATCAAGCAGAAAAAATCGTGGAGCAGGCCAGGTGAACCAACTCAAACAACATCAAAAGCTGATATTCATCAAAAGAAGGTTTTGTTATCAGTTTGGTGGGATTACAAAGGAATTGTCTACTTTGAACTCTTACCACCCAACCGAACGATCAATTCTGATGTCTACATTAAACAACTAACGAAATTAAACAATGCAGTTGAAGAAAAGCGGCCCGAATTGACAAATCGAAAAGGTGTTGTATTCCATCATGACAATGCAAGGCCACACACATCATTGGTCACTCGGCAAAAATTAATGGAGCTTGGTTGGGATGTTTTGCCACATCCACCATATAGTCCTGACCTTGCACCATCTGATTACTTTTTGTTTAGATCTTTACAAAACTCCTTGAATGGTAAAAATTTCAATAATGATGATGTCAAATCGTACCTGATTCAGTTTTTTGCTAATAAAAACCAGAAGTTTTTTGAATGTGGGATTATGATGCTGCCTGAAAGATGGCAAAAGGGCATTGATCAAAATGGGCAATACATTACAGAATAAAGTTATTTAGTTCCATGAAAAAATTGTCTTTGATTTTCTTTAAAAAATCCGCAATTACGTAGTTGCCTACCCTAGAAACATCAATGAGAGAGAAACATTGACCAGCTGCCTCCTGGACACCCCCCACCGAGAATGTGCCTGTAACCAATGTGCATTCCCTTGACCCAATCGAATCTGGGACCTTTCAGTCCACAGACTGATGCTCTATCCACTGAGCCAAACCGGTTTCGGTGGATTCTCACTCTTAATTACCAAATTCTTCTACCTCTCCTAATGAAGAAAGCTATAAAGGGAGACACAAAAGTGTGCTTGAAGGATACAATTGGAAAAACAAAATCACTTGATATTACTATTTTAATAAGGTTAGCTGTTCAATAAACTGGTTAAATATCAATCTGAGAGGATTAATAAATACTTGATGAAATTTTTTAATTCTGAAGGGACTAGAGTCAATTTATCCATTATACTATGTTTTAGATATTCCTGAATTTCTAAATATGAAACATTATCATTAGGCTTATCCTCTGCATTATATTAATGGAAAAATAATATAAAGAAAATATAAACACATACATTTCTTATGCAGCCTAAAGCTCAGTAATTTTGTAGAAAAATTTGTTAGTTCACCTAATTTTCTAATGATAAGCCCACATTAATTACTAATTAAGACATGAATGTTTGATGAGGGCCCAAATGGTCAAGTTCCTTCCTTGGAGTGAAAAGAAATTTGACTAAAGGTACATATTTTCAGCACCTCCTTCATTTAAAATCAGGTGCAATAATTTCATTTCCACCTATTTGATATTATTGAATGAGCTCTCTCAAAAGGCTTCCAAAACTCTGAATTGTGGAATTTTGCCCATGTCCTAATGACTCAGTAAAAACAACAACAGGAACAGTCTTCAGAAAGAATATTCTTGTCAATCTCACCAATTACTACAGGTAACCTATTGCCTTTATATAAAATGAATAAACTTTTAATTGCTCGGTATTTCCTTTAATGACTACTGCTGAGCCTCCATTTGTGGGTTGTTTTCTGAGTCTCGTATTGCAGCTGCTTTCTTTCTTGGTCCTTGTCTAGACATAAATAGTTATAAAACCTAAGCCTTCCCTGTGTTGGGTTATTTGTTTCCCCACCTTATTAACTGGGGAGCCTGTACTTCCCTTCGCCTCCCGCTTGTTTCAAATGTGTTATGAAAGGCTTGTTCCTTCTCCTTGGTGACCTGCTCTAATTGGAACTCATTTTGTGTCTTGGCCTCTCTGACTGCCTACAGGCTTCAGATGTTCCCCGACTCTCGTCCTTGCTGATCTGCCCTTGTTCTATTCAGCCGATAATTACTTTTTGCATTTCTGATCTTAAAAACAGACTATGCTTCACAGATGGCAGCCACCTATGGCTTTCTTATTCTTTTTATCATCACGGATATCTCTATGCTTTGCCTTTAACACTGTCATAGATTTTACTTTTAACGAAATTCCCACCACTTTTCCTCTGAGAGTCACACTATGCACAAGGAGAGTCCCCTCAAATATGTGAAGCTCAGGCATAGGTTTTTTTCATCCCTCTCTCAATTCTGTTCCTTCCCATTCCTTAGTGTTCTGCCATTTTCCTATCACAAGTAACTGAAAAGGCAATTCGGAATTATAATGACTCCCCTTGCTATGAATTGAATTATGGGTGTGCTTCTAGCCCTGTAAAGGCAAATCATTGCTGAAGTTTAAGCAAATATTATTCTCATTGTGATGAGTCTAAGAAAAGAAAACTAGATCTGTAAACTCCAGAATATTCTTTCCCAATGGTTGCACCTTCTAAAATCTGGTTATTTCTTCTCCCTTTTATAAGAAGGAGACTCTTTTCTGTATTTTAGTTCAGCTAATCATTTCATTTTTACTTACATATTTATAAGGAGCTTTAGGCACACACAGCACTTTCAAAGCAGTCAAGACAACCAAAATTAAAACATAGTATTTGCCCCAAGAGCTTGCAATCTATTTTCACATTTCCAGTATTTCCTTTAGAGCTGCCCTAAATTAGTATTTTATGAGAAAGCTTCACTATACAATAGTAATTGCAGTATCTGCAGAACCCAGACAACTTAGAAATAAATTTATTTTATTCTATCAGGGCTGTGAATATGAAAATAGGTTCCAGCCTTTCACACCTGAATGGAAGGATTATATCCTGCAGAAACCTGCTTGGTTTTGGGAGATTTAATTAAGACAGAAATGCAAAAGTTTTTCTTGGGACAAACAGGTTTACAGCATTTCATAGACAATATTGAAAAAAAATTTATGAACATGTCACAGTTACCAAACTTATCATGAGTTGGTTGGCTTTTCTTGTACTTCTGGGTGACTTTTGAATACAGTACTGAGCCTGGGGGGGGGGGGGGGAATCAATCAAGACAGTGATGAAATACTTTGGCAGAGGAGATGGTACTGCACAAGTTAGGAATCTTAGAACAAGCAGGCAGTTGGAGACCTATGACACATACCTGGTGTTTGCTACCAGAAACTTCACTGAAGCCACTCAGAGCTAAAACTATCATCAAAGCCGATTGCCTATAAGACATGCATTCAAACTAAGGAAAATAAGAATGGCTAGCTGCCTGAGGGCAGAGAGCATTTCCAGTTTCAATGAGGACTGTGTTTTCCTTGCTTTTTGGCACCTTAGCCTCTCGCCCTGCACGTGGTTCTCATGTAATTTGTGACTTACAGGCTGCCCCGCTTGCCTGTGCTATGTGCTTCCGCTTCAGATCCCGATTCCCCAGCGTAACACGCCTGCTGCCCTTGGCTGCTGCAATCACAGCTCTGTCTTTATCACAAGACTATGGATTCTTTGATGGCGTCTTTGATCCCCATTTCCCCAGGGCTTGGCACAGAGCTTGACACAAAATAGGTTTTTCAATAAATGATGGTTGATTGAATAAGTGAATTAAGGAATGGATAGATAGATGGAATTAATTGAACTGAACTAATCATAAATGGTAATTTTATGTTCTAAGCTTAATCACTGTTCACACTAACTCTCTCAGGAAATCTGTTCATGCTCATCATTTCTTTTCTCCTAAATATACAAGCATCAATAGAATGACTTTAAAGCTTGCTGTGCTGATTAGAAATCCTACTTTTGCTCCCAAAATAGCAATTTTCAGTCTTTCTGCCTGCATCACCAAATATTTTACTGCAAAGTGTGAGTTGCTGCTGTGTCACTCAAGATTAAAAGTAAAAACAAATAATGGGCAAGTTTGCTGTTTGGTTTTACAGTAATTATCCAGTAGCTTTAATATTTTTTTTTTTAATTTGAACATATCTTCCATAAAGAGAATCATCATTCAAAACACTCTGGAATAACAAAGTATTCTAGAGATTAAATCAAATCATTTAATTCTACTTTGCATTTAGAGAATAGTACTTCTGTTTGTATTAATGGTAAGTTTATTAATATCATTTTTCCAGCCCCATGGCAGGTATTGTGCCAGGTGAATGAGTTATTAGAGAACAAGAACAAAGAAAGGGCTCATCTCTAACTTCATGGATCTCACAATCTAGTTGAACCAGAATGGCCAGGTGAAGTTTTCTAGTCAGGGGCACAACCTGTATCCATCCCTTTCTTCCTTGTGCCTCCCTGATCACTAGTGTCTGGTGCACTGGTTTGACACCCCTAATTGTCTGTGGTAGCCACCATCTCCAATTCACCGCCTTCTGCCACACATCGGGTCTATACATCAGGGAAAATTAAGATCTTATTTAACAAATAATGATCAAGTAACTGTTAAGGTAAAATGCAGAGTGCTAGAAGCATGAGGTAATTTTTTTAACAGCCTTTTCATTCTTCCTGTCAAGATACAGGATGAAAAATGGGGCTAGAAAACAGGAAATAAAGACTTGTCAGGAAGAACACAAAGTCAGGAAACAGAATCAACTATTAAAAATAATTAGGTCAGAATTGTTTCTGTTACAAGGAAAATCATTCATGCTTTGCCTTCCTTTAGAATAATCACAATGAAAAGAAACTTATGATAGAGATAGATGATTTAAAAAATACATGCTTTCCATTTTCTCACTTGGAGGGATACATGAGAATTTAGCTGTACATCATTGATGTCAAGAAAGACGCAAGCAGTCATCAGTTCAATTCCTGGTTAGGGAACATGTCTGGGTTGTAGGATTAATCCCAAGTAGGGGACATGCAGGAAACAGCCAATCAATAATGTTCCTTTCCCATCAATATTTTTATCTCTCTATCACTCTCCTTTCCTTTCTCTCTAGAAATCAGTAAAAGCATATTTAAAGTCCTAATCGGTTTGGCACAGTGGACAGAACATCAACCTGTGGACTGAAGGGTCCTAGGTTCAATTCTGGTCAAGGGCATGTACCTTGCTTGGCATATCCCCATTAGGGGGTGTGCAGGAGGCAGCTGATCGAAGTTTCTCTCTCATCAATGTTTCTAATTCTCTATCCCTTTCCCTTCATCTCTGTAAAAAATCAATAAATATGATTAAAAAAACATATTTAAAAATAAAGGAAAGGAATAAGTGAGTTTTGTTTCTAAGATTACAGTTTGCAAATGGAATCCACTATAGAACACAAATGCAATGTTCAGCTAATCTTCTAGATAACTGGGTCATAGTTTAATTTCAAAAATATATGTCTATTTTGTCACCAGCCATAACTCTCTTCTCCTTAAACATAGGATGCTCTGTCATGTTGGTCATTAAAGAAGTAAAATGTACAGATGTGCTTTTGGTATTTTGCAAAATGCTATTCACCAAAAGACTTGAAGAAATAAAGCAGTGATCTGTGGTAAAGTGTCACATTTTAACACAAGACCCAGTTGCCATAAGTGGGTAAAATTATCTAGCCTTAAACCATAGATTATCATGAATTCATTCTCATCAAATGACAGCCACAACTCTCCTCAGCCCTCCTATGGGAAATTCAGCTGAAATGAAATCAGTCACTGACTTCCCTTTATTCAATTGCTAAAACTTCAAGAAAAGGTCAGATTCTGAGGGTCTGCTTTCAAAGTGTATGTGAAGTTGTAAAAGAAGAGCTTTATTTGAAACTTCCAAACTGGAGGATAAGGGACCTCACAAAGTTAGTAATGGTATAGCAGCTTCCCCTAAGGTTGCTAATTTGAATTCTGCCTAAGTCAGAAGTTATCAGAATTGCTACCAAGCAGTGAATCCATGCAAACATCTAAGGAAAATAATCACTTCTCACATTGCTAAATTATTGGCACAAGGGGAAACCTAACTGGCAAATAGAGAATCGACATGGGCCCAAAGGATAATTAATCTCTCAAAACTTGTTTTTCCTCTACAACATGTAGTGTTGGTAGAATAGTAATAGTACCAGGATGCTGCCCATCCATAATGATTAGTTAAGTGTAATACTTCTGTCTCTAGACCTGAATTGAAGACTTAAGTTCAATCAACCTCTCAGTAGGATTGCCCACCTGGAAGGTAAGTTAACTTAAGAGGAAAAACATGGAGAGAAAAGGAAGTCAAATTCAGAGAAGACTTTTGCACAGAGGCTTGAAAAGGGAGCAGAGCCTTATGAAAGCAGTGGGTAAGAGGTATCTATTCCCACAGTTACATGATGTCTTCCTTTTTTTTTTTTTTTTTTTTTTTTTTTTTTAACAGAGAAGAATGCTGTGGCTCCTAGAATGAGCAAACTTGTTAAGATTTAAAGGGAATCAGCCCAAACCATTTTGGCTCAGTGGATAGAGTGTCACCCTGCGGACTGAAGGGACCCATGTTAGATTGTGGTCAAGGGCACGTACCTTGGTTGTGGGCACATCCCCAGTAGGGAGTGTGCAGGAGGCAGCTGATCAATGTTTCTAACTCTCTATCCTTCTCCCTTCCTCTCTATAAAACATCAATAACATATATTTTAAAAAAAAGATTTAAAGGGGATCAGAATACACCACCCTAAAATATACCACTTTGGCAGAGGGTTAGTTTGAACTGAAGGAAAATGAGAAGTAGCAGACTCACAAAAAGCTGTTTGCTTTGCTCCCCCCCCTCTGTGCCTACACTGGAGAGGACTATAGACTCTTATCAACCGAGCAATGGCATGAAGGGGTATCTTCATAACAGAGCTTATCAGACATCCCTTACCTCCTATTAGTTTCCCAGATATTTACCTCCCCACAGTCTGCCTCCCCTAACTTTGTTAAAATGGCATATAAACCACAGATTCTAGCTATTTCTTTGGGTCTTCACTATTTTTTCTAGGAAGATCTCCAAACGCATATGTCATAAACCATTTATCCTTCTAATATTCCCTTTGTCAGTTTAATGTACAGTGCCCCAGATACTGAACTTAAGAAGGTAGAAGGAAGTTTTTCCCCTGCCCTACAAGGTCATACAGTGGGTAAGTGCCAGCATACAAGCATTTAAGTTAAACTGATTTCAAACCCAAGATTATTTCTATAGCAAAAGTCTTCCATTTGAATGGGCAAGAAAGTATGTGGTGTGTGTTGTGTGCTGTGGCTGGAGCATGGGTTAAAAAGGAGAGTAGGAATAAGACTAAGAAGGGGTCAATAGCAGAGCGTAAGTATACCTCGGTAGAAATAAAAGAAGTATAAATGATAAGTGAACTAACTAATCTTTAACCAACATCCTTGGAAAGGAAGAGAATTAGGTCCCAAAACCAGAAATAGGAAAAGGTGTACAAAGTGGTGATTTAAGTCACATAATGGAGATGATAGTGACATATAAGCCTTTTGGATTCCTGTTTCAAAGGTGTGACTAAATATTCTCTGACATGCCATCCTAGGCTCTGCTGTTGCTGGTAGTCAGATGACACAAACTGCCTCCACAGCTCTGGCACCCCTCAGTGATCCCACAATGACCTATCTTAGACCCGCTTTTCTGGTATAAAACAGGAGGATCACACCTGCCCAATGTTGAAGCAGTAAGTACAATAGATGAAATAATGCCTAAATGAAGCTTTTCTTCTCTTTAAAGTAACCGGAAGTAAACAGGTGGGGGTGGACGAATGACCTGAACAAGAGAAAACTCAAGTGATGCATTACTGCAACTGTCTGAAGCACTTTGTAAAAGACAAAAAAAAATGCCTAGAATGTCTTTCTCTAATATTTATAGGGAATTATAAAAGTTGTATCTCAGGAATCAGAATAGCTTTTTCAGTAATGCAAACTCATTTCCATCTCAGCAAGTGTCATCCAAGAATGAGAAAAGAGGAACGCATTTAAACATGTTTTAATTTTATTTTTTCTGTTTTTACATGGCATCTTCAAGCTCAGCTCTTATAAGTTACTAACTTAACTTTGCTTATGGCAAAGGTTCAATGTGCCTTTTATCCAAGCTGAAAACTCAGAGCTTAAAAAGAGACCTAAGCAAAACATTTTATAGACTATTCCTGAGAGAGCTTGGAATTAGATTGTTAAATGTTCTACTTTAATGAAATTTTGTATAATCAGCAGGGAAGTAGCTGTTGGCCATTTATCAATTTTTCTAGTTGCATTTTGTATGCATGGAAAGCATAATTAGAAGCCTCTACAGGTGGAAAGTCTTATGTAATAATAGCACATTTTATCAGAATGGTGCTCTTTAATTTGCAAATTTTAGAGCCTTTCACAGTAATGATCTGTTAACAATAATAATTGTCACATCTTTAAATATTTTAATACAAAGCCATACTTAGAAGAAAAAGCACATACAAAAATTCACTAGGCTGAGGTAGGGAACTTTGATCCCAATTACTTCTAAATATGTGCAAATAGGGCAACAGGTAGATCCAAGGATGGAAAAATGTACACGATAAAGTGACTGGAATAAGTGAAGCTACTTTAAATTTTCAAAGTGATTTTTAGTTTTACAAAAACATTTACATGCTTTCCACCATTTAATTATCTTTATAGCTCCCTATCTGTGTGAGAAACAAAGCAAATCAGGCCAGAGCAAAACAGTTTTGCTTGAGGTCTTCTATCTGGTGTCTGTCACTCATAATAAGGTTCACACTCTTTTGAGTCTAGGGACTGCCCTCTTTGTGCCATGGCTACACGTGGGGGCTTCCCAAAGGAATCACTGGGTAATGGAGCGGATCGTCTTTGGTTTCCAAATCAGTTTCCTAACCTGGCAAAGGAGGCAGTGATTTCTGATAGCTAATTCACCTTCTTCCATAGCTGTGAAAACTCTACAGAGTTTAAATTTGACCCTAATCAGGAGGAAAAGAGCCTACATTGCAATGTAAGCAGAATGTGTGCTTTGTCAGAGAAAAGAATTATGACTTCTATAAAAAGTCACATCACTTTATAGAATGCTGAAGGCCCTGAAGACAGATGGCTGATGGTCTTCCTTCTCCTCTCCCTCTTCCCACCCCTCCCCTCTCTTTCTCCCTGGTTAGCATTTTATTCCCCAAACAGAGAAACTTGTCTTAGTCTGGTTGTGCTTAGGGGGTGTTCGCTTTTTACCTTGGGGTGGTATTATTTAAACTGAAACATGACCTCCTTATGGAATAAGAAAATAATTTAGGGAAATCTACCAGGTTTTAAAAAATGAAATGGAACATAACAGGAAAAAAAAATCAGAGCACATCTTATTAGGAAAATTTAACCAAATTTGGAAGAAATTAGTAAAGACAATTGGACACCGCCCTGGCTGGTTTGGCTCAGTGCCACCATGCACCTGTGTACTGAAGGGTCCGGGTTCAATTCTGGACAAGGGCACATGCCCAAGTTTCAGGTTTGATCCCCAGTAGAGGCGTGCAGGATGTGACCGACCAATGATTCTTTCTCATTTTTGATGTTTCTATCTGTCTCTCCCTCTCCCTTCCTCTCTGAAATCAATGAAAACACACACACACACACACACACACACACACACACAAAATTGGACACCAAGTCTTTCCACATCTTATACAGATATTATTTAAGAGGCCCAAACAAGAATTGTTTAGAAAAGAAAACTTTGACTCTAGTATTGATAAAGGGTTCCAAATATGTTGAAAGTACATATTAACTTACATATTTTTATATTGTAGATACACAAATAATTTCTGTACAATATAAAAGACAACTCTAAAGGTTATAACTGATTTTACTGTAGCACATTAACCAGTTTGTCTAACCTACCAATCTTAACACCTCTTTATTAAATTTCATATAAATAACCATCTCCTCAAATGATCTTGTAACCAATCATAATATCTTATTGTTCCACTCATTAATTAAAAGTTGAATAAAATTTTTGATGTTTATATTATTTCTTATGAAAAGCATATTTTTAACTTTAAAAATTTATACTTTGACAACCCTATGTCATAAAGATAAGAAATGTTTTACAAAACTTTGGTTTTCAATTATGGCATATAGATTTTAATTACATTGTAAATGGTGTTCCTCATTGTGGATGCTGTTCAAAAGAGTTCAGAAGTGTCTAAATTAGGACATTTATCCCAGGACCTCCAATTCAAATGATCCTGCTTTATTGCTTCTACTTATTTTTAAACTTAAGCTTCAAACAACCAATATTTTTTTTCATGTTCCTCCAAGAATTACCTACAAGGAGTCTAAATCCTAGGAGTAATTTTTAAAATAAGCAAAGTGTCAGCCAGCTGATAGCAAATCTCTTCCCAGGGCAGACAGTCCCCCTGGGTGAGAATCTGTGGTTAGGCCTGTAGCAGCAGACTGTCAATTACTGAAAGGAAGCTCTCTGCTCTGTGGCCAGCTGATTTGCAGGGAGAGACTTTGAAAATGTCAGGAAAAGGGTAAAGCACAGAGATTACAGACCCAAAGTAAATACAGATATTGAGGCATTTATTGACTTAGCACAAAATATCATGTGGCATTTTACAATAACAGCAAGATAACTACATGGGAATTCAGTTCATAAATAACTGGAATCTGGGTAATAAAGACAGCGAAATCAGGGCACAATGTGGCTACATTAAAGCATTCAAGCCGCAGCAAGAGGCCTGGCTCAGAATTTTCTCATTCAGACTTGGGTTCCATCTGCCTGTTGGCAGTGTTTTAACTTGGGCCTCCACATAAAGCCTTCCTTGTGGCCTCTCCACTGGGAACACAATTTCTCTTCTTCAATTTGCAACCAAAACATGGGGGATGCAAAAGGTTGGTGAAATTTTGATTGGAAACTGTGTGGCTTTTTCAACTGTTATTTATTTTGAGAATCTGCAATGGTGGAAATTACATTGTTCTCTTACGGGAGAAAAAAAAATCAGTGCAAGGGAATTTCAATTGGCAATATGGTAGATGCTTTAGAATTTGCTCTGGAGAATAACATGTTAATCATTTAATATTTATTTTTAAATATATTTTTATTGATTTCAGAGGGCAGACAATGAGAGAGACAGATAGAAACATCAATGATGAGAGAGAATCATTGAATCATTAATCGATTGTCTCCTATACTCCCTCCATTGGGAATTAAGCCTGCAACCTGGGCATGTGCCTTGACCGGGAATAGAATCAGGACTTTCTGGTTCATAGGTCAACGCTCAACCACTGAGTCATGCCAGCCAGGCAGTCATCTAATATTTCAACTGAAATGTAGTGTTGTTGCTCTTGTGCAAGAAGTCCTCATTCACATTTTTTCTTATAGTAACACAGAATGCCTGTACCTACAACAGGGCAGATTCCACACCTGAAAACCTGGTGGAGGCCTCCTAAGAAACGTTATTTGCAAAACTTTTCAGTGACACGATTCAGTCATGTTATCAGAAAGCAATAAATAGCTACAATTGTTAAGAAGGGAAGATTGATGCATTGAACACAATACCACTCTGATAGTAGAAACTATATATTACTTCCCATGTATTATAATGAAAACACTGAACTATATCAGTGCTCTTAGCCTTTGTTTTGCCCCTTAACTAGCTATAAGACTTTTCTTTGGTCAAGTCCACCTCTTCATTTCAATCTTCTCAATTTGCACATGAGACAAATAGTACAATTTACAAAATGAGACAAAAATAATGAAAAATAAGTCAAATAATAATGAGTTATACAGTTATAATATACTGAAAAGTGTGAAGCATATTAACATTGCATATTCAAAATCTATGTGCATATTCAATGTTTGAATTAATCTATTCATGATTTATAACATTAAACTTTAAGATGATAAGTGATATCCATCAAAAAGTCATTAACATGACTGAATAAAATTTAAGCGAAAGCCCTGATCTCTAATAATTCATTAAAAATTGGGCTTCTATCTAGGAGTTAAAGGTCTCAAGGGCAGATAATAAAATGTACATCTAAGCAAGTACCCTATATACTATTCCCCAAAGTCCAACATTCTTAAGGGGAAAAAACTAATAAACTTCCTAGCAAAATGAAGTCTCTCTCCTGAAACTAGGAGTTTTTTCAGTTTTCACAGGCCAGAAATGATGAGATTACACAGAATAGGACAAAAGTAAGTTTATAATTGTCAACATGGAAAGTAATACAATACTTAATAGATAATAATACAAGAATAAACTGTTTTGTTTACACACAACTGTAAACCTACTTTTGCCACATACCTGTATGATATAACTGAAAAACATTTGAGTGCATGGAATTTAACATACCTTTCATTATCATAAAAACCATGAGAAATTACACATTACATTCAATTTATTATCTAATGAGTTGGAGAGGTGACACGGACAGTTAGCAGTCTGACAAGCTATTCCTTAACTATGAAAACAACCCATATAATGGGATTAATGCATTCAGGTGGCGAGCAATGGCTTAGAACTTTATAACCTACAGAAACAACCAATTTTCTACTTTTGCGAGAACAGAGCTTTCATGAGGTCAACAGTGCATGACTTCTACAGATGCCCAGTAACCACGCTGATCAGATGGTGTCTGCCACATACTGACTTAGGTACTGCAGAACGCTGTAATAGAAACAAGGAATTCCATAGTGCTTAGAAAACACGGAGTTTGGCAGAGTAGCTCAGTTCCTGATCCTAGGTTTGCCCTAGATTTGTGGCATTGTTTAGAATAGTAACCTTACTCTGCCAAGCTTTAAAATGAGCAACACTGACCTGGGACTGTATTTCAAAAGCAAATAAAACATATATATATATATATTAATATCTCTCCAGATAATAAATTGGTTAATTATCTGCAGAGATATTAATAATATTTATGGGTTGAAGTGCTAAGAAAAAAAAAGATTTATATCAAATACTTTAAGAAATTAATCTTATAAATCATTTTCAAACATTTAAAAATCTTTATTGTTGAAACTATTATATATGCCACTCCTCTGCCTCAGGCATGTGTCCATGGGTTATGCAAATATGCATACAAGTTCTTTGGTTAATCTCTTCCCATCCATCTACCCACCCCTGCCTTCCCTCTGAGATTTGTCAGCCGGTTCCATGCTTCTGTGTCTCTGGATCTGTTTTGTTCATCATTTTATCTTTTTTAAAATATATTTTTATTTATTTCAGAGAGGGAGAGAGAGATAGAAACATCAATGATGAGAGAGAATCATTGATAAGCTGCCTCCTGCATGCCCCCTACTGGGGATTGAGCCCACAACCTGGGCATGTGCCCTGACCAGGAATCAAACCCAGGACCTTTCACTCTACAGGCCAACGCTCTATCTCCTGAGCCAAACTAGCTAGGGCCATCAGTTTATCTTGTTCATTAGATTCCACATATGAGTGAGGTCATGGGATACTATATATATATATATATATATATATATTTCTTGTTTGTTGATATCTCATAATCTCTCTATATATATAAAGCTAAGTGACCAGTCAACTGGCCAACTGCCTACTGGCCAGTAGGTACAACAGGCATTGACCATCAGGGTGCAGATGCTCAATGCAGGAGCTGCTGAGTGACAGCAACTTTGCAGAGTGCATTCTTGCACTCCAGGGCCCCCTCAGGGATGTCGGATAGCCGGTTTCAGCCCAATCCCATAGGCCAGGCCAAGGAACCCCTCCTGCTGGAGGAACCCTGCTCATTCTGCAGACACCCTTCGAGCCCCAGTGCAGCCAGCTGGGGAGGGATTACAGGAGGTTGGCTCCAGGGTTGTCTGAACTGTCTCACCCAGTCCAGCCCTGCCAGCTACCTTCCAATTAATTTCCTTTCAATGTGCATGAATACATGCACCAGGTCTCTAGTAATTAATAATATCGACATGACTCCAGATAAACCTCACAAGAAACACCTCTGAAGTAGGTACTACAGTCATATCTATTTAATATACATCAAAAGTAAAAATTCAAGAAGCTGAGACAGACTTCTTTATGATCATTTAGCTTATAAACATTGGAACGGGCATTCCCGTTCAAATTCCATTCAAAAGCAAATCAGCTTTCATTTAAGGAGGATTTTTGTGTATATTAATCTAAATGACTATTGCTGCACCATATTTAATTGGGATAACATATTAGATAAAGGAATGTATACACTTCCTTATTTTCAAATGTTTTCGCTCTACCTCAAAGGCATATGTTAATTTCCCTGGCAGAAATATTTGAAAACAGCACACCCCGCCTGATGGTTAATCTCTATGAGGCAAAGGGTTTGTACAATTATATAAGAATGTGTCAGTGGCCAGGTGTGTCCCAAAGAAAACCTTAACTTAATAAAAATCCATTTTCTTCCAGCTTCTGAAGGTATGAGAAAGGTCCTTCTTGTTTCATTGTTCCCCTTCTACAATAAGTGGAAAGGATATCAATTATTTTTGCTGGACAGGCTGTCACTGCCCCTGGTACGTAAATACGTTTTAGAAGGTTTCATCTAAAAGGAAGTAAAATATATGTCACTCTCCTAATCAGCTGTCTGGCATCTTTTATTCCAACATGATTTCAGAGAGGAAGATAGAATTGCTATTTTAGAAAAGTGGTGGAAACTTTGGGTATTTTCTGAGAAAATTATTCAAGAAAATATGGTCTTCAAACATATGACTAATGAGACAAAGAATTATTTTCTCTCCCCAAAATAAGAATAAGGAAAATTAAAGGACTGAAAGGGAATGTCTAATTTTACTCTAAGATTTAACAGAAATAGTAAATGGTGAATCATGAAGCATCTGTGATTTGGTGAAATAAGAAAGGATCAAGAAATCTTAATAAAAGACTCCCACATAATAAAAAAAAATGCATAGGCAATCACTATAAATGTATGGTTCTGGATCTGAGTAAAGTTTCATTCAGAAAAAAGGTGGGCTTCAGCCAGACATTTGAGGCTATTTTATGCTCTGCTAACTTGACGAATAAACAGACAGATACAAACAAGCAGTTCATGTCATGTCTTTGACCAGTCTCTAAATTTTGTGCTATATTTAGATTTTTAAGAATGAAGCATAAACGCGTTTCTAAGAGAATTTAGAGACCACCCAAGGAAGCAAAATAAACACAGAAACTCATTGAATTGTTCCTTTTGATCAATCTTACTGAGAGAAAATGAGAGCTGTCAAGAAAAATATTGTTAATAGTGTTTTGTGTACCTACCACATTTGGTGGTTCATATATTCAACAACAGCAACACACACAAAAAAACCCACACAGAATATTTGGCTCATTCTTGTCAATTTAACACACCAAACAAAAAGCAAACATAAAGAACAAAGACAAGGAGGACAATGGTATGAAATTATAAGCAATTTCACCATTATGTTTCCCATTCATATATTAAAAAACAAAACTTAGCCTGGCTGGCATGGCCCAGTGGTTGAGTATCGACCAAAGAATCAGAAGGTTCAGGTTTGATTCCTGGTGACCACACATACCCGATTTTCTGGCTCAATCCTCAAGGTGGTGTGTGCAGGAGGCAGCCAATCAATGATTCTCTCTCGTCATTGATGTTTCTATCTCTCTCTCCCTCTCCCTTCCTCTCTAAAATCAATAAAAATATATTTAAAAAACAAAACTCAAAGTTTGTTATGATTCTCAGTTCTAATTTTGCTGTAACTCCACCTATAATAATAAACTCATAATACACAAATCAACCTTCCAAATCAAGCCTGGGCTGAGCGGGCTGATCCCCTTGCATGAATTTAGTGCATAGGGCCTCTAGTTTTAAATAGAAGAGTGGATTTTTATACTAATCAATGACATGATTATGCTTGTAAAACTGCCGAGTGTTTCTTCTCTGATCTGACTCCTTCCATGACACTGTAGTGCTGATAAGCTCTCAGGAAAGTGGGCTAAGGACAAATGCAATTATTTTAGTTTGACATTTATTTCTAAAACTAGAAATATGATTTCTTCTTTGTGCTGTCAGGTTGGTTTTCCTGGATTTACCCAGTTTTAATCATTGATTTCGTTCTATTCTGGGCTGTCACTGATGTCAAAAATACTCTTAAAATTGTCAATCTTTAGTCAAGATGAAAATCTTCAGGCTAATGAAAAAAGCTCAACTATATTTTTTAAATGGAAGGAGGAAATCGTGACTATTCTGGGGTCACATTGTCAATATATTTAAAGGACATTATAAGTTTAGTGGAATCCAATGAAAGGATAATACCAAAATACCTAACAACTAGGTTAAAGCCTTTTTTTTTTTTTTAAGAAAAACTTAACTTCTTCAAAGAGCTAATACTATACAGACAGGCTCATTAATATATATCCCATAGTGCATTAACTTAACATATTAAAAGAAAAACTAGAGTAAAATACTTTGATGAATAAAACTTCTAGTAACATTAATGAGAATTTTTTTAAAAACTAAAGACTTGGTTTTTATTGACAATTTACCCAGTTTGCCTTGGTAACTGACTACAGAAATCAAATTGGGTTTAAAGAAAAGGGACTGACAATTCTCTTGCAGATTTTAAAATGATATTGGTATTTTTAGGAATCCAGTGACGATGGTTAATTGTCCAGCTTAGCATACTGGTCCATGGCGCAGCTTGCAACTGCCACATAAGTCATCAGTGGTGCTATGATTTTTATGTTTCCAATTATGTTAAGATGCTGACAGTTCTGGGGACTTCCAATTGCATGGTTCTTCTGAGAAGACGACAATACCTTCTTAACACAACACATAATAAGCAGAGAGAGTGAAAATAACACCACAATAGATTCCGACACTAGCCCCGCACATTCAAAGTGAACAAACACCTTTTCATTTTTGTCAGTTGGGAAAGCTACTTTGGAGTCTCATTCCAGTTTTCCAAGCCTACAGCAAGTGACACTAATGGCAAATTGATGATTCTGTGTAATGAAGACTGCCTCTGATTATTTTGTAATCAGTAAATAACATTTAACAGCATTTTCTAACCCGATAAAAGATCTTTGGTTGGTGGAGGAAGTCTTTTCCGACAAGCTCGCTGAAAGAGAGCACTTAGCAACAGCAAATCAAATGCAGCCCTTCAATGAAGTTGTTAGACACACACCATCAGCCACTGCTGCCATATGAGGGCTTGTTAAAAATCGATTCATTCTCGTCATCAAAGCTGAAAAATCGTTCCGCAGCCTGCTTCGTATCAATAGACAATTCTGTGCAGTACATCGCACACACAAAAATAAAGTCTAGTAGCAGTGGAGAACCTCAGACATCTGAATTCCAAACAATATTTAAAATGGATTTCTGTCAGATGATGAAGGATGAGCTTAAATAGAACACAATGTCAAATGGACAGGTTGAGTCTTTTAACATAAAAACAATCAATGACATTTCTTTGGTAGTTTCAATATGCAAAATAAAGGGGAAGGGTCCTGATTTTTTCATTAAGGGCTATGGCATAGACCTTGATAAGGCTTTTTAAAGATTTTATCGCCACAGGATACTTTGCTTCTGCTCTCTGGGCATGTTTATGTACGTGACTGTGTATATGTATATGTGGATATGAACACACGCACATGGATAAAAGGATAAAATGAAGTGCTGACATTAAGAAACAACTTATGGTTGACATGTTTCTTGCTTTTTAAAAAATGAAGCAAAGTTCAATTTGTTGGAGCTGCCTAGACATAGTCACAGAATAAACAAATTATTTCTCACAATGCAGTAAGAAGACATACATCAGGTATTCAAGTCTGCTATCTTGATGCAATAAGTCAGAAATAGGTATTGTATATTTTTATGTGGAAAAGATTCCCTAGTTATTACTGTAAAAGCTTCAGCTAAAATTAAATCATTCCATGGCTAGTCCAAGAAGAATTGAGCAATCAGTCATAATTACAGCCCAAATAAATGAATTGGAAAATAGCTGATTTAAAGAGGTCATACATAGTCTGAGTTTTAATTTAAAATTAATAACAGCATGACTTGTGCTTGGTAACAATCCCTTTTTAAAAATGCATGAAGGCAGTGCCTGGAAGTGTTTCCTACTTCATGGCTTCATTCTCCTGATCATTGTTAGGGGTTTGAGGAGGATGGGAGGCATGGTTGGGGCCCCTCCCATTATTGGACAAGGGAATTTGGAGGAGTAGATCATGGAGTGGTAAGAGATAGAGAAATCCCAAGGTCAGTAAGTTTGGTATGCTTTATTCAGCTATCTGTAACTCCCAGGAGATCTTATCTACTGATAGGCACATTCATAGTCTTCATTATCTCAAAGCCTGGATATACATAGTTATAATATCTTTGGGAATACTCCAGGGGTGTCTAACTCTGGAAAACATGATTCACCCCTAAACCAAGGAGCCCCTGAGCCCCCTGGCCCCTGCAAGGCATTATCTCCTCATAAAGACCTATTTATGCCTTGAACTATTACAATTGGCACAAAATAACGTGTCACTGCCTTTTCTTTATTGTGTTTTCCAAAATAGGATGGAATCCCAATGGTAAGTCAACTCTCCCTTCTAAAGCTCCACATCTTATTCATTTTGTGATTAGTTACTCAAAACAGGATGTGCCACAGAAAACACTCTTTAGTAAGTATTTTTCTAACACCTGATTTGTTTAATAATGATTATCATCCACTCTGTAAAAACATTAACCAGAATATGTGTTCTAGGATTTTCCCTTTCAGTTTGGGCAATTGGTTACTTCTAAAGCAGAATACCTTTTCTTTAACACTTACTTACTGTGTGGTATTTTCATTCAGTTTCTTTGTTTAAGCCTCTGACTACTATGCCTCAATGTCAGGAGCAAATGGAAAATAGAAGTAGTAGGTATTGGTCTTCATATTATCGGCACAGAGGATAGTGACAGCCTACACATATGGGCGTCTAAGGGCATCTCCTGAGACAAATTTCTTTTGGAAAGTTCCAGTGCTATTATTTGCCTTTCAGCCCAATTCATATTGATATTCTCCACTCCCCACTTACTTTCCCAAGGCTACCCCTATGCGCATTTACCTCCTTTATGTCCAGAAAACACACCAAAATCATCAGAAATATATAATAGTGATGATATAATTTACCACCACCACCACCACCCACCCACCCTCCCCTCACACACAGATGGGGAAGAGGCCATCTCTGAATGAAAGCTCTCATCACGATTCTGGATGCGCTTCTGATGAGGTGGGGAAAATGTAAAGGAGTGGACATCATAACTTAGATGGTCACTGAAGGGGGAAAAAGGCCAGAAAGGAGCCAAGTGGCCAAAACCCTGAAAAGATTTGGAACTTGTAGAATCAGATTAGAGTGCAGATTGAGGTGAAGTATGAGGTTAAAAAACAGGATTAATTGAAAGGTTGCCAACAGAACTGGAGACACACTCACCCCCCATTTCCATCCCACAGCAGAGAAGCTAAAAAAAAAAAAAAAAAAAAAAAAAAGAGAGAGAGATGCCAAAACCGGTTTGGCTCAGTGGTAGAGCGTTGGTCTGTGGACTGAAGGGTCCTGGGTTCGATTCTGGTCAAGGGCATGTACATTGGTTGCAGGTACATCCCCGGTGGGGGGTGTGCAAGAGGCAGCTGGTCGATGTTTCTCTCTCATCGATGTTTCTAGCTCTCTGTCTCTCTCCCTTCCTCTCTGTAAAATATCAATAAAAAATTAAAAAATTAAAAAAAAATAGAGCCAAAACCGGTTTGGCTCAGTGGATAGAGTGTTGGCCTGCAGACTGAAAGACCCCAGGTTTGATTCCAGTCAAGGGCATGTACCTTGGTTGCGGGCACATCCCCAGTAGGGGGTATGCAGGAGGCAGCTGATTAATGTTTCTCTATGTTTCTCTCTCATCTATGTTTTTAACTATTTCTCTCCCTTCCTCTCTGTAAAAAAATCGGTAAAAATGTATTTTTTTTTTAATTAGAGGGAGAGGTTAAAAACAAAGTGTGAGATTTTGGGGATCATCTGGCACCTCTCTGCACTGCTCTCACTGGCCTTCTGGAAGTTAGCTCACTCACACAGCATGTTAGCACTTGCTGGGACCAGAGCGTGGAACTCCAACCTCCACTCTGCTGTGCTCCCCACTGCACCACGGGGCTTCCAGTTCAAGAGGCCACCCAGTTCTCAAACCCTGACATTTTTCTGAAGAATGATGAAAAGAAGATTTTGACAGTCTCCTTGCTACAGGAACAATTCATGTGAGATGAAAAACTTATTTTCTACTTTCCTGCAGAGCTTTTTAAATAGCCATGATCCACAACGCCTTTCTCAAAAGGTCCTTCTAGAAATTTAAAGAAGGAAAAATACGGCTACTTTCAGGTTTAAGTATTATACCATTTTTAAATAAATACATCAGTTTTACAGGCATTGGCATAATATACTGGAAAGTATGCTAGCTGGGTTATGTGGGGTGATGTAGTAGGTTCCCTGAGCTGCAATTCCTCAAATAAACTGAGAAAGCTTCTACCTACCCAAGAGCGTAATTGAGGATTAATAGTGAAAACCCACATAAAATATTTAAAGATGTCCTTAATACATAGCGTGCTCTTAAAATGTTAGTTTTTCTGCTTCCAAATTAATGTGCATTATTTTATAGTGCTCTGAGATTCCTTATAGAGGGAGCTGGTTTTGATAGATTGAGTCACTTTAGTATTATATTTCTTTTTCTTAAAGAGACCTCGGATCTTTATCTCAATTTTGTTAGCTTGAGATCTTGGACAAAAGCAAAACATGTTATCTTAAAGAAACATTTTACATTATCCAGTACAACTCTCTCCCCTGATATACAGAAATCTTCCCCAAGTGGTAAAGTAACTTATCTAATGTCATTCGATCTTTAAAGGGCAAAAATAGGGTTTGAATCTAATCCAAGTTCAAGGGCAGATCTTGACATTGCCTCAGTTATATTGACAAAGACTCAGTTTCTTTATTAAAACAGACAAACACACAAATAACTTGGGTTACACCCAAGCTCCTTCCACTATAAAAATCCTAGGATTCGGACAGAAGAAAAGGAACAAACATTTTCTGAGCATCTATCAAACAGCAGAAACTTAGCTAGATAAGTTGAAAGATAATTTTACTCCTGTATGTGAATGCTGGCCCTCTTGCTAAGACTTATATAATTATGTAAGCATAAGTTATACCATATTTTCTACATCACACCATTAAAGAGATAATCAGGAAGAGAATATGGCAACATAACAGTGATGATAGCTTAATATTAAGGGAAAGACTAGTACATAAAAGTGCATATTTTCTATAATTACAACTTTTGGGTACTGATCTAAAGAGTTCCTTTAGTGCAGAAGCAAGTCTTCATCCTCACCTGTGTGTGCCTGTGCCCAGTCCAGAGGCACTTGTTGAATTAAATTAACACTAGATTAAAAAGAAAAAAATAACTATGGGTCTGAACCTAGTAAAAGCTTGAACTGATACACAAAAATGATAGTTTGTGCTGCTGGGTTATCATGGTACATTATGAATAAATTTTCCTTCTGTTTTTAGCTTTTCACTAAATGACCGGTGTAAGAGAAGACTGCCTTTGATTTCTGATCTCAGTTCAACCACATAGTGTTTAAAGATTAAAGTGTGTTGCTATCAAATCCATATTTCTTTAGGGAGAATATGCCAGTTTTTCTTAATTTACCAATTGTAGTGGCAATCTAATTGGAACAAGCTTGGAAAATCTATGCTTTGCTAATATGTTCTTCTCTCCTATCCTGCCTACTGTGCATCAGCCTCAATTTCATTTTCAAGAATCATGTCAATCAGGAAAAGACACAGTTAGCCGAGAAAAATAGTATCCTTTGCAAAAGGAATGAGGCATTCATTAAAACGGTCATAGTCACAGGTTATGCATGTTTTAACATGTTTTCACCATGTAGTTATATATTTAAAAAAAACAACTCCATTGTAAGAAAGCAACCGCAGAATTAAAGAATGGGACAAGGAAAGTGAAAGCAAAGCAGAGCACTAGGCTAGTTGGCAGCCTCACAATGTCTACTTCTTCTAAGTATATTCAGAAAACGTATCAAGAGCATATAATCATAAAACACACACACACACACACACACACACACACACACACACACACACAAACACACCCTCATATTGCATGGACACTCTTCTTGCATTATTCAGAAAAATTATCCAAACTCTGAAATAAGGCAAAAGAATGACTATAGAGATTTTCAATGATATATTAGAGCACTACCAGGCCCTGCAAAGGTTATTTCATATTCTGGATCAGTTTCCCCACTGGAACACCATTGAGATTGGAGCTGGGTGACCCTTTCTTGAAGGTGAGAGGAGGCAGGGAGGACTGTCCTGTGCATTGTAGGATGCTTAGTGTCTTCCCTGGACTTTACCCACGAGATGTCAGTAGCACCCTGGTGATAATCAAGACCAAGAACATCTACAGACTTTGCCAAATATCTGTCAAGAAACAAAATACCCTGAATTCCCAAGAAATACTGCTTTTGGGAACTGTATTGTTGTTTGATTTACTATTGATAAGTACCCAGAATCAGCTAATTAAACTTGTAATTATTTGTTAGATGAGATACAAATGTTTTACCTCTGTTAGAACAGATACACTCAAAGGCTATTTTATTTTATTGTTATTTATTTTAATATATTTTAATTGATTTCAGAGAGGAAGGAAGAGGGAGAGGTAGAAATATCCATGATAAGAGAGAATCATGGATAGGCTGCCTGTTGCAAGTTCCCCACTGGGGATTGAGCCCACAACCTGGGCAAGTGCCCTCAACTGGAATCAAACCTAGGACCTTTCAGTTCTCAGGCCTATGCTCTATCCAAACTTGCTAGGGCTCAAAGGCTATTTATTGCCCTGTTGAACATTTTGTTCCATTACACTTTTCCCAACTAACTATATAATCTCTCTTCCTCAAATGCTCTTCTTTTTTTTTTTTTTTTTTTAAAGAAGAGCATTTCTGTTTTGTTTTGTTTTGAAACAGGTTTTAATAAATTTCCAATTGATCTGAGAGCGATACATCAATCAGTTGCCTCCTAGAAAACTACAACCTTGGTATGCACCCTGACCGGGAACCAAGCCTGTGAACTTCTGGTGCAGGGAAGTCCACGCCAAACAACTGAGCCACAGAGGATCTTTACATCAGCTTTACCGTCTTGAGAGTTTTCTCATTTATGAGTTAAGTAAGCAAGATGTACTCTTACTTGATATTTGTGAGGAAGCCATGTTTCTAATAATTTTTAGACTATACCTTGATAGCCCTTTCTACCTTTAAAGAAATAGGCATGTCATTTTCCTCCTAATAAACTATTTCCATAAGCCACAGAATTACTTATGGACTCCTCACTGCTCTATCATCAACCATAAAAGATTTTTCCCTTAATGAATGCTAAGAATTGTGTGTTTGTACATGGAAAATATCATCTATCTATATTCCATTTAATTAACATTAAATAAATACTATTATTTAATTATTCAGTTACTTTCCTTATAAAGGGTAACAATAACAAAACAACAACCTATAAATCCTAAGATCTTTGTATCAAATAGGAAAATAAATCAGAAAAATTACACAATTATGATGTACTAAGTAACCACCTAGAACCTGAGAAATGACAAACACAGACACTCAAGACACACAAATCCATGCAGACACACCTTGGTGCAGAACTAATAGTCTTTGGCTGATTCCTTCCTGAGGTAGTCATAATACAGCCATAGCGGGGCCAGTGAGAAGTATTACATTCAGGAGTGAGATCGCATAAATCCCAGTTATAAAAACTGGAAGTGAAAGAAAGGCTTTCTTTTTATAGTAATGTATGTCTATTGCATCTAACACTTTCCAACACTCACTAATCTCCTCTATAAGAAAGTGAACAGGCCTCTGGCTTAAGCCAAGTGTTTGGCTGGGAATTTAGAGCATAGTGTAGCTTTTAACTTTAGGTATTTACTTCCCAGTTACTTCTGCTTCTGATAAATGATATTGGACTTTTCATTTTCCTTATAATAAATTTAAATTTAAGAGAAGATAAATTTATAAATAATAGTACAAGTGGTAGAAGGATATGGTAAAAATTATGAATGCAGTAAGTAAACAACTAAAGTTTGGGGATGCTCTGCTAGAAAAAAAAGTGATATTTAGGATAAAACTGACCTATAATTGCTGGATCTCAATTATATTGTTTTTTAATTGTTTGGAAATCAATTGTTTGGCTTTTTTTTAATCAGTTAAGGAAAATCTCTGTCAGGAGGTAGCCTTAAAGACATACTAGCGAGGAAAGGCCAATAGATTGGTGGTCAGGAGAACCTTCATTCATGCTGGCGAAATCTTGAATGGGTAAGTGCACTGAATTATAATTTCATAACATTAAAAATTCAAAAAAATTATTCCTAAAGATCCTTTAGACTTTAAAGTGTGGAGATTGGCTCCTATAGTCACACTGATCTCACCATCTTCTATACTTCTATTTTGCATGATAGAGTTTAGTTAACACTGATTGATTTTTAATTATTTCATACCTAATAGTTTATTCTTTCCAGCAAGACTATAAGATTGTTGAGGAGAAGAATCACAGTGATTACTTATGAAGGAGTATTTTATGCAGTGCTGGCCATACTAACACTCAATCACCATGTGGTCATTGCTTGATAATTGGTCAACTTTTAGTTCCCAGCAGAAATCAGAATATAGGAGAAATACAGAATACGTCTTTGCTGGATATTTTTATTTCCAAGTAAGTCTACCAAAACCCATCAGCAGGAAGTATGTAATATGTACTTGGCAGAACTTGCCTTTCTGGCTTAATTTTTGAAAATTTTCCCAAGAATCCAGCATTACAGTTGAGAAAATAAAAATTTTAAATGGTTTCTCTGGCTTAAGAGATGATAACACATATCATGACCACCATGTCCCTTTCACCAAAATTACAAAGCATAGGACAAATAAAAATTAATAAATACCAGCTCAACCAGCAAATTCTAGAAATAAAATATTAGAAAACATACAGCATATGCAACTAAGTATTTAATTATATATATCTTATTTACCTCAGTTTCTTTACTTCTCTTCATCCTACCAAATGGGTTATTTGAAATAACTCCAATCTCCTATAAAGGAAAGGGAGATTCTGGCAGAATGCTAACTAAAGATTTTTGGCCCCATAGGCAAGCAGCTGTGAATGGAGATGGGTGTGTGTGGGGAAAAATGTGGTTAGTAAGGGTGGGTAGATGCCAAAGCATAAAAGAGGGCCCAACAAAATCCATAATGTTGTCCTTGCATCTCTGTCCATCTGTGTTAATTACAGAGGAGCTAGCCCAGGACAATGAGGTGGTAAGGAGAACAGATATACCCTTGAGGAAGAAAAAGCATCATTTCTGTACAATGTTTTCACAATCAATAACAGAGGGGTTGGCCGAAACCAGTTTGGCTCAGTGGATAGAGCGTCCTGTCAAGGGCATGTATTATACATTGATTGCGGGCACATCCCCAGTAGGGGGTGTGCAAGAGGCAGCTGATCGATGATTTTCTCTCATTGATGTTTCTAATTCTCTATCCCTCTCTCTTCCTCTCTGTGAAAAATCAATAAAATATATTTTTTAAAAATAACAGAGGGGTTGAATCATTACCTGCCAACCTGGTTCCTATCATTTAGTAAGTTCTAAAAAAAAAATTTCATTGGGCCAGAGATGTAAATTGGTCATAAATTTTATGGTTGTTTCTGTCCCTAACAAAACAAAGCTTCCTGAAGTTTTCATTCTCTGGAAGGCCCATATGAACATAAACGGTCTTCTCTCAAAATCGTGGGTATTCTCGCAGCCTCTGAAACCAAGTATGGGTCGCCTTCCTGTTCTGCACCAGGTCTCACCCACGCTTGATTTCATGGGCCAGGAGAGCATGTCTGGAAGATCTTACAGAAGTATGAAGTCAGGAGAATCAGCAGACAAAAGTAAGCGAATAAAGCGAGAACACAGTAAGGTCATCAGAAAAATAACATTTTACAAAAGAGCCCGTAAAAGTGGCTCAGAGAAAGACATTTCTAGTACAATTTTCCCTTCAGATTATCCATACTGTCTCCAAGATGATTGTAGTGACAGGTAAATATCCAACAACTCTTGAAATGCATTTTGTATATATCTCTTTATCTATTTTCTGTCATTTGGGAAATTCAACTACACAGTCTTATCCAATGTACTTTACACCAATCATTCCAGATCTAAGTGTTTAACTTTCTCCATCATGAAATTGTATTTACAAAGTATCCACTTCTGTGTAGTCCTCTTAATGTTGGCTTACACTTGAATGAGCTACCAGAAGAAAAACACAACATACTATCAATACACAAACCCACTGCATTTGTGCATAATGCCTAAAGCTTCATCTGACAAATTTGACTTTAGAAAATGTAAATCTTTTTTTTAAAAAAGCATGTTATATTATTTTAAGAAATGCTATGGACTTTACCAATTTCTCCTAGGTAATTTAGAGTGTTATAAATTTACATGACAATCTTTCAAAGTTAAAAGGAAAACAGAAACTAAGCAACCGAAAAAAATAACATGCCAACATGACATTTCTAAATTAGCAAAATGCTATTATGGTTCACATAAAATTATCAGATTAAAATTTAGGTATCGTAGCATAGAATTGAAAAACGCCTTAGAAATAAGCCCCTCGTCCAACCCAAATCATTTAGAGGTGGCCAAACAGGCATTATTGGCCTTCATTTTAATCTGAGTTTGGAAATGAGACACTAGAGTTTGCTGAAATCAGGGACCTGTGTCAATCCAACCTACCAGGCTCCCTGCTTCCATGTATGCTCCAAAAAGAATAATAAATAAACTAAGGACTTTCTATACTGTTCGACAGTGGCCCAGAAACCTCGCTGCTACATTACTTCCCTGCTCTTGTTCAGTGCCCCTTCTATGATACCTGGCTCCCCTCTGCATAGCTTCATCTTATTGTCATAAACCCTTGCACTGACTGTTAAATCTAGTGTTTGGATTTTATTTCTTAGCTTTGATCCTCAGTGCTCAATGATTCTAACTTGTATCAGCTTCTTTGACTTTTTCCTTTCTTGCTTCCCAAGACAGAAAGAACTATCTCTTCTGGGTCCATTTCCCATTCCCTATAACCACCATGACCACCATCTCTCAACACCACACATACATCACACATGAGTTCTGGCCCTGGTACAGATAATATGTATCTCAAGTGTTCCAGCCTGGAGAGAAGGTATCAAGTCCTTCATATGATCATTAGATTTAACTTCTCCAAGTACTATTTTTTATTCCTAAGTCACATTTTAGCAACATTATCTTCTTTGTAGAAAATTTCATGTCAAGGTAGCATTTGTTTAAAGGACACAGACACATAATACGGATACTCTACGGGATCAAGACTAACACATGATGTAGGTGAAGCTAGTGATACAAAAGATGAAAAGGGACTTATCAAGTGGACAATTAAAATAGAAAAAGCCTTCTAAAAACAAGGAGAAGGGTAGACAGAGACAAGGGGTATGAAAGAGTCAGGAGCTCCCAGAAAGTTATTAACACCCCAGAAAGAGTAAGAGAGAGGGTTTGGACACAAATGCAGAAAACTGATAAAAGATAAGCTTGCAAGGACCACACTATGAAAGGCCATTAATTCAATAGCAGAGAATTTTTATTTTACCAGAAGTGGTGAGATATTAGGGACTAGAATTTAAAAAATTGTTGCAATATTCTGATGAAAAATGAGGAGGGCCTAAATTTGGATTTGTGGGAGAAAAAGTAAAACAACAATAAAAACGTCGAACATCAATAGAGCTTAAAGACTGGATGTTATGATATAGGGAGAATGTATGATGATGATTATCTGAACCAGGGGCTGATGATGCCATTTATTGAGAGCAAAGTATTAAGTTAAAAATAACAGATTTAAGGATCTTGTCTTTGAAAAGTAAAAGAATAATCAAGACAACATTAGACCAGCATGCAGAGACAGAATAATGACTGGGAGACAGAAAAACAGGTACCCCAAATTTAAGGAGAAAGTAATGAGAAACAAAATCAAGAGAAAAAACATACCAACTTTTGCATAGGCCATAGGAAGTAATATTATCTTATTAGAAATATTTTAACGCTGACTAAAGTTTTTGTATATTCTTTTATTAAGTCTCAGTTTTTACTATATTTGATATTAACAAAAAAGATATTTACCATTTTATTTTGAAAGCAAACTTCAGCTTAGTTATACTAAGAGTTCAATAATTTTCACCATTTCATAAGTGAAATGAATACTGCAGTATGGTATAATATTGATCTCTATGTATTATAATTAATTTGAGGACCTCTAGTAATCATTTATTTTACTTTACACTAAGGCTTAGTGTAAAATTGCTTTTCCCACTCAATAAGATTCCTCTGTGAAATCAATTAGGCAAATAAAATAAATTTGTAAAGCTCATTCATGCATACACATCACAGAAATAGAAGCTTCTTCCATGATATCATTTATTCATCATCTTTACTTCAGGATACAACACTGTCCAAAATCAGAATTGGGTTCTAGTATAATTCTCCATAAATATAACAACTGAGCAAATAGCTTACCTTGCCTGGGGCTCCATTCTCCTCCCTTCATTGCTATTCACTATACTGCATCATATACATGCAGGCCAGTCTCATCAGTTTCTGAACTACACTTTGGACCCCTAATGTTACCTCCAAGAAAGTTTGATACAACCTTTTTAGAGAACAGGTGGCTACCATACAGAAAAAGAGCTTTAATATAAACCACCTCTCTCTCCCAAACACACATAAAAGACACCACAGGGAGCTGTCAGGATGTGAAAAGTAATCAGTCTCATAATCTTTATTAAACACAGCACACACCTCACCTCAAAGGATTGGGAATCCTTAAACAAAAAAGGCCCTTTGCTACAGATTACTTTAGATTTATCTTCAAGATCAAAGGGGTAATTTTATTTTATTTTAAATCCTCGGTTCTGACATAAGACTGTTTTCCTTAGATGGAATTTTTCAGCTCAGTGCTGATTTTTCTATCCCAGAGACTTAAGTTGAAGCAAACAGTCTCAACAGGCTGAGATGTGGAGATGGCTTCATTGAGCTGTTTTTCTGTATCTACTGGGATAAATCGAATTTTATAACCTAACTCTAAAGATACCACATCATCTTAAATCTCTGAATGCCTGAATGTATTCTTTCTTCCACATATAATTACTTTTTTAAGGGAAAAATATTTCCTACTTGATGGTTTCACCCAGTCTGAGATATTAATCTCTTACTTTGGGTGCAGTATTAGATTACTCTCCCAAATCACTATATATATATATATATATATATATATATATATATATATATATATATATATATATATATGAAAGAAAGAGAGAGGCAGAGAGAGATAGAAACATCAGTGGTGAGAGAATATTGGGTTGGCTGCCTCCTGCACACCCCACACTGAGGATCAGGCACACAACCCAGGCATGTGCCCTGACCAGGAATTGAACTGTGACCTCCTGGTTCATAGGTCAATGCTCAACCACTGAGCCAAATTGACCAGGCCAAGTCTTGATTTGGGAAGAAAGTATTGTGCCATCAAGGCACTTTTTTAAATCAGCCACTTCTAAAGGTCAACAAATAAATAATCCAATTATTGCAATATTTCAATCTTTGGTGAGAAGCTCAGGTACACACACTCATTCTGTTCATGTGGAAAATATTAGTGAGAAACAAGTTTTGCTCTTAACAAGCAAAATTGCAGTGGCATCAATATACAATCTACATTTTTATCCATTCCATATTACTCCAGAGTCTTGTAAATTCCCCAACTACAATGGGTAACTGTTCTCTCCTACACAAAACCACAAATGGATAAATGTTTTCATAGCATTTACAGGTGTTGTTTTTCCATTTCCTGGCAGCAATATATTTAAGAATAATTTTTTTTAAGTAGCATAGTCCCTTGATCCTATGAAAAGCCTCACTGATTTTTAAACAGTATACTTTCAATTCTAGCTATATATGAGTTAAGAATAATCTAATTGGGGAATTATAAATTATAAATCAAATTATAAATTTCTAGCTATAAATTTTATTCTTTCAAACTGAGAACATAAAAATGCATTGTTTATATGAAAATCCTATTATCATTATTTTATCTCATTCCACCACCACAATTTTGATTACATAGGTTAGTTCAAAATAATATATTGTCACTGATTTTTATTTTGCCCTCTGCAAATATATTCAAAAATTAGGAGTCCCATCAGAAAATTCAGGCACTTGCTCTCCTATTCAATCAAAAAAAGAAGGTTAATAATTTTTCTACCTTAAGGCACAGTCAATTTATCAGCTCTGGCTGGAGGCCTCTGCCCAAACCCAACCACTCTATACTATATCCCCAAACCTCATTATTCCAACCCATTTCTCCAAAACTCTCACCCTTAAAGCAGTGAGTGATCAGCAATGCTGGCTGTACATTAGGCACTCTTGGGAAGCTTTTACAAAATATGGATATCTAGAAATACTGATGTAATTGGGCTGGGATAGGACTTGAGCATCAACATTTTTATAAGTTCCCAGGGGTCTACAGTGTAGGTAGGCTGAGAATCATTGCCTAAAGCAATCTACCAGTAGTCTTATCATCCATTTCTACTCCTATTTCCCCCAAACTGTACATCTAACACTTTTCCCTTCACAAACACATAGAACTAGAGATCAAAGCACTGTGGTTTTCAATACATTTCTACCAAGTTATTGAACCATCTCACTGCATGTTCTATATATGTATATAATAGTATTTCTATATTTTCTATATTCGAACACATAGGTCAAATAAAGTGGTGAGAGAACAAAAACAATAGCAAGAAGAAAGAAATGTTCTTTATATATGCCTTTAAATATTGAAGTAATTTGCTTTTCCCAACCAAATTTCCACAATCCTTCTTCTCAGGCCTATTGCTTCTCACTATTAGTCATCATTAAAATAAAAATAAAAAAGACCTACTTTGTCTGGGTAAAGATAAGAAGTGGAGATCATCTGCTTTAGGGACGTGTGGTAGATGATTATAGATTCCCTATATCCACTTCCTTTATATGTGACTTTACATTCTCCCCATTGAGAGGTGTACTCTCTTTCTCCAACCCATGTAGATTTGCTTTTACCAAGAGAATGTGATGGGACTATCACGGTGTGACTTCTCAAGCTAAGCCTTAAGAAAATGGTGGCTTCTGATTTTGCCCTCTTAGACCATTTCCATCATCATTTGAAGAAACCTAATCTAGCGTATTAAAAAATGAGAGGCAAGCCATCACCACTTTGTCTTAGTGGATAGTGTCGGGCTGCAGAATGAAGTGTCCAGGTTTGATTCTGGTCAAGGGCATGTACCTTGGTTGCAGGATCATCCCTAGTGGTGGGAGTGGGGGTGAAGGGGGGAGGGGTATAGGATGGGTGGGGAAGGGCAGGCGTGCAAGAGGCAGCTGAACAATGTGTCTCTCTCACTGATGTTTCTGACTCTCTATCCCTCTCCATTCTCTCTGTAAAATCAGTAAAATATATTATTTTTCAAAAGAAGACGAGAGACAGTGTAGAGGAAAACCAGGGTGCCACAGCCAATAGCCACCATCAACTGTTAGGCATGCAAGTGAGATCCTTTCAGACAACTTGGCCTCAGCTGAGTTGGCAAATTCCTACAGCTGCATGAGTGAGCCCAGGCAGGATCCTTGGCAACACCCACCAGCTGAGCCTGGCCCAAACTGCAGAATCATGAGCAAATAAATTGTTGCAATTTAGGATAACAAGTTTTGGGAGGTTTGATATGTAGCAAGAGACAATAATATAGACATTTAGGTAATATTGAAAAGAATTAATGATTACTATGCTTGACTTCATATATGCAGATTGTGAGTAATTTATAAGTAACAATTTTTTATGTTTTTTTAAAGTTGATTTTGAGAGAAAGAAAGAAAGAGAGAGAGAGAGAGAGAGAGAGAGAGAGAGAGAGAGAGAGAGAGAGATATCTATGTGAAAACCAAACATTCATCGGCTGCCTCCTGCATGCCCCCTACTGGGGATTGAGCTTGCAACTCAGGCATGTGCCCTGACCCATATTAAACCAGCAACATTTTAAAAATATATATTTTTTATTGATTTCTTACAAAGAGGAAGGGAAACAGAGAGTTAGAAACATTGATGAGAGAGAAACATTGATCAGCTGCCTTCTGCACACCCCTTACTGGAGATGTGCCCGCAACCAAGGTACCTGCCCTTGACCTGAATCAAACCCGGGACATTTCAGTCCACAGGCTGAGGCTCTATCCACTGAGCCAAACCAGTTTCAGCATCCAGCAACATTTTTTTGTGCAGGGTGACACATAACCAACTGAGCGACACCGACTAGGGGATACGTAACAAATTTTTAAAGTCACATCTTCATAAATTATTTTACAGTACAACCTCTCCCCATTAAATTTCATTAAAATCATAAATTTGCTTCTCATTTTCTTCCATCATTACTCGTAGCAGGGGAAGAAAAAAAAACTGCCATAGCATCTCTAAAAAGACAGGAAACAAATTAGCCTGAAGTTCTTCTATAATTAATAAGTTATATAAGTCACTTCATTCCCCCAGAGAACAAGGACTAAACAGAAAAATTCTAGGAGAGATTAAAACAAAATTGTTCTGTTGTGGGACCTAATAATACTTCCAAGTTTGGCTACCTCTGAGAACTTTTACAAACCATTTCACTGAATATCCCACCAAATATTAAATCACTGCAAGAAACCTTTCTACAAAAATAGTGGTAGCCGGAACATTTTGTAAATATTTCATCAGAATCTTTCTTCTGCATGAGTCTAGGTTTTGGGTGAAGGGAAATGTGGCTTTGTGGCTTTCTTTCCTATTTTGGGTTTTGTATTATAAGTGGATTGGGGGATAACTAGCTGTCTTAGTTTCCTATTGCTGCTATAACAAATTAGACTTAACACAAATTTAGTCTCTTGTAGTTCTGGAAACCAGAAGTCTGAAATCAGATTTAGTGAGCTAAATTCAAGGTATTATAGGGTCATGTTCCCTCTGGAACTTATATGGTAATTCTCCTCACCCTTTCCAGTTTCTAGATCTACACTCCTTACATTCCTCAGTTAATGGCCCTAGCCCTGTCTTCAAAGCCAGGAGCACAGTATCTTCAAACCTCTCTATGCTTTTATCATCACATTATTATCTCCTCTTCTGCAGTCTCATCTCCTTCAGCTTCCCTCTCCTAAGAACACTTCTGATTATGCGATTGGGCTTATGAGGGGATAATCTTCCCATCCTTAGAGCATTAATTTATTTATATCTGCAAAGTCCCTTTTGCCAGAAAGAGTAACATGTTCACAGAGTTGATTAGGATGTGGACTTAGAGACATTCTAGCTTACCACCTGCCTGAGGTTCTGTACTGTTTGCTACTACTCATCCTACACAGAATAAACTAAACTTCCTGCTTAAACAAAGTGACAATTTATATAATCAATTAAGCTCAGGTAAAGCCAAATTTGGACCGGTTAAAAGTAGCAAAATTGGTGATTGAGGTAGAGCTATTCGTCTTTCCAGCAATTTCTTTTATTTAAGAACATGGTTGTCATTTGTTTGCCAAGTTCAATAAAAACTTCATCTGGCATGGTTGCCTCAGGAAATGTTGGGTAAATATTGCTTTTTGTTTTAATTTTAACACAAAACACAATTCAGTGGCTTCCTATGCAACTTTCACCATCATTTTTTAATGTATTCTTACCTAATACCGTTTCATTTTATTAGCACTATAAAAACAAACTTACATCATAATTTTTCCACTGACAACGTAGCCTATTTGAAGGCATCATAAACTTATTATATAAGCACAGATTTATAATTCATACATTATTTAAAAAGAAGAAACCCTTAATATATTTTATCTGCAAGAGAAAGTAATACATTTCAATTGAAAATTATGTTAGTAGAGAAAACAATTCAAGCATGTATGCAAAAGTATTCTGACCATATAACTGGATTATAATATTTACATGTATAAAATCTCATTGACTCAGAAAATAAATAATAAACCACATCTAATCTCTGCTAAAGGGAATTTTCATATAGTAAATCAGATAAAAAAACAACAACAAAGCTTAAATGCAAATACTTGTGAGAGTGACAAGCAATCAGATGTGCTTTGAACCTCTTATTATAGAATAGATAAGATAAACTTAAGAACATAATATAAATTTTATTGAAATGCAACGGTGTGCAAATTAACTGTTTTCATTTTATTACAGCTCTTCAATTCCTTATTCTTCAGGTTATAAAAATAAATGATAAATTGTTCTTGTGATCTTAAGTGTGTGAGATTTGGGAAAGTTCATATTTATTAGTAAACTCAAAATAGCCCAGCTGGAATAGCTCAGTGGTTGAGCATTGATCTATGAACCAAGAGGTCACAGTTCAATTCCTGGTCAAGGCACATGTCAGGGTTGAGAGCTCAGTCAGTAGTGTGAGGCTTGCAGGAGTCAGCTGATCAATGACTCACTCTCATCATTGATGTTTCTATCTCTCTCCCTTTCCATTTCTCTCTGAAATCAATAAAGAAATATATTTTAAAAGAAGAAGCAGTTGAAACAGATAGGAAGTAAGAAGGCTCAAAATTCTCATTTTCTGTAGTAGGAAGACAGACCACAGACCACAACTAGAACAGAAATATCAAAAAACAACAATATGATCATGCTATTTATAAACACATATGAGAAGAAACAGCTATAAAAGAGGTGAAAATAGGTCCTGTGTAGGGAACAGAGATTGAGGAATAGAAATGTTGAATCAGTAGAAAGTTTTTTGTGTGTGATTTTAAATAATAAGCCTTGTATAATTCTTTGACTTTTAAAACTGTGAACAGGCACAACTTCCATAAAATACGAATGCATTTTTATTGAAAGCAAATATCTAGTAAAAATCCTATAATCCACTAATGGCAGCTCTTTTCCGTGGTTGTGTTCAAAAGAGTAATCCAAACATGTTTTGGCACTGCGCTCCAAATGTCACTCCATTCACTTGATTTCTAGCATTTGTATGACTGCAATGAAAATTTGCAGTGGCTTCAGGATGGCTCTAAGGTAATTCCAAAGCTTTCAAAGTAAATTGGTCCTCTTAAATTCTGTGCATAAAATTTCCCAGGCTCAAGCTGACCAAGTGGCAATCAAAATGAAACACAAATAGATGTTAATGCTGCCTTATTGCTCTGAGAGCATATGAGAAAACAAAGGAAAGTACAAACCACCACTTATAACTTTAGAGGGGAAGAGTTTCCTATTGGGATGATTATGTGTTGTCAAAATGTATGCATTCAGATGAAGAAACAAATACTTATATCTATTATATGCCAGGCACTATGCTAGGTAAACAACAAATGTGAAAATATATAAGACATAGTAACTTCATTTAAGGAGTTTATAATCAAGGAAATTAAACACTAGAAGCTCTCTTAACTGACCTCCTTTTTATATGACTTGTTAGACTAAGCCTCACTAGCCATTTCCTCCTTTAAACACAATGACTAATACCAGACCACAGCATGTAGAACTCTCAAGTTCATGTGACTATTCTTTCATCATTAGCTTCTTCACCCACCAGCTGAGTTGTATTCCTAGATAGGGTAGTAAAAAAATAAAAATAAAAATTCCTTTACCCTCACAGATTTAGTATCTCAGCTTGTGAAATAAGCTGGGGGGGGGGGGGGGAGAAGAAGACAATTTAAAAAGAGAAAAAACAAAGGGTGTATTAATGCATATACATTGTGTGTATACATGGGAGAACTAAGTGATAAGTGACTCAAAGGGGTGGTTAGAACTTGATACTCATAAAGCATCATAACACATTCCTTCACTTTATGCAACCAACTGTGCAAAAAAATGGCTCTATTTTTGGGATTTCACATAAGATTTTATCATTTTGATGATTATCTTTTAAAGCACTGAGTTAACTATTACCATAGCAAAAAGCAATTTCTATTCAGGAAAAAAAAAAATGTTGCAGACCTTAAGAAAAAGGAACAAAAAATAGAATAGAATATGAGAATGTGAGAGAAGGATGTCAGATAACGTATAGCCTATCCAATTAAGTAAGAATAGAAACAATACCATAAAGCAAAGAGGAAAGTATAAACATAGTTCTAAGTGCCCCTGGTAATAGTGATTAATTTCTGATAGCAATTGAATATAAAGTCACCTCAAAACCTTACCCACCAGGTCAAAGGTTTTAGTTTAAGCCATCATAGGATAGTTTTTCAATCAATAGTATGTTCCATGTGACAACTTGGTTTTCTTTGAAATTACTTTAAAAATGAAAATTAAAACATATACTATAGCAGATAACTTATACTTTACTTTTAGTCTTATTTAATCACTAGAGGCCCAGTACATGAAATGCATGCATGGAAGGCAAGGGGTGAGAGTCCTTCAGCCTGGCCTGCACCCTCTCCAATCTGGGACCCCTCTGGGAATGTCTGACTGCCTGTTTAGGACATCCCTCTCGCAATCAGGGACCACTGGCTCCTAACCACTTGCTTGCCTGCCTAATTGCCCCAACCATCTCTGCCTGCTGGCCTGATTGCACCAAACCACCTCTGCCTGCCGATCTGATCACCCCTAACTGTCTTCCAGCCTGATTGCCCCCTAACTGCTCCCCTGCAGGCCTGATTGCCCCCTAACTGCTCTCCCCTGCTGACCTGATCACACCCCAACTGTTCTTCCATGCCAGCCTGATTGTCCCCTAACTGCTCTCCTCTGTGGACCTGATCACCCCTAACCACCTCTGTCTCAGTCCCTCCCACCATGGCTTTGTCCAGAAGGACATCCAGAAGATGTGCAGTCTAATTAGCATATTACCCTTTTATTAGTATAGATGTTTAGTTAAATTAGGATATTACTAAGTATATTTAAGAAATGTTACAATCCAGTCCTTTGACATATTACAAGGATCCTTCAAATTTATACAATAGGGTGGGGGAAAACTGAGTTTACAGTTATGAGTATGTGAAACAGAATTCATTCTTATTACTTAACAACAATTATCCATAGAAACAACTATAAACCTACTTTTGCCTCACCAAGTATATCTCAGAAAACTTGCTAATTCTCATTCTCTATTAATATTCATTATAAAGTCAAAGACATAGTTCCATTATTATAATGGTCAAAATGTATAATTAATTGGTGTCATGAGAGTGAGGAAACTAACCTAACAATTTACCTCACTTTCTATATATCATTTTACAGGCATCTGGAAATTCATCTCTCTTATCAATCATTCTTCTGGGAAATCCAATCTTCTCCCAACACCCATTCTACAATTCTGAATTTTGTTCTCTACATTTCCCCCCTATGAGATGTCTAATAGAACAAACCCACAATACCCCCTTTTGGGGTCACATTAAATAATGTCTAAAAACTTTTTAATTTGAGATGATGAGTTATGTACAATGTTCAATTCTATACATTTTTAATTCTGCATATTATTGTAAATTAGAATGAAGGTGACACAACTTTATTCTTTTCAAATAGATAAATTTATATTTATATTTATATCCTGTAGCCTAGGTTAGCTTGTCTAGTGTTTTATAAATTTACACTCTTATAATGAAAATGGAAAGTATAGAAATAAAGAAACAAAATAATACAATCTCAGATTGTAAGAAAATTTAAAAATCATATAGTCCTATCTCTTATGTTTAAACACCCTTTACAGTTTTCTCATCAAGAAATTATTCATTGATATCAAAACTGCCCCCAAACAAGGAATTCGACCTTCTGATACAGCCCCATTCTGTGTTTAGAAAAAACTGTGACAGAGTAATCTGTCTCCCATTCTTTTGATTGCTATCCAGAGACCACATGTGTTTTAAACCAAGGCTCAGAAATACGAAGCCAGCCATTTCTTTCCCATCCCATCTTCTCTTTCATTGCCCAGCCATATTTTGAAATAAGCAATGAGACCTGCAGCCACGAACCCAAAAACTTCAGTTTTCTGCCTACATCTTTTGAAATGCCAAATATGTTTTCTTAGAATTTTCATATGTTATTAGTGATATTAGTCCCACTATACAAATTTGTATTTAAGCAAATTCTGCCTTGTAATGTTACCTATTTTCTTGTGCATGTATTATCATGAGCCATTTTTATCCCATGTAAAGCCGAATCTATGATTTTCACTCAAAAGAGTATCTCCAATTACAACAAGCTGTTACTAGTTTTGAGAAGGAACAAGATATCATTTTGAGTCCTAAACCAAACCACTAATAATTTAGATGATTTTTTTCATTACAAGATTTAAAGGCAAACAAATAAGCAAATCTGATGTTCTTTACATTGCAACTACCGTATTTTTCGGACCATAAGACGTGCTTTTTTCCCCCCAGAAGTCGGGGGGGAAAAGTCCCTGCGTCTTATGGTCCAAATATAGCCTACACATATACTTTAAAAAAAAGTTTTTTTACTTGCCCGGCTCTGTGTGGTCTGTGTGCTTGCCCGGCTCTAAAATGGTTCTAAATGCTGCTGTTTACTTTACAGGGTTGATTACATGTGTTTATGACTGTGATGTTGGGTTTTAATGCACATAAAATATTTTAGGACACTATTTGTTTCAGAATCTTTTTTCCTTCATTTCCCTTCTCTAAAAACTGGTGCGTCTTATGGTCCGGAGCATCTTATGGTCCGAAAAATACGGTAATATAGATGGTTACCAGGATAAGTGGTTACTAATAAAGTTAGGTCTACTAATAGAACACAGTCTAACAAACTGAAATAGATGATAGTAAGGAGCAACAATTAATTTGTTTTGAATAGATAGAATTTCTCATCTTCATCAACATAATTTTTCATTAAACATTGACAAAGTTTCCATGTCAACAATTAAGCCCAAAATATTATGATCGTATAAAAGATAAGCATTGCATATTAGCGGAATCATCTTCATTTACAAAAGAAACAACAAATTTTTTCCAGGAAAGATAAAAGTCTTCACTTTTTGAAATTAAAATAATACTAGAGGCCCAGTGCATGAAATTCAAGCACTTGGAGGGGAGGGGGAATTCCTTAGCCTTGCCTGTACCCTCTCACAGTCCCGTCAGGGATACCTAAACTGGCACTTGGACATCCTTAGCACTGCTGTGAAGGCGGGAGAGGCATCCACCACCAACCCTGAGCTGACCAGCTGTGAGCCCAGCTTCTGGCTGAGCGGTGCTCCCCCTGTGGGAGAGTATTGACCACCAGGGGGCAGTTCCTGAATTGAGTGTCTGCCTCAGGTGGATAAGTGCTTGCATTGAGGCCTATCTTTCCACCGTTTGGTCCATTTGCATATTAGCCTTTTATTATATAGAACTTAAGTAAATGTTCTCTTTGAATTATAACATATATATGACAATCTATTCAATCATCACTATTAATTTCTCTCAAAATCAATTTCTTTTACATGTAGCCATCAGTTTGCATTTGAATCTTCCATCCCAGTAAAATTCAAAATGAATTGGTTTATTGAAAGTTCAAGGTGCAGCAATCTGTTCTTCAGGTTTTATATAGGTTTTGTCATGAGCAATTTGCTTCAGGCTTTTTGTTTTGCTGATTTGGATTCAGTTTCTAACTCCTACTTCTTGAGAATGCACTCTGTTCTGTCCTTTGTGGATCGATCTACAGAAGCAGGCAGCACAGCCACTACTCAGGTTTTTCCACCTGCCATCGCACAAGATGCTGAAGCAAAACATGTACATGTTGAAAATTTGATGGAAAAAAATCTTATATTTTTCCTTCTCTCATCCATAAAATAAGAGAAGTATTCAGATACAAGCATGCCAATTATATCAATTAGAGGCACAAAAATATCCCTTCGAATAAAGAAATTTATGCAGTCTTTTTGATGGAGTTAAGCATCAACTGTGTGCTGAAATGTCAGTGGGCTAGCTGGCGAGAGGCAATGTGGAGAATCATAGTCATGAAGAGAGCCTAGAACTCACTCCAAATACAAACTTGGAATAATATATCAATAAACTTGGCTATTCCTTGGAATATATTCCCTATAGCCTTCTACTTGGACTTTTCATCCAGTGATATGGAATATTATACAATAATGGCATTTGCTAATTGGAGTTGACCATAAAAGCCAAACATAAGAAACTTCACGTTTTTGAGAGTTGTTACTGCCTAAAATTGTTTCCATCTATTTGAATTATTTATGAAAAGTATGTCTTTACCTGAGTGGATATGACATTTTCAGCTTTACTGTTAAGAGCACATAATACAATTCAACAGTCCCTTTTATGAGGCTTTCAGAAAAATCAATATGCAGAAGTGGTTCTGCTCTTATGTAAGATGTAGGGAGTATAACCTACTTCAAATATGCTTATACTTGTAGAACACAGAGAAAAGTAATACAGTAACCAATCAGCATGTGGACCAAGCACCTAGAAGTAAGTTGTGGATTTGTACTACAGAAGCAGACAGTATGGCTTAGTGTTCAAAGATGGGCACTGGGATCATATAGACCTGAGTTAGAAACCCATTTCTGCCTCATGCTATATGGTGAATATAGACCATATATATTGTGAACGGGGGACAACAATGCACACTTCATCAAGTTATTAGAAGACTAAATGACATCACTTTTTTCATTATACTTTCATTCAGTTAATGCATATTATGACTCACATCAGGCAGTATTCGATCCAGTAGGGGCAAGCATGTCAAACTTGTGGCCTTTGGTCCACATGCGGCCTTCAATAAGTATTTTTGCAGCCCAGTCAATATAATGATATCTAAGAAATGTCTTAATAAAAATTCTATAACTTAATTTTTACAATATCCTGTTAACATAAGCAATATATATATATATATATATGGAGGGGGGGGGCAACTGGATCACAGGACAACCAGCCAGTTGCCATGACACACACTGACCACCAGGGGCAGTGTTCAATGCAGAAGCTGCCCACAGGTGGTCAGTGTGCTGCCACACAGGAGTGCCACTTAGCTGATAGAGGGGCATCACACACTGGGCTCATGGCTGGCAAGGGCAGCTGCATTGGAACAAGCCTCTCCTATGGACACTCCCCTTACACACTCAAATGGTGGTGTCAGCAGGCACAGTGGGGTCGGAATGAGCATTACTGAGAGTGGGGCAGCAACCAACCTGGGCTGGGGCTCCTCCCCAGCTGCCCCCTGCTTTGCGCACTACTTCGTGCTGTGTGAGATTGAAGCAGACAGCAGGCTGGAGACTGAGGAGCTGGTAAGTAAGGCAGAGCTGTGGCAGCACAGAGGTCCAACGATCCCCTCAAGCCAAGCCAGGGGACCCAACTGGTTATTAATAATGAACTATTGTACAATGTTCACTAATGACTCATTACTATAATTGTGTTGCATTTGTTTCCCTTACTCGCTTTACATACAGGTGCAGCATTTTTCTCCACTAATACTAGCAGTGAATATTTTAGCAGCCAATTGCCACTGACTTGTTTAGTGTGTGCAGCAGGAAATATTTTGCTTTCGGAAAACAAGAAAAATAAGTTTATTTGCTTAAGTTTATTAACTATACAGTTATTCAGTGTCTGGTAGGTTAATGTTTAAGAAAAAATATTAATTTTTTATTAAAATGTCTTATTTTATTAATATGTTAACAATTACTCATTTATTTCAGCACTTTGTATTCAGCATGTCTCTATCAAAATAAACGTATGTTTCTATGAAAATTGAAGCTTTTGTTTTTTTGCGCCTCAGATAAATTTAAACCTTGTTTATTTGGCCCATGTTAGCCTTTCAGTTTGACATGCTGGCATTTGGGATACAGCCATGAATAAAGAACATAGAACACTGGGGACTTGACAATGAAAGATAAAAAGGAACCATCCAAGCAAAGAGCTGTCTAGAGTAGAAAACCAGCAGGTGCAAAGGCCTAGTTTTAGAGGAAATTTAGCAAGATGGAGTAGAAAGGAGACCATTGTGACTTACAGACAATGGGGAGTGAGAAAGACACAGGGTGAATCCTATAGGACCTTGTTGCTCACTGGGTCATTGTTTATTAGGACCTGTGAGTTTTCTGAGACACTAAGTCTAATAATATTCAGGTATGGAAGCTAATAATATTTATAAAATCAGAGCTTTCTATTTTATTCAGCTTCCTCATCTTTTCTCTCCCCGGGTCAGGGCTAAGGCTACTGGACCCTTAACATCAATTCTACCCAAAGTTGTAGGATCAATCTTAAAATTGAATAAGGAGTAAGAAAAAGCGACTGAACACAGAAAATCGAGAAGGGTGACACTTTGCTGGACTATTGATTGCAATTGTAAGTACGAACATTCCTCCCAAATGTCCAAATGGGACCAGTCTACCTCACAGTTACCAGTGCTGGGAGTAGACCAAACCGGCCACACTCGTGCTAATATGCTATGTCCCCACCACAAGAGAAAAAGCCACACATGCCCAGCTGGAGAGGAGCAGGGTCGGGATGTAGAATATCTAAAAGATGGAACATTTTCCTAAAAGGTACCAAGTCATCCAAAAGTGGTCAATGAAACTGAAAGCATCAGTGATGCTCCAAACGGAGTAATCCAGAGTCTGTTCCCTAGCTCAAGCCAGGGTTCAGAGTATGCCACCTCCAAATTTACTACTCTGGCATAAGGATTATTTTGAGCTGAAGGCAATTTAGAAAAAGCAAACACAACAGGAGGTCTCTTCCAGCCACCACTACACCCTGCCCTCCTTCCACTTCTGTTTGAGAGCAGGGCATCTATATATATAAAAGTCCAGCAACTGTTAGGGCAGAATGACCAGAAAAACCATTTCAATCTGTGGCTATTACATGCACTGCAGCATTCAACCAGCCTGATCTGGGCCCCGATCGCCTACACTCCCACCCCCCCCACCCCCGGCCTCACCCCCTGGCTGGTTAAGCCCCATGATCACCCTCTCTCCCAGCAAGCCTATGCCCCAATCGGCCTCCAACACCAGATCAGGGGCAGGGCTGACCACCAAATGCCCATAACCCAACCCCCCTCCCATAGGCCCCACCCTCGATTGGTCCCTAACACTCTTAAATCACTGCCTGGCTCCCTGGTGCATGTATACATAGTGAAAGCACAAGAAAATAATTATCAGTCCCTGTGGTCCTCGACCAGAGTCTCCAGAGGGCTCTGCTAATACTGCAGCCAAGGTGTGGAATTCTCCCTCCAAGACCCACAGCTCCAGGATGCCTTCCAAGTTAGCCAAAAAGGTGACCTGAGCATTAACAGGATGGCAGCCCTTTGCTGAGGAATGTAGAAAGGCTGGGTGGGGGTTTTGTGAAATTGTGATGCCTTGCAGATTAGGTAAGCTTTCAATCTTCCTTTAAAAGGGGCAGCAAAGAGGACCTGCAGGTTGCCAGGAGCAACAGGAAAGGGTAGGCATATTCAAAAACAGAAAAACTTTTAAACACACAGACATGAAGATCACATTGGGAAACTGAGGGCAGAGCCCCAGGGAGAATGCAAAAATAATTAAAGGGCCATCAAGAATTAAAGCTCATGAATTCTTGAAAGTAAAATCAGAAAGATAATTCTATTTATAAGTTTGTTAATAATTTCTCTCTAATACAGACATAAGTTTTCATGTCTTTTGAAATTATGTATATTATAGCATATAGTAAAATAAAAGTATGTGTGCCTAGGCAGAATTCTAAGTTAGGAATCCAAAAACAGAAAAGGCAGAGCATATTAACAAGGTACTGCAAGCAGATGATTTGCATTAAGGATTTTCAATCGAATTTCATGTCAGCTGCTTATTTGCATTGAGAACACCTCAAAAGTCACTTAGGTTTAAAAATAAAAAGAACTGATGCTTTCACTGTAACTGTTACAGACATGTAAATTTACGTAAAAATGTAGTAAAATATTTCTTAAAGAATAAAATATTTATTTCAGTTGATTTCTCTAACCAATCCAATACATCCTTTCCTCTCTTGTTTATAACATGGATATTAAAATTGTTTCATTTTCATTTACTTTTCTTAACTTATTTCCTATGAAGCAATTTTTTTCTGGGAGAGAAAAGATAATCTAATAGATTTTTCTATCTTTAATTTCCTGCGTTTTGTGAATTTTTAATGCTAATGCTTTAAAGAATTCCTCTTATTTAAATAAGATATTTGATAAAAAGTATTCCAGATAATCTTTCCACTAAATCTTTAACAGCAAAGCTTAAAAAAAAAGGTTATTACCATATGCTTTTTAAAGCCTAAAGCAAAGATCTAGTATGGAATTGAGAATCATAATGAGGTCAATCTCAATTCCATCAATGTTATGTTTCATTAAAATCAAATCCAATCACATTCCTCATTTCAACCCAGCATGGCTTGGCTCTGAGGTATGTTCAGAAATGCACTTAAATTAGAAGAGAAACATTAACATTTTATCATATGAATACCACTAATGACTCAGAAGATTAGCAATAACACATTTCAGGAGACTTCCTCTACTGAAAATGTACTTTTAATAATATTCCCACAGACTTAACTGTAACTGTGGGAGGTGTGGTTTCAACTAACAAAGTTCAGGAGCTCTTGTTAAAAAAAAGAAAAGAAAGAAAAAAAGTCACTATCAGGAAAAAACCCTTAATGAAAAATCCATTTGGTATTTCGTCAGAAAATAATTCTTCATTTAGATCATCCCAATTAAGTAAAATAAAGTAGTGCAATGCTTAAGGGAGTAATCAGTCATCCTAGACAGTTTATTTATGAGTTATAACTAAATTTGTTATTTTTGGGGGGTGGAGGAGTAGGTCAGAGGGGGGGGGGGGCTTAGGTTTAACTACTGCTTAGTAAGAAATGGTAACAAATCATCATGATGCCATTACTCTTTTCTATCTTTTTTCTGTATAGACGTATAGCACACAAGGCTCCAAACATCCAGTTATGACGATCTTTCAGTACGAAGTGTGCAGCAGGCTGGACTCACCACAAACAGCTTTAGAGTTAACTCTATGCCGCACACCAGCAGCACATCCATGCAAACAAGGAATAAGAGATCATCCTTAACGGATGGCAGGGATGTACTCCTTAATACTTTATTTCCTTTCACTAAATTCAATGTCTTGAGTGCTTTAAAGTATAATCAGCTCTGGGCTAGATATGTCAGAGACAGAAGCCATGGCCTTGTGGAGATTGTAACATATACCTAATGAGCAGAAATGCATGGAATTAAATACCCTTAAGCTATAAATTCCCTCCAAGGACATGAAGGAGTCATTTTACATGTGTAAGAACTAAATAAATCCCAAAGAGTTTAAGTGCCTTTGCACAAGCCACAAAGCTAGTTAGTAGTTTGCTGGGACTAGGATCCGGAAGTCTGACTCTCAGCCATGGCTCCTCCTGAATATGAATAAAAAGAGCAGAGCAGCAGGGAGATGCTACTGTGTGTGTAGGCACCGATGCTACCAACACTCAGAGTATGGAAAATACTCAAGGAAGGGCCATCTTTTCGCTCCAAATTTTAATTATTGCTGAATTCATCTGTTCCTAGATACTCTAGGAACAGATGAATGCAGCAGTTATAAAACCCTAAGAGACCATTATGGCAGAATGACCGGTCGCTATGATGTGCACTGACCACCAGAGTGCAGACATTCAATACAGGAGCTTCGTCTGGTGGTCAGTATGATTCCTCAGGAGGAGTGACGCTCAGCCAGAAATTAGGCTTACAGCTAGCAAGCACAGCTGCAATGGTGGGAGTCTCTCCTGCTTCTGCAGCAGTGCTAAGCAGCAGTAAGCTGAGGGGTGAGGCGTGAGGGCTCCTGGACTACAAGAGGGTGCAGGCTGGGCTGAGGGAAACCCCATCCCATCCCCGCCCACTGCCAGTGCACAAATTTAGTGCACCAGGCCTCTAGTTAATCCATTAAAATCTAAAAAGAGCAGATGTCCCTTAATCCAAAATAGGTTGAAATATGGGTTTCCACTCATGTACTCAAAATATGTTATTCCAAAATATGCATCTTTGACATAGAAATTATTTTGAACTGAAGGCCATGAAGTAGCAAACTCAGGACAAGCTCTCTCCACGCTCCCCCTGTTCTGCCTGAAGGCAGGATATAACTTCTCCTTTTACTAGAAGACAAACTTATCAGCCCCAAGATAGCACCAGAGGAATCTATTGTATAAACAAACCTCACTCCATAGTTCCCTCACATATAGTTACCTTCCCACAGTGTGCCATCCCTGGAAGCCTACACGCACTTTCCTTTGTCTTGTAATTTCTCCCTAAATGGATTATTCTTTGTTGAAGAGGCTATATCAATCAGAGTTCCAAGTCACCATTTTGAGTTACTCTTAAAGGTATCTCCTGCATGAAGGGTGCTGCATACACTAATTATTTTTCTCTTGTTAATTTTTTTGCTTAAGAGTCCCAGCTGAATATCTAAGAAGGAAAGAGGTAAAATTTGCCTCCCCTACACACATAAAAAGGCTCTTAAGGATGGTTTCTTAGAACTGTAAGCTAAAACGTGAGGCACCACACTGGGAACGTGTTATGCCACAGATTCAGCTGAAGCTGGGGCTCTGTGTGCATCAATTCGGAGTTAAGAATGTCTCCTCAGAGAAGTCATGCAACTGGTGGTCACCTTAGCCATGAGGCTTCTCTACGTTTAAGTTTTGTTCTCTGACTTCCCCACACACCTAAAAGCTTGGAAATATATATACTTTCCAGAGACAGTGACAGAGGATTAGAGAGAGGGAAGGAGGAAAGGAAGGAGAGAGGGAGGAAGGGGGGGAAGCGAGAGAGAGAGAGAGAGAGAGAGAGAGAGAGAGAGAGAGAGAGAGAGAGAGAGAGAATATAGCCTTTGCCAGGGACAAAGGCTCAGTAACTAAGTAATTCAATCAGAACCCATTAAATGTTGGGAAGGTGGCTAGCAAAGCCATAACTGCATTACCAAAACAAAGCACACCACATTTGAAAGTCTTTTCTTAAGACAGTGGATGAAGATATTAAAACATTTGATGTGAGAAAAAGATAGATGGAAATTCTTAAACATAGTAAACCTTTTTACTAATTTTAATGCCTATAAATTGCATTATGATGTATATTTTAATGCACTGCCTTAATTACTTTATTTTAAAGTTCATAAAATATTTATAAAAGAGCATTTAGTGGATGACTCCTCCCTTCTATTTCACAATTTTATGTTTTTCTCATTAGATATCAAATAACTCCAACTCTAATTTGGCTACTTGAGATGTTTTTTAGAAATCTTTTTCATTATGGCAAATGTATCTCACATGATTTCTGCTTTGTAATTTATCATTATTGCCTTTGTTAATTTTTTTAAGAAATGCAACATTTCTATTAAATTTTCTTTGATATATTAAAAATTATTACTTTCCCACCTCAATTAAGAAAATTCCATGACTCACTCTTTATTTGCCACTATCTGAACAATACTCACTTGTTTTATTCTTACCTTTTATAAATTGTGTTACCATTTCCACAATTTCGTAGATATTTTTGAAAGACCTTCATATTGTTTGTCTAATTGAAGGTAGGTATGTTTGTTAACCTAATCATATTGAGAATGTCCAGGTTAATGACATACAGCCTATGGTGTACTTAATAGCACATAGATTATGCCAATTAATATTTTTCTATCCATTAATGTGACAAGGGTATAAATTCAGTGCTCTGTATTATTTTCCTCCTATTCTGTTTTTGTTTTGTTTTGTTTAACACCATCTCTCTCTATATATAAAACCTTAATATGCAAAACAACCAGTTGCTATGACATGGGCTGATCACCAGAGGTGTGTGTGGAACATGGCAGGCGTTGGCCACAGGGAGATGGTGGAGCAGGTGAGCAGGGTGCCAGACCAAGGTGGGGTGCTGGTTGCTGTCATCTGGGTGAGCCTCTGGTGGTTACTGAAAATTCTTTGCTCCCATGTGCCATAGTCCCACCTGGTGCTCGCATCTGCTGCCGGCACTTGCCCCGCTCGTACTCATTGCCAGAGCCCAGTGCTGGCCCCAGGCGTTCAGCACCGTCAATGGGTGCCAGCAGAACCCTATGGCCCAGATCAGCCCTCAGGGCTTCTCCACCTTCCCCTGCTCCTGAGGGGTGATTGGGCTGTCAGCCGCCTTTGCATTGGCTGGCTGCTGGTACCAGAGTCACCTCTCCACACAAAGGCTGACACCAGTCTCACTCATACCCGCTTCTGGTGCCAGTCCCAATTCCTCCATGCTGTCAGCAGGTGCAAGCAAGGCTGGGGCCATCAGGGCATGGGACAAGCTGCAGCAGGAGTGGGACTGCCAGCAGACAGTAAACCAGGGGCCACGGCAGGATGGGCCAGGTGGGGTTGCAGAGGATGGGCCAAGACATTCCCTTGTACGCACTGCAAGCCTCGTGGCCCAAAGTTCCTTTCAAAGTGCACAAATTAGTGCTCTAGGCCCCTAGTCTATTATAATAACATCCTACAAAATCCTGTAGAACCAAGAGTGAAATAACTTGTTAAAGGTTTCAATGCTTCTGAAGGTCATGCCTTGCCATTACCCATATTCTCTAGACTAGACTTCCAAAACCTAAGGAAGGTGTTTACAGGACAAAATCAAGGAAACATATAACCTTTAATAGTAAATTTTTAATAAAGTATACATAAAATGGATTATGTAATATTGACTTTTAAAAAATATGCTCAATTGCCAAAAGCTAAAGGTTTACTTGAGAACAAGTGAGAAACTGATAGACATCCTATATAATAAAAGCCTAATATGCAAATTGATAAATGGTAGAATGACTGCTGGAACAACCAGTTGCTATGATGTGCACTGACCACCAGGGGGCAGACACTCAATGCAGGAGCTGCCCCCAGCCCACAGGCCCAAGGCCTGGGGCCCCCAATTGCCTCACCAGTCACCTCCCTCTGTGGGAGGCAACCAGTGGCAGCAGCAGAGGGAAGGGAGCAAGGCTGGTGAGTGGACAGTACCAGACTGGCCAGGGCAGGTGCCAGCAGGGCCTACCAATTGCCCCGTGGGTCACCCCACAGATTGGCCCTGATCACCAGTCAGGCCTAGGGATCCTACCTGTGCATGAATTTCATGCACCAAGCCTCCAGACTAGGGGTGTCCAACTCAATCAGAGACGGGGCCAAAATCTAAAATCCAGCCTAAATCGCGGGCCAAATGGTTTACTGAACAGTCATAAACTGTCATTGTGATGGAAACGCAGCGGAGTGCAGTGATGACAGCGCGGTGCGGGCCACATTGCAAGGCCTGGCGGGAAGGATTTGGCCCGCGGGCCTTGTGTTTGACACATGTGCTCTAGACAAAATATAATTGAAAGAAAAGGAACGTAAAAGAAAAGATAATCCCCACATGTTTTCTAAATCATAAATAACTACATGCTCTACACACACACACACACACAAAAAAAAAAAAACCCACCCATGTACTCACCCTACATTACACACCTCTATGTCCTTTCCATATTACTGAAATGCCCCTTGAATTAATGTTATGATATAGTATGGTTGGGATGGAAGATGGAATGGAACCCTTCAATACAGCAAGCCACTCTTTGCTGGGATATAAGTAACACCTAAGTCTTCAGAGAGCCACAAAGCTTTGCAAATTTCATTGATCTCTTTGATTGATGCAAATCACAAGTGACTCTGGATTGTGGCAGGCAACTTTCAAAAGGTTCCAGCTGACTCTGCACTGAGCTACCACATGGTCAAAAGCACTGTAAGGAACATATCTCATCTTTACCGTCAAGCAATAGAGCTCAGTTTGCCTTGTTTTAAATTAAACACCCCCTAAGTAATTGTACTCAAGAATTGAAAAGTTTTGGCTTCCTTAAGCAGCACGAGCATGCACTAATAGCTTTCCCTTTTATAACTTTGAGAATAATAACCATTTGGCAGACCTGAGAAGAAAGGTAACCTTCAAGGTGTAGACCTCAAAGCAAGGAATGAAAACATAAAAGCTGTTATGGGATGCTTTAGACATCTTAGAATAGAGAATAATGGTCTCAGCTCCTGTCCTCATTCCTCCTGTGATCAGAGCTACATTTGCTGTTAATGGCAACTCCTTCTATAGGAGGCCTTTTAGAGGATGTGTGGATTCTGAACAGAATCACAGAACTGAAAAGTGTCATTGAATGTAGCCTCTGGACGGTTCACCACTTGCAGTTCACAGACAAAGGAGAAGAGAGAAGTGATACAATCAGCAGGCATTCCAAGAAGCGAGCGAGCCTAAAATGGCAGCTACGTGGCACAACACAACTCACAGAGATGCAATCCACATGCCATAAGGCTCGAATCAAAGCAACCTTGCTTACTAGCTATAGAAATTGAGTTTTATAGTCTCTCTAAAGCTGACTTTTTTTTTTTCATACCAGAAAGAAGATAATATAATTCCCACACTACATCTCTATTGTGGTAATTATGTGAGATCAGGTCTGTGAGCCACGTAGGGCAGTGCTGGGGACCTAGAAAGTGCTCAATAAGTGGTTACTATAAGATGACAATGGCAGTGATGATGATGAAGAGGATGCTGCTGAGTGATGATCACTATTGTTAAGACCACAGTCCAGAGTGTAATGCTCTTTCTTGTCTTGGAATTTTTCTACAACCCATTCATTCCCCTCTTGTCTGATTGTCTCTTCTTTTCACCAACATGTCATCATTCTGAAAAAGTTATCCAAAGAATTAATGCCTCCAGGGAGACTGCCCCGAAACTATATGATTTGGATGTCCCCTTTCTACTCTTCATGTCAACCAGAACAAAGTGTAGATGGCTCATTGAGAGCAACCTGGAGAATCTGAGTTCTAAAACAGGATTTAAAGATGCTTGGGCCAAAACCGGTTTGGCTCAGTGGATAGAGAGTCAGCCTGCAGACTGAAAGGTCCCAGGTTCAAGGGCATGTACCTTAGTTTGCAGGCACATCACCAGTAGGGGATGTGCAGGAGACAGCTGATTGATGATTCTCTCTCATCAATGTTTCTAACTCTCTGTCCTTCTCTCTTCCTCTCTGTTAAAAATCAATAAAATATATTATAAAAAAGATGCTCGGGTTTCTACATATTCCAGACACTGTGCTGAAGAATGAGAATAGATGAACAAATGAGACATGGTTACAGGCCATAGAAATTCTCCCTGTCTAGACTTTGAGCTACACTAACATTGTGACAAGAGCCATAGCAGAAGTATGTGTAAACTTCTGTGAGAACACAGGAGGGAGAAATTAATTAAATCAAAGCAAGACAGAAGGAGAAGTCTCATGGAACATTTCAGTTATAAAATAACATCTGAGCTGGACCTTAAAGGTTGAATACAGAAAAGTTTCCTAAAAGGATCTTACCACAACAGCTTGTCCTTAGATTTATACAGGCACACTATCTCTGAGGAGTACTAGAGACACTGCTCCCAGTGAAGGAGCAATAGATTATTCCATTTATGAGCAAATAAAAGACAAAGGAGTAGAATGGAGTAGCTTATATTTAGCCTTTCAATTGTTCCAGGGGTGATTTTTAATCAAAGCAAAGCTCTACAATGTGAGCACAGAGGTAATTTGGGAGCCAGTACCAGCTCAGGTGGTGGTCAGGTTACATTTGCTTCTCAGTGATGGCATCGCTGGGTGCTTAAATGAATTGATTATTGCAAATTGCTTTGAAAATACACAGTGCTGGAGAAACGCCACGAATTACTGTTGTTCAATGTACTCAGGAGGCAAACTCGTCTCCAAACAGAAGGTCTCTGAAAGATGGACGATGTTTAAAGACATTTAAGAGCTTTCTTTTCCACAACAAAGACATCTTTGGCTAGATTTGTTCTAACGCCATCGTAATGTTTAAAGATAATCTTTTACAAATGACATTATAACTGAATAAATCTCAAATTGCGTATTACTTTGAACAGATGTCAACGGGATACAAAAATGTTATAAATTCACATTTTTAAATCATGCATAAAAGTATTTTCCCTGTGTTAATATCATTGTATCAGAACTAGTAACTTGGTATTGTTATTCATTCCCATTACCTGCATCGAAATCTGGTGATGCCGCGGAGATATAAATGCTTACAGTAAACCTGTAACTAAAGAAAAGCCATGGGATGATCTATACATAAATGGGTGGTGGAGTAGTAGTGATGACATGCCAGTGTGCTTGGGTAAGAAATGTACAAAACAACACCAGTGGGATGAAATAAAGGACACTCCGCGGCTGGCAGTGCTATTGCTGCGCCGTTAGGCACACGGAGTCTGAAGTAGCACACAGAGAGAAGGCTTAAGAAGCAGGGCTTTAACAACTCTTTTATCCACTCATGAGAGCAGCACGGGTCCAAAGCACACCCTTCCTTGTTCAAAAGCTGCCCCATAACCAGAGCTCAGTTCAGAAACGAAATCTTGAGCCAAACAACACAAAGACCATAGAATCTGCCCATCAGTAACTGGACGTGGAACTCCAGGGCTGCCCTGAGTCCTGATGTTTCTAATGCAAAGGCTTTCCATTTGGTCCTTCAGTTTTGGGGGACAACCCCGCATAACCTTTCAACAAGTCCCAGCAGCATTCTCCCTTCCCCTTAAGTAAGTTAGAAGTGGTTTTTAATGCTTGAGATCTATGAGCCCTGGCTAATGCAGGTCCTGTATCAAAAAAAAAAAAAAAAAAAAAAAAAAAAAAAAGGAGATGGTCACAGTACTGACATGTTTGGTTAAGGGCCAATGCAGTTTTTCATGTACTTGACAAGAACCTCAGTTCTGTAAAATATCCAAAAAGTGTATGAAAACCTCTCCATCCCCGCCAGAAAGCTCTGAATAAAGCCAGGGAGACAGAAATCACATATGGAAAACAATTACAGAACTAAGAATAACTGAGCTACTAAAAAGAAATCTATTTTTTTTTCTGTGAAATTGCAGCCAGGAAAGGGAGAGAATGAAATAGAACTAAATCTCCAATACTTTCTGAAAGAAAGATCAACCCTGAATACAAACTAGAATCTAAATAAATGGCCCCTGTGATTGGGATTATAAATAAATGAATGTTGATGGAAATAAAGTACCTAGCGCATACACTTAAATGAGACTAATAAAATCCCTACTGTCGATGGAGGGAAAAAAATAAGAGGGTGGAGAAACATCTGTAATACTTTCAACAACAAAGACAATAAAAAAGAAAAATTAAAAAAAAAATCTTTGGAGGAGAACACTGAAAAAGTCAGGGTCTCTACTGAAAAAAAAAATGCACATTAGAAATGCAGTTGGAAATGTTCTGGTTTGCTAAAAAATGTACACATAAACAATCCTACCTCTCTTCATCACCAGACACATCTTGTCCACACGTCTCCACCCAGTCTCCAGAAAGTGGATGAGCCAGAGGCCAGCTTGGAAAGGAAACAGGACAGATCCACAGAGGGGAGAAGGTGGAAAAGAAGACCTACAAGAGAAGAGTGGGAGTAATGTCAGGAAGGAGTTAAATATCAGAAGGAAAAGTTACAGGAGATAAAACAACAGCTTAGCTAGAGATTATTTCAAAGATTTCAGAAGTGATTGATTTGCCATTGATGCAGAATACAAAGTAAGAAATGACAAATGAAAACAACATCTGCACACCATTAGATCTTGGTTTTGGAAAGTAAGGCAAACCCTTTAATTTGCAAAGATGCTTTTTTGTTTATTTGTTGTTGGGGTCCCACCAGACCTAAATCTCTATGACTCAGAGATTTTATGAATGGCTTGATGGAGGGATGGGCCACTCCCCAGGGGATAGGTCTACAAAGGTTAAGAACAGCCCAGAAAATTTAGGGAGACTGAGAAAACTTTATTTACCAGATTTTATTTCCTATGTGAGCAGAAGATTTTTAAAATTTAATTAAATATTTTCCAACACCATTTATTATCCCTATGTCCTCTTCTACCGTCACCTACCCCTCCCCCCCCAAAGATATACACTGATAATGAGTGTGACTGTATCATGTGTTATCCATCCTGGGGCCTTTTTGAGAGTTATATGGGGGTTATTAATAACTGGGTAAGGTCAAGGCAGAGACCACATAGATACACAGTCACCTTATTGATATGTCTCCTGGAGAGTTGTGTCTGATGTGTGTCTGATTCAGGCATCCGGTGAGCTGGAGTAGATATGGAGTGGGTTACAGTTAGCCAAGGATGACGGGAAGGAAGGGGAGTAAGGCTCCCAGAAAGCATTTCCCCAAGAGTAACAGCAGTTTGGGCAGGTATTTTTTTATCTGAGTATTACAGAGGTCTGGGGACTGAGTGACTGCTCTGACAACTGCCAAAGAGGAAAAGCCCTTCTCTTGTAGCCCCCGATCCCTGCCTCAGTTCAACCTGTCAAATGTGCTGAACACAAATGTCAAGAGTGCTGACTGGAAAGGGCACTAAAAATTATTAGTCTGAATTTGCAACATTAAAAACTATAGCGAACCGTAAGAAGGGATTCTGGAAATGCAAGACTCTGTTTTCTGTAATTTCCCATCTTTCTCAGCCTTCTTCCTAATCACAAAGATTTCTCTTTGAAACTCTTAAAAAAAAAAAAAAAAAAAGGAAGGGATAAGGATAGAGAGCTAACAACATCAATGAGAGAGAACCATAGATCAGCTGCCTCTTGCACACCCCCTACTGGGGATGTGCCCAAAACCAATGTACATGCCCTTGACCGTGATCGAACCTGGGACCTTTCAGTCCGCAGGCTGACACTATCCACTGAGCCAAACTGGTTTCAGCCTCTTTGAGACTCTTGCCCAATTCTGTTCTCCTTGAGACTTTGTCACACTTGCCGTGTCTTCATTTTGTCATGGCTCTTAAGTTCTAAATTCCTGACAAAAACAAAACAAAAACAAACAAAAAAAAACCTTATATGTTCAGAGCTGCCCCAAGCAACACAGAGCCCCCTGAATCCTGTCTTATATTAACCAAAGAAAACATCTGATGTGTGTCTGATTCAGGCATCCAGTGAGCTGGAGTAGACATGGAGTGGGTTACAGTTAGCCAATGATGCCGGGTCATTTCCAAACCATGATTGGAGTTGATCTTTCTATAATGATCCAGAGACAAAGAGATTGAGCGTGGAGACATATAATTCGCCCCATACACAGAGGCCAGAATGGTCAAAATGACAGCAAAGAAATCTCTGAGGGGAAGACTTAAAACTCTGCTTGGCTCTAAAGCAAGGAAGCCATCCCCTTGCATTAAAAGATCCGGTGAGATTTCCTCTCATCTCTCCCCTGTGAACAGAAGGGCAAATGAGTAATAATCGGTGTGGGGGAGGCTGATGATGGGGCTGCTATTGCCTGAGCATAAGCAAATAGGGACTTGCTCCTGAGCCAGGAGAAAGCGCCTGGCAGGGAGACCTCAGGTACCGGGGGGCCTTCGATTTCACTAACAGTTCTGCAGAAAATCCAAGTCAGGAAAGGCAGAGGTCAGATTGCTGGCTGGTGCCCTCCCTCGGCGACAACTCCAGGCAATTTCACCATCCAGCTGTTCTGTTTTTCAAAACTAAAGTAATTGGAATTGAACTGCAGAGCTTTGCTAAGACCCTAGCAATTAGCAGTGCGATTTCCAAAACCACACTGTAATGGGAAAGTGCCCATCAATCAACCCAGTGAAATAACACATTTTCTCACCAGATGTGAGATCTAATATCTTCCTAACTCTCTGGATTTACCACTGATGAATTGTCAGCCCTCCCTCGGGCTCTAAGAATTAATGGACCTCCTCCCTGCTAGGCAAGGATGGTTTCTAGTTGTAAAATATCCCCACCTTCATTGTAGATATATTTACCAGAAATGTTCTTTAAGATGTAAGCAGACAACATGCTAGGTGGGAAATTTTTATTTCTATTTATATAGTGTATGTTACCATTGCCTAGATAACCTTGCATTAAAAGATCAAGATGTGATGAGATTTCCCGTGTCTGAGACTCAGTTCCCAGAGTCTCAGCACAGCACACTCTTGTATCAAGAATAACCAGTTTTTCACTGGAGGTAAACAATAAGTCACAGTGAGAAGGCACCAGGGCTTTAAGTTTCAAACTTCAGGATATCCTCTATGGTTTTCTGGATGAAATCAGAAATGTGGTAAGTTTCTCATTATACATGTATGCACAGATTCTGCTGCTCATCCTGAACTAAGAGAGAATTTAAAATCTCCACATATGCTCTGCTTGTCATCACAGTTAGCAGGTACTTCAGTTCTCAGCTCAGCTTTCACTCTAATCTCAAACCATTTGAGCTGTGGCCAGGATAAATTTGTCTCTTGAAAGCAACTCAAGTAGATTCCTGTGAGGCCTGAACCTCAAACTTAACAGGTGTGGATACTTACTCTTTTTAAAAATATCTATGAATCTATCTATCTATCTATCTATCTATCTATCTATCTATTATCTATCTATCTATCTATCTATCTACCTACCTACCTACCTACCTCCCTATCTATCTATCTATCTCTATTACAGAGAGGAAAGGAGAGGAAGGGAAACATCAGTGATAAGAGGTAATGAGCCATTGGCTGCCTCCTGCATGTCCCCTACTGGGGATCGAGCCCACAACCTGGGCATGTGCCCTGATTGGGAATGGAAAATTGACCTCCTGCTTCACAGGCTGACACTCAACCACTGAGCCATTCCAGCAGGGCGGAAACTTATTCTTACATCCAACACATAGGTATTATACTGTCATAATGAAGATCATTCCACAGGCTTTGCTGGAACTGAATTCACTTATCGATAATATAATAAATTACTCTTCTTCTACTGTGTCATTCTTGGGCCTGTGCAGTGATACGAACAGGGTGTCAGTCAGAGAGGAAGAGCCAGGAAAGCCTGCCAGGGATCTGGCTGTGGGGTCTTGTGGTGGCAGTCGGGGAAGGTCCCCCAGACAAGACAGTGTCTAAGATTGCCTTCGCATCTCAGAGGAATTATGTTGTTAGACATTGGGGCCATCTAATCATAGTTATTTCAGAAAAATAAAGAAACAGTTACAGAACTTCAGCATTTTTTTTTCTTTACTGATTAAGGTATTACAAATGTGTCCTTATTCCCCCATTGTCCCCCTGACCACCAGTCCTGCCCTCACCATCACCCCTGTTGTCTGTCCATCGCTTATGCTTATATGCATGCATACAAGTCCTTTAGTTAATCTCTACCCCTTTCCCCTCCCCTCCCCTACTTTCCTCCTGAGGTTTGAGCATTTGATCCATGCTTCTCTGTCTCTATTAGAACTTAAGCATTTTAAGGAAAGTTAGAGACCATCTACTTCATTTCCTAATTTCAGAGACTCAAAAAATGATTCAATGAAAACTGTCAATCACACCGTTACATCAGCTGACACAACTCACAGGCATAATATGTTATCCTAAATAATGTGTCATTTATTCCCAACTGATAACATTTCATTCTTTTTGAACATATGAGTTGGTTTTAGAAGTTAATGCACTTTTTTTTCCTGGCAAAAGGAAACATTAGAGGACATGAAAAAAAATCACCTTGTCTAAGAAATAAAGAAATTTGATATATCTGTATAATTTATTCTATCAGAGATTAAAATCACAAAGCAATAATTACATATTAAAGAACCATCCAAAACCCATAAAGACAGAGTGATAAAATACATTGAGAATGACAAAAGAAATTCAAATGATTATAAGAATCACCAACAATAGAGAAATAAATTACTATTTAATAAATAGTATTGAGAGAGTGTTATCAGTATAGAGTTATTAATCACACCACACACTATATTAATCCAAGATGAGTCAGAATTAAACTTTTACTTAAATCTAGAGGATATACAACAGATCCTCTTCAGCTACAGAGAAGAGATAAATTCCTGGTGCTATATGGTTAAAGGCATAGACTTTGAAACAAGACACGAATGGCTTTAAATCCTACCTCCACATCCAAACTACTCAACCTTTCTGGTTCTCAGCCATCTTTTCTGTTAACAAGGAGGATAATGATTTTGGTCATTCAGAATATTGACAGTCGCAAATGAGCTAGTAAATATAAAGTGCTTAGTTTATTGTCTAGCCCATAACAAGTTATTATAGCAGTAGCTATTATTTTTATTAAAATCATTAAAGCTTTAGTTTTGTTTTTCTTATGAGCATTCTGATATCAACCTTACTTTTCTCTTCTTAGAACCCTCCTGGATTGTTCTGCCTTCTTCTTTCAAAGTGTGACTTGTGCTAGAGGGTGACAAACCCTCTACAATATTAGCTTCCAATAGAGTGTCGGTATCCTAAAGAGTGAGGCGAGGACTCCACAATAATAGCTGTTATGACCAAGGCATGGCAGATTTTACCATAATCTTCAGGAATCTCCCCTATAGAAACAGTAAACTACTCTGGAGTGTACCAGAGGAAAGCCTAGACACTGGAAACTATAGTAAGAGTTTCTCAGTAGAGGAACATTATCACCCCATTTATAAATCAAATAAGCTTTAATTTTGCCCACATATACTCCTTACCTTCTAAGGCTTTTGAAAGAAAATTGGTAACTATGAAAAATAATCTGATATAAGTGTTAAAGATATAAGAATTGAATGGTCGATTAAATTCCCTTTATTTACTTACCACTCAAAGCCTATTTTTAGTGGGACTGATAAATTAACATGTTTTTCTCTAATCTATACTAATAAAAGGGTAATACGCAAATCAGACTGCATCAACTAGCTATCTTCCAGACATCTGACTTCCTTCCAGACAAAGCCATGGTGGTGAGGGTCAAGGCAGAGGCAGTTAGGGGTGAGATCAGACTGGCAGAGGGTTGGGAGCAATCAGGCCCACAGGGGAGGGCAATTGGGGGCAAGATAAGACCAGCAGGGGAGGGCAATTTGGGGCAAACTGGCCTGCAGGGGAAGATTGTTGGGGGCGAGGCAGGCAGGTGAGTGGTTAGAAACCAGTGGTCCTGGATTGTGAGAGGGATGTCTGCACAGGGATCAGACCTAAACTGGCAGCTGGACATCCCCTGAGGAGTCCCAGATTGGAGAGAGTGCAGGCTGGCCTGAGGGACACCATGGTATAATGCAAGAATTTCATACACTGGGCCTCTAGTGTTTTAATAAGTAGCATATTTCTTTGCATCTGATCTTAAAACTTATTTAACTACTTAGCTTTTTTCTATTTTAAGAACAATTAAATGATTTACAGACTCCAATTGATGTTAGCTTAAGGTGACAAGAATGTCGTTGTGATATTTCACATCACTGGAGAGAGAAAAAACACGGGGGAAAAAACACACACACACACAAAAAAAAGGCTCTTCAGAGGTAAATAAGCTTCTGGCTCATGTCCAAATGTAAGTACCAGAGAGGTCTGTTTGTTTTTTGTAAATGGAAAAATAAATCCATTTAAAGTTTAAAATAATAAAGATTAAAAAAGGGGGGGGGCATTCTGATTCCTTTTACTCTTCAGTTGTGTTTTTAATAGTTTATACTCCATTGACACTTCAGTAGAAAATTTTTAAAGATTAATATAATTTCATCACACTTGGGAGAAGTGGGGGAAGTATCCTCCTGACTTAACAGTGTTTACACATCCAAACAGAGTCTTAGATGTAAAGTTACACTCCTTACTACCAAGAATAAGAAAGACAATAGAATCTTTAAAAAAAAAAATACTTGAAACAACCTACATTTGATACATAAACCAAAACTATGTTTGCTCTATGACCTGGAGGAGAAAAAAGTGATACATTTATTTTTTGTCAATTGAAAAAAAAAAAAAAAAAGCAAGAAAAGAAGGGAGAATAAATGCCATCTTGTGGCGAGACCTACACCTACCACAACCAAGTCACCTGTGCCCCAAGCTTCTCTTTCTTTGATCTTTTGCATGTAAAGCCTCTGAAAGACTTCCTTTTGCCTTCATCCATCTTGCTCTATGCTCAGATAAATGGAAAGGGCATTGTGGGATGGAATACTCTTGGAAATATCAGTACTGTTGTCTGGACAACAACATTAAGAAAAAAGTCCTGGCTGGAATGCAGGAATGTTCATTTTACAGTCTTGTATACAATTGCCAAAAAAAGCAATATTCATTCAAAAGAGGCAGATCCTAAAGGTGTGAAGAAAACTCATGGCAGTGACAATCTATATCCCTCAAGAATCTCATCTATTCTGTCATACTTGAGAAATTAAGTCAGCTTACTATATTTGGCATTTCCAAATTTTATTATCATGGTTTATCATATCAATGCATTGGAAGCCCCATTCATTTCTTTTATATTGGATATATTTAACCTGATAACCTCATTAGAAAGAAGTTTGTTTTCAGTATATATTAAAGGATTGACTGCTGCCGAAACCGGTTTGGCTCAATGGATAGAGCGTCAGTCTGCGGACTGAAAGGTTCTGGGTTCGATTCCGGTCAAGGGCATGTACATTGGTTGCGGGCACATCCCCAGTGGGAGATGTGCAGGAGGCAGCTGGTCGATGTTTCTGTCTCATCGATGTTTCTGACTCTCTGTCCCTTTCTCTTACTCTCTGTAAAAAAACCAATAAAATATATTTGGGAAAAAAAATAAAGGACTGACTGCTGAATAATATATAAATAACAATAATCTTTATGTGCATTGTACTGGTAACAATCCTAGTGATAATAATAATAGCAGCTATGATTAATTGAACATTGCATGACAGATACTTTAGATATGCTATACAGAACCTTCTTACCACCCTACAAGGTAAGAAAGTACACATGCTTTCAGAGTTAAGGAAGTTGTATCTCAGGTAAGTTAAGTGAACTGTTCAAGATTTCAAAGCTAGTAGTAACAGAGCTGGGATTTGAATCAAAGCTCACAACTGTCCTTGATACCAAATTTATTTTCATACCTGAAATTTTTAAGACTTCAGAAGTAACTGCAGTCACAAACAAAACAATCTAAAAAAATAAAAATCTTCTAAAATATAGCCTTAAATCTCATTTTAATTATTCTGGCTATGTTCCATTTTCCCAACATCCCAGCCAGGATTAGATTTATGAAAATCATGGTATGCTCCACTGAAAAAGAGTTTCATCCACACAGAATGCAATCTAGCTGTTCACAGTGGAGAACAAAAATTACCCTCGGTTATAACAGCTTGTTAAATAGAGATTGCTTTTTCTTGACTATCTCTCTTCAACTATTGGTAAATGCTAATCCTATCTAATAAAAGAATAGTATGCAAATTGGCCATCACCTCAACACACAAGATGGCTGCCCCCATGTGAACACAAGATGCCACCACAAAATGACCAGCAGGGGAGGGCAGTTCGGAGGGACAGGCCTGCAAAGGAGGGCAATTGGGGGAGATCGAGCTAGTAGGGGAAGGTGGTTAGGGGTGACCAGGCCAGCAGAGGAGGGAAGTTGGGAGCAATAGGGCCTGCAGGGAAGGGCAGTTGGGGAGAACCAAGGCCTGCAGGGGAGAGCAGTTGGGGGGGGACTAGGTCTACAGGGGAGGCCACTTAGAGGTGACCAGGCCTGCAGGGGAGGGTAGGTAGGGACAATCAGGCTGAGCACTTAGGCATCAATCAGGCTGGCATGGGAGTGGTTAGGGGGTGATCAGGCTGGCAGGCAGAATCAGTTAGGGCCAATCAGGAAGCAGGTCTATGAGTTGTTGGGAGCCAGCAATTCTGGATTGTGAGAGGGATGTCCAACTGCTTGTTTAGGCATGATCCCATAATCGGGCCTAAAGGAGCAGTCAGACATCCCTCAAGGGGTCCCAGATTGGAGAGGGTGCAGGCTGAGCTGAGGGATACACACCCCCATCCACGAATTTCATGCACTGGGCTTCTATTTAACTATAAACCATGAAATGATTCAATGTTAACCTCTACCCTAAAGCAGAATTTTCCAGGTTGAAAGGTCTGTATCTGAACTTGAAACATTTTATTTTTTTCAATATGGAAACATTTCCTCCTTAAATTAAAAAAAAAACAAAAACCTAAAATTTTAATAATTTAAATCAAAAATGTACTTTATAATTCTAATTATTTACCTTTTGCTGGAGATACATGTAAAAACTTGTTTCTATTGTTATTGTAATTCTGTCTTTTCTTGGTTCCAATTACCTAGTAATTGTTTTTAATCCTTACCTGAGGATATGCTTTTATTGATTTTTATAGGGAGAGGAGAGAAGAGGGAGGGAGAGAAGGGAAGGAGAGAAAAAGAGAAAGAGAGGGGCTCTCTCTAAGCAACTGAGCTACCTGGCCAGGACTCTCGTTATTTTTAATAATAGATTATGTATTTCAGTAATTAGCACAGAAAATTATTAAAATTATAAATATTATTCACAGATATAGGATATTTTCTGATTTAATAAGAAAAATAAAATCTGTAGAATCTAGAAAAATATTCATCTAAGACAGCCCTTCCTTTTGAGTTTTTTTCACTCATCTCAAGATATAACTATCTATAAAGGCAAAATAGATAATACATTTTTCTTTATTCACACTCCTACAGTTTTTATTGTTAAGTTTCTAACTATTCAAAAGATTAATTCAAGGATCCCTTTGGCTTTATTTTTTTCATCTGATTGAAATAGTAATCTTTAAAAAATTTCAGCAGCCAAAACCAGTTTGGCTCAGTGGGTAGAGCGTCAGCCTGTGATCTGAAAGGTCCCAGGTTCGATTCCGGTCAAGGGCATGTATCCTGGTTGTGGGCACATCCCCAGTCAGGGGTGTGCAGGAGGCAGCTGATCGATGTTTCTCTCTCATTGATGTTTCTAACTATCTTTCTCCCTTCCTCTTTGTAAAAATATCAATAAAATATATATATTTTTTAAAAAATTTCAGCAATGTTTTTTATTCTATGAATTACAGAGTGCTATAGATAATAGAATGATTGCAAAGCATCTGAATTCTTATGTGTAAATATGTTTTTCAGATTGGATACATGAGAGGTCATATACTCTCATATCAATATGTAGATAAATACATTAAAAATATATTGCTTTTGATTAACAGGATAGAAATTCATTTTATAGTTTATTGGCCTCTTCATTATCAACATTCTGTATATTCTGAGTTAACCAAGGATAAACCTACAACTCTCATAGCTGGGGTCATGTTGGAAAACATTGTGCGGAGATGACAGGGTTTCTTTTTCCATTTTCTTAATCATCACTCAGAACAAAGAAATGCATGGAGCTGTCCGTGGCACTCAATAGAGCAGAGAGAATGAACATGTTTCAACAGGAGGCAGTGGCTCTTGCCTGCTACATGACTGCCCTTCTTTTCTACTTCTTCTTCTAAGATGACTGAAGACCCATCAAGTGTCCCAATTTTAGTAACGGTATGTGTCAGTCCTATGGGTCAGAATGCGCAAGTACTGAGCAGCCCAATGTTGTTCCTGCTGTTTTCACACAATGCCTCAAACTAACCTTTGGAAAAAAATCTCCTAAAGAAGAAAAGAATAACTTGTCTATTACCCTCAGCCTCCTCCTCTCTCACCTTCTTCAGCACAGAGGGGCAGGCACCACTGAGCTTCCTGCCACCATGTGCGAGTTCACAAAGAATAATTTCAACGTAAGAGTTCAGTTGGTGGCTCTACAGTGAAATAAATTATTTCAGCTGCTACGTTTTTGAAGTTACTCTATCAGAATTTTAAATCCTTTCCCATACTTCCCCTAAGGGCATGTGAGCTGAACCAAGCCTCCTTTTTGTTTTATGATTTCTAGGCTGACGGGAGTTCACAGCAAAAAGAACTTCCGAACATCAATCAAGCCCTGCCCGTCTGCTCTTTTATTTGACACGCTTCCTTTTCATTGTGATAACTCTATTTTTTAAAGTGTGGCATTCAATATAAATCACTTGTTAAGAACTTCATATGAAATGCAAACCTTATCAAATGTAGAAAAATTAATAGAAGGCATGGAGGGGAAAAAATGAAAGGTTATAATATAGATTCAGTGGAATTATCTTTTATTGTATTTAAAGGGAACATAATACAATTCCAGGATGTATTTGAGTGTTTCTTTTTTGTGCTCTTTTTTTGAACAAAAGTATGTGGAGTGCCTTATGCCAATGCTGAGGGATGAGGGATATATACTGAGTGGACAGATTATTATGACCTCTGAACACATAATAACCTGGCCACTCAGTGCATGAATTTGTGCATGGGTGGTGTCCGGCCAGCCTGGCCAGGGAAAGGGAACATGGGCAGTTGGTCACCCTGTCTGCTGGTCGAACTCCTGGTGGAGGGGATAATTTGCATATTAGCCTTTTATTATATAGGATATACACTGAGGGGCCAAATTATTATGTGTTCAGAGATCATAAAAATCTGGCCACTCAGTGTATTGCCAGATAATGATCTGGTATAAGAAGAGAAAATACTAAAAAAAAGTTAATAAATCTTAAGATTTTTCTAGGTGTTTCAAATAATCTCATGGTCTTACTCTGGAAGGAAATTAGAAGTAAAGTGTTTACGTTTGAAATGAAGTGCTTATCTAACTGCATATTGCAACATTTTAGTGGGTTATGAAACTAATTTAGTAACTTTGGTAACATGGGTTTATGAAACAGAATAGAACAGATCAGAAAACTTCAGAGGACACTGCATGTGGCTAGGGTAGAGCTTTTGGGTTTCTCTTGTCCAGAATATTTATATGCTAGCTAGAAATACAAAATGGATTACTTACCAGAGCTAAACTTTTGAAAATCACACTAGTACATTTTACATCACTTCAACAGTAGTTAGCAAAGCAGATTCTAGTGACAAAATAATATCTACAGCATCTTTCCCCAAGCTCAGAAGGTCATGGTTCTTCTATAGAAACATAATTACAAATCCTGTATAATGTATACTGCTTAAATAAAAGTGCACAACCCAGCAGGGTATTTTGGGAAACATGTTAGTCAAGAATCATGACTCTTCAGTTTTATTTTAGGTATTATCTCTGGTTATTAAAACTAAAAATCAATATTGCCAACAGATTTAATTAAGATGTTTGATATGAAAAGAACAAAATGGAATCATTTGAGAGCCACAAGCTCTTTTCCAATCTCTATACATTCTGAATGCTAGTTAGGGGTTTATGTTCTATCTAAGAGTCTTTTTAAATTCAGGGGTCTTCAAACTATGGCCTGCGGGCCACATGCGGCCCACAGAGGAGCCTGATCCGGCCCGACAGGTTTTTTGGGCAGTGAGCGCAGCCGAGGTGTTACAGTAGGAATTAGTAGTTCATATAGTCCGGCCCTCCAGCTCTCTGAGGGACCGTGATCTGGCTCCCACTTTAAAAAGTTTGAGGACCCCTGTGTCAGACCTATATAATAAGAGGCTAATATGCAAATTGACTGAATTGCAGAATGACCAGTCGCTATGATGTGCACTGACCACCAGGGACAGATGTTTAACGCAGGAGCTGCCCCCTGGTGGTCAGTGTGCTCCCATAGGGGCAGCACCACTCAGCCAGAAGCTGGGCTCACTGCTGGCTAGCACAGCGGTTGTCGCAGGAGCCTCTCCCACCTCTACAGCAGCTCCAAGGAGGTACAACTGCAGGCTTAGGCCTGCTCCCCTCAGCCATCTGTGGGACATTCTCTGAGGGCTCCCAGACTGTGACAGGGCACAGGCCTGGCTGAGGGACCTCCCTCTAACCCCAGGCGAGTGCATGCATTTCATGTACCAGACCTCTAGAGTGTGTGTGTGTGTGTGTGTGTGTGTGTGTTTCTTATTTCAGAGAGGAAGGGAGAGGGAGAGAGAAACATCAGTGATGATAAAGAATCATTAATTGGCTGCTTCCTGTTAATATGGATCAAGCCTGGAACCCCAGCATGTGCCCTGACCAGGAATCAAACTGTGAGCTCCTGGTTCATAGGTTGATGCTCAACCATTGACACACACCAGCCAGGCAAAATGTCTTAAACTATTGTATATGTAGAGCGGACCAGTTAACAATCAACAGGAGACCCAATGTTTATCATGTATGGATTTTTTAGCACTTAAATCTTTGCCAAGAATTTGGTTTAATGATATTGATGGTGGTAAAGTTATATATGATACAACAAAATTAATAATGGCTTCATTTGTTGGATGGCCCACTACATGACTAAGCCCTATAAAAATATGTCATTTAATTTTTAGAATAATCCCATGAAGTTGATTTTATGGCTTCCGTTTTATGAGAAAAACAAAGCTGAGGAAGATTAAATAATTAGTAAAATGTCTCAGGATTTACACTCAAAAGACAATGTTCTTCTCAATGCATCTCAAGATAATGAGATATCAGAGAAGCTATTACCCTTCCATATATTAATATTCCAGATTTCTTAATACATCAGGAAGAAGGGAAGGAGGATGGGAAAGAGGGAAGAAGGGAAGGAAGGAAGAGCAGGGCAGGGCAGGAGAGGAGAGGATACACAAGTATCATATTTTTAGTCCTGCTCCCTCTCCAGAATAAAGCATAAATGTTTCTTCATTTATTCAATTACCTGAAAGCAATGAAAGAGCACATTTTCAGTACAGAAAGAACAAATTGGATACCACAGATAAATAAGAACTGACGGAACATGTAACACTGTTCCACTAACAGCCAAGGAGAATCTGAGATATTTCTAATGATTTCTTTTGATTTATGTATTAGAGTTAAATGTGGACCCCCCAATCAGAAGGCAAGGATGACAAAATTTAGGAATAGTAGGAATATCTAAATCTACACCTCATCCCTCAAAAAAACTGTGCACTGTTTGTTTGTTTTTTTGACAGTTTATTGGAATCACACAAGAGAAGTGTCACCAAGGTCACTACACTTTTTAAAAGAGCAGAGAGCCTCAAATGCTTAGCTGGCTTCTGAATCGAATCTGCCATTCAAACGAGGCATGAACTGCGCTATTTATGGGTTCGCTCTAAATATTTGAAGAGTTGACCATTACCTTGAATTCACTGAGTCATCTTAAATGCACTCTTCTAAGCTCTTTATTTTTAGCTTCTCCAAACAGCTGGCGCAGCTGGCCAAATTAAATCAACCGCCCAGAAGCAAACCCAGCCACTCCATATATGTACACCTCAGTGATGAGTGGCAGCCTGGGAAGTTTGGAAGGACGTTTGTAGCAAACTAACTACCACTTTTAGGTCTTTTCTCAGACCTTCTAATAAAAATTAATATTTCCTGAAAGTCATGCTACTCAGTGACCTTCAATCTGGTCTCTTATTTTCTTATCTCCCTAGTAAAAATAACCATAATACTTTATTTTATAAGTGATTGTGTTTTACTCTCTCTCCAGAATCAGAAAAGTCCTATTTCACATCATCTTCTGCTCTCCAGAAAGCTGGATTATCGTGGTAGTGTTCATTCATGTTTCTGAGAGAAATTTCCATCTCAAATGTATTATAGAAACTATTCTCTTTATTCATAAATGCTCTTTTGAAAGATGCACTGTTCTTTTCTTACAGAATTTGGGGTTTATCTCTCTATTAAAGGAGCATGTTTTTCAGTATGATCCTCCTCGAAGTAGAAAAAAAGAAAACCTCATCACCTAAATTATTCTGTTATTTCAAAGGCTGACAGTTCAATTCTCTGCAGAGAGATGCAGAGTCAAGCTGCACAAGCAGAAGTAGCGGAATTCGACCCAGAGTCATTTGGTGAGGACAGAGGGGCAGGGAGCAGCACATCATTCCAGGAGCCTCCGTGGGGCAGGCCCGTCTGCTGATGGCCTGAACTGTGCTTTTTTCAAGAAGACACATGTCCCATGGATGAGCACATCATTTTACATTCAAAGCAAAAATTGATAAGCAGAAATTAGGGAATCTAAGAGAAGGGAGCCCCAAATTAGGAAGATTTCATAGTGACCAAAGGTTAGGAAAGGTATGGAAGCAGGCCCCAGTGCCCTAGTGAAGGCAGTATTGGGAAAACAAAAGGACAGAGCATACTGGATGGTGAGTTGTCAGGATAGGACTATAAATATTTTAATCATTTTTACTCTTTGGAACAGAAATATATTCTCAGGATTTTTTTCAGGCAGGATTGTCAAAAGTACAAAACTTTATAGATATACAATATTTTTAAGATAATTTCCAAATGTTACTTACAGCAGATGAATGGGTATTTGTTTTTTACTAAATCATCACCCTCTGTTTAATGACTGATTAATCCAGACAACAAATATTAATCCAGACAACAAATATTTCTGTCATTTCAGTCAGAAGCTTTGTCATTGAGCAACAAGGAAACCAGAGCTAGCCCTTGAAATATGAAGTGATTTGCCAACTCCAATTAACTGATTTCTATCAACTTTTCTTCTCATATGTAATTAAAATTACTCCATGTTTTTAATTCTTTTGTGTAGTTTGTTATCTTCTTTAACCTTCCCTTAACCTTCTCTTTGACTTAAATGGTTTTCAATATCTGGGGAGCCAATAAATGTCTCAGACAAGATCTGATGGTCTATGCCTACGGAGAATGTGGCTGAGTTTTCAGGAAATGGCTTTCTGAGTTTTGCTGAGTCCTTCTGAAATGTGCTGTTATTTCATTTGCAAACAAATGTTTTCATCTACCTTGAAAGTCCTAATTGACAGAGTTGCAGCATTAGCTCAGTAAAAATAATAATAATAATAATAATAATAATAATAAAAAGGACTAATATTTTTGCAAAATGTCCCTTTGTAGGTTTTTCTGTTTATCACCAGGTGACAAAATTAGGCACTTACTTGGGGAAGTAGATTAAATATGGTGCCAGCTGAGGCATATGACTGCCTCAGGCAGTTAGAAATGTTTCTACTGATGCCTCAGAGAGAGAGAGAAAATCATCACTCAATCTACCCATAAAAGCTACATAGAGACAAAAATCAATCACTGTAAAAGAGGAAGGAAAAATATCATGTATCATAAATACACAATGGCAGCTGCACATTAATAAGAGGTATGTATTTATATCTTTGATTTATAAAGCATTATGCTTCCAAAGAATATGCATATATAAGTGCTAACCAATCACAAATAATTACTAAGCGAAATATATAGAATCTTATATTTTAAACCCTTTTGTAAATGAGAATAACAAACTTGGAAGCAAACAAAGTTGGTGCTTAAATGCTTAAAATCACAGCACACTATGTGTGAGTCTGCATTTTAATAAGATCGCCAAAGACTCAAATGTTTTGCACATTGGCTCCAGCTCACAAATCTTTAAAATGCATGGCAATGTTCACTTTACTCTATATACCCAGGTCCCGTTTCATCTTCTTAGGTGTTTGCCTCTGTTTTTCTTCAGAGGACAAAGACTTCAGATTTCTGCTGAATTAGACTGGCGTAAGGCTAGACTTCCACTACTATCACCTTATAAATCATAACTCAGCACTCAAAAGTATTTTAAAACTTAAATAAAAGTACTGTTAGTGTACATCTGTGCTTCTTTAGCATCTAATTTCAATGACACCCCTCCCCCACTTTCTTTTTGGCACTGGATAAAGTGGTTTGTTAAATCCTCAGGTTACTTTCTGTAATTTGAGAATGTTAAAAATGCAAATAAACAAAATCACTAAATGCTCATAACCTTGACAAAGTTGATCACAATGCATAGCAAAAAGTCAACCTGGGAAGACTGGCATCAATGAGGAAGGGAAATACACCCGTGCATACATACAGTTATGCATACATATACATACTTGTTCATGTTAGGGGTCTTTAGCAGGTAATTCCCCCCCCCCCTCTATCAGAAAACCTAGGCTTACTTTTCTGACTGTCAGATATTAAATCAGCAACAAGAATAAAAACAGAACAGATCATTATTTTTCAGCCAAAGCTGACCTTTCTTCTTACTTCTCAGAATTATCCAGAAGGGTGCCCAAGAACCTCTAATTTAAGAATCTTTTCTTATTATTATAATTTATTTGTCATTCTGCTTAAAAATATAAAAGACAGAAAACTGCTCTCAAAAGCATCCCTATGGCAGGTTGTGTCCCGCTTATGATTTTTACACAAACCTGAAGAGGAAAATGAGTTAAGGATGCATAGGTATCAGACCATTCTAGATGAGCTTTATTACCCTAAAAATAGATTCTTCATAAGCCATTCTACATGGGCTCTGAAAGGGGTGATAACCTTTTATTATTCTTATTATTTATAAGGTAAATTAAGAACCCTCCTCCTTAAAGAAGGAATATTTTTTGTTTGTTTGTTTCCGTCACTGTAAATCTAATAGTAAAAATATCCCCACTAAATGTAGACACCATTCTTAAAAGAAAGTCATACTAAACTGAAGTGAATGTGTCCATACGTTTTAACCATTAGAAATAGTTACTTTTGAGGAGCAATGGAAATGCATAGAGTCAGACTTGAGGAAACTACACTATGATGGTTAGTTAGCACTGTTTAGTCTTTCTGACCAGCAATGGACACTCTTATAGTTGCTATCTTTGCATATTTCCTTTTCTATTAAACATGGTTACTTGGTGATAACCTGCTGCTCTCAGTGCCTCATAGTTCATGGGGTGGGAGTGGGGTGGCATGAATGCAACAGAGTAGAAACATTTCACCTTTTCATCACTAAACATGCCTGTTTCTCTCCCTCTGTCCCCACATCCTTTGTCGCCCTTTTCTGGAAGACACACCCTGTCCCTGCTCAGATGGAAATCCATGTCCTTCACTGGGGCCCCAGTTCTTCCCCCAAATCACTTCCAGGGATACTACTCCATCAGTTATCCCTAGCTCCATCTGAATTTTCACTTTTTCTCTTTCAGCTGGAATAGTTCCACTAGCATACCAACTGCTGTAAGGTCTCTTCTTTAGAAAACCTACTTTTAGTCTTTCCTAATGACCATTGCCCTCTTCTGTTCCATTTTCTCAGTAAAACCTGTCAAAACAGTGGTCTCCTGGCATTTGCATTACCTCCTGTAGACTCTTCTGCAATCACGTTCAGTTCCCTCTGAACCAGTGACTTTCATTATTATCAGTCCTCACAGCCTTTGACCTTCTTCTCTTTATTAAAACATATTCTTGGTCTCTATTACAATGCACTCTGGCTTTCCACCTGGCTCATTGCCTAATAAAAAGTCATATTTAGACACACTTATATCATGGGGTTAGGAAATGCATACCAGTATGATCTTTGGTAGGTCCGCCTCTTCTACCAGACCTCTAGAGATGGTAGGCTGCCCCTGGTCTTGGTCCAGGGCCATGTTCTTTCTCCTTTTACTTATATTAATTAATAATATGGGACCAGATGGCATTACAATATGTCCACTGAAGACTCCTAGATTTATAACTTCAACTCAAACTTCTTTCCTTCACCTCCAGACAAAGCCTAGTAACAGTGTTGACACCTCAACAAAAGAACATTTGATTTCCTTTTGCAAAACCATTCTTTCCATGCTTTGATTTCTTATTGCACTTCCATTTCTTATTCAACAATATCCCCTCCATTGTTCAAGTTGAAAACTGGGGAGTTACATTTTCCATCACTTCCAAATCCAAGCCATGAGCAACACTCAATGGTTTTACCTCCAACATATACTTCACACGGTTCTAATCTCCATCTCTACTACCACCACTTTAGTCCAAGTCACAATCATGTTGTTTTTGCAGTAACAATTCGAACCCAAGTAGAATTGTTACAAAGTCAGGATCCACTATACAAAGTAATCAGCTTGCAAACAATGGTATGACGATTACCAGAGGGAAAGAAGGGGTGGAGAGAGGTAGAAGAGGGTAAGGGGTGGGGGCAGCCACATGGTTGATGGAGACTCAACTTGGGGCAGTAAACACACAATACAATATACAGATGATGTATTATACAATTGTACACCTGAAACCATATATAATTTTATTTACCAATGTCACCCCTATATATTCAATTAAAAATAAATGTCAATAAAATTAAATGATAGTAATTTAAAAAAATGTATTTGCTTCCTATTTTCAAAAGCAAATGTCTAAGTTAGTGCAAGACTTAATGTTACATACGATATTGTCCCCCAAATTAGGAACATATTTAATTTTTTTATAAAACTAATTTCTTCAAAATTTCAGCTGCCAATACACAGGTGATTTTTTTCCCTTAAACTTCAGAAAATAGACCATATGGACCTAAATAGAAAGAAAATAGTTCCATTTATGTGTCTTAAAAAGATAGAAGGAAATGAAAACAAAGAATCTAGCACTCACTAAAAATTCAAGCAAAGATGCTCTTTAAGATTTCGGGCACAAAGGTACTATTCTTGCTGAGCAAGGTGATTTTACTCCTGACTTTCATACAAGCTTTAAATCTAGCCTAAAGCTACTGATGAATCACATTTCAAAAGTTTTTCAAGGTAATTATTATGAAGAGTCCTTTTTAGGAGTCATCTTAGAGAACAATATCATACTGGGATAACAACTTGATTTTTCCCTTCTCCAGAGAATTGCACAGAGAAAGGTCATTGGGTCCACTTTTTATAATTATTATACCATCAATAGAACTGTGAATAGCCTCTTCTTTCTATTCAAGCATCTCAAATGCCTTATCCTCATTAAGTTTAATTAATCAAAATTTTAATCTTTGACTCTGAACTTGAAATATGCTCCCTATACGTGAAAATGAATACATGCTTGAATGTTTGTGTGTTCGTGTGTAACAGAGTTGAGTAGATGGTCTGTAAGTTACACATATCTTGAAAAATAAAATGGAGATTGAGAATTTTAAGTTGTGGTAAATTCTACATAATGATGACAATTTAAGCAACCAGAATACAAAATCTTAAAAAATTAGAAAACACCACCACTTTATATAGAACTATTCCAAATAAAAAATAAATAAATAAAACTAAAAATATTAGAATAAAAAAGGACCAACATAATTTATCACTTAACAAAACCCACTATATAAAGCAATAATTAGCTTCCATTTTTTTTAAATTTAAAAACAGTACAATTCAAAGACTCTTGGGCAAATTAGCACTTTCAATTTGGAAGTATTCCCAAATGGGTGTCAAAAACAACTATTTAAAACTCAGTTTTCACAAAATCTTGCTAATCACTTGTTCATGAAAAAATAATTATTAGAACTTCCTAACATTAAAAAAGATGTAAAAAAAAAGTTAAATGAATCTCTGAATCATTTCATTTAACACAGTATTTATGTCTAATATTTTACTGCTCAAAGTGTTTATTAATAAAATATTTATAATATTTATACACATGGAAAACACAAAGAGGGAAACATGTACCCCCCCTGCCCATATGTACCTTAAACCAATGGATCCAAAATGCTTCATGAGTGTGCCCAGAGACACAGAAGTTCCTTCAGTATATTTTAGATCTATTGTGGTTCATGATTTTTAAGGATCATAATATTTCTATCGTAACCTCAGAGAAATAAATCTGGAAGAATATATGATAAAATGTTAACAGTGATTATTACCAGAGATTTGAACTTGCTACTAAATCTCTGAGGATTTCTATTTTTTACCTTGGACAAGCATTATTTTTGCAAGCAGGAACATTAATAAAGGAAAAGTTTTATTTCTGGAAATGGATAATTGAAACTATTCAGATAATCTCTGGGCAAGCAATCTGAGGAAATTTATCTGTTAGAATCTGTTGTAAAGTAAAAATTCCTCTTCGTGTTTTTTTTTTTTTTTTTATAGCATATGTGTGTGATGTTGCAGTGTCTGAGTGAAGGTTTTATTAAGTTCTCATCTAAAAAAAAACCAAAAAAAAAAAAACCTGCCAACCAAAGGAAAATCCTTAAATCACAAGATAACACTGCCAAAGCCAAGGAGCATGTGTGAAGTCTATCTTCTGTAGCCAAGCTGAAACTGATCCAGCCTGGGCTCCGTCATGGTCCTATCACAGCAGACAAACTTGAGATGTAAAGATGTTCTCCCTCTTCCTGTTTCTTCTGGAATGAAATCAGAGCTGCCTTGCCAAACTTTTTCATTTCAGTACAGGTAGCAACAAAACGAAATTGATACATTTTAAAGGTGACTATTACCATCTTTAAAAGAATCAGCATTTTATAAATATAGTAGGGTTCTAATCTCAGAAGCATGAGCATTTCCCTTAAAGGCATAATTTGGTTGATTGAGACCATAAATATTTACAACTTTTGGGGACATATATTTTGCATGATGCAATGTATATATTAATACTTATATATCACCTTTACTTACATTAAAAATTAAAAAAAACCATATTTCTATTCAGTTTTTCTTTTATCTTATCTGTTAGAAAGTTATAATAAAAGCCTCCATCAGCAGCAATAGATTTATGATACTACATACAATACTTAGAAAACATGTCAAATATTTATGTATGTATTCACTCCTTTCACAACTGTTAACTGGATATTCTGCATATCCTTGGTATTAACATGGGCAATAGGTAGATTAAAAAAAACCTCCCATGATCTCAGATGTACAGATACAAACTTTATAGAAAGATTCTCTTCAAGAATGAATGACAATTCATCAAGGGGAGAAACATGGTACTATAGCAGTTCACCATGTCCAAAGGCAAAGAATCATGAAACAACAGCCCTTATACAAGGAAAAGCAAGTATTTTGGTTGAACCACAGAAAATTGCTCAAGTTTATGTAGCTCAAAAGTATTAGAATACCTGCAACTGTAAAAGGCTCACCTTCCCTGTTGGAAAAGACTCCATGGAGTGCACACATGACTAGAAAGGGCAGAAGGAGGAGGTAGAAACACAGGTCATAACTAAGGTTAAGCTGTGTTTGACATGCTGTGAGGTATTTGGACTTAACGCTCTCTATCTGTACTTCTCGGACTGTAAGTGCAGACCAATTACTGGGGCATGTTGCTAAAATGAAGTCAAGGCTTCAGTAGGTGTGGGAAGGGGCCTGAGATTCTGTTACCTAACAAGCCCCCCAGGGCTGCTGGTCCTAGGACTACACTTAAAAGAGCAAGGGTCTGGGGCAGCGAGTCTGAAAATTGCTTGTGTATAAGAATCACCACCGGGGAAACTTCTTGCAATGCAGATTTGTGGGCATAAACTCATTCCAGAGATCTGAAGTGAATACAGGAACTTACATGTTGTGTGAGTACTCCCAGTGGTATTGAAGGAGGTGTACTCCATTCAGGGACACACTGAAAAGTAAAGAGTAGGGAGGCATTCATTCTTTTATTTTAAAAAAGAAAGGATAGCCGAAACTGGTTTGGCTCAGTGGCTAGAGCATCAGCCTGCGGACTAAAAGGTCCCAGGTTGGATTCCAGTCAAGGGCAGGTACCTTGGTTGAGGGCACATCCTCAGTAGGGGGTGTGCAAGAGGCAGCTGGTCGATGATTCTCTCTCATCAATGTTTCTAACTCTCTATCCCTCTCTCTTACTCTCTGTAAAAAAAAATCAATAAAATATATTTTTTAAAAGAAAGAAAGAAAGAAAGAAAGAAAGAAAGAAAGAAAGAAAGAAAGGACATCCAAATGAAGGAAGAGTGAAAAGTATTGTTTCCTTTTTAAAAAAATTTTTATTGTTGAAAGTATTACATATGTCCCCTTGTTCCACCCCCACCCCCTGCCATTGATCTCTTCTAGCCCACTCCCATCCCTTACCCCAGGCCTTCATCACCCTATTGTCTGTGTCCACAGGTTATGCATTTATTTTTTAAAAAGACCATGTGGAAGTGCACTGGGGGCCCTCAGTGAGAAAAATAATAAATGTTCAATATGATGAGGCTGGCCCTCTGAACTGTAACAGCAAGAATGCTTGTAGTGCCAATAGTTTCATGATTCTCTCCTAGGGCTGAATCTCAACTCATGAAATGAATGTAGCATCTTATACTTTAAGACTGGCCTAGTGATCTATTTCAAGGATTCTGCCACTGATTATAGCTCATAGTTCTTAGGAGGAAAAGATGACATAAATGTAGATTTACCTAGGATAAAACGAATGCACAGATGTTTCCGTAGCCTGCATTTATCACTGCTTAGTGTGCTTTCACCAAAGATGAGTGCTCCTTAGAGTCGCATAAAATATCGATACATTATGTGCGCTGCACCCTTGGTACAGGTTGCCTAAACAGGTTTAGATTGCACAATATATATTATAAATATGCTGAATGAGAAAACTTTATGTTACTGTTGTATAATTTTGGTGAAGTGTTCATAACTCAAAACAATACATTGTACTTCCACAAACTGCACCTAAATGTCTTTTTTTCATAAAGTTCCAGATATTACCATATCCAGGAAAGACCTGATGCCAGGCAGGTATGAATGAACACCTGTTACCATATGCACTGGTGGCTTGGTTGAATCAATTTGGACAAAAGATTAATGAGTATCTTAATTCGCATGGTAGATACAAAGGTAGATGAGTATTTTAATTCACATGGTAGATACAAAGAGGTAGTGCCACCGTAATGTTTGATAATGTTTAGGATGCTCAGCAGATTGTTTTGTTTTCTTTTTTCTCTTCTGTTTAATATACAGGTGTAAAATTAGAGCATTGACTTGATTAACCTTCCAAGTTTTATATTTTATACATTGCCTTTACTGAAATAGGGCTCAAAAGGAAATACAAGAGCATAAATGGATTCTGTCACTTAATTTATCATTGATTTCATTTTTAAAACAATACAACAGTGTACTTTTATCATCACAAATATTTTTTAAATGAATAGAATGTCTACACAATCAAAGTTATGAGCCACAGATTGGTAACTCTTAAAAGCTTAGTTTATGGGTTGGAAAACAAACCACGCCTTCCGCTATTTTCTTGATTTTTTAAATGGTGCAGTTCTGCTTAAAATTACTTTTAAGATTCCACAACCTCTGCAGCAGATTGTATTTCCAGAGATAACGGCAACAGTATTTTACATCCTACATGCTTTTTGCAAATGTGATCTGACATTCCACCAGCAACAGGTGGAGTCTAATTCCTATTCCCTTGCATCTGGAGTGGCCTTGGTGACTCGCTTGACAAATAGAATGTGACAGAAATGATGCTGTGAGGTTTCTGAGGCGAGGTCACAGGAAGTCTTGCAACTTCCACCTGGGCCTCCTCAAATTTGCTCTGAAAGACTCCCTCTCTCATCCCAGCTGGCAGGCTCCGAGAAGGCTAGGCCCACTGGAGAGGATATGAGAAGGGGATGTGGCTGACAGCCCCAGCCCACAACTAGCACTCACTCCTTCTTCACTCTCCAAGCTTTTGAAAAGCAATGGTAACCAAGCTCTCACCTCCCAGTCAACTCAATCAGAATCTCTGAGTGAAGGACATAAGCAACAGTGTTTGTAAAATGATTTCTAGGTGATTACAATCTGCAGCCAGGATTGAAAACCACTGATTGACTGACAACACAGTACAACCCTCAGATAAAAAGGAACAAATTTCTTATTCTCTTTCTGGTCCTTTAAACCTGAAAACTGATATAATACTCAAGCAGATATTTTATTTTTATTTTTTAATATATATTTTATTGATTTCTTACAGAGAGAAAAGGAGAGGGATAGAAAGCTAGAAACATCAATGAGAAAGAAACATCAACCAGCTGCCTCCTGCACATTCCCTACCGGGGATGTTCCAGCAACCAATGTACATGCCCTTGACCAGGATTGAACCTGGGACCCTTCAGTCCGCAGACCAACACTCTATTCACTGAGCCAAACTGGTTTCGGCTCAAGCAGATATTTTAAAGGAGATATAAATAAACATCCCATTCCTCAATTAAATAAACTAGAAGATAGGTCTTAAGTAATACTCCTTGAATCTTGTTTTTTGTTTGTTTGTTTTATGATTAATAAACTATTATGTGCAGTATTGTAGCTCTAAACATAATAGAATTCCAAGGAGAATACCACTTTTCCCACCAGGCTGCTCATTATTGCATGACCTAGTGGGGACAAATGTTTGTGAATAAATATTTGAAACATTAAGCAAAAAAGGAAAAAATATAGTGACTGAACTAAGTAGTTCACAACAGGTGTGGTTATCTTTCAGGGAAGATTTCAAGGGCATTATCTACTGCAGTTACAAATAGTTTTAGTGCTCCATGGCTGCCATATTGAAATTCTTAAACACTTGATCTTTGAGCTTGTGTTTTGTAGGTGAAGTCCAATGAGCCAATGGAGCATGAACCAGAAGCTTAGAGCCATAGCTCACAGTGTTCTCACCTCTTCCTCCCACCCCAGCCCAAAGCCCCTCCCCCCAAAAAAATCAGGATGTTGCTGCTCTCTGCCTGGGGAAGGGACTACTGGGTTGGTCCCTTCCAACTGGTAAAGAGCCTGGGTGTGGGCACAGGGAAGCAAATCAGGCATGTGCCAGTGCTCACAAGGGCTGCCAACCCCTTGGTGCACTTACTGTCCACCTGCAAGGAACCTTTTGCTACCCCCTCAATGTGCCAGGTATGTAGTGCCAGAGGATGCAATCCCTTGTGAGTCACCTGTTCATCCACTCAGCTGACTATGGGAAAAGGAGATTTACTTCCTCATCTCAAATGGAGGGGCTGTCTTTCTTCCTACCTTCTTTCCTACCTTCTTTCCTTTCTTCTTTCCTTCCTTCCTTCCTTCCTTTTTTTTTTTTCTTCTTAGTTTGACAAATTATGTAGCTGGCCCTAGTTATCTTTGTTTCAGAAGAAGTAATGCTTACATGAAATCTTTGTGAGAAATTACAGAAGCATGAACCCAGGAAGGTCGACTGCAACATTTTGTTTCAATTACGTACCTGTAATGTGTTAGATAATAGCATAAAATTGGACTAATCACTCATTCGCATTTCTCCAAAGAGGTGACAAAACAGAACTGATGTGCATTAATTGGATGGTAGACAAGTGATGAGAAAATACAAGTCAGGCAGTAAGAAGATAAATCAAGAAATAATTTCTCCTGTTTGGAAACTCCTAAACTTTATTCAAGTGGGAATTTGACCTTTCTCTTTCTACAGGATTGATTAAAAAAAAAAAAAAAATCCCCAAGCAAGAAACAGGTGGTAAGATTTGGGTAATGGTTTAAAGCACATGTGTCAAACTCAAGGCCCTCGGGCCAAATCCGTCCCTCCAGGCCTTGCAATGTGGCCCACACCGCCCTGTCATCACTGCACTCCACTGCGTTTCCATCACAATGACAGTTTATGACTGTTCAGTAAACCATTCGGCCCTCGATTTAGGCTGGATTTTAGATTTTGGCCCCTTCTCTGATTGAGTTAGACACCCCTAGTTTAAAGGGTCTAAAATAAACTGCAAGTCATAAAATTAAAAAAATAAATAAAATAAAATCTTGTGACTATAAAAGCTTTTATTAGAGTATTGAAATTCAGCATCTAATTTCTGGTTTTAAGACTATCCATCTTTCTCTGGCTGGTGTTGCTCAGTGATTAGAGAGTCAATATGTACACCAAAAGGTCTCAGGCTCAATTCCCAGTCAAGGGCACATACCTGGGTCACATGTTCTCTCTCAGATTCTGGTTGGAGTAAGTGCCAGAGGCAACCAATCAATGTGTGTCTCTCACATTGATGTTTCTCTCTCTCCCTCTCTCTTTCTCTCCTTCCCTCCCCACCTCCCTCCTTCCTACTCTGAAAAAGCAATAAAAAATATGCCCAGTTGAGGACTAAAAAAATAAAAATTAAAAAAGTATATCCATCTTGTGACAAATGACCTAGTTAGAAGATTCCTAAGAATAGCATTTCCCTTTATCAAAGGTCATTTAGAAGATTGATGTGACAACTAAAGTGAGATTGAACTTTGATAAGAAATGGTGTTAAATATTTGCAATTCTTTATATGATTTAAACCAAGATAAAATTTAGTATTACAGAACTCTGATTAACTTTGAAAACATATCAACAGTTTTTGTGACTTGAAGACACTCATTGCAAGGCAGTTTTACTTACCAGGCCAGTGTGAAATTGAGGTGTCAGCATATCAAAATATTTCATTAACATCATATCACAGAAGTCTGGATTGGATAATTTTTTTCCAGTTCTCTTGACAAGTTCCCACTTTTTACATGGTTGCCATTTGTGGGATTAATTTGGAAAGGAAAATAGAGTGGAAAAAGAAGTTGAGAAACATAAGTTGTATGTTTCTCAGTATCACAGCCAATAAACTGTCTCTAAAACAGACTGGCAGGCATGCTAAAGTGCGACTAAAACAGGAGGCAGGGGACATGAGAAGCCACACAAGGAATGCTGAAACACTTAGAAGAGGAGAAACCGTTTATTGCTTTACTCACTCTCTCACTCTTCCATGTGAACAGCAAGTAAAGAAAGAGAAATGCCTACTGGGACACATTTCCTAATGTGCAACAGAAAACTACCAGTCCCTGGGCAAAGAGATGGCTGCCCTTGTCTTTGATTAATTAGGTTATGAATCCTGGGGGGATAACCCGTATACTCAAGGACTGCTCAGGGCTGTGGAAGAGAGTGGGGGGGAAAGTACAGAGAAGAGAAGATTCTAAAAACAGAGGCTCAAAGGTCCTCTCTTTATCCTGATGTCAACTGTCAAAATCAGAAAGGGAAACCGAAAGTAGTTTCCAAGGTGTCACAGAGATGGCCTCCTCTCACCTGCATAATATCTCTCCCTGCACACTGGGGCCAGGAGAATAAACGTCTTTAGAACTCCCTTCTCAATGTCAACTCTTGCAGTGGAAAGAATGCTATAACTTCAAAGAGAACAGACCACATCTAATCGGTCAGGGTGCCTCTTGCTCCTTCCCAGCCTACTCTCTGAGAAGGGGAAGGATGGAGAACACAGCATGTGCCTTCCAGTCCCAGCTGCCTCTTATTATCTGGATGTCTTTGGGCAAGGTGCCATCTTTTGTAAAATTTAATTACCATTGAATGGAAGATATGCTAGCATTTTATGTATCACTCAGAAAAAGAAAACACAACTGACAGTTGTCTTCCTAAAATACATCAGTAGGAAGACAGCACAATGTCGGAGATGCTAACGTGAAAAATGACTGCTATGGTCTGAATGCTTGTGTTCCTCCAAAATTCATATGTTGAACACCTAGAGCCCAAGGTGATGATGTTGGAAAGTGATTAGATGTGAGGGCAGAGTCCTCGGGAATGGGATTAGTGCCTTTGTAAAAGAGCCCTAATCTCTATGGTGGGAGGGGAAGGGAAGGAATCTCTAGAGCCCCTCCCCACCATGTGAGGACCCAGCTAGAGGGCAGCAGCAGGCAAGCTGGAAGAGGGCCTAGGCCAGAACCTGACTGCTGGCACTCTATTTGGATTTCCAAGAACTGTGAGCAGTATCTGCTGTTTATAAGCCACCTAGTCTGTGGCATATTTTAGCAATCTGAGTGGACCAAGACAATGTGCATATCAAAACTGATGCAATCAGATCCTTAATGTTTCTAAGCCACAGCTTCCTCACCTACAGTATGTGGCCAGAAGCTACTTTACATTATTGAGAATTTAATGCAATGAAGCAGATTTCACAGCAGCTGGCATTTCATAACATTTCAATCAGATTTAACTATTATTGGTTGTTGTTGGTTTTTTTTGGTTTTTTTTGTGTGTGTTTTTGTATTTGTGTGTGTGTGTGTGTGTGTGTGTGTGTGTGTGTGTGTGTTTTAATTGAATCTACTTTGACCGAATGTCTAAAGAATCTGTGCAATAGATGAGGTGGGGTCAATATGCACTGACCATAGTAGGCTAGTCACAATCTTGTGAAAGTTTCTGCTGGAAACCTCGTGAGCATTTATAACTTTCTTGAGAAAGGCAGAGATGCAGAATTGTCACAATACAGTGCCAGGAGCAGTCACCAGAAGTGATTCTGACCGCCACCTGACTCTCCCACAGGGACCTCTATGTAAAAAAAATGCAGCCAGCTGGGCCCCGCTCAGATAGCATATCTAAGATGATCACTCCTTTAGGTATGACTTCAGGTCGTGATTAATATTGATCCTTTCTTTTGTGTGTGATACTGTGAATGTTATATGAAACTCCTCTTTTCACTTGCATACTATGGGGTGAAAAGGGAACGTGCGGACAGGCTAAAGAATGCATGTACTTTTATAAAAGTTCTTAAAATTTCTGACTAGCAGTAAAATTAAGTCAGCTAAGAGAATCTATACTACAGGTACAAAGGAGAGATTCAGTGTTATTTTCCTGAGAGCAAAACACTAGAGGCTGAATGCCTTTGAAATGCACTTGTAAGAAGCGTGATTGGCATCAGCTGTGAGGACAGAGTGACCAATACAGAAATAATGAGAATGAGGGCCTGCAGGCAGAAACACCATGAAGAGTATGATGAGTATGTGCATGACTGAAGATCAATATGTTCAGAAGCAATGGAATGGGTTTCAATGAAGGGGAAACATTGATTCAGATAGCCTGAGTGTGTGAGGAAGACCCAGGGCTAAAACTCTGACACCTGCCCACACTGACATGAATGACCTGGTGGGAGAGAAGAAGGCTTCTCCCTTTTGCATTGGTTGCCTTTCAGTACAAGGTGTGAGCATGAATGCATACATGTTGTCTCATTGTTAGAATCAAGGACTTTGCATCTTCAAAACTGTTTCCAAACACCTAAGTCCATTCTAATAAGATGGCTCATTGGTCTAAGGTCTGTATCATGAATCCAAAATAATCTATCCTAGGGCATAACGGTTAAGCTTACCATCTATTTTCACAGTTTAAAAATCCAAAATAATCTATGTTGGACATGAACCATGTTCATGGTAACATCACTATATCTCTTGCTTCTTTATAATTAGAGGTCTCTGGACTTTAAGATTGTCAGAGGGGTGAGCGTCACTTACTGCAGTAATGGGCTTTCAACCTGCTTGGAAAGGTTTCTTGATCCAAAGTTTGAAAGATCTGGAAATGACTAGTGTAGACTAGCTGAGTGCCCAACTCATTTTATGAGTCAGCTCTATTTTCTCCTTTTTTAATTAACACATTTCCACTAACTGCACCTTGTAATCCTTAACAAAATTTCTTCTAAAATAAAACACAAATAATCTGGAACCTTCTGTTTCTTCCCTTTTTCTCCATATTTGGATTTATAAGATCTAGGACCACATCCCCTATCCTTCCCCCACAATTGTCACATAACATTTTCTGACTGCTTTTGGAAGTAATTGTTATTAATAGTGAATGAAATCAACAATTTTCCAAAGTAAATCTCTGAATGAGTTATTTTAAACACTTCATATTTGTTATAACAAATAAAACAAAACACAATCTTTAGTACTCATGATGCTGCATGGATCAATTCTAAAATGTCTACTTTTTGTTTTGTTTTGTTTTTTAATTGTCTAAAGTTTTACATATGTCTTATTTTTCCCCAATTGACTCACCAGCCCCCAGCCATTCCCACCCGGGGCAAGCCCCCCACTGGCCCAGTGTCTGTGTCCATTGGTTATGCTAATATGCATGCATACAAGTCCTTTGGTTGCTCTCTAATCCCCACCCACTACCATTTGTCTCTGGATCTATTCTTGTTTATCAAATTTTGTTGATCATTATTATGATAGAACAATGCTATCAAGCAGGGGATAGGAAGAACAGGGTGTACCTTGAGACACTAAGAACTGGTCTCAATGAGTGAGATCACGTGATATTTATATTTCTCCAACTGGTTTATTTCACTTAGCATAATGCTTTCCAGTTCCATCCATGCTGTTGTGAATGGTAAAGGTTCCTTCTTTTTTGTACCAGCATAATACTAGTATTTCATTGTGTAGATATACCACAGTTTTTTAAACCACTCATCTGCTGATGGGCCCTTAAGCCCATTTACAAATCTTAACTATTGTAAATTGTGCTGCTATGAACATAGGGGTGCATATATCCTTTCTGATTGTTGTTTCTGGTTTCTTGGGATATAAAATTCTATTCATAAGCGTTTCTGGGAAGAGCTGTTTCAATTGTGTGAAGCTTTAAAACACTGTGCAAAATGGTCAAGTATTATCCGCCACTGGGATCATATGAACTCTTCTTTCAACAAATACAGGTGGTCCCTGGCTCCATAGAGCTTCAAGTCTACTAGTAAAGGCTGCTAAAGACAAGTATACCCACAACTTAAATATTGTATAATAAATGCTATAATAAGGGCCATTCTTTCAGGAGGAAATACTAAATGGGCAACGTACAGTAGTTGTTTAAGGAAGAATTCTTAGAAGTATCTTCTAAATCAAGCATGTCAAACTCACGGTCCATAGGCCACGTGCCTCATTTATTTGGCCCATGTTAGCCTTTGAGTTTGACATGCTTGCTGAAGTTAGAACTAATCAGAGGGTAAAGACTATGAGGTTTACAAAATATCTCTATTGTTTTTCTAGTTTTCCACATCTCTCATTATTCTAATGCTTTCCACTTCCCTGTCACTGGAGAAAGAAGTAATAGTGTTCTAGATTTAACTTTCCTGATGTTTTATTCACGGCTCTTACAATTAAAAGCAACAGAATTAAAATTAAAAAAAGCAACATAATCACTTCAACCTAGTTTAAGCAAAACAAACCAACAAACAAAAAACTCAACAACAAAAAACACAGGAATGTCTGGGGAAAAATAATGGGATAATCAAAAACTAGGGGAAGAGAGAAAACTTCACAAAGAGCTCCAACCAGGATCAGGAAAGCCAGTAGGCATGGCCTCGGTGTCTGCCTCTGACTCACTCCTCCTTACTAGATCTCTCTTACTTTCTCTCTTTTCCTTATCTTGACTGACTCTCACTGCTGCAATGAAAATGCACATAATTAAATAGCACATTCAGAACCTGAGTTTGCCTGTTCTTATTTCATGTCATCCACAGAAATAAATGACACATTTCTCAAGCTCAATGGCAAATTTCTAGAAAAGAGATTCTGATTGGCCTCACTTGAGTCATGTGCCCAAATAACCTGATAAACCAGTATTCTATTCACCTATTTCTCTGGCCCAAGAACCCAAACAGCAACTATTGCATCTCAAAACAAAGCAACACTCTTAAAAAAACAAACAAAAAAAAAACGCCCTGATGCTGTGTATTAAATGAGTGTGGTCCTTCCTACTCCAGCAAGACCAGCTTCTTGGTGTCTCAATGTACACCCTGTTCCTCCAACCCCCAATTCTGATGGCATTGTTCTACCGAATCACACTATCTTTAAAATTCCCTTTTGCCAATCCAGATCCATCATATGTTTTTCAAGACCTATCTTGAAAGGTAATTCTACAAAGGTAACCTTATGCCTCTACATAGTGTTCCTTTTACCGTGTTGTTCACATAATGCTTTACACGTGTGTTTTTTTAAAAACAAAAACAAAAAAACAAACATTTGCCTCATCAATTGAAAAGCCCTGAGTAAAAGATACATGATGTTTTGCATACCAACAGGCATGCAAGAGACAACTGCTTGTAAATAGGCAGCCTGTAGGCCAAATGGACTTATGAAGATGCTACGCAATTCATAAAGCTAAAAGAATTATATTTACTTTCAAACATTTAAATATCTAGATCACATGTGTCAAACACAAGGCCTGCGGGCCAAATCCATCCCGCGCTGTCATCACTGCACTCCGGTGCGTTTCCATCACAATGACAGTTTATGACTGTTCAGTAAACCATTCGGCCCGCGATTTAGGCTGGATTTTAGATTTTGGCCCCTTCTCTGATTGAGTTCGACACCCCTAATCTAGATAGTTCATCTAAAATACAGGTTTCCAGCTATTTTAAAAATGGAAACACATTGTGGAATAATTTCCCCTCCATGCCCTAATCCCTAGGACTTGTTAATATTATATATTACTAGAGGCCCAGGTCACGAAATTCATGCATGGGGGAGGTTACCTTCAGCCTGGCCTGTACCCAGTCCAATAAACCGACAGTCAGATATCCCTCTTGCAATCCAGGACTGCTAGCTCCTAACCACTTGCCTGCCTGCTGGCCTGATCACTGCCTAACCTAGGGGTGTCGAACTCAATCAGAGAAGGGGCCAAAATCTAAAATCCAGCCTAAATCGCAAGGCCTGGCGGGACGGATTTTGCCCGCGGGCCTTGTGTTTGACACATGTGGCCTAACCGATCCCCTGCCGACCTGCTGGCTCCCAACTGTCCTACCCAGCCAGCAGATAACCTATAATTGCCCTCCCCTGCTGACCTGATCACCCACAACTGCCCTGCCCAGCTGGCATAATTGCCCCTAACCACCTCTGCCTTGGCCCCATCACCATGGCTTTATCCAGAAGGAAGTCAGACATCCAAAAGATGTACAGTGACCTGGTCTAATTAGCATATTATCCTTTTATTAGTATAGACTAGAGGCCCAGTGCACAAAATTCATGCAGAGGGGGAGAAGGGTCACCTCAGCCCAGCCTGCAACCTCTCCAATCTGGGACCCCTCCAGGGATGTCCGACTGATGGTTTTGGCCTGAACCGTCAGTCAGACATCCTTCTCACAATCCAGGATGGCTGGCTCCTAACTGCTTACCTGCCTGCCTGCATGATCACCCCTAACTGCCACCCTTGCCAGCCTGATCACCCCTAACTGCCTCTGCCTGCCAGGCTGATGGCCTCTAAATGCCCCCCCACCGGCCTGGTCACTCCCAACTGCCCCCATCTGCCAGCTTGGTTGCCCTCAACTTCTTCCCCCTGCTGGCTGGTTGCCCCTCACTGACCCCTTCTGCCAGTGCAGTCAACCCTCACTGCCCCCCTCTGCCAGCCTGGTTGCCACAAGCAGTCTGCTAGTCAATCCTTTGGTCATCCCTTGCTAACTCCCTGCCAGCCTGGTCACTTGAAACAGAGTGCTGTTTGGTTATTATTGTGAGGATGTCATGACCAATTTGCATATTATCCTTTTATTAGTATAGATATGGCAAGCAGGAATTTAAATTGTAGGTGGCATTAAAATTGCTAATAAAGTGATTTGAAAATATATTATCCTGGATTACCCAGGAAGGCTCAAGATAATCACAAGAAGCCACACTTTCCAGTTCACCACAATATCATCTCTTCCTACAGTAGACATTATAAGCATTTCACTTCATGACACCTAAAATAGCCATTCAATGACTACATGACCAAAAGAGATATTAATATTATTAGACCTAACATTAAAGACTACATTGAGTGTGTGTATGTGTGTGTGTGTGTGTGTGTTTTACATAAAAGATAATGAGAAAACGTGTTGATAGTAGAATAAGAATTGTAGAATATTATGTCTTCCAAATATAGCCCATAAAATGGTAGTTTAAGGTATGGCTGTGGTGCTATGTGATAATATTATTGCTGAGTAGAAACATTTTGATGGAGTATAGCATGATTTCAGTAGAACTGGATAATTTTATTAAAGCACAATGTGTAAGCATTATATACTCTAGTGAATTTCAGAGAGAATTTCCTAGGCATCATAAACTTGAAATTGAAAGAAAAGTTGAGCATCACCACAGTTATCCACAGACAATTGAGCTAATTAAGCATGTGTTCATCCTGTTATTTAAGAACATCTGACAGCAAGTGTTCTGCAAAATGAACAACTCCATATGTCCAATACTATCCATTTCTATGTGCTTTACAAGTATGAAAAAGATATTACACAGTGCTCTTTTCCCAGACCAAATTCAGATCTTTAAAGCTTTTTATCACAGAATTACTTTGTTTCATCCAATAGCCTGAAAACCTTAGAGCACAAATTTGCTGTGCTTGGTGAAATGAGTATTTCAGAATTATTGATACTTGAAAACAGGTAAAAGAAAATTTAGGCTGCAATGATTTCAAAGCCAAATGAACTCAAAAAAGTAAAAATTAAAAGCCATGCCCAGGCAGTGTGGCTCAGTGGTTGAGTATCAACCAATGAACCAGCAGGCCATGGTTTGATTCTTGGCCAGGGTACATACCCAAGGTGGTGGACTCCATCCCCAGTGTGGGGCATGCAGGAGGCAGATGATCAATAATTCTCTCACTACTGATGTTTTTTTTTTTTTCTCTCTCTATCCCTCTATCTTCCTTTCTGAAATCCATTAAAATATGTTTGTTTGTTTTTAAAGTCAGTAAGTTTCTGCTTTAATAAGCTGAATTAAACTGTTGTCTCACTGTGGCTCCAGAAGTCCTCACTTCTGTGTCTTGGCTGAGCAGATACACCACCAGAGAGAGATAAGGCCCTATCACTGAACTTTGTGGTTAAAGACACAGATAGCCATCACTATTCAGACTCTTCTGAACTGTTTGTGTAATTTCATAAAACTGTTTTAGCATTTCCTTTCCCTTACAACAAGTATTCTTTTGAAAAGAGAGGTACAGTAAAATTATAGAAGTAAAATAGATGTCATGATGATAAAATTCTAACCTAATTTCCTTATTCATTAATTCAGTCTTTAATTGCCACAGACTTGTTAATCTATGTCTGAATCTCTTTCGTAGAATGGCTGTGAATCAAGTTAACCTACTAAATATGAATTTTCGAGCATGAAAATTCAACTTGTTCTGCAGCTGAAAGAACCTCAGCACCCATGAACTTATCAAAGTCAAATTTGAATCCAAACAAATGATAGAAATTTGAAAACTCACTGCTCCACGTCTGTTTGGTACTAAATTGAATAAATTAGCCCAAAGACCTGTTCACAGGATTCTGTGAAAGAGTAACTGCTTGAGTTTTCCTCCCTGCTGTGAAGCCACTCTCTAAAATGGCTACTTTAGAAGCCATTAGCCTTTTCAATAATTAAGTTTAAATCACCAAGGGAGACTCCAAATTCAAGTACAGAGCTAATATTCATAGAATCATTGCCAGCTGGCAAGCATTTTCCTAGTCACTTTAAAGATGCTTTTTATTTTAAAAATAAAAACTTTTATGGATATTTATTATTAGTTTCTCAAATCTTCAGATTAGAAAAGCAAGGTCCAAAGAGGTCACATAACCCAATGAAGTAAATAGAAAGCCATTGGGACTCCCTCTTCTTTCTATTACCCACCCACTGCCACCACCTACTATAAAATAGACAGTGACATGAAGAACTACAGCTTGTTCACCCACAAACTAAGGATGTCTTTGTTTGCACAATTTTCTGTAAATTCATGAAATATTTTATATTATAAACACGTTTTATTACAAATATTTTAAAACATGGTTTTACACACACACAGTACACTCTCATTTATTACCTCTAGATCACATGTGTCAAACACAAGGCCCGCGGGCCAAATCCGTCCCGCCAGGCCTTGCAATGTGGCCCGCACCGCGCTGTCATCACTGCACTCCGCTGCATTTCCATCACAATGACAGTTTATGACTGTACAGTAAACCATTCGGCCCGCGATTTAGGCTGGATTTTAGATTTTGGTCCCTTCTCTGATTGAGTTCGACACCCCTACCTCTAGATCATTACTATCTGGTTTCATTTTCAGGATAAGAAGCAATGTGGATTCAAGCAATCATTTTTAAGGCTATACACAGTGATAAGGTTTCTGCATTGTTTTCAGAGCTACATGTTCTTGATCTTTCTGTTTCTCCCTTAAGATGGTTTTCTTTGCAAGGAAGCTTCTCAAAGGCTTAATTCTTGAGAACAATGTAGTATAGCTGGGTAATTAATCAGAAGTGTACTGGTATAAGCCTCTCCTGCTTTCTCATTTCTTGTGTTTAAAAGTATGTCTACTTCTACACAAACATATTATTTTAAAGGTTATTTATGTATCATTTTCCTAATACTATGATTGCTTATAGTTTATATTTATTAAAGATAATGAAGAGAGTGAATAGAAAGAAGTGTTTATATTCCATCATGAAAAATGTATCCTTAATATTATATGCATATTCTGGTAGCTTTTTTCATTCATATAGAAACGTATTCCCAGGAATAGATGGTTCACAAGTGTCAAGATAGCACTCAACACTGTCTCCTTGATTCTTCTATAAAAATCTGGTTATTATTGATCAGGAAAGGAGTAAAATGAGAAAAGCAGATTAATACAAGGAATGCCATTTATACACCTTTGCCAAAAAGCTGCATTTAACACTCCAAGTCTATTCCCAGCTGATTGGTGGGGAAGGGGCTAGACAAAAACAATGTAGATGCTTATCCAGTAAAGACTAAGTGACATGGAAAATAATTGACTGTTGTGGAATACAGGGGCCACATGCTAACCTGACAAGCTCAGGGGAGGCCTGCATGGTGGTCTTGCAAACTCAGAGACCTAAAGTAACCACAGAGGATGGTCTGAAATTAAACTTCAACTAAAAGCATTTATGAGGGGTAGTTACATCCTAGACCAGTATTTTCACTGACAAGGTCAACCTTTACCTTAAATAAGCCTATCTGTCTTTTGTCATCTATAATAGCATACCCTTGAAATGTCTGGGTAACTTGTAACTTCCCTTTTTCTGGACCATTTGGGGCACAGCCTAATGTGTCTGGGACCAGGACAGATACCACAAACTCCTTCAATGTTATCATGTTAATTGTTCCTGCATTCACCTCAGTATGTATCTATCATTTTACCTTTTATCCAATCTCAGGGGTCCCCTCCCTGCCCCTCACCCTCAACCCATACCCCATGCCTTTGTTTCCTCCTGACTCTCTAATCTATCACCAATTAATTTCATGTAGCCCACCTATGTCCCTTCCTTTGATTACAATGTATAAATATAGATATAACCCGCCATTCTCCAGAGCATTATCTCAATTTATTGAGGTTCTGCTTCCGAGCATATATCGACAGTTGGCTCCAATAAACTCACAAAAAAATATTTACAGGTTTATAAGTTTTTATGTTAACACTGTCAATCATGCCTGCAAACAGGTAATTGGCTAGGGTAGGAGTGGCCACTGAAAGTATATGACTAAATTTAAAAAAAAAAAAGGAGTCTCTCTCCTTCTCTCTCTCTCTCTCTCTCTCTCTCTCTCTCTCTCTCTCTCTCTCTCTCTCTCTCTCTCTCTCTCTCTCTGTTTTTCACACACACGCACCACCCACACACACACACACACACACACACACACACACACACACATGCACACACACACACACACACACCATCCCTCTTGGGACTCCTGCTCCCTTGTGCCCACATGGTGTGTGGCCATGTTGGACTCCACACATGGACTGATGGAATTTAATCTGTCCTAAATGCTGAACCACAGTGGGCTGCAACATAGAATAAAAACTAGGGACACTGGTCATGTTTCTGACTTTACTGAACTCCCAGTGGCACCTTATCAAGATTGGCATAAGGGACACAGAACTTTGGAACACAAGAAATATAACCTTATGCAAATAAAGCCTTCTTCTACAGTTCATCCTCCACAGGTACTTCTGAAAATGCTTCTTTCAGCTGCACCGCAAAAATTTCACTCCCCCAAATGACAGCGGAGTTTCATCCACAAGCAACATCTTGGCTCAAAAATCAAGTATCAAATCCATTAGAAATAAAATCCAATCCAAAAGAGTAGTATATTTTTTTAGTTTCAAAACACTTAAACCCACCTTAAAGGTAATTGCTTTTCTAAAATCTTTTCATTTTCTATATTCTTTCTTAGAAGCCAACCAAAATATTTATTTTAACATTACCTCAAGATGCAAGAAGAATCTTACCTATATTGGGTGATATTTTAAAAAATATTGACTGCAGAGAGAAAGGGAGAGGGAGAGATAGAAATATCAATTTCTAGAGAGAGAGTGAATCATCAATTGACTGCCTCCTGTATGCCTCTCACTGAAGATCGAGTCCACAACCTGGGCATGTGCCCTTGACCAGAATCAAACCTGGGACCCATCAGTTCACAGTCCTACGTTCTATCCACTGAGCCAAACCAGCTAGGCTTGGTGATATTTCAGATACTACTGAGAAGGTAAGTCCATCAGCAACATATATGCAACTTCACCCTTTAGGTGGCAATATATCTTTAGATGCAAATCTAATACATTTTGAATGGATTCTTACTAACTTCATTTTTATCAGGTGACAATTTTTAACCCATTCTATAGATTTTTTGGTCTATCTACAGTGCTCAAACATCCTGAAATTTCCAAGAAAGCTCTGATTGCAAAATTTCTCCTCTTCAGTCTTTTACCCTATTTTACAATATATTGGGAAACACAATATTTAAAATAATACTAACAAAAAGCAAAATGCTTATATAGGATTTTTTGTCTCCTTCCTGTTCATGAAGTTGCAAAAATCAGAAAATGAGTGTGGGAAATAAAAATCCACTCTCTACACTAGACCAAAATATCTCTATGGCACTCAGTCAACAATGAATGGACTGCAGAACTGTACAAATAGCAATAGTATAAATTAATCAGTACACACAATTCACTCTTTCAAAGTTTGTCACAAATTTAATAGAAGCTAAAATGAGTTTCTGGGCTAGTTCTATTTTATTCAGTTTGATAATTCATTGATTGCCAGACAAGAGAAAGATTCCAAGCAATTTTATTTAGGACATTGTACCAGCATACATTAGATTTCTTGGATTCTGGTGAATAGAACATATTAGAAGCTCTTTATCTTTTAAAATGAAAGATTTCCTCTCAGTAGAACATCTTAATAAAGCAGATATTTTTGGTTATAATTATTATTACTAAGAACATCTCTCAGTGGTCTGGGGAAACATCTCCCCTATGAACCTATAGAACAGGATTCATCTATTGTATCTCACTATCTGAGTCTCTGAACTCAATAAAATGAACATAGGAAACTTTCAAATCATATTACAAAAAAAATGGTTATGAGTAAGGTTTGCAATAATAATTTTTTATATTAAAGTCCAAAGCAAAAACTCTGCAAAATAAGAAAATATATGCATATTTTCTAAAGAACTCAATGTCTACAATAGCATCTTAAAAACTAATTCAAATATCTCTTAAATTTTACTCAAGCTTTCAGGATGCATTCAAGGTGTCCACCTTTGTAAGTATATACAAAACTTATAGTCTCGAAATTCATAATTTTTACACTTTGATATCCATCATGTTTACTGGCAACCTCAGCAACTGCTTTTCAAACAGGACTCCAGGTTTAGGCACAGCATTCTTCAAATTGGGTTTCCCATCTCCCACTTCTGAATTTTAAAAAGTTGCTCAGTCATGATTTCTTCCCTAATGGTTCAGAGGATATCATCTGGGGTCTAGAAATCCTCCACTTAGGGTTCTTTAATTTTGAGTTAAAAGTTTGTATATAAATATAGGGTATCCCCAAAACTATAGATGCACTTTAACAGCTGATAGTTCAATTTTGAAAATGAAGTGTCCTATCTGATAAAAAAGTAATATGCAAATTGACCATCACTCCAAGACACAAGATGGCTGCCCCGTGTGGTCAAAGATGGCTGGCTCCATGTAGACACAAGATGGCCACCACAAGATATCTGGCAGGGGAGGGCAGTTGTGGGAAGTTAGGGGTGACAATGCAGCAGAGGAGGGCAGTTGGGGGTGACTAGGCCAGCAGGGAAGGGCAGTTGTGGGCAATCAGGCCAGCAGCAAAGGCAGTTAGGGGTGACCAGGCCAGCAAAGAAGGGAAGTTGGGGGCCAGTAGGGGAGCAGTTAGATTTTAATCAGCTTGACAGGAGAGTGGTTAGGGGGTGACCAGGCTGGCAGGCAGAAGCAGTTAGGGGCAATCAGAAAGGCAGGCAGGCAAACAGTTGGGAGCCAGCAGTCCTGGATTGTGAGAGGAATGTCCGACTGCCCATTTAGATACAATCCCAGTAGCATCAGGTCTAAATGGGCAGTAGGACATTCCTCTAGGGGTCCCACATGGAGAGGGTGCAGGCTGAGCCAAGGGACACACAACCCCCATGCATGAATTTTATGTACTGGGCCTCCAGCCTCTAATGTGTGTGTGTGTGTGTGTGTGTGTGTGTGTGTGTTTCTCTCTTGAGTTAGTTCAAACATCTTACTGGTTTCCTCTTTAAATAATGAGTAAAATAAAACCTCTGATATGTTAATTTTATATCTGTATGAGAGCTCTGATTTTACCTTTTTATACAAAATTATTTTTTAATAATACACTTCTAATTTTTTTCTAGGCAGATCAAGTGTTGCCATAAACTCAATAGGTCATCTTAGAAACTTTATTTACTTTTTCAGGAAATAGTGAATATATTTTCTGTCCTGAGCTTTTTAAATTATACCAGAGTTTAATAGTTTTATATAGGGTGTCCCAAAAAAATTATACACACAGTTTGAATAATTATAAAGACAGTGTTTATCAAAACACATTTCATTTTCAAAACTTAGTTATTAACTGCTAAAGTGTGTATACATTTTGGGGGGCACTTTGTATATACTAAGAAAGCAAATTTATAAAATAATGAAATAAAGTATATTTAAAAATTTATCTTTGAAGGTACAAATGAGAGCCTAGGTAGCAGTGTGATTAAATCAGAACACCAAAAACAGAGGCAATGATTCTACTCCTATCCGTGCTTATTGGAGGGACTTTTCCCAGATTCATCTCTCCTAATCTACCCAGACACTAACCAGAATTGTACATTGTTTACTTCTTAATTGCCTCCTCTAAATTAAGAATAGATTATTAAATTGTTTTATAAATTGATCTTAGTGAAGAAAACCAGGATTCTTAATGTCCACAATTGATGATTTATCTGCAAAAATCTGTATATTGTGTATATTGAGAAAGAACCTGCATAAGGGACAAATCTATTTTTTAGAGATCTCCTCTATGACAAACGTTAATTCTAAGACTCCCAAACCATTTTCCATACAATTATATTGATCATTTTACTCCAACAAATTTCCAGAAGAAATTAATACTCTTCTCTCTGTTGTTTGAAGGATACTCTCTTTGGAACAGTTAACATGGTCTATTGGAAGTGGTAGAGCTGATATATGTGTAAGATACTCATGTACTTATCCCCTCAGGCCCAGTTTTGCCATACTGGAAATAAATTCATCATTGGAAATTGTTTAAAATTGAAACATACTTGCAACTTATTAAAGCAACCAAAGCCCAGAAGAGGTGCAGCTCAAACTTTTTCCAACCTGATTTATTAAGCCAATAAACCAGAATGGTTCTTTAGGAGATATCAAACTTTATTGGATATAGCCAATAAAATGGAAGAAAACAGGTGTTTACAAGTGTGCATAAAGCACCAGCATATTTCCACTCTGAAAATTCCTATAAAAGTTCAAATTTATATAAAGATTCTAACACAGATACATAAATATTGAACCAGAGAATTGGCTGTCTCTATATTTTTTGTTGCTTATTTCATCCAAAGAAATTTTTGAAGGTCTTTTTATCTAATCCCTAGACAATTAAATTACCACAATCAGTCTTTACACTAATAACCTATTTTAATGTATATTGTGAATGGCCTACGGAAACATAATTAAAAGAATAAATTTGATGAATTATTAATACTTTTCAGAAGCTAGTCATTAGAGTCAATGGTAGTGTTACCTGCTTCATTGTTTAACAAGACATATTAGATAAAACCATGAAAAACTGTAATCTTGTAGGAGAAATGATGAGTCATAACATATAATGTATAATTTTTTTTCCACATAACGCTTCTAAGAAAAAAAAAAATAGGATGCTCTCTTTCTAGGATGTGGGAAAGGATTCTCATGTGATCTGTTTTAGATGGACAACCTCTCTGAGTAGCTAAGAGACATGAGGCATTTCAAAGAGGCAGATGACTTCATTATCCAAAATTTTGAGGAGGCGATAATGACTCAAAAGATGAATGTACTGGGCTTCATTTTCTAGAATTATCAACTTTAATTAACTGAAATTTTCCAACAAAATAGATAGCTATCTAATGTATCTAGGGTGGAAAAATTGAAGACAATGAATTCACTTCTCTTGCTATCTACCTATGCATAGATAATTGTAAAATGAAGACAGGGATTATAATTTTTGGACAAATACATTTATTCTGGAAGGAATGGACTTGTCCTCTGCTAACTAAAATAGGCAAATTCAATGTTGTATTACAAACTTTATGTGAACTTCAATGGAAACAATTTCAATTTGATCCATTTACTAATTTCTTGAAAGAAAAAAAATACACATATGTAGTTAAATTAACTGTTCAAGATTAAAAGGAAAAGTCTGTTCTTAGTTTAAAAGATGGTCTTTCCCTGAGTTCAGAAGCTATGTTTACTTCCCTGTACCCCCATTTGAGGTAGGCTTTCTTTCTGGTCAATAAGGTGTGGCATCAAAGAGAATGGAGGATGTAGAGACATAAAAAGAGATAGATTTAACTACTCCTTCCTTGATCTCATAGTTTCCTGATAATTAACAAGTAAGAGAGCTCTATTACTTTATTCTTATAACAAAGAAAATTATTTATAAAGATCAGTAATAAAATGGATAAGTTCCATATTGAAAAAAAAAGAACATGAACGGAAACCAGTTTGGCTCAGTGGCTAGAGCATCGGTCTGCAAACTGAAAGGTCCCAGGTTCTATTCCAGTCAAGGGCATGTACTTGGTTGCGGGCACATCCCCAGTAGGGGGTGTGCAGGAGGCAGCTGATCAATGAATCTCTCTCATTGATGTTTCTAACATTCTATCCCTCTCTCTTCCTCTCTGTAAAAAAAATCAATAAAATAATTTAAAAAAAGAAAAATATGAAACAAAGAAATGATTTAAAAGTAGTAAGGGAGGTAGTAAGAGTCCAAGGAAAACAGTGTTATGTGAGTTGCTGTAAAATACATCAAAGGAATCAGATCAAGCTGTTTCAGGTGTTACATTACCATTGTTTTTAGGGCACTGATAAAATAGTATTTCCTTGTAGACAGAGGAAACACATTTGAATTGAAGCTTAGTATTCAAAACTACATGGTTTATATATATTTCACAACATGAACCAAAGAACATTGCATTGGTAAAACTACATGATGATGGAAACAAATATAAACTCTCCAAAGAGTATTATTTTGGTTAAGAATGGTAATCGCTTCCCAATCAATTCTATATTGCTAAATGGTGGTTTAAAAATATAGAATGGTGTCTGATAAATCTCATGAAATTATCTACTCCGTAGTAATTTAAAAGAATGGTAACTAAATCAACAAATATTTTTAAGTCCTACAGTGAATATTTATTGTATTACTTGGAGATGTTTTAATTTACAGAAATCCTATAACACTAGTTAACTTATCTGGCATTTCAAAGCAGAAGATTGCATTCAAAAGTTCAATTCATTTGCTGAAACCGGTTTAGCTCATTGGTAGAGCGTCAGTCTGCGGACTGAAAGGTCCCAGGTTCGATTCTGGTCAGGGGCATGTTATGTTGATTGCAGAAACATCCCCGGTAGGGGGTGTGCAAGAGGCAGCTGGTCGATGTTTCTCTCATCAACATTTCTGGCTCTCTATCTCTCTCCCTTCCTATCTGTAAAAAAATCAATCAATAAAAAATATATATTTTTAAAAGTTCAATTCATTTAATTATTTTTCACTTAAAATGAATTAAAGTTTCTTGCCTATTTATTTTTTAATTTCTATATTAATTAAGGTATTAATGTGTCCTTATTCCTCCAAAACCCCCTCAACCTCATCCTCATTCATGCCTCACCCCCCCTGTTTTCTGTGTCCCTTTGTTAGGCTTATATGCATGCATACAAGTCCTTTGGTTGATCTCTCCCTCTTATCCCTCCCTCCCCTACCTTCTCTGAAGTTTGACATTCTGATCAATGTTTCTCTGTCTCTGGATCTGTTTTTGTTCATCAATTTATGCTGTTCATTATTTTCCATAAATAAGTGAGATCATGTGATATTTATCTTTCTCTGCCTGGCTTATTTCACTTAGCCTATTTCTACTACAATCAATGGAATTGAGTTTGAAATAAACCTAACTTAAACCTATTTGCATATATGATCAATTGGCTCAGAAGTTAGAGATGAAATGGCTACTTAAATTAAAGATATAATTAGCACAAATAATAACATCCACTCTAATAAAGACAGAATATGCAAATTGACCGTAACTCCACAACAAAGGTGGTGGCGCCCACACCAATAAGGAGGGGATATGCAAATTGACGTGACAAGGCAAGAGGCAGAAGGCTGCTCCAGGCTGGAGTGAAGGTGGTGTCAGCAGCTGGGAAAGGGAGGCCTATTCTTGCACAATGTGTCTGTCTGGAAATTCCTGTTTCTGGAAGTTGAGCTAGAACATGGAGAACTTCTGATAAGACTAAATATGCACTTACATTTTGGTTATAAGCGTTATGAGCCACCACCGACTCGATCACATCTGTGCTCTATTTTTATTACTCTTGTGCCTTAAGTAAAGTCTAGAATAATTGTGCTGTGGAGCATTAGGGAGAGAAGAGTCCCCAGGTGAAGACTGGAACAGCAATGCTGGCCACAAGCATCATAAGTTGGTAGCTGGTGTCTGAGAAGGATCTTTCACAAGGTCCACCAGCAACAAGGTCAAGACATGAAGGCCAGAACAAAGCAAGAGAAGCACCCGTTACAAAGCTTGGATGACCTGCTTGTGAGAAACTCTCAGAGATAACTGAGAGGACCTTAAGGGAAGGTTGACTGATGTATAGAAATAACATATCACATATTAAAGATCCAGGCTGGTGAGCCTGATGGCATATGGGAATACATATGTAAATGTGTATCACATCTACTTCCAGTTTTGCATTCTAATTTTGCTTTGAGTTTAATCCTATAACCTGAGCATCTGCATATGTAACTGAATTGTCATTTAATGTACACTTTTATTGGTTGTATACTATTCCTCTATCTGAATAGAATTTAAATATTCCCCTTTATTGAGGATTTAGTTTATTTTTCCTGTTCAATAATTTGGCAGTGCATGTTTCTATACATACTTTCCACCTCTGTAACAATTTTTAACTGAATCAGAAATTATGACCCTGTCTAAGAAAATAGTCCAAGTCCATAGCTAAGACAGCAAATACTGATATCCAAGGAGAAGAAATAAAAATGTGGCAGTCCATACAAAGTCTGAGTGGGAAACTCGGGCATCAAGGCAACTTTGAAATTTCTCATAGCTTAGTGTGTTATCTTATTTCTGTTCCTCATTTCCAGTCAGTTTCATTGTCCTGAATTTCTCTCCACAGCCACTTTATTGGCTAACTGGTGATTCTTGCTCCCTTCAAACTCAGCTTTTCCCCAATTCCATCCTCCTTACACTAATTCAACTTCCCTATTAGGACCAAGTTTCTTATCCCTAAACATAACTGGAATAATTTTTATATTATTTATTCAAAGCACACACTGAAATATTCAATTGGTACAATAAGCATAGTACAGGTTTTATATGAGTTCATCACCAGTCCAATCATTGCTGGACAGAGAAGGGTGTGGTCTTGTACTTAATAAGACCTCATGATGGTTCTGCAAAAAGGCAAAATTGGGTATTACTGACAGTAGATATAATGTTTATAATATTCTGGTTTTGGATATAAAGACATGGTATTTCTCCAGTTTTGGGGTCTATGAAAAAAATCTACAAATATTTGATGGAAGATATATATTCATATTGCATTTTAGAGCTATTCCTAGATTTATTTTCTTATAATTTAGAATAGCTTTAAATCTTCTATAGTTGATTATTCATTAATATTAGTATATAGGATAATATTATGATTGTTTTTCATTCTATCATTTCCTTAAAATTTTTTATTCTAATTATAAGATTTTTTTGTTGATTATATTAAACTTTCTGGGTGAAGAATCATATTATCTCCATGTAATGATAATCTCTTTTCCAATAGCTTTGTTTCAATTCTTACTTCTGACCTGAGCTTCAGAATTGGATAAATAACTGGCCACATGAATTTCAACTTAATGTTTATTAAGCATACTGATCTTCAATTGCTGTTCCACATCCCTGCTCCCCAAAAGCATTTATTTTTCATTTAATGATAAAGAATCAATCTCATTGCTTAGGAAAATAAACAAACAAACAAACAAAAAACAAGTGTTAAAAAACAAGTGTTACCTTTGGCTCTTCCATAATTATGCATACCTTACTACAAATCTAACTGTTAGTTAGCCTCCCAAATATATATCCTAATTGAACCATTCTCACCTCCTCTACCCTGATCATCCTATCCCAACCCACTGTTTATTGCTCACCTGAACTACTGTAATAATCTCCTAATTGACTTCCCTCTTTTCCCAACCTCCTTTCCCTACATCAAACAGAGCAGCCATGACATTCCTTCTAAAACGTATGCCAGATCAAGACACACTCCTTCTTAATGTGATCAAAAATCAACTCACTAAAATCAGAACTTCCCACAAAAAAAGCTTAAGAAAGAAATCCAATACCCACTGAATGGCAAAGCTATGAGTTGTCCCACTAGAGCTGTTTTGTGTAGGAAACTTGCTTTAAGAGAAGAGATCTCTCAGTCAAGAGAGGAAAGAGGGTATCACAAGAGAATTCCGCTATAACTTCAGTGTCCTCATCTTCAATGTTTCTGATGCCAGATGGGCCTCTTCCTTTACATCATTTGATTATGTAAGCGAATACAATCTTAATTTTGGCCCAAGCTATGCTGAGTTAGGTTTCTCTTGCTTGCATGGAATCTCAACTGCTCCAATCAATGTGTACTGTTCTGAGATGAATTCTAAAAACAAACAAACAGAACCACCAACTTATCTCTTCTTGGGAAAAATCTAACAACTATTGGTTTCTCACCAAGGCATAATGAAACCTTGGGATAATAGGTGTAAGTAAAGTATCTAGAGAGTGTCTTTATTTCTAGTTCTGGTTCTTTTCCTAGGATCAGCCCTGGCACTGTTCATGCTCCTGGCACTTACCAAAGGGGTAGAATAAGTGTAGTAGCAGCAATAAAAATAGCTGAGGCATGAGAGAGCATTGGTTACAGGTTCTCTAGGTCTAGCAGCAGGTCAGCTAAACAGTGTGATCACAATAATGACAGAAGTTGGTGATAGTATCTAAAACTGAGCATAAGAAGAGTAAAACCAGGAAAACAACAATAAATAAAACAAAACCAGAGAGCTCAGGAATTGATCAGTAAAAACAGGTCTAGATTGGACACTCAATTTTAACCACAGTACACAGAAAGGGTAACAATCTGTCCATTATTAAGAAATATCCTTAATATGGTTTTAGAGAAGTTAACAGTTATTCAGTGGCACATCCAGTAGATTCTATCTTTACAAATATTAAGTATAGTATTAAATCCTAAAATGTAATTATTATTAATAAGAATCCTAGTTCTAGACTTTAAAATTAGGATGGCTTGACTAATGCAAAACAGCCTGGATTGTAATTATTGTGTCCTTTGATGTTGCCTTCATAGATTAATACTGCGAGGCTGTTCATCTGATTCTTGGGTTTCAATGACAACAAAAAGAATTTAGGCTAATGATGAAAAAACTCTTTTGACAGTTCAAGTTATTAAATACTGACATAATATATAAAAGTGATAACTGACTCATTTTCTCTCAAAGCCTAAAAGAAAGCATAGATTCCAATCTTTGTGGGATGGCTTAATAATAGTAGCTTATATTGGAAGCAAATGGAGGACTGAATAACTGCCAAATTCCTTCAAATTTGATGATTCAAATTGTGTGACAAAGTTCCTCTTAGGCACCAGAAGTCTACGTCTGAAAGTTACTCCAGTGTGCTGGTGTGCATCATTGTGTATTTTCATTTCTAATTCAAAACTGTATTTGTGGTGGGAAGAAAAAAGGAAGGAAGAAGAAGTACGGTAACATTTGTTACCTTTTCTTTATTTACTTCCTTGGAACTATATAGAACCAGAATCAGAAGTAGTATTTATGAATACAAATTACAAATAGAATATAGGCTTCTAGAATCCTGGCAATGGTAGTTTATCACTATATTCTTCTACATAAAACACTTTCATTGCAGTATAATTTTATTTTGAATTAAATAATAAGCAATAATTTTGTCATTTGGGGAGGCAGAGAAAAACTCTCTAAGTAATGCTAAAAATAATTAAATACTGTATTTCAATCTGATACCAAAACACAGATACTTCACGGTTTCAGGTTCCAATGCTAGGAACCTGATGAGTAAAATCACCTAAGACTATACAAAAGCATTTTTAAGGTATTTTAATAAATGGCTGCTGTAAATATTTACTTAAAACATTTGTAAGAAGACTATGTGTTCCTCTAAAATGGAAGTTGAATTATTTTATGTTTGTGGAAAATATTAGATTCTTCTAGCAACCATTATTTTTTTTTCTCAGACATTTTTTTTAAATAAACTAAGTGCTTATAAAATGTATTCTTAAAGAAATCTCACATCTATAACTGAGCTTTCAATCTCATAACTTGAGTGATTGGATGTGGGAAAAGATAAAATCTAAGTTTAATAATACCAATGAAGAGAAAGCTTGAAACCTGGGAATTGCTTTGAGACACATATTAAGTTGGGCCGGGAGACAATATAAATGCAAAGACAAAAACTGGAAGAAAAGGCATTTCTGAGAAAAATGAGTTCAGGTTTTCAGGGAAGTTACACAAAGAATTACAAAAGATATATTGCTTTTAGAAGAAAAATAAAAGGAGGGAAGAAAGGAAAGAAAGGAGGAAAGACAGAAGAGACTAAGCTAACAAAGAAGGTACTGATGCATCTTAAATCACTGAAGTTGTAGGCAAACCAATAAAATGTGTTTAGCATCATTAATATACATGTCGTCACAGATGACTTCTCAGAAGCAAACAAATGACTTGTAAATCTTAAGTACACCAAGCGGCCTATGATCATGCAATTGTAGTGAGAATACATGAAGCGCCGCAGAGTAAATGGTGTATCACTCTGATTCAGTGCTTGCTGTCATTTTCACAAAGATGCATACACAACCAAAAGCAATGTATGAGTGACTCTGGAGGGATATTGAAGAGACGCTGAGCATATATACACAGCTATATAAATTGACTCTCGTCCATAGGTAATTTAGAGACAGAAATAAACCATGTTATTATAACACAATGTAGCTTCTCTTGGTACCATCAAGACAATAAATATAAAAAAAGACACTTTGAGTGGTTCTATAAAGTCATAATGAAAATGACTTTCATATGGAAAATGCTCATGCACTGTTTTCAAAGATTAATTCACTTGAAATTGATTTGTTTAAAACCATTTCCAACTCCTGCATCCTGACATGCTTGATTCTTGGTCATTAAGCAATGAACCCTTTTGATGTTAGACCACATAATCACATTAGTGAAGCTGAAATGTACAGCAAAGAATTGTATTTAAAAAGTATAACTGCCAAAAGAAAAAGAAAATTAAAAGCATTTCTACCCAATCACTGAAAATTGTATTCTCAGTAATTTTTTGGATTAAAGTGACTGCAACTATAATGTGTCTGTAACAGTGTTTAAACAGCATTCTATTACTACTAGTTGCTAATACACACAAGAGTTTATCAAGTAATAGAAATCAGTTTTTATAAAGTTGGTTCAGCTCTGTGGAATATTATCTCAAAATTATAGGAGTGGCCAAGAGTAGAACTCCAAGTCAGGCCAATGTAGGTGTCTGTGTTCTCTTCAGTGTGACTTTTTTGGGAAAGTTACATAAAGCTTTGTAAGCCTCAGTTTCTTCATCATAAAAATGGGAGATAACATACGCTGTTTTAAGGATACAAATTTGGAACTAGTACATAAGTAAGTTCTGGGGATTTGATGTATAGAATAGTGACCATAGACAACAATATTGGATTGTAAACTTCTAAATGGTAAGAAAATTACCATTTTTCTGAGTTGTGCCCACCATCAACAGGGAAATCATCATTATGGGACACGACAGAGGAGTTAGCTAGCACCATGGTAGTGAACATATGGCAATTGGTACCAAATCAACAGGTTGGGCATCTTAAACTCACACAGTGTTACGTCAATAATATTTAAATTGAAATAAAGTTAAAAAAATGTAGGAGATCATCATGTATAGGTTTGTTATGGGAATTAAATACAATAATGTTGTATAGAGTGCTGATGGCAGAAAGCCCCCAATAAAAATTTTAAATGTTACTTTTATTATGAGTTAATTTTTTTCTATCAAATAGGAATAGTAACTGGGTTTCATTGGTCTCATTGGTCTTTTCATATATTAAATAGATAAGAACTAAAATGTAAAATTCCATAGAGAACTTTATAGTTTCTTTCCTCACAAGTTTTGCAATAACCTAGGGGCAAAATTACCTTAGAGAAAGTGGGGAGAGGTGAGGAGGGGAAAAAAGACAAGACCTAGGTTAGTCCTATATTAGTCAAGTCCAGAATAATTGTGCTGTGGGATATTAGGGAGAAAAGAAATATTTACCAAGAATCTCACAGCCCCCTTGTCAGGCCCTCCTATATTGCCTCCTTTGATTCTTGGACCAATCTGGTGAGATATTCATGTCATCCATAAGGATTCTCAAAGAAGGTCCAAAATATTTAACCCAATTCCCTTTTTCTATCCCCTTTTCTCTGCTTTCAGGGAAGAAACTATTGTATAAATTTGTAATACTAAAAGAAACAATAAGGACTATATCAAAGACATTTCTGAAGTTTATAAGTTTTACATTTACTATCAGGAATCAATCCATCCCCTAAAATATCCATAATTCTAATCAACATTAGGGGCGTCCTCTAAATAATTAACTTTTGGATAAGATTGTAAAGAGAAATCCAATGTGCAGAAACATTGCATTCCAGCAAAATAGGAAGTTTAACAACAATAACAAAAGGAGGGCTTATACTAGGACAGTATTGTTTATACAAAGTGTGGTCCACAGATCACATGATAAAGACTTGGGGTGCCTGCTGGGGTAGATTGCTAAAGGTTAGTCAAGTTTAAGCTTCTGGGATACCTGCTGTGACATCTTACCTAATTTTATACTTGTAAGATTTCGTTATTTTCCTTCAGAGGAACCCTCCCAAAATTACCGTATTTTTCGGACCATAAGACGCACCAGTTTTTAGAGAAGGGAAATGAAGAAAAAAAGATTCTGAAACAAATAGTGTCCTAAAATATTTTTGTGCATTAAAACCCAACATCACAGTCATAAACACATGTAATCAACCCTGTAAAGTAAACAGCAGCATTTAGAACCATTTTAGAGCCGGGCAAGCACACAGAGACCACACAAAGCCGGGCAAGTAAAAAAACTTTTTTTTTAAAGTATATGTGTAGGCTATATTTGGACCATAAGACGCAGGGACTTTTTCCCCCCACTTCTGGGGGGAAAAAAGTGCATCTTATGGTCCGAAAAATACGGTATATCCGGTCCTATAAGACTTGAATTTCCTCCCTCTTTCTGCCTATCCAACTGCAAAGTCCTAGGTCTCATGCCAGACTTAATAAATCTCTGAGAGTAGAGTATAAAATGTTTAATTTTTTAAATACATTTTTATTGATTTCAGAGAGGAACTGAGAAATAGAACTATCAATGATGAGAGTGAATCATTGACCAGCCGTCTCCTGCACACCTCCTACTGGGGATCGAACCTGCAACCCAGGCATGTGCCCTTGACCAGAATCAAACCCAGGAACCTTCAGTCCATAGTCTGATGCTCTATCCACTGATCCGAACCAGCTAGGTCAAGCACAAAATGTTTTCTTTTTTAATAGGATACCCCTGGTGATTTTATGTAACAATTGCATTTGGAGAATCAATGTCCCAGAGACATAATATAAATTATAAAACACTATACATTATGTTTGCTCATTTCAATACAAACTCTCTATTATTGGCATTACAGCAATGGAAATAAGCCCTCAAACTTACTTTATTTATGTCACTGAATTTGTGTTGGTACATATATTTGAATATGAACTTGTCTATTGCATGGGTTTATTTTCGCCTCCCAGAAATTAACCCATTTTTTTCTAACCCATGATGCTTTCAGAAAAGAAACTGTTGTACCAGTTATAGAACCTGTGATTGTGACCTTATTTGGGAAAAGGATCTTTACAGATGCAATTAAGTTAAGGATTTTGAAATGACATCACCCTAGAGCAACAAGGTGGGCCTTAAATACAATGACCAGTGTCCTTATAAGAGACAAAAGAGAAGACATGAGTGGAGAAGAGGAAAATCCACATGAAGATGACACAGTAAGAGATTGGAGTGAGGCAGCTACAAAGAATGCTGAGAGCCACCAGAAGCTGGAAGATTCTCCCCTAAGACGCCAGAGGGAGTGTGGACCTACTAACACCTTCAAATTATACTTCAGACCCTAGAACTATGATACATTTTCTGCAGCAAAACCTTAGAGAAGTTGGGGAAAGGGGAGAGGGTGGAACCTGAATAGAGATATGTTTACCAAGAATCTGTGCAGCCCTGTGTCAGGCACTCATATATAATTACCTTATTTAATCCTATGAATAATCTGCTCACATATTCATTTCTGCATAAAGAATCTCAAAGAAGGATAGCCAAGGTTTTTAACCCATATTCCTTTTCTGTCCCAGAAGAGGATAAATTTGTTTTCTTAGCTCACAGAATTTATGGTAATTTGTTATGACAGGCATCTGTGCATTCAATATTTTGCATAGCACAGTCACATATGAAAAGCTTTCTTTTTGAATCATTTTCTGTTTAGTTTGGTTGACACTCTTTTCCCCCAAAGAATGTTTGCCTCCTACAAAACAGATCTTCCCCATTAGTAAGGGCAGTCTGAAAATAGTCTGCTCTTTGATGTACCTCTAGAAAGAACTTAATTCTTGGGCTAACCACACTAGCACCAAATCCTTGACTATACCTCCGGTGTTACCCTCCCAGATTACTGGTCCTTCTAACTGCCTTTTCTTTTAGGATCTTGGTACTTGTTAACTCAGTCATACTCTTGATGGATGAAAAAAACAGCCAATGGAAGTCATTGCCAGAGGTCATGTGAGAAATAAAGAGATCCTGAACATAGGTAGTAGAAGATGGAGAAGTGTAGAATAAAAAGGGCTTGGTTACTAAGAGTCTGTTGTTAAAGAAACAAAGAAAACAAGAATTACCCTGAGCAGATCGCTTAATTAATTCCTGCCTCAATTTCTTATATATAAAATGGCAATAATAATAGTACTTATCTCATAGTGTTATGGGAGGATTATATTAATAATGACTACCAATTATTAAGTTATCAACATGTGCTAGAATAGAGCTGGTATACAAATTATCTTGTTGATATTAATGCGCAAGATAAAAACTGTTAGAGGAGAGCCCTAACTGGTTTGGCTCAGTGGATAGAGCATTGGCCTGCAGACTGAAAGGTCCTGGATTCGATTCTAGTCAAGGGCATGTACGTTGGTTGTGGGCACATCGTTGGTGGGGGGTGAGCAAGAGACAGCTGATTGATGTTTCTCTCTCACCGATGTTTCTAAATCTCTATCCCTCTTCCTTCCTCTCTGTAAAAAAATCAATAAAACATGTATTTAAAATAAAAATTAAAAAATTAAAAAAAACTATTAGAGAAGTAAATTTATAGGGTAACAAAAGAAGACAAGTTCACTTTCAGACATAGTGAAACTGAGGAGACTGGGAACCCTACATATGGAATAATACACAGACCAGGAACTCAGCAGTTATATCTGGCTTCAGATACAGATCTATGTGATTAAGACATAAAATGTGCAAAATAAGAAGAAAAGATGGCTAAGGCTAACCACTGTAGACACCTATCCTAAAAGGCTAGCAAGAAATGGTGAGCCCTAATCAGTTTGGCTCAGTGGACAGAGTGTCAGCCTGAGTACTGAAGGGTCCCAGGTTCGATTCCGGTCTAGGGCATGTACCTTGGTTGCGGGCACATCCCCAGTAGTGGGTGTGCAGGAGGCAGCTGATTGATGTTTCTAACTATCCTTCTCCCTTCCTCTCTATAAAAAAAAATCAATAAAATATATTATAAAAAAAGAAATGGTGAGAAAAGTAGAAGGAATACCAAGAGAGAAGCAATTGGGAGTTTCAAATAGAAGAGTGTGTCCAGAGTGTAAATCCCAGAGACAGATCAAGTCCAATGAGATCTGGTGATTAGGAGTGAAGGCATATGTAGATGTTGAGAGCAAATAGCAGGTGGGAAAATAAAGGCAGAAGTTGTCAATGAATCTTATAAAAACAATATCTTGGAGGGAAAGAGTGGGATATTTTAGATCATATCTAAAGTAAGTCATAGGGTTGAGGAAGAGTTTTGTAAAATTGAAAAGACTTGAGCTTGTTACAAATAGTAAGGAATAAGCCAGCAGGGCAATGAAGTCTTTTCCACTTGTTTGTTCTGAATCCTTAAATAGGCTATAGGAGGCTTATTTTCTTCAGCTATAAAATAAAGATAACAATATCTATCTTACACGTTGTTGTGCCAGTTACTACCAATATAAGGAGAGTATCTAGACTAATACATGGTGGTCATTCAATAAATAAATGTTGCTAAATATTACTGTTATTACAACAAACATATAAGCTAAGAATACATGGGGAACTGAGGCAGCAAGAGCTGAAATGAACTTCCCAGGGTCATTCAGCTGTTAAGCGGGACCCAGAAATCACATCCAGCAGGCCAGTGCCAGGGTTCACTCTGTTGATCATGACAAGAGCTCTTTCCTTGAGCAAACTTTAGTCGGGCTCATCTGAGCCCTTTTTCCAAGTAGGTCTCAACCTGGCCCCTGTCCTGTTGAATCCAATTTCTCTTTGTTTTGTTTTGTTTTGTTGTGTGTGTTTTTATTGATTTTTAGAGATGGGGGAAGGATGTGAGAGGGAAACATCAACTGGCTGCCTCCTGCATGCTCCCTACTGGGGATAGAGCCAGCAACCCTGCCAGGTGCCCTGACTAGGAATCGAACTCCAACCCTTCAGTGCATGGGACAACACCCAACCAAATAGTCATTCCAGTCAGCCAGTTTATAAAGAATTCTCCTACCCTTAACATTTAAGTTCTTGGCTTATCTTTTGCAAGATGCTTTTAAGCTAGTTTAACAAGAATCCCCCACCCTTGATATCTAATCAAAATCCTCTTAGTGATTTTTCATCCATTGACTTCCTGACTATGCTCATTGGCTGTAAAACCCCAGCTGTCTTTGCTGTATTCAGAGTTCAATCTCTCTAACCTATTGCAATTGTCTTGAATACAATCTTCCTTGCTATTTTTAGCAAGTGTCTGGAACAATTCTTTTCTTTTACAATCACTGTGCTGTATTACCTATGAAACATGATGAAACAGCAATTTAGTTGTAATGCCATTAAAACTCAATCAGAAATGCAGAATAACAATAGTTAAGGGCAAGGCCAGACTTTCTCTGTGGGGTTGGATGAGGCTCTGCTACCTCCTGCATCCGTGATTTTAGGAAAGTTGCCTATATTCTCTACTTTGCTAGTCTCATCTATAAAAAAGGATATAACAACAAGAGAATTTACTTTAAAAATATTTGTGGGGGTTTTTTTGGTGTTTTTTGTTTGTTGTTTTTTGTTTGGGTTTGTGTGTGTGTGTGTGTGTGTGTGTGTGTGTGTGTGAAAGTTCCATGTAAGCAGAACATAGTAATGTATTTAATATTGCTATCTACTTTAAAGCTTTTATTGAGTAAGAAATTCATTGTTATATATAAAGTAGAGTAAACCCTAATTACCCTATTTATTCTGCAAAATACCCTCTACTCTCAGTACCTCCAAGTCCCCATTATTCTGCTATGTATTTTTTTTTTCTGTAGCATTTATCACCTAGCATACTATATGATTTACTCATGCATTAGGTTTATTGGTTTGTTTGTTTGCCTCTTTTACTAATTTCCAAGAGGAAGAATTTATTGCCCCTGGCCCATGGGAAGTACTCAAACAATATTTAATGATTGGATTAATAAAATATTAGCTCTGAAGGAAAAGCTGGTAAGAAAAAAGACAGAGGAAGTTAGTGGAGTGCCAGAAAAATATTTGGTGGTTTCATGGTCAAAGCAGGTTCCTTCATATGCCTAATTTTCTTTCAAATTATTTCTTTCTTCTCCCCAGACTGAGAAATGTCAGGTATAGGGCTATTTTTTTACTGGAAAGTAGAATGAAGAGTGAACCAAAGAAGGAAGAGAAAGGAGGAGGTAGGGAGGTTTATCTCAGAAAGAATAAGAGAAATGCTAAACCAGAATCTGCATTGTAACAAGATGCTAGGAGCTTTGGATTAAGGCTTGATAATCCTGGTTAAAAATGCATTTCTCCAAGGCTGGATTGCCTTCAGCAGAATCACCCTACTTAATAAACATTCAGATGTGTGGTACCACTTTGACCTGACCTAATAAGAATCTCTGAATATGAAGCCAGGAATCACCATTAACCAATAGCCCAGGTGATGTTCATACACAATAAAATAACATTTGAGAACCACCATTCAATATAATTAAGCATCTGAGACTTAGATCTTGGTGAGTTAGATGGAGCAAAAGAGACAAAAAAGACTGCAGGTTTGTTTGTTTTCATCCTTACTCAAGGATATGCCCATTGATTTTATTGATGTCAGAGAGAAGGGAAGAGCAGGACAGAAGGGGGAGGGGGAGGGGGAGGGGGAGGGGGAGGGGAGGGGAGAGGGGGAGGGGGAGGGGGAGGGGGAGGGGGAGGGGGAGGGGGAGATGGAGGGGGGAGATGGAGGGGGGAGATGGAGGGGGGGGGAGGGGGAGGGGGAGGGAGAGGGAGAGGGGGAGGGGGAGGGGGAGGGGGAGGGGGGAGGGAGGGGGAGGGGGAGGGGGGGAGGGGGAGGGGGAGGGGGAGGGAGAGGGAGGGGGAGAGGGAGAGGGAGGGGAGGGGGAGGGGGAGGGGGAGGGGGAGAGGGAGAGGGAGAGGGAGAGGGAGAGGGAGAGGGAGAGGGAGAGGGAGAGGGAGTGCTTGAGAGAGCAAGCAAATCTATTGGCTGCCTTCCACACAGGAACTCAAAACCCAGGTATGTGCCCTAAGCAGAACCTCAACCCACAACGTTTCAGTATATGGGATGAAGCTCCAACCAACTGAGCCACACTGGCCAGGGCTGGCTATGAATTTTAAAACACAACACTGAATATTGGAATATTGCTTTCAAAGTTCTAGAGAGCTGGGCCAAATTAGAGCTAATTATCAAAAGCAGGCAATTAAGCAGAAGGTAGCTTTAGGGAAAGATGGTTCACTGGATCCCTCAGAATCAGTTTTCCCCAGTAGTTGACAAGAAGGACTCCCAGGGGAGCTCTACAAGATAGTGTTTTAAACAGACGACCAGGGAGATAGGGCCACTGAAGGAAAGCTTCCTGTGACCAGAGTTATATTTATCTTCCTGCCTTAGGCACTCGCCAATTATAAGCACTTTAGATGGGAGTTGGCCTCCCTGTTGGAAAAAAAGGCACAAGAGTAGGGGAATGCCTCCCTATGTCTTGGTTTATTATAAAGGAAGAGACCTTAGAAAAATTTGTGAGCAACAACCCACAAACAACATAAAAAAGAAAAAGATTCTAAGCCGGTGGCATGACATTTAAACTGGCATCAATGTTTTAAAAGTGGAAGAATATAACAATGAGGAAAAATAAAGAAAAAATTATTCCCTGGCTGGTGTGGCTCAGGTGATTGGGCGTCGTCCCATGCACCTATAGATTGTTGGTTTGATTCCAGGTCAGGGCACATGTCCCAGGGATCAGGCTCGATCCCTAGTAAGAGGAGGGGCATGCAGGAGGAAGCCAATCAGTGTTTCACTCTCACATTGATGAAACTCTCTCTCTTCCCCTCTCTTTAAAAATCAATAAAATATTTTAAATAACATAAAAGAAAGAAAAATAAAGAGAAATTCTACACGCTGTTACTCACAGGGTGGTCCATGAGCTAGCACCATCAGCTTTGTCTGGGAGCTTGTTAGGAATGAAAACTCTTAGGCTCCAACTTAAATATCCCTCAGAAGGAATCTACATCCTAATAAGATCCCCAGGTGATCTGCGGTCACACTAATATTCCAGAAGCACTGAGCCACATCAGTAGTTCTCAAAGTTGGCCCATACATTAAAATCACATGGGAAGCTTTTAAACTTGGGATGTCCAAAATGTTATCTCCAGACCCTCTTTAACAAGAATTCTCAGGCATTCGAATTTTTAAAGCTCTCTATGTATAGTCAAGGTTGAGGACCACTGCTGTATATCCTTATAGTTCTAAAGTTATAGAACAGGTATAAGACTTTAGTCTTTTTCAAAGAAGTGGCCACTGACTTTTTTTTAAATTAAGCTATAGCATTCTATATACCACAAAACTTAAGGTACCAGCAGATGAACAGAAATCTGGATGATGATTTGGTGAATCACTGCTAAATACAGGGAAAGCACCATATATAGATACGTAGTTAATGGCTAATAGAGAGGTGTACTCTACTCCTGCCCAAGCATGGAACCCATCAGATGCTCATCAATTCAGGTAATCCTCTGAGTATAAGTGGAAAAGCCTGAAGAAATCTAAAATGCTACTCTAATGGCTTTAAGTATTTGTGAAGACAAGTGGTAGTATCTGCATCTCTTCTTCCAGGTAAAGGTCACGACATTATAAGAGAACTGAGGATTTGAGATATGAATGTGTTTTAATAATCAGATAATCTGGGTCTAAGGTGAAAGGTCTTTGTTCAGATCCACAATACATGTTTTAACTACTTGTGCAATTACATACATTGGCACTTTTACATGCTGGAAAGCATGACTTAAATATGTGAATTCTTCATAAACTGTACACTAGGCTGTATATCTGAGACCAATAGAAAATAATATTGCATGTGAACTGTAATTGAAAAACAAAAATAGAAAAATATATTTATTTGAATTCTTATGGTAATTCTAGTGTGTTCTTATTGTAAAAGCCATTTAAAATTCAAAGAAATGAGGTCACAAAGTAGATATAGTAGGATCTTTTAAACTGAAAGGTAGAAGGCTGATACAATGCTGAAGTAAAACTATACAATTAGATGTTATGAAAGGCAGTACACATACCAGTAACAAAACAAAACAAAACAAAACAAAACAAAGAAAAGAAAAGAAAAGAAAGAAAGAAAAAGAAGAAGAAAAAAGAACAACCTGAGGGAGGAACTCCATTTTGGAACTCCATTTTATAATCTTCAAAACTAAAAAAAAAAAAAAAAAGACAATGAAAATTTAACAGAATTAACAGTGAAATTAAGTTAAAACTCAATACCATTAGTAAACAAACTGACACTGGTTTCCCTCATACTTCAGAGAGGACTCGCTATTCAATACAGTAATAAGAAAAGGCACTTTTTATAAAATGCTATGACATGCATAACACAGACACTGAAATCTGAAAACCTGAGAGGATGGCATGGAAGAAGCACATGGATAAGAATAAGCAGAGAGAAAAAAAAGATCTGGTACATAAAAGTTTTGGATATAATCCATCATTTATTGAATTATTCAACAAAAATGTACAGAGCAGTTATTTCTCAGACACTGTACTATACAAGGCTACAGGCAGTTGAAGGATGGTGAACCAGGAGTTCGTGTCAATGTTGTTTTCCCAACAGGGAAGAGAAAAATGAACTCAGACATGATGCCAACTAGAGAGAGACCTCAAATAGCTAAATGTTTTCATCCAGTTAAGAGTAGAGAAGCTGATAAAGGCTTTACTTGCCTAGTTGACAAATCCAGAATTTAAACACACACACACACACACACACACACACACACACACACAAAAATAATAATAAATAATAAAAATAAATAAATAAATAAATAAATAAATAAAATAAAAAATAAGATATAAACCTCTCACAACATCATTGTGACCCAATGGTTGATAAAGAAAATGAATGAGAGAAAAATGATAATGAGGCAGGATAGTAAAAAGCTAGAAAAATTTCTTCCCAAGTGAAATGGAAACTGAGACTGATATCCAAACAGATAGCCAAGCAATTTACAGCCAGATAAAAAATATCAAGGTTTTATCTTCCCTAACCAAGGACACTTATGAGCAAATGGTTTACACATCCCAGACCTTGCAGGGAAAAACCTGCCTCGGGTCCCTGTGCCTTTTTGGTAACATTCTTTGAAGGTGAAACTGACCAGAAAATGAGCCTGATTCCTCTATATGCTCATTTTGATAAATTGGCATATTAAAAGGCACACCTGGGAAGCTGATGGATATTCTATTGAGATCCTCCTTTTAGACCTCCCTTATAATTCCCACCTTTAGAAAACATAAGAAAATGACTCAGTGTACTCTCTCAGGAGCATGCCCATGCCCTCACATCCTTCTTTCCTCATGTGTATCTTTGCTTTATTTCTCTAAAGCTCTAAAGGTTCCTAGCAGACTTGCAAGCAGGGGAACATCATGTAGTGGCAGCCTGTCCCAGGCTAACCCCCAACCTGTCTCCACTGGCCCTACTTTTGCCTCTGTAACTTGTTTCCTGGGTCCATGCAGCCCAGCTAGCTGACCTCTGCCACTATGGTTTTCTTTCTAAAGGGCAAAGGCAGCTCTGATCTTGCCTCTTTTATCGTAAGATAAAAACACTTCCTTGTTTCACTGTCCTCAGCATTAATAAACACGCACTCAAAATCACCTGGACTTGCCCATACAACCATACCTGAGTTTATCCTAATGAGGTGACTATTGGTGGATAGAGACTGGTTGCTAGAGAAACCAAGCATTGATTAGAGAATTGGAACTTAATTCTTTTATTATTTTTAAGTATGTTTTATTGATTTTAGAAAGAGAGAAATGGAGAGGAATAGAGAGATAGAGACATTGACTAGAGAGAATCATCTATAAGCTGCCTCCTGCATGCCCCTACTTGGAATGGGGCCCACATAATGGGCATATGCCCTGAATAGGAATGGAACCGATGACCTCTTGATTCATAGGTTGACACTCAACTACTGAGCCATATTAGCTGGGCAGAAGGTTGTGACTTTTAGCCTCACCATCCAATATCAGAGATGAAGAGAAGAATTAGAAATTAAGTTCAATCACCAATAGCCAATGAGTTAATCAAGCATGCCTACATAATAAGACCTCCATTAAAAAAAATAACAAGCCGAAACCGGTTTGGCTCAATGGATAGAGCATTGGCTTGGGGACTGAAGGGTCCCGGGTTTGATTCCAGTCAAGGGCATGTACCTTGGTTGCGGGCATATCCCCAGTAAGGGGTGTGCAAGAGGCAACTGATTGATGACTCTCTCTCATCGGTGTTTCTAACTCTCTCTCTCTCTCTCCCTTCCTCTCTGTAAAAAATCAATAAAATATATATTTTTAAAAATAACAAAAGGGTTCAGAGAGCTTCCAAGTTGGTAAACATATGGATGTACTGGGAGTTTGGCATAGCCTAAATGGTCATGAAAGCTCTACACTGCTTCCCACCTATCTTGCCCTGTGTTTCTCTTCCATGTGGCTGCTCCTGAACTGTGTCCTTTACAACAAGTAAAGCATTTTCCTGAATCTGTGAGCTGTTCAATTAAGTTATCCATCTCAAGATAGGGTAAGGGAATCCCCAATTTATAACTGGTTGGTCAGAAATACAGGTAACAGGGTCTGACTTGAGGTTTAAAGGGAGGAACAGTCCTTAAACTGGAGATTTTGCCCTATCTCTGAGTAGAATTAAATCGTAGGATGTCCAGTTGGTGTTCAAAAAGTTAGTTAATTATCTGGTCTGTGGAAAACCTCCACGTATTTGGTATCAGCAGAGTTGTGAGTATAAAAAGAGGTGTGCTTTGTTTTGTTTCAGTAATGTACATAATAAAAATTCCTAAATACTCACTACCATGTTTCCCCAAAAATAAGACATCCTCTGAAAATAAGACCTACTTACAGGTTTCCTTCTGAGTGAAATATATGGCATCCCCCCGAAAATAAGGCCCCCCCTAGGCTAAACATGAGAGATTTGGTCCACTGATTCTGAAAGAAATGGAGTCACAAGAAATTCACCAGGAAATTCAGGAATTGGATTGTTATAATGATGTTCCAGAAGATGATGACATGATTGTCACCAAATAAATGAGTAAATTCTTGATACTGTAGGATTCACAGTTTGTCTGGTTTGTGTTGACAACTACCATACTACCGTACCGTATACAGGTAATAAACTTCCTTTATTTTCATTTAACAATAAATGTGTACCGTATTCTTCTTCATGGAAAAATAAGACATCCTCTGAAAATAAGACTTAGCGCATCTTTGGGAGCAAAAATTAATATAAGACACTGTCTTATTTTCGGGGAAACAGGGTATCGCCAAACCTCACCTTCTCCAGAAAGTAAGACACATTTCTCTGAATTTGCTGATTTCTGCTCTACTCTTAGAAAAAGATAAATAAGAGCTTAATAAACTTATTTATAAGATGTACCTTCATCCAAAATGTTAATAAAATTAAGAAAATTATTTTTAATTATCTGTATTTTGATTAACCTGACAAGACCCAAGCTACCATAAGTTGTTATTGCTGCTACTATTGTTTTAGTGTGTTTTTTCTCCCAAGAGACTTTATCTACTTTAGAAAATATTTTGGGAAATGGTTAAAATGAAGTTACTATAAAAGATGGATATAACTTGGCATTTTAAATTTAGGTTAAACTAAAATACAAAATATGGATTGAATTTATATTAACTTCTAAAGGGAGACTAGGCAGAGTAGGTTTCTCTAGCTTTCATTTAAAAGGAATAATACATTGTCATTCATCAAAATTATTTACTCAGCTAGCCATTCAATTGATTTGTCAATACACATTAAGCCATCTCAATTTTAATATGCTTTAAAATGTGACATTTTATTTTCATAGTAAAATGCCAATAATAGTAAAATATTTTGAAATTTTTTCTCTGAAATATGTAAATATCTTTTCACATAAGCAATAAGTATATATCAATTTTCAGATTCTTTGAACCAGTTCCAGAAATGCAGATCATTTGGAATTGATCACTTTCTGATATGAAGTGACAAATAATATCCTATTATGGTTTGACTTCAGAAATGTCTATTGCCATTTGGAATATTGTTCAATCTTACTTTGAACCATCTATTCAAAAATTCCCAAAATGATTAATCTAAACTTCAAGTTGACCAATTTTTGTGGATAAAATTCACATTGAGTTTATTTGAATTAATAGTTGTGTTATCTGCTAAGTAAATATCAACCAATTTAAACTATTTCCATGTTACTGTCAAGATGAAAGTGTATTAAACATAAATAAAATTTTTTGAAGAAAATAATATCCTCAAAAACATCTAAAATGGGGAGAGGGGCATGACATCATACATGTAAACTTTATTTTAGAATCCACATTGGCTGTTGTTCTGAACTGTTGTAACCTCATGTTTACAGCAAATCATGAATATTGAAAAATAAATTTTGCAAACCCAACCACCAATTTAAACTTTTTTTTCTTTATTAAGGTATAATGTGTCCTTATCCCCACATTGCCCTCTCATCCCCACCCCCGACTTGTGCCCTCACATCCTCTCCCCGCCTCTTACCCCCCCCCCCCCAGTGTCTGTGTCCATTGGTTAGGCTTATATGCATTCATACAAGTCCTCTTTCCCCCCATCCTCCCTTGCCTTCCCTCTGAGGTTTGATGGTCTGATTGACACTTCTCTGTCTCTGGATCTGTTTTTGTTCATCAGTTTATGTTGTTCATTATATTCCACAAATGAGTGAGATCATGTGATATTTATATTTCTCTGACTGACTGACTGACTGACTTATTATGCATAGCATAATGCTCTCCAGGTCCATCCATGTTGTTGCAAATGATAGGGGTTCCTTCCTTTTTACAGCAGTGCAATATTCCATTGTGTAGATGTACCAGTTTTCTAATCCACTCACCTGCTGATGGGCACTTAGGCTGTTTCCAAATCTTAGCTATAGTAAGTAAATTGTGTGGCTATAGGAGTTCATATATTCTTTCTGATTGATGTTTCTAGTTTTTTAGGATATATTCATAGAAGTGGAATTACTGGGTCTAATGGGAGTTCTATAATACTTTTAGTTTTTTTGAGGAAATTCCATACTGTTTTCCACAGTGGCTGCACCAGTCTGCATTCCCACCAGCAGTGCACAGGGGTTCTTTTTTCTCCGCATCCTTGCCAGCACTTGTCATTTGTTGTTGATAGGCCATTCTGACAGGTGTGAGATGGTACCGCATTGTCGTTTTGATTTGCATCTCTTGGATGATTAGTGACTTTGAGCAAGTTTTCATGTCTCTTGGCCTTCATATGTTTTAAGAAAATATAATAATGAATCCTCATGTATCCCATCTCTAGATTTATTTAGACTGATGATGGATAATTCAACTGTCTTCAAGTGACAAATCAAATACACTTTGACAACAAACTTTGTCTTACTGATTAAACAACATTAATATTTAACAACAGCTCACAACCACTATTCCTTTCTTTATCCTTCCTCCTTAAACACTTTATAAGAAAAAGAGCATTGCAAGAACAATAAGTATGGTATTGGCACTGGTTTCAGGAGATTAGGGGACTTGGTTAGTGGGACACCTGCTATTCAGCTCTTACCAAGTTTCCTAGCAGCACTTTGGGAACAAAGTTGTCAAATCCTCTGATTTAAAAATAAAATAAAATAAAATCCCAGTTTCTACATGGATTCTTCTGAAATGTAAATGTTTGCAAGTGTAGGTCCTGGGCTCCCTGCCTTCTGGTCACATAATGAGCACTGCACTGCCTGGTCCTCCTGTGGCCAGCTGGGGCCATGGGACTAGTTCTGTTCCATGACTTGTAAGTCAGATTTTCACTGTGCAGATATGATCTTCCAAATCTCTTCCTTCTCTGCTCTTTCCTCTGCAACTATTAATATTCCAGATAGTGGTTGTTTTATGGAGGCAGGTCCGGAGCAAAAACACTTCAGTGCTATTCTCCTCCCATGATGTGTGTGCTACATGAGTGAGAGTAAAATGTTGTTATTGTAAACTCGTGCTGTATGTGAGCACTATTAAAAGCTTTTCCTGGCTGAGAGATTCATTAACAAAAATCCATATACCAATGTGGGCCAGAATTTACCCATGGACCGTCACTTTGTTCTACAAATCACATAGTTTGCTTAGTATGAGAGTGTACGTGCTTTGACTTCAATCAACAAAAGAATCTTAGATTGCTACATAGAATGTGAGATCCTGGCATTAATTACCAGTGAAGAATGAGGCAAAAAGAGGAGAAAAAAAAGAGGTCAGGAAGAGAGACCAGAGAAACAGGCAAACACAGAATAAAATGAAGTGATCACAGTAAAAAAAAAAAAAAAACAACTAATAAGGTGCCCAGACCTGATTAATATTCTAAGTGCTTGTTGGTACCCATCTTACTTTCCATGATTCCCTTTCCTGTATATACTTACAGCTTTTCTCATTGCACCCAGCTGCCTGGGTTCAAATCTTTATGACCCACCTTCCCTTTACTAAATGTCGGGGTCTTCTGGCCTCTGAGAAACTCATTTACATTGGAGTTTAGGATTTACGTGTGTATGGCTATTAATACATTCTTCCTCTTTACACTACAGCGTTTTTACCTTTAAAATACGGTCTATAAGCAAAAATAGTTAGCTTGAAGAATTAGAAGTATTAGCTTAGTTGCAGAAGGTATAGATTCTGAGTGCACAGGCTCATAGTATGTGGCCTTGAGAAAGTAACATTTTGCTGCTTTGCCTCCATTTTCTCATCTACAAATTAGGAATAACAAGAGTATCTCTTCCATCAGGTTCTCTTATGAACTTAGTGCCTGGCATTTGGTAAGTGCCACGTGAAGGTTTGTTAAATAAATGTGCAAACACATAAGTAAATGGATACATGTTAGGAATATTGAGCTTCAAACTGCTGTGAAATATTGGCCCAGAAAAGAGGGACTAGAATGCCTTTTAACATCCTTCAAGTGGAACTTGAGAAAGTTCCACTTTCATGCCTGGTATTCAACTTACTATTTTTAACAATAAAAGTCAGAATTTCATCAATGTGACTACTGCATCAAGCTTACACCTTTGGTGGCAGGAACTGAATGACAGAAAGCCTTTTCCATTTAGAACAGATAGGAAAGTTTATTTAACAGGAACACATGAGAAGAGAGAGAAAACCTACTCAGAAGCTAAACAAAAATCTGTCCCTTGCAATCATCAGGCAGTATACTTAAAACGCTTTAACCCAACTCTCCAAAAGCCTTGTTTTGATGCTTAAACTCCAAAGGGGGAAAAAAAATGTGTCATGTCAATAAGTCTTTGCTCTTAACTTGGAAAGTGAGTTGGTCTTTCAGTTTATCTCTTTTTATATAGTCCCGCATAAAGTTTAAGGGATGCCTTCCATCAAAGATGCTTCCTCATAAAACATCTTTCCCACTGTGTTCTGTATGCACGTGTTATGCCATAAAAGTGAAGTACATGTTCACTCTTTCTACACCCTCAGTTGCATTTACAGTCTTCCATCGAAAATCACCAACAAAATAACAGAAGCTTCTTTGCCCCTTCCCCTCCTCAACCCCCTTGGTTTTTTGCTGTGCTTGTTATTGTTCTTCTATGACTGTGGTAACCGATAAAGCTTGGTTCACATGCCTAAGCAATAAATCTGTGCTTCTTAACCATAATGTCTCCTGTATCCAGCAGGGAATAGAGAGGTATACATACAAAACTTAGAGAAATGTTTGACATTCCCAAAAGATATAGAAAACAGATTCTATTTGACTTTTCTAAATTTCAGACTATGGGGAGCAGAGTGTGGGGGGTGGGGGGGAGAGGGGTTAAATTCAAGAAACATATTTACAGGTAACGCAGGCAACAATTTTGAGACAACCTGTAGAAATTTCAGAATTGAGAATTACTTCAGATTTTCAAAAAGGAAACCCCCGAAGCAAACTGCAAACAAATACTTGAATCCTGGGCATATTACATTCAATGCAGATGTCTTCTGTATCAGTCTGTCTGTGGATCTCACTTATCTCCTGCAATCAGCAATTTCATTATGTAAGTTACTGCTTTATATTTTTGCCTTTATTTCCTCCAGACTTGACCTTATTGGTAAGGTCTGAGAGAATTGGTAGGCCTGAAAGCCTATTCATTTTTCATCAAAACACTGTATTTATAACTGAAAGCAATTCTGCGGGGTAACTACTTCCAGTACTTATGATGCCACGGTTCCTTCTCTTTGCTTTATGAAACAGATTTCCATTTGTTGTCTGAAATCTTTATAAATGTCTTTCATATACAAACTCTCCAGGGATAAAAAGCATGGTAAATACAGCTTTTTGTTGATAAAAACCAAACAACATAATCACCAATGTAGTTGTTTATTATGTCCATTCAAAACAGTGTAGGAAATACAAAAAAGCTAAACATTTTAAGTTATTTTCTATACTCACGCTAATCAATATCAAAATGTAGGGAACTTTAAAGCTACCAAACAAAACTGAAATGACCTCCCACAGAAAGAAAAACATATTAAAATATTTTGTTAGATTGATTAGCAGATTAGTGATAATTGGAACTAGATGTCTCTCAGATATATAGGATAGACAATATTTCACATTTTACATGTACACAAATAAAAGCCTCTTCTGCCTAAAATGTACTCACTTATCCATTCCACATTTCATGGGATGGCCTGGCCCTACTAATTCTTCCTCCTGACTGCAAATACATTCATTTTAATGGGAGGAATTGGAAACTCCATGGGAGATACTGAAATAATAGCAATTTTCCTTAAAACAGAAGATGTTGAAAGAAGTGATTTTAGAGATATGCAGTGTTTTATTTCCTATATCACTATGCTCCCTTTCCTTTTTAAAAGTCTAACTAGTAAATTTGACTGTTTAAAAGGAGAGTCAGAAAAAAAAAAAAACTAATAGAATGCTTATAAAACAGTTTGGACTTTTCTTTGGCCATTAAGCAACAGCTATTACAGAGGCAAATGTTTCACATCCCATTATATCTGTTTGCAAAGCAAAGCACCTGCAGGGCTCCATAGCATAATAAAGTGGCAGCTTGACTCTGAGGCACACTCAGAGCCCTCATAAGCTACAGAGTGAGTTCAAGTCTCTTGGCCTTTGGAGATCAGTCTAAGCAGCCATCCTTGCCAATCCTGAGGCAAAACAGCAAGAATAAGCATAAGAACCAGAAAGAAAATCAACTAGCAACTGTTAAGAAAGCAAATGTAAGGGGGGAAAGGCCACCAGTATTGCATATCAAGTTCTTAATGCCACCACAAGTTCTAAGCATGGACTCAGCTGGGTCCAATGAAACACAGGCAGGGAATCTGAAACATAGAAGACCTGAGGGTTCTTGGAATATCTGTAGTAAGTAGAATTCATGCATTTGTTCAACATTTTATTCAGTACCTGCTATTGTACAGAGCACTGAGATGACAAGATAAAAGAGATGTGGTCTTAAATCTCAAAGAACTAACAGTGAACTGAGAAAGCCTAGTAAAAGGACACTTAAAATATAGCCCAATAACGCCTATGATGAAAGAAAGTACAAAATGCTTTAGGAACCAAACCAAGTCAAACTGTGATGACAGAAAACTCTTCCCAAGGGCTCAAGATGTTGTGAAGAAGAAAATATATTATTTTTATAATACATGTTTATTTGTTTGCCACCCAGAGCTTGTAGAATATGGTCAGACCCATACCATTATGAGTAGCTAGTTATCCTTACTGATAAAAGCCTATGTAGGCATCACACCATGATGCCTTCACACCGTCACAAGATGGCTGTGCGCACAGCAGGCACGGGCAGGTGGGCAGGGCTGGGCTTGATGCTGCATGCAGGGCACAGAGCCTGCCTGGGAGTCCTGCCTCCTCTCAGCTCCACGAGGCGAGGCCTGCCTGGGGGTCCTGGGGTCCCACCTCCCGGCTTCGCACAGTGCAGAGGCAGGACCTCCAGCTCCGGCCTATATATTTGGGACAATCCATGGAGGATCCCCAGATGGATGGGCAGGGCCTACCTCTTTGGTGTAATTGATCATGGGGCTTCTGCACTGTGACAGGACACAGGCCAGCCTGGGGGACCGAGTACACAAATTTTGTGCACGGATCCTCTAATTAATACTAGAAAGAAGCAAAGGGGAGGCCAGACATCATAAGCATGGTCATTTGGGCAGCTTCACCAGGAAGCTGCAACTTTAGACTCCCCAGAGAGCCACCGATCCATTCCCTGCAGATTACTGGGGGAAGGCAGCAAACAAAGGGGGGGGGATGGGCACATGTGCAGTCAAGTCAGGGTGACCTAAGGAAGATGCCTGTCAGTCAAATCTGGAAACAGAAATCAGTATCAGCCCAAAAATAATTTGGGGATACACAATCCCCTAGACGAAGAATGGGGAACCTTTCTTCTGACAAGGGCCAATATTTATAACTTCATTTGCAGGCCAAACAAAATGTTCAACTTAAAAATTAGCCTGCTATTGATATATTTGGTCAAATGTTTAATTAACTCACCCCTAATGCCTTGGCAGGGCTAGACCAAATGATTTTGGGGGGCTTATACGGACCACTCCTACTCCACACAAAGGAGTTAGCTCTCTTGATTCTTGGCTCCCTTAGCTCTTGGTGTCTTGTTTTGTTCCTGCCCGTGTTTCCTGTATAGCCATGGCCCTGTGAACCCCACTTCCAATGGGCTGATGAACTGCAGCAGGGACAAAGTAAGCTAGCCTGATGCTAGACTGGACTCAGCTGCAACATGGAAAGGAAACTCTGGACACTGACTTGCATCTTTGTCTTGCTGAAAATGAAACGGGACTTTTTTTTTTTTGTTTTTTTTCCTTGGGAGGAAACTCAGGATTGTAATGCTACAGAAATAAAGCTTTCTACAATACCTCAACCTCCCATGGGGGCCTGCAGAAATTCTTATTCCAACAGCACCCCAACTATCCTACTCCCAATAGCAAAGGATGGGGACAAGGACCTTTCCCCACCTATAACAAGACCACATGGGGCTGAGAGACAGGGCAGTCCAGGTAAAGGAACCTGAGACATGAAGGTGAAAATTCCCACAATTCATCGGGAACCTCTACAGATTTTGGTGTGTCTGGACACAGGATGGAAATAATCAAAAAAGAAGCTTGAGAGATTATGAGGGCTAGGTTACACAAAGTTTGATACACTAAGACTAGTAGTTTGCATTTTATTCTACAGACTATGGGGAAACATTGAGAGAGTTTAGGCAGTGGTGTGATATGATTAGATTTGTGTTTAAGAGCAACTCTCCTGGCAGCCTCAGGAAGAGCAGATGGAGGAAGGAGGGGATGATGTACAGAGTGATAAGTTAACAGGCTACTGCATGGAGAAGACTTGACAGTTCAGACCAAAGCATTGACAGCAATAGTAGAATGAGGGGACAGATTCATGACGTTTAGAAGACTGCATCAATAGAGTTTAGTGATGGATGATATAGGGGAAAGAATGAGCCTTGTATGGCTATTGGATTTCCTATTAGGATGTGTCATTCACCCACTTAGAATATCCAGGAGGAGGAGCATGTGGGAAGGAGGAGAACAAATGATTGATTTAGAAGTCCCTGTGGGGTATTCAAAAAATCTGCTATTGACCATTTAGATAGAGAGATTAGAGCCCAGAGAAGCAGTGTGGGTTATATGTCCCTAAACACTGGATTTGTGTAAAGACAGGAAAAAGAATAGGAAAACCAGAAAAGCACAGGGCCCTCAATGAAGCCAAGGAAAACAAGAGCATTTTCGGGCAGATACTTGCACCTAGCTTGACTGGTTATAGCTTCATTATCAAACCAGTTACAGATTCAACATCACTGAAGAGGTTAGACATAGAATTATCATGTGATCTGACAATTCCTAAAATATTCTTAAAAAAAAAAAAGGAAAAAGAAAGAAAAACATGCTCACACAAAAATTGCATATGAATATTCACAGCATCAATATTCATAAAAGCCAAAAAAGTTGAAATAATCCAATGTCCATGAACTGACCAAAGATGAAGAAAATATACTGTTTCATATAATAAAATACAACATAGATAAACTTGAAAACATTATGCTAAGTGAAAACAGCCACTTATTATGTGAATTCATTTATAGTAAATGTCCAGAATAGGCAAATCTATGGAAATGAAGTATTTATCTATTTTCAAAAACTGGGGAGATGGAGAGTAAGGGATGGTGATAAAGGGTTTAGGGTTTCTTTATAGGGTGATAAAGTGTTCTAAAGTCGATTGTGGTGACTGCAGGATTCTATGAGTGCACTAAATGTCATTGAATTGTACAGTTTAAATGAGTGAATTGGAAGGTATGTGAATTGTACTTCAATAAAGCTGTTAAAAAATGGTATGAAAGCACACTTGAAAGCATAGATAAGATAAACGCAAGCACAAAGGCTTGAAAGTTATTACAATCTCTCTGAAAGTTTATCTAAAGAAAAGTAATCTTCTATGCATTGCAACAGACACTGGAAGATAGGTGATAGGTAAATATTGGGGAAGAGAACAAAGAAGTCTATTCAGTATAATATAGATCTTCCATCTGCTTGGTGAAAGCAAAATTCAAAGGGTTGGCAGGAGGCTACTTGAAAATGCATATAAGGAGTCCAGCAACATTTTCAAACAATTTAGGTAATTTCACATGGAGAGATAAAATATTTCAGAGGAAGGCCTTTGTTTTTTTGTACATGCTAATTTATGTGGAAAAATCCCACACTGAGTTACTATTAATTGTTAAAGCTCCACACTTCCTTCGCTACTATGAAGGCTTCTCTAAGAAATGGAGAAAACAGGCATTAAATTCCAAATAGCCCTAATTTACAAATTCACTTCTTAGGATTTCAGTAAGAAAAATAATAAAATACTTAACAGAATAGCCACTAAAAAAAAAAAAAAAAAAAAAAAAATGTGATGTGGGTTGCTTTTGTTTGTTTTTGTTTTTTGTTTGTTTATTTGTGTCCTTTTTTATTCCAGTAAGGTAGTATCATGGACTTTGTCTGATTGTTTCTCCCAAAAGGGCCTTGCTCTTCATATCTCCTAACTTGGTTCAAGATCATCACCTGTCCACCTGCCCTCTCTCCCTCTCCGCACTCTACACTTCTTAAGGAGTCAATGACAGCATCAATACCATCTCATTTTGGAGCCCGCGACATCTCCTCTACCAGACACCTACCACACACCCAGGTGGAACCTCACAACTTGGTGATCTCTAACATGTGTGTGTTTTATGTCGGTAGCCAGGACCTAACTGGCTCCATGACGGTCAAGGTACTTCTTACTCTCCATGATGCCCAGCATATTGATGCAGAAGTCACAGATTCTTATAAATACCAAAGCATGGCATAAGACCAAGTAATTTCAAATAAGTATTAATGTCCCAAAATTATTTCCTGTATAAGTTTAAAAATAATTTACATATGTATCAAAATGTAGTCTTGCTCTTGTCTTAATTAAAAAGTTGTTGACCACTTACTGCTTGCAGAGGTTTTATTAAGTTCTGTGACTACATTATCTAATTTTAGCTTCTGAACAGGTGGCTATTCTTACTATCTTCATTTTGCAGATTTTAAAAAAACAACACAGAAGTGTGGGGTGTTTAAGTAATTTTTCCAAGTTCACAAGTATTTCCTCCCATTAAATACTGTACATTTGCTTGAACATTTGTTCTTTTACCTTCTAATATTGGCCAAAATATTTTTTTAAATATATATATATTTTATTGATTTTTTTACAGAGAGGATGAGAGAGGGATAGAGAGCTAGAAATGTCGATGAGAGAGAAACATCGACCAGCTGCCTCTTGCACACCCCCTACCGGGGATGTGCCCGCAACCAAGGTACATGCCCTTGACCGGAATCGAACCTGGGACCTTTCAGTCCACAGACCGACGCTCTACCACTGAGCCAAACCGGCTTCGGCTGGCCAAAATATTTTTTTAATAAAATACTGGAAGATACTGCTCAGAGTCTGGAAGACCTGTGTTTAAAGCCTAAGCTCTCAGAATCTCAATTTACTCGAACATACAATGAGACCAATAATACTTGATTCACAGAGGAATAAGAAATTAATACAATCAAAGGCTCCCCAGACAGAGTAAGAAAATGATACTATTTCATTCTCAATATACTTGAATTGTTAATATTTCCAGAAGCTTACCATTACTTTTAGAAGGAAACATATCAGCAATTCCAGATGGATAAATAATTTTAAGGATATTTGTGCAAATATGTATTTGCTACAGTCTTAAGATGTTAAGCTTTTCTTCAAAGAGACAGTAAGGGCATTCCAATTATGCCATCCTGTTCTTATTAAAGGCCAAGTTGAAGATTCTATCAGTCATATTACATATCACTCTAGATTTTCTCGCAAATGAAGAGTGCTTCTAAATTTCTTCAGCAGTAACTGCAAAATAGGAACTTGAAAAATGACAAGGAAAGGTACAGTATGCAAAATTTTGTGTGAGTGTTGCCCCTGGCCAGGCAGTTGAGTTGTTTAGAGTGTGGTCCTGATATACGAAGATTACAGGTATGATTTCCAATCAGAGCACATGCAAGAATCAAGAGATAAATGCATGAATGAGTAGAACAACAGGTTTTTTTTTCCCTCTATCTTTCTTCCTTCCTTTTTCTTTCTAAATTCAACCAATTAAAAAAATATTAAGACTAATATGTTGTGAGAGTGTAAGTGCCTGCACATGGGTGCATGCTCAGTAGTGATAAAAAGAGGCTCAGTATCCTGACGGCTATGAAAATGTAAGTAAGCTACCTGAAAAGTCATCATCTGGAAATGCATTAATATACAGTATTGAAAGGATTTGTTTAGCAATTGACCACAAGCTTGTATGAGGGTGCTGAGAATGTGTGATGTGTACACAGGCACATGCCCAGAGCATTGTGGGAGAAAGTGATATTAAAACAGAAAAAGAAACAAGGTCTGGGATGAGAAATACTATCTGAGAGGATTGTTTTTAGGAACAGGTTAAAAATACCAAAAACCTGGAAAGAGGGGTACAAATAGTATCTTCAGAGACATCTGAAGTATCAAATCCAATTTCTGATCCCTTAATAACTTTATTCCATATGGCTATCACATTAAGTGATACAACCCAGCATGGGAGAAGTAAAAGAAAATTCCTGAGATTAAGCAGATTCTGTGACTGCACATCTGAGCTCATATTATCTGATAGGCATGATTAGCTCAGAGTGTGGCTGGCTTCTTCCAGAAGCCTCAGGATTCCCCATGCACCATCAATGGAGTTGATTGCTATCTGAACAAAGACCATTGTCTACCATCAAGTCCTTGGCCCTGCTAAGGGCCTTAGACACTCAGACGCTTAAATCTTGAGACCAAATACTCCTGCCATACATCACTCCCAACTCTTTCCTACCTATTGCTGTAACACTATCTAGCCTCTCTTAAATACTTAGAATGTATCCACTATACCCCTATATGCCAGGGGCATGGATATTCTTTATAATACAGATTCCTGAGCCACCTTATTTCTTCTATTTTTGAATCAGTAAAACTGGGTAAAACCAAGTATCAGAGCCAGCTCAGGCTGCTATATCAAAATACAATACAGACTGGATGGCTTAAACAACCAAATTTTTATTTTCTTACAGTTTTAGAGGCTGGGAAATCCACAATCAAGGTGCCAAATGATTTGGGTCTTGGTGAGCACTCACCTTCTGGTTTCCAGAAGGACCCCTTCTCACTGTTATCACATTAAGACCTCACAGTTACAACCTCACTTAATCACCTCCTAAAATTTATCATCAAATAAAGTCACATTGAGAATTAGGGCTTCAATATATTAAATAGGGAAACAGGTGGGGGGATTTTGTATATATAGATGGGTAATATGCTAAGTGTCCCTCCCACTGTCTGACTGGTTGCTATAATGCACTCTGACCATCAGGGGGCAGACGCTCAATGCAGGGGCTGACTTTACAGAGAAATGGCAGTGTGGACCTGGTGCCAACAAAGCAACACTCAGCTTCCCCCAAGTGGAACATAGGGCTGCCACCACTACAGAGTAGCAGCCCACCAGTTTGCTGCTGAGACCCCATGGCACAAAATCCCCTTGGCACAAAATGTGGCTCATAGCCCAGCCCAGCCCAGGAACAGTCACTGTAGACTCCAGGTAATGATGTCACATAACAACACCCAGCTTCCTCTTCCTAGCAACTAATCTCCTTGCAGTTTCTTCAGTCCAAGAACACAAGTGGGAACATTTTACACTTTAACCAAATGTCTGAAGTGTTTTCCCATGCCTCATCTCATTTGATCCTCACAGAAGTCCTGGAGTAGGTAGATAGGAGACTTGGTGGAATCCTATTCTCTTTCCATTAGCCGGAAAATGAATATTTAGAAAGCTTAGAAACTTGACCCAACTGAAAAGAAGTAAGAAATGGTGGACCTTGAAAATGACTCCAGGATTTCTCACTGCACAGAATGTAGTCAAACACTGCTGCAGTTAAACATTTTACCCTTTGTTCTCCCTGTGTGATCTACAATAATAATCTGCTTCATGTTGATATTTACTGCTATGTTGCTAACAATTACCTGAAAGAGAAGTTGGGGTGCTTCACTGGCCTGAAAAAGTTTAGTTAAATCAGAAAATAGGTCTAATTAAGCAAGTTTTATATATATATATATATGGCTAAGTTGCTTCATGCATGTGTAATACATATAAACATATAAAGCTCTTGCTGGAACCAATTGCACACATGTGTTTCCATCTGTCATTGTCGATTGTGAACTTGGTTGACACTTCTATTATAAAGAAGGGGCAAATGGCAATATTAAAATATATCTTCTAATTAATTTCCTTTCAATGTGGATAAATTTGTGCACAAGGCCATTAGTTTAGTTCATAACACCAAAGAAATCTGCATTTTTAGCCAGAATCCTAGGTGAATCCAAGAACCTTACTTTGAGAGGCCCTGCTTTCAATATTCCCAACATTTGTGTTCCTTCCTAAAAGGAACATGAAACAAATTATAATTGTCATTCTAAAATATAAAAGCAAACACCAAGTATGTAACTGCAATATGTACCAGTACTGATAAGAATATGGCACATCACCTACTGCAAGCCCCCAGAGAGATGAGAAAACTGAAGCCTTAGGACACTGAGTGATTGAAAAATGTTTTCTTTGAGGAGAATATTTAGATAACCTTTAAGAGGTATTCAGGTGTGGCAACATCATTAAGAAGTTACTTTAAAAAGACAAACACACTTCCAAACATTTACTTAAAAAAAACACATTACAGTAGCAGAAACCGTTGCTAATTAAATGCAAATAGTTAATATGCAATGCAATTATCTCTTACTCAAAGAATTACATATGGAATATTGCATGCATCATTTCCTTCTTGAAGGAAAACAAGTTCTCTAAAATCCACCATCAAATTATCCAACACAAATGTTGCAAACCATTTGCCAATGGGCTGAAAGCCAGCTGACATACTTCCACCCACACCACACAACCATCTACCTTAGTTATTCTGCACAATGTGCTTGAGCATGCTCACAAATGTCTGTGCCATCCAATTAACAATGTCATCATATGTTTTCTTTTTTGCTCAGAATGTATTATCAATCAAACAATTTAACACATGAATTTTTGTTCTGTTTTTTGTGGGATTTTCTTTTTCAGAAAAGACTGAATGATGTGTGTCTTGGTAGCCTTCAAAATTATAAAGCATTGCAGGTTGGAATACTATGCCATTGAACAGCTCAGCAGTGATTGAGCACAATGAGTAATGTCTATTTCTAGACATGCTCCATAATGTGCAATCCAAAAACTTTTAGGAAGAAGTACCTTTCTATGTAAAGAAAATGTGTATTAATATCTATTTTTTTAAATGTTCATCTAGGACCTGGCCAGGTAGCTTAGTTGGTTAGAGCAGTGGTCAGCAAACTGCAGCTCATGAGCCACATGCGGCTCTTTGGCCCTTTGAGGGTGGTTCTTCCGCAAAATACCACAGTGTGGGCCAGTCTATTTTGCAGAAGTGGTACTAGAAGTTTAAGTTTAAAAAATTTGGCTCTCAAAAGAAATTTCAGTTGCTCTACTGTTGATATTTGGCTCTGTTGACTAATGAGTTTGCTGACCACTGGGTTAGAGAGTCATCCCTATATACCAAGGTTTGGGGGTTTGATCCTCAGTCAAGGCACATATAAAAATCAACCAATGAATATATCAGTAAGTGGAACAGCAAATCTCTCTTTCTCTCTATCTTTCTTCCTCCTTCCTTCTCCCACCCCTGCCTCCTTCTTTCCCCTGTTCCTCTTTTTTCTCTAAAAAGTGTTCATCTAGTTTAAACTGGGCCACTTGTCACTAAAGAGACAGACTTTCCATAAGGGGGAAATCTTTCTGATTCTGAGAACTCTTGAATATGAAGAGAAATGTTTACCCAAAGAGCACTAAGAATTGAAAGAAGATCATCTAACTAAAACAACAATCATGAGAACAATTTTCTCTAAATGTAACACTTGTACCATCTTTATTAGAAATGCTTTTTTTTAAAAATACAGATTTCAGGCCCACACCTCTTTACTGAACTCCAGAATCTCTGGGATCAGAGATCAGACACAAATGCCTGGACTGAGCATTTTCTAACCAGCCCTGCACAATTGATTCTTATGCAGAGGAGGAAAATAAAAAAATAATAATAAAAAAAAAACATATTATCATCTTCCTCCATTATGTCATCCATGATTCCCACAGCCCAGGAAAACTTGAGACAAACAATGAATTCCAACAAAAGTAAAAATATCAATAATACTATTTAAACTTAGATCTTTCATCTACCACACCATTTAGATCCTATGTCTTTTTTCTCACTAGCCCCAGATGGCTCTAAGGCACCATAATGATCTTTTAAACCACCAAATAATTCTCTAAGTCAGATCCTTGTCTACTGTTAAGTTCTCCAAATAGGTTGAAAGTCAACCCAGGAAGCTTGTCCTCAAAGGAGAAGACAGTCTATTTCTCTGGTCTCTTTCTTTCTCCTCTCTTATTTATAGAGAGAATGGAGCACCGTTCTATGGATTTTCATTTTTCTATGTGACCTAGTTCCATTCAACATTTAATACCTAGTGACATTATAAAGCTCTTAGTTATTGCACTACAAACACACATCATATTTCCTCTATTTTAAAATGCACATTTTTTTTCACATTTCAATATCTCTGAAATCAGAATGCATCTTACAAATGTTTAGCCTTTCAAGCAATTGTGAATTGCTCTATCACTACTTACCCAGTCCTGCCCACTGTAACATTTGAGCAGTTCCTTTTTTCCACCCTTCCTTTTCCAAACCAATCCTGAGAGCCCCTAAATTGCCAACTTGGGAGTTTCATGACAAGCAAACATGCTGCAGAACCAGGTAAATTTTTTTTTGCACTGTTGCTTGGCTCTGATATCTGCCAACTGAGTTAGTACAGTCATTATAGACTCTTCTTTGTTTGAAGATGATAAGACAGAGTCAGGAAACTCACCTAGCACTCAGCCCTTTAAAGAGCTCTGTTATTACATCCTATATAATAAAAGGCTAATATGCAAATTTTCTCCTCAACCAGGAGTTTGACCAGCAGGCAGGACAGCCAACCACCCATGTCCTCTTCCCCCAGCTAGGCTGGCCAGACTCCACTGGTACATGAATCCATGCACCAGACCTCTCATACACAAGCACACACACACATAATACACACTGAGTGGCCATATTATTATGCTTTCAAAGATCATAAAAATATGGTCACTCAATGTATTGTATATATAAAAGGTTAAGCAACCATCACATCCAAAACAACCAAAACTGATGACCAAACAGGCTGTGTGAAATGACCAGGCTGGCAGGGGAGTTAGTGAAGGACAACCAAACGACTGAGCAGCAGACTTCATGGAGCTACCAGGTCCATGAGGGGGGTGGGCAATTTGGAGCGACCAGACTGGGGCGGGGGGAGTGCAGTGAGGGGTGACCAGGTTGGTGGGGGAGCAATTGGGGACAACCAGGCCAGCAGGAGATACAGTAAAAAAGCGACCAGGCTGGTGAAGAGGACACTAAGGGGCAACCAGGCCAGTGGCAGGGGGACAGTTGGGGGTGACTATGCCTGCAGGGGGGGCAATTGGGGGTGACCAGGCCAGCAGTGGGGGGGGGGGGGGGAATTAAGGTGGGATTAGGCAGGGCAGGCAGGTGAGCAGTTAGGAGCCAGTGGTCCCAGATTGTGAGTCGGACATCCTCCAAGGGGTCCCAGATTAGAGAGGGTGCAGGCTGGACTGAGGGGACCCCATCCTCTGCACAAATTTCATCCACCTGCCTCTAATATAAAGAGATAACAAAGCCTTGGTTACTCAGTATATTTTTCTGTCTTAGTGATACCTAAAATGATGGCATGCCCCACATTTTAGTAGCATGTTAGTTCTGATAAAACATAGGAGGTCGTGACAAACTTTTTAAAAATGTTTAATTACAGTTTATACTAACTATTATTCTGTATTAGTTTCAGATGTACGGCATAGAGGTTCCACAATTATGTACTTTGCAGAGTGGTCCTCTCAATATTTCAAGTACCCACCTAGACCCATACATAGTTATTCCAATATTATTGACTATCCTTTCACTAAGCTGTAATTTACGTCTCTGTGACTATTTTGTAACTACCAATTTTTACTTCTTAATCCCCTGGAAAACTATATTAATGGAAAGTTGAATAAGTGATTTGGGATAAGAAAAAAAATCTTTCAGCCCTCTTCAATGGGCTATCATGCACAAAACATTTTTGAGATCATTACACATATATTTTGCCTTTTATTTCTGCTGGCATCATACCAGAGGGCTCCCACAGAAGCTATTTCCACTTCTTGCCTAAAGGCTGGGTGGGCTTGATCTCATTTCTGGGTGTTGTGTCTATAGCCACCAATACAATCCTGCCACTTCAATTTTCATCAAGGCAGCTCCTGCTGCAAAGAGAACCTTCTCTTTCTCCCCAGGAAGCAGCTCTTTCCTTAGGTTTCCAAAGGCTGCCATCACCAATGCTGTCTTTCTTTCAGTCATCTCTCCTAATAGAACTGGACACTCTGCTTCAGAGTTCGGTGTAGAGTACATTTTAAGGGGCATCATCTAGAGCACATGTGTCAAACACAAGGCCCGCGGGCCAAATCCGTCCTGCCAGGCCTTGCAATGTGGCCCGCACCGCGCTGTCATCACTGCACTCCGCTGCGTTTCCATCACAATGACAGTTTATGACTGTTCAGTAAACCATTCGGCCCGCGATTTAGGCTGGATTTTAGATTTTGGCCCCTTCTCTGATTGAGTTTGACACCCCTAATCTAGAGTCACATCAAAACACTGTTGACTATGAAAACTGACATGCTTTTTATTTTTTAATTGAGGTAACAGCAGTTTATAACATCCTATAAGTTTCAGGTGTGTAATACTAGAATTAAACGTCTGAATATACTACATTATGCTCAAGCCAAGAGTATGGTTTCAATCTGTCATCATGCAATCAACCCCTTTACTTGTTTCAGCCTCCCCACACACCCTCTTCCCCTCTGGTAAGCACCAATTCGTTGTCTGTCTCTATGAGTTTGTTTTTTAGTTTATTTTTTATTGTTTGTTCATTCATTTTGATTTTTTTTTTTATATTTCACATGAGTGAAATCATACTGTTTTATCTTTTTCTGTCTGGCATGTTTTTGAAGATAAAGGTCAGGCATCTATTTTATCCCAGGAGGAGTTCCTTGCCTATTTTGAAAACTCCCATAAAAAAGAATCCCACAGCCAGAGAGTCAGACACTAAATCTTTTTCATTTGTCTTTCTATAAGACCCCTGAGGTCCTCAGCCTGAGATACCTCCTTAAACAAGTGCCCTAGAGGTAGACAAGCAGATGGGTTTTACCCAGTATTTGCCACACTGTATTACAGTTAGTTATTTACCTGTCTGTCTTCTCCTCTAGGCTGTAAGCTCTTAAAAATAGAGTTTGTTGCTACTCATTTATAATCTTCTTAATTGGTACCAGGACAGTAGGTGGAAATATTAAAGTCCTAGCACTCAGGTGACTAGAAATTTTGTCAACAAAATATATTAATGAATGATTATAGTTAATGCCTATAAAAACATAGAATATTAGAACTGAACATGATATTAGAGGTTATTTAGTACAAAAATCTTATGGAATAGATCAGGGGATATATTCTAGAAGTTGGACAACTCCGATGTTCAAATAGATAAGTGACAGGACCATGAAGACTATGATTAGGCCTACCGATGACAGTTATTCAGATCTTTCCACTATAAAACACTGTGACCTGCTTGCTACACTGTCATTCCCCATTTCAATACAACACGCCTATAAATGAGGGCATTAAATCAATACATCTATTAATCATCCTGCAGTAATGATTGACAAGGAGCTAAAAGACCCTATATTTTTTTTCTCCCTCAAACGATTAGAAGCAAATAATAAGGTTAACACTTTATTTTTATATCTTTACTATAACAAAGAAGATATATCCTTTTTTGAAAAAATGTATCTGCTCTTTCTCATGTCTCTTAATTAGAGGGTGATAGTTCCTAAGGCCAACATTTCTACCAGAGTAAAGCTGACAAAGATTGTGATAACAATACCCAGGTACCATCATCCTTACAGATCCACGTCAGCTTTTCAGAGGGAGGTGGTGGCAGCAATTCTGGAATGCTGAGGCTAAGTACCAACTCTTGCAATAAATGTTTAGAGATCATCAATACCAACTTCTAAATAGCATTGCCATCGCCTTATTATCGTTGCAAATAGTAAAACTGCAAGTAGTGATAGTCGCAATGTTCAATCATTGCACAATTTAGAGAGAGAACTCTTCCATACATGCAAGAACATTTCCTCCCTGAGGTTCCACATGGCACAGAATTAAAATAAAACTGCTGACGGTTACCTGTTCTATAACTGGCTGCTGTTCACATAGTGGGAAGCCTTCAAAATGTAACTCGGCTGTCTCTGCCCTACATTCACAGGATTCCTCCTCAAGGCACTTATCTGACAGTGAGTCTTGATTTGGGGAGGGAAGGGTTGTAAAGCAGAAAATTATGGAGCTATCACGAGGTCCTAGCCTCGCCAACAGCAGAGGACACTGACTTCTTTGCAAAATGAAATGTGCAAAGGCATAGCAGGATCATTCATCCCAGCTGCATTCCTGGTCATCGATTACACCGCCCCGAGGAAATCCGTCCATTTTGCTTGTCAAAGCCAGACTGGACAGAGGTCACTGTTCAGATCTCTCTCCCATAATGAAATAATCATCCAAAGAATTGGCACTTAATGAAAAGCATGATCAAGGAAGCCTGTTTATCCTCTTTCTTTTGAACTTTCCAACGGTACAGAGATCCGAGCTTCAGATCATTTTCTCTGCTAATCCTGGCGAAACAAAACTTGGTTTTCACCTTCATCCTGAATTTTCCTCCAAAGATTGATCATAAAACTGTCGATCTCACTCTCTTCAATACAACAGATGCCGCACCAAACATTACAAGTGTCCACCCCCTCAGAACTGTTCTAAGAGAACCTCACTCTAATTGGCCTGCATGCCTTGCAAAGAAAACACTGGCTCCCGTACAAACAGACTGACAGTTTGTCTAGTTCCACTGTGACTCTTACAAGTCCGTGTTGGGTAAGTTTCCTGAATGTCCTCAGGCAATGCTCATTAGCAAAACACAGCTGACGCCTCTCCGAAGGTAATTGGTTGGGGGTAGGGTGAGCTGAAAAGGGTACCAGTATATCTTTTCTCTCCCTGGGCCCAAAAGTTCAAGGACTATAAAAATGCTATATATACCTCAAGAGCAAGATACCCAGAATCACTTAAAAAAGAAAGTTGGCTCTAAGAGAGGTTTGCCAATTCAGTTCGTCGCCCTTCAGCTAAAGTTTCAGATCCCATTCCCTGCCTTGATCCATGTGAAAGATAAGGGCTAACACATATTGGCACTATCCCAGGCACTGACTACCAATATTAACCCATCATCAGGGATGACCTCTTCTGACAGATTTTAATATACTGACTTCTTACAGACTCCATATACTATTACCCTATCCCCCAAGAGGTTGTGATTCATTTAGTTACAACCAATTTAGCATGAATACAGTATATACTGCGATATATTCCAAAGTGACTTATGGCACCAGGGAATGTATAATTATTTTCTCCCAGCCATTCAGTTTTGCTGACAACAGATCATACTTAGGTAGGCCTACACCCTTCATAACCCTAGGGAGTCTTTCAAAGCAACATCTTTTGAAAAGAAAAATTTAATGAAAAGTTTTGTGAAAATGACAGCAGCCACAGCCAAGAGCAGAAGACTTAAACAGCAATTTGGGTTTTGTCAGATGGGATGTGGGAACGGAATATTAAAAAAAAAAAGAGGAATATATATATATAATTTTCATATAATGTTGCCTATCATAATTCTCTGAATTTTTATGTTAATTTCTAAAATTTTTACTTCCTTTAGTAGGAATACATTAAAGATTTTTTAAAAAAATTCATCTAGAAGGAGAGAGAGATGTTATTATTAGAATGTATTTATCCACCTCACGTCTTTCCCCTTCTCTCTCCCACACTGTGACTTCCAAGGTTACAAACAAGTCCACAGAAATGGCAGGAAACATGCTGGTAACTGGTACCACAAGTCCCTGGAGAGAGGCGACAGACTCATCACTCACTGCTGTGACGTCTTACTCCGACTTTCCTTGCTGGAAAGCTTTGCTAAACACTTAACTCTCGTGTGACCCAGTTTCATATTTTAGAAATAAGTTTCCCCCTTTTCACTTTATCAAAAATCATAATTGATTTCAAAAATAACCTCAGCTGTGACATACACATCAGTAGGATGAGCCATCTAAGCACACTGTCAGCAGAGGGAGTTCCCGGGCCATCTAGAAGAGCGATCGCCAACCTTTCAGGCCTCACTGACCACGAGGGGTCCACAGACCACGGGTTGGCAACTGCTGCTCTGGAAGATGTGGTATTAGGAAAAGAGAAGGGAGAGATAGGTTTCTTCTACAAATGAAAAGCAATCCAAAAGGACTAATAAAGAGGCATAAAATCTGGCACCGATAAGATGAATTGGGCCTATAAATTTCCTGTGCAATCAGACATTTAATGTGGACAAGATTCAAATTCCTCTATGATAGTCACATACATCTTTATACACAGTGGTGCCACAAGCACTCTCCACTCGGTCTGTGCCTTGGAAAGTACTGCTTAGCACCACCGCTTCCTTCTCTGATACTCCTTCTAATGGTTGGGCCAGCTGAGAACACTGTAAGCCATTGGGGAAGAAGGGCATCTTGGGGAATATTTTTTATGTGTTAGATAAAAGCCAGGTTGGCATCATCCTGACAATCCCTCACCCAGATAAAAGTTATCACAAATTTCCATTATTTTCTCTGGACTCAGCAGTGTCTCTATAACTATTTTCTCTTTTTATTACATGGCTATTGTTATGTTACCATTATTTTTACATTTCTGTGCTTAGGTATCTGTTGGAATTAGGCAAAGCATAAAATAAAATGGAGTAATTTAAGTCATCAGCTTGAGTTAAGGAATCTCATAAACATAACATAAATAGGTGAGTATCTAACCAACTCATCCTAGGTTTACTTCCAGCAAAATGAGTACAACATACAGCTTATGCCTCTTAATGGGCAATGCTAAGCATAAAATATGACAGACTAGTCACCATGCAATGTGTAATAATCTATGACTACCATTTCATTAGGGAAAACAAACTTTATCCAGCATATTTTGAGATAAATGTATCATGTGGATCTTTATATAAGGATGACCAAAAAATGGGCAAGGTCTTCTCCTAGGCCAGTGGTCCAACTACAGCTCTCGAGCCACATGCAGCTCTTTGGCCCCTTGAGTGTGGCTCTTCCACAAAATACCACAGCCTGGGCGAGTCTATTTTGAAGAAGTGGCATTAGAAGAAGTTTAAGTTTAAAAAATTTGGCTCTCAAAAGAAATTTCAATCCTTCTACTACTGATATTTGGCTCTGTTGACTAATGAGTTTGCTGACCACTGTCCTAGGCTATTAATTAAAGCTGCAGAAACTTTTTTCATAAAAACATTTAACCTAGCCTAAACCGGTTTGGCTCAGTGGATAGAGTGTCAGCGTGTGGACTGAAAGGTCCCAGGTTCGATTCCGGTCAAGGGCATGTACCTTGGTTGCGGGAACATCCCCAGTAGGGGATATGCAAGAGGCAGCTGATCAATGATTCCTTCTCATAGATGTTTCTAACTCTCTATCCCTCTCTCTTCCTCTCTGTTAAAAATCAATAAAATATATTTTAAAAAACAAACAAAAAACATTTAACCTAATTCTCAGTGAGGTCAAAAGCATAATGTTAAAACCATTTCTGTGAGGACCAAACACATGGTGACTTGGAGGCCTGACTCTATCTAGGATTTAGAGTCTAGAAGAATGATATTGGGCATTCACATCTAGGAACAATCCAGATATGGCACAGACTGCCCACAAGGAAGTCGGTATGGGCGAAATGTTTTCTTCAAAGAAAAATTTATTTAAGAGAAAGCCACCAGGCCTTCTACATGTAAGGATAAGGTTACCAGTACTTCTCACCAGGGAGGCCAGAAGGATAGACAGAACTGACAGGGTTAAGAAACAACCAACTGGGAAGGATCCAGGCAAGCAAGAGCTGAAAACGAAGCAAATGCATCAGCGTAAAAATAAGAAAACGAAGATTCCAGAGAGAGCACACAAATGATGCTCAAATCCCTGAGGAAGTTCATTTTATTTGGGCTTTGTAGCATTTCTCTGGAATGACAAACATAGCAAAATAACATCTAGACTTTTTTTAAAATCTGGATTGCAGACAATTTGATTCTAAAGTCATCAGAAGTGAATGCTTGGAACACGAAGTTTTTCTGAACGGAAATAACACATCACTTTTTATAGAGACCAGATAGGCAAGCGGTGAAGATGATGTTTTCTTTAGAAAGTTAAAGAGTGCAGTTCGCATTCTTACCCAGAATGTGAGAGACTAACCAGAAGGCATTCAGATCATTGTGGTTGTGTTCAACATTAGAGTCACACAATCTGTGCACCAAATTCCTAATATGGCTGCTTGGTGGTTGTTCGAGAGCCAAGAACTGTGGTCCCCACAATGGCCTGGTAGAGGGGAAGAATGGGAACCACTCATGGGTCTCTGTTTCAGGACCACGTGTGGCCTGAAGATGAAACACATTTTTCTAATTCTTACAAATGCTCTGTATGGGCCAGCAGAGTTCTGGGGGCCAGAAAGAAGGAACTGAACCAAGAGTCCAAGCACAGACAGGTATTTGGCAGGAAGAGAGCAAATGTCCATTAGGATGGATAAGATGTAGGAGATAAATTCCCAGAAGAGACAGCAGTGGCTACAGAGATGCAATATTCATGGTTTGGGAAGAAGCTGTATTGGTGAGTACCATAATTTGCCATGTTCTTATATGAAACCAAAACTATAAGCAAAGAGGAGCTATATTGCAAGCCACTCGAGACTAAACTGTAAGAATGAGTGCTGTATAGGAATACTGAAATTTCAATTGTGATTGTTAATATTTCATGAGATCATGATTAATAGCAAATTATACAAGCCGCTTAAAAATACCTTTTTTTACTTGTAGCCTACAATAGCAATTGTTAACAGCAATTTTGATAACAATATACTAAGAATTGAGAATACTGAAATCTGGAAGAGACAAAGAAATGAAAAATAGTTTGCAGAGTGTCTGAAAGCCTGAATAGGCACAGGTGTGATAACTGCAAGCCAACTCTGAGGAAAAATGGTTGATAAATTCTGGGGATGTCAAGAATATTTTTGAAATGTATACAACATCCCTAAAAAGCTCTACTCATAAATATATTCCATCATTACTCAGAACCTGCTGGATGCCAGACTGATGAAAGTAGCAATCAGGCAAGAAATTATTTAGAATGAGATATTGACATAAAATATGAAAAAAGCACATTAGCCTTCAAAGCCTGCATGTAGAAACATTTAGAAGAAGGGCATTTGAGTAATCAGATCTTAGCGCAAATCCTGCCTCTGCTCTTTAGTAGTATGTTGCTTTGGGCAAGTCATTTAACAGTTGATAATGATAATAGTAAGTTAAAAGAAGCTGTGGAGCCTGTCTGGAATAGCTCATCGACCTATGAATCATGAGGTCGTGGTTCATTTTTGGGTCAGGACACATGCCCAGATTGAAGGCTCGGTCCCCAGTGTGGGGTGTGCAACAGGCAGCAGATCAATGATTCTCTCTCATTATTGGTGTTTCTCTCTCTCTCTCTCTCTCTCTCTCTCTCTCTCTCTCTCTCTCTCTCTCTCTCTCTCTCTATCCCCCTTTCTCTGAAATCAATAAAAACATTTAAAAAATAAGTTATGAAAATACTGATTACTCCGTTATGCATTTAATGATTATTAAAGAACTCAGAGTTTCTTTCTGTTAGTTATATCTATCAGTATTCACCATATTAGAAAAACTGAGTCTTTAAAAAGTACTTACTATTATTTAAATGTAACAATAATAAACCCATTGCATACTGTAACATGTTTTTAATTAAAAATAACTACATCATCCAAAAATAGTGACAATAATGTCATGTTTTATATTTTTGTAAATATCTTGAGCATTCTGACTTAGAAGATAATAGGATTATTTTATCTGCTTCTTTGTTCAATAGGCTGTTTTGGTTGAAGTTTACAATGAACTCCATCTGCCTATAGAAATGTTAAGAAAGGGAGGAATAGCCGAAACCAGTTTGGCTCAGTGGTAGAGCCTTGGTCTGTGGACTGAGAGGTCCTGGGTTCAATTCCAGTCAAGGGCATGTACGTTGGTTACGGGCACATCCCCGGTGGGGGGTGTGCAGGAGGCGGCTGGTCAGTGTTTCTCTCTCATTGATGTTCCTGGCTCTCTATCTCTCTCCCTTCCTCTGTAAAAATCAATAAAATATATTTTAAAAATAATAATAAATAAATTTTAAAAAGAAGAAAGGGAGGAATATTTTAATGGCCTTTTTCATATAACTATGGATGCTGTTCTTTGGTATTATATCAAAAGTTAACAAGTGGTAGTTTCTTAAATTTTAGCAGCAATGTGCAATCTACTTTGTACTGTCTGTTACATTAAAGTCCTTTGGTATACCTTGCACTTGAAATGGATCTTTTACCAATGCTGCATAAATGCTTTTTGCAAACACCCCATTTTAAAAAGTCATAGAATATTAAAAAGTCATGTATTCAAGAGTTAGTGTTTCATATTGTTTTTAAGTTTTACACTATTATTAAAGACACTATTAGGTGAAACTGGCAATCTTTGTTTAATCATGAATGTGTGATGGCAATGAAGAACACAATGACTATGGATACCAATCGATGCTACTCTTGTCCTTTGTGTTAAAGCCCCATTTTTCCCATTGCTTTGTACAATCAGTGCCATGGTCACCACAGTGAAAAAAAAAACCTTACTATCATTATAAAAACAATTTGTTTTTGCAGAATTCCAGAAACTGCTTTGGGACACTCATGGGTCCCCAGACCATACTCTGAGAACTGTTGCCTCTTCAGAAAAAAACAAATTTGTAACAGATGTAGGGACAAACACAATAAAAACAGCTCGGTTTCTTTGAAAAGACAGACAAGATAGTTTTGAATTAAAGGGAAAAAAAATTTGGGAACTGGAAGAAAGGGTGCCATCATACTCCATAGAAGTGAGGAATTCCTGAAACATAAAAATCAGATATAATCTGATTACAGAGGGAATATAGAGCAGAGAAACCACAGTGTGGAACACCAGTGCTTAACACGATTCTTCTCAAGGGAGGTCTGTAGAAGCTACAAGTTCAAAGTCAGTGAGAACAATGACAGAAAGAAGCCAGGACACATCATATGAGCGTATTAATTAAAGCACTATGTTTGGAATGTCTGGGCCATATCTTTCTTTGCAGAGAGAGATTTCGTGGCTTTTCTCTCAAGAGTAAGCACAGAGACTGTTCCTACTAAGAAAATGGATCTTCTCCCAGAAGAGAGTTCCGTATGTGGTGTGGAAGCCTTAGCAAAAGAAGAACCTGGTTTACAGAAATATAAAATATGGCAAGAAAGAAAAACTTACTTAGAAATGAAATTCACTGGAGTTTCCCACCCCAAAGACAAGTCCTTACTTGGCATGGAGAACTTCGTGGGGCAGTATGCTCTGCACAGGAAGGCCACTTGAAGTGCCTCCTGTCAACAAACTGTGCCTTTTAGAATTTGATTGTCGAAATTTTGTGATGAAGGTATAATTTTCTCTAACCTCATTTCAAAAGTTAACTCAAACACTTGGTTAGTAGTTGAAACTCAATGTCCTTCTCTTGTCTGATAGAGCCTGAGCTTGCTGGTTTCCAGAGACTATTTAATATATTTTCCTAAGCAGTGTGGATAATGAGATAAGATATTCAGGGGAATTAAAATGTTAATTATGTGTACAGCTTAGTAAATAGGCTCAGTGATTTGAATTGATTCATTACATGAGCTAAAATTATTATTGCAACAGTGAATGTCAACCATATATGATACATACCTTCATCACAAAATTTTGACAATCAAATTCAACCATGTATTCTCAAAAAATTAACAATTAGAAAATTATTATTAATGATCTTAAATAATTTCAAAAGATTTCTTCTTCCATTGTAAGCATTGCCTAAAATATGTGTACCCAGTTTTTCTTTTATCAAAAGAAATCAAAGAAAACTTTAAGTAATATAACATTTGAACTTAGTGACTAAGTATTTTCCCATGGTCATACAGCTAGTAAGTGGCAAAGATAAAACTTCCAAACCAATGTACCTGATACCAAAGCCTATTTTCTTTCTGTTACTATTTTAACTACCTCCTATATAACAATAAATAACAATAGCTACCAAGTACTGAATACATATTTTATACGTCCTATAAATCAATAAATAGCAATAGCTACAAGTAGTAAATATACACTCTACATTATCCAATACAATTCTATGTACTTCCCACAGCAACCCTCCAAAATACATTTATTTTTCCTACTTTGCAGAGAGGAAATGGAGACTCAGAAAATTCTAAATGTATTTTATATTAGCAACTCTTGAGAAAACAAAAAAAAAATGTATATCACTTCAAATCACTACTTGCCCATACAGTAAGCATGAAATCTCTCTTAAAATACCTTTAAAGTATAGCTCTATTGTTTGGAGAATTTGGGATATAAAACACCAAGTCAGAATTCTTATTTCAGAAGGAAAAAAAAGGAAAAAGAACTCTGCTGGTCAAGGACCCAGACAGGATGGAATGAACACGGTGGGTGCTTCTGTGGGTTATTCCCGTGTGGCTCTGTCCTTTGGCAAGAATGGGAGCCAGCACCATGTCAGCACTTCCCACTTATAGACATTGCAAATCACTCTTTTCTGGATGGCTATCTTCTCAGCTACACTCAGCATTTCGGGAAGCAGAGGGTCCCAAAGAGCCAGTTACTGTTTTTGCTCAGGGCCAAAGACATGCTCTTTATAGCCCTGTCTGCTTGTCCACTGCCTGTGATATGCGCCAACTTGTTCATGTGAAACACAAATAACTCCCATGATTCAATTAAAGAGCAGCCCCTAGAATAGAAGACACAATTAAATTCCTACCATCATGGGGAAATGACACAGTGAGAAATGATTATAACTTTACTGGGTATTAGGGATAATAATAATGATAACCCTAAAAGATAGTTCCAAGTTATGGCTTTGTAGTTTCCTTTGAAATGCAAATGTGGAATAACAATTGTTTAACTTGTACATATATCAACTTTTGAATCCCATAATTCCTATGTTTCTGATTAATTATATATGAAGTAAGCCTTGCCCACACATCTATCTGTTCACATCTTGACAAATTTTATTTCAGTTGACTTAATTGGATAGAAGAGAATGCTCTTCCACTTTCACTAGTTGCACTAGGATATTGTTATTCTGTCAAAGATTCTACTCTACACAGTTATTAATTTTATGTTATATTCAGTCTAAGTCTTTAATAGGTCACGATCTCCACCAACACTGAGACCTCACTTAAACACTACCACGTAATTGATAACATTGTCATCTTCTCTACACTGACAGAGCTGTACATAGTGCAATGAGCATCAACTCTATCTTAAAGCCTTCTAATGATGCTGGTACTTTAAGAGAACAAGCAATTAATTGCATATCAAACATATGGATTTATTAACTGTCATCTAAACTTCCTGGTTTTGCATTGGGTCAGCATATTGACCTTTCAATTTCTAGATAGCATTGGGAAAAAAAAGAAATAAACCCGTCCTTGCCTACCCACAGAGTTGTGCTGATCAAAAAAGGCCGTGTGAAGCACACCTAAACATGTGAGCAGAACATTATTTATAGCTTAAAACTTTAAACCAACAATAAAATATTCAGTATAAGGTTAATGGTTTATTAAATATTAATACATTTTTATGATGGAATGTTTATTGAGACTTTCATTAAATTGAATAAATGTTATACAATATTTTTAAAGAATATAATATTACTTAAGTGAAAAAATATATATTTTTAAAATTTTGAAATACACCACAATGTTAACAATAACTATCAGTGAATAATAAGGCAATAGTTGGGTTAAAAAAATAATAATTTTCGAATAAAATTTGAAAAATAAAATAAAAAATCACATGCAATAGAAAAAACAAGAATTTTCTTTATTTTACTTTTCTAAAATAAATACAGTAGATCCTCAAGTTACATCAGAGACCCATCCCTATGGCATGACATAATGCAATTTTCACGGTAAGTCGGAACCCTCCTACAAAAACACCTACATCGCTCACATGGTGCACATACGCAGCAATAATGAAGTGAACCAGTAAAAAAAATTTAAAAGAAAGATAACAATTCATGTCTTTTTACTTGTGGTAAATAAGTAATAAAAAAAAATAAAGAACATATGTACATACATCAAAATTACAGAACTTTTTTTTTATATATATAAAACTGTAAATGGGAGATGGCGACGTAAACACAAGACAACGTATATCGAGTCCGACATAACCCAAGGACTGTCTGTACGTATTTTATAATTATAAAGGTATCTAAAATATTTGCAAATACTTTGTACATCATAATATGCTTCCTAAATATATGCTCATTAATACTGTCCTATATAATAGAGGTAATATGCAAATTGGCCATCACTCCAACACACAAGATAGCCACCCTCCTCGTAGTCAAAGATGGCCGCCCCCATGTGGACACAAGATGGCCACCACAGGATTGCCAGCAGGGGAGGGCAGCTGTGGGCAATCAGGCCTGCAGGGGAGGGCAGTTGGGAGGGACCCAGGCCTGTAGGGAAGGGCAGTTGAGGGTGACCAGGCCAGTAGGGGAGGGCAATTGGGCCGGCAGGGGAGCAGTTAGACATCAATCAGGCTGGCAGGGGAGTGGTTAGGGAGTGATCAGACTGCTGGGCAGAGGCAATTAAAGACAATCAGGCAGGCAGGAAGGCAAAAAGTTGGGAGCCAGCAGTCTTGGATTATGAGAGGGATGTCCAACTGCCTGTTTAGGGATCTGGCCTAAACTGGTAGTCAGATATCTCCCAAGGGGTCCCAGATATTAAACACTACAAAGAAATTTTTATTAGTTATTAATTCATATTAAAAATTTTAAGACTATCAAAATTAGTAAAAAGGTAGTAGAAAATTATGACTATGTAACTATTCAAATAATTTAAAATATTGAGTAACAAGACATTATATCTGTAGAAGATGTGTATCAAATATCTTGGTTCAACAAATGAATAATTTAAAAATTAATTAAAGTTAAAAGAACATTCTGACAATTTATTTCCAAAATTTTTCAATGATCTATTACTTGGGAATCAGAAGAATCAAAGCTGAAGAGGTAATAATTTACCTCATTAAAAATTTTGATTGTTCTACTCATATAATTATAGTCTAGTTTTTCTAGAATAAATATTTAAAATGTTACAGTTACATTTTGAAACTCTTAATTTATATTCAATTAAGGCACCAAAATATTTTTGTATATGTGTGCATGTATATATTTGATTTATTTTTTATTATAAATTAAAAAAAAAACATGTTTCAAAATTCTATTCCAATTTAGGATTGAAAATTTAGGATTAAGAGGCAGTTTGAATAACCCTGCATACATTTCTCATTCTTCTTCACCAGTGAGGACTGTGAGCCTTGTCCAAGTTCATCAACACCATAATTGCCAGTCTGTCTGCAGTCAAAGTTAACTCTCTTACTATTACTTCACACAATTGTTTAAAATACTGCAAAAAATATAAAATAATCACTTTCAGCATTTCCCCAAAAAGGACATTCCCTGAGGAGTGGGGGAATGAATGAATTAGTAATGGAAAACTACCATATCAGCAATTCTAATAGATTCTTTGTATTTTACATAACTAAGGTTGAGATGTATATTAAAACTGATGAAGTGTTTAGCAATCAAAGTCATCTTATAACTACTTCTCAAATCAGCTGTGGTGAATCACTGTTCATTTGTTTAACCCTGATTCTTTTACAGTTCTACCCTATTCATTGAGTCAACTATTCATGCATGTGGATATCTCATAAAAGCAAGTAAGTATTGCAAAGGTTAGGTTTCATTCTTCTTTATGATCAAATACAATAGTATTCCATTGTGTATACCGTATTTTTCGGACCATAAGACGCTCCGGACCATAAGACGAACCAGTTTTTAGAGAAGGGAAATGAAGAAAAAAAGATTCTGAAACAAATAGTGTCCTAAAATATTTTATGTGCATTAAAACCCAACATCACAGTCATAAACACATGTAATCAACCCTGTAAAGTAAACAGCAGCATTTAGAACCATTTTAGAGCCGGGCAAGCACACAGAGACCACACAGAGCCGGGCAAGTAAAAAAACTTTTTTTTTAAAGTATATGTGTAGGCTACATTTGGACCATAAGACGCAGGGACTTTTTCCCCCCACTTCTGGGGGGGAAAAAAGTGCCTCTTATGGTCCGAAAAATACGGTATGTATCACAGCTTCTTTATCTACTTGTTTATTGATAGGTGCTTGGGTCTTTGCTATGTAAAATAAAAGCATAATATACTAATTAGACTGGACATCCTTCCAGAGGAAGTTGGGGCTGTGGGGGGCTAGCCTCTTGCACAAATTTCATGCATTGGGCCTCTAGCTATAAATAATGCTGCAATGAACATGGGGGTACATATATTCTTTTGAATTAGTGCTGAGCACGGATGGTTCTAGAAGGTATTATGCTAAGTGAAATAAGTCAGTCAAATAAAGACAAATACCATATGATTTTAATTATATGTGGAATCTAGAGAACAAAATAGAAACATAGACTCATAAATATAGAAAACACTTAAGGGTTGACAGAGGGGTGAAAATTCCAGAGGTGTATAAAAAGGGTGAATGGATTGGTACATATGGGTAGTTATAGAACAGTCTCAGGGATGTAAATTACAATGTAAGGAATATAATCAGTAATATGGGGCCAGGTCGGTACTTGAAATATCTGGGGGAGCTCTCTGTAAAGTATATGATTGTCTAACCACTATGCTTTACACTGAAACTAATACAGAATAATAATCAATGTAAACTGTGAGGAAGATAAATACCAAATGATTGCACTCATTTGTGGAATATATAGATCACCATAAACTGATGAACAAAAATAGATACAGAGACAAAAACGCATTGACTAGACTGTGAAACTTCAACTGAAAGGCAGGGGAGGTTTGGAGGGGTGGAAGAGATCAACCAAAGTACTTGTACACATACATAAAGCATCACCAGTGGACACAGACACTGGGGGTGTGAGGACATGTGCCAGGGATTGGGAGAGGCTGGGGGAGAGGTCAATGGGGGGAAAAGGAGACATAAATACTATGTCTATAAATATTAAATATTTATAATATTTTAAACAATAAAAAAGAAAGAAAATCTTCTCTCTTGTTAAAGAAACTTCCTTCTGGGATTTTTATTAAATTACCTTCAATTCTAAAATAAATTAAAAAGAAAAAGAAAGAAGCAAATTGCTGTTAACACTTCTAAATGCTTCTCTTAAACTCTCAATGCATGTTGTAACCACAGTTTCAGTGAAATGTTTTGGTGAAATGTTACAATAACCTGTTTATTTCATGTAATTTGAAACCCTCATAATCAATATTTTATTATGTATAATTTTGAATCATGATTAATTGATAAATATTCTTAAATTAGGACAAGTAGTAAAATTAACTATTTCACTTTCTTTGCCTGAAATAAATTAAATGGCTGATGGCAGAGATCAAGAAGAAGGAGAATATTGGATAATCCACAAATTTGAAATAATCAAGAAATAGCTGTGTCAGTCAACTTACATATATTTGCTTTCAAGTATAGTAATTTAGCATCTCCTGCTCTTTTGGGTTCCTTTCTTTCTTGACTTATTTTGCCACTGTTGGAACTCTTGCTTTTCTTCTGGAGTAAAATTTGTGTGTAAAAAATTATTTGGTCACTCACTGATAATAAACTGTAATTGATGTTTCCTTCTTAATGGTTAAGTTGAATAACTTATGGCATAAAAAAATAAAAGATGCTCCATCTCCCTTTGTGCTCAACAACCCCCTAATAAAAGAGCCTGCAAGTAAAAAGTAAAATATGACAAATAAGGTGGGAAATGTATTTAAAATTTAGTGGGAAGTGGGTTAATGCTATAGGCATAGGTAAAAGCCAAACTTAGCTCATCTATCCTATATAATAAAAGCTTAATAGGCAAATTGGAAAGACCAGTCACTACAATGCTCACTGATCACTGGGGGCAGATGCTAAACACAGGAGCTTCCCCAGCCTGCAGGCCCCAGGCCAGCAAAGGTGGATGTCATCGGCCCCGCCCTCCCCCCTCCCCTGCCAGTTGCCAGCAGAGGGAGGCAACCAGAGGAAGTAGTGGGATGGTCAGGGGGCGGGGCCAACCTATGAGCTGCCAGTCCCACACCCCCATCACCCTGCCAGTCGCCTCCAAGGTGGGTGCCACCTGAGGCACCCTGATTGCCCGGCCTAGTCACCCCACACATCAGCCCTGATCACTGGTGAGGCCTAGGGACCCTACCTGTGAACAAACTTTGTACACTGGGCCTCTAGTGTGTGTGTGTGTGTGTGTGTGTGTGTGTGTGTGTGTGTGTGTATGTATGTATGTGTATATATATATATATATAGTTAATATGCCAAGTGTCCCTCCAACCATCTAACCCACATGTGTCAAACACAAGGCCCACGGGCCAAATCCGTCCCGCCAGGCCTTGCAATGTAGCCCGCACCACGCTGTCATCACTGCACTCCGCTGCGTTTCCATCACAATGACAGTTTATGGCTGTTCAGTAAACCATTCGGCCCGCGATTTAGGCTGGATTTTAGATTTTGGCCCCTTCTCTGATTGAGTTCGACACCCCTAACCAGTCGCTATGATGCACATTGACTACCAGGGGACAGATGTTCAAAGCTCAATGCGGGAGCTGCTGTGAAATGCACCAGCCATTTAGAGAGACATGGCACCACAAACCTGGCACCAAAAAATCAACACTCAGCTTCCCTCAAGTGGGATACAGGCCCTGCCACCAACCCAGAGCAACACCCCACCAAATCTCAGCCAATGCAGCTGAGACCTCATGGCGCAAAATACAACCCACAGATCAATCAAGCCCAAGTTGCTGTGGGCTCTGAGTGATGATATCATGTAGTAACACCCAGCTTCCTCTCCCTATCAACTAGTCTCCTTGGAGTTTCTTTCAGCCCAGGAACACGACTTGCTTCATAGCCAGGTGCAAACATTTTACATTTTAACCAAATGTCGGTGAAGCTTTTCCCATGCCTCATCTCATTTAATCCTCACAGAAGTCCTGAAGTAGGTAGATAGGAGACTCAGGAGAATCCTATCTTCTTCTCATTGGCCAGAAAATGGAGATTTAGAAAGTTTAGAAACTTGCCCCAACTGAAAAGAAGTAAGAAATGGTGGACCTTGAAGATGACTTCAGATTTTCTCACTGTGCAGAGTATAGTTAAACACTGGTGCAGTTAAATATTTTACCTTTTGTTCTCCCTGCGTGATCTACAATAATAATCTGCTTCATGTTGATATTTAATACTGTGTTGCTAACAATTACCTGAAAGAGAAGTTGGAATGCTTCACTGGGCTGGAAAAAGTTCAGCTATATCAGAAAGCAAGTCTAATCAAGTTTATTTATCTATATCTATATCTATATCTATATCTATATCTATATCTATATGGTGTGTGTTTTGATCTATCATTATCGATTGTGATTTTGGTTGACATTTCTATTACAGAGAAAAGGCAGATAGCCATACTAAAATATTTCTTCCAATTATATACTTGCCTTTCAATTGTGCACCAGGTCTCTAATCAATTATAAGATTTTTTAGTTTAAATTATTATTCCTCTATTATGCATTTTTTAAATTTCTCACTGTTTTTAAAATTCTTTTGTATGAGTTGACTAAAAATATTGTACAGGTGTCTTTATTGCAATAGTTCAGGAATGAGATACTGATATAAATAAAGATTTAACTGTTGTCTCATAGCAACAGTCTTGTTTTCTGTTGCATGCCTCCTCACTCAATTCTGTAGTGTGTAGATGCTCAACTCACATTCTCCTTGACTTCTGAATGAATGACAGAGAGATACCTTCAAGAAAAGAAAAGAATATACTAAATGCCCCAACTGCCCCATTTCTATACAAGTTCAGCTTGCACCAATCAAAATAAAAGAAGAATACATCCCTTCCTATCTAAGAGTGCTCAACAGAAAACAGCAAATGAAAACTCAATCCTGGCAACTTGGTCAAAACAAGGCTGAAGAATAAACATCTATTTTTTAGAAAAGACATACATCGATTGGCCTGACTGGCTAATGGGAATCCCAGTTATATCTACAACACAGTATAACTCAAAGCTAGAGATGTGCTCTGGAGGCTCATTATTTAATTAAGAGCAGGAATTACAAGAGTACTAAATGCAATGAAGCAGCACAATTTGCAAAGGCTCCAAATTTATGGTTTTCATTAATTAACATAAAGTAGTGTGGGCAAGTGAAATCAAGTGATCTGCTCAGCTATTAGAGTTTTGAGAGTTAATTAATATAATAGTACAGATCATTGAGCTTAGAAATTATGAGAAACATATAGAATTTTAAATAGTATCATCATGATGTATAATTACATGACTAGAAGCTCAGTGCATGAATTCATGCACTGGTGGGGTCCGTCAGCCTGGCCTGCACACTCTCGAAATCCGGGATCCCTTGGGGATGGTAGAGGTCTGGTGCATGGATTCAGCCAGATTCCCACAGGCCAAGCCAAGGGCTCACATCAACCAGGCCTCTAGTATACATATAAGATTTATGGTTAATCTCTTCCCACCCTCCCCTTTCCTCCCTTTTCTCAGATATTCATCAGTATGTTCCACGTTTCAATGTCTGTGTGTTGAGTGTCTGGCCCCTGGTGGTCAGTGAGTGCCATAACCACTAGTCAAATGGTTGCTTAAGCTTTTCTAGCTATACATACTCTGCTCCTTTAAACTGTGTTCTTTTGACTTGGATCCTTAACTCAATTCAAGATCAGTTATAGCTAAATCATATGAAAGGAAAACAATTAAAGAACGTGTGAATTCATTCTACAATGCTTCCAAAATAAGATTTACTTATTTACTTAATCAGCTGAGATAATTACAGACCACTAGTGGCCATTTAATAAGTAAATAAAACTATTAATATTTACATTTCACAAATGTATTTGAATTTCAGACTTCTCAAATTTCTCACCAGGGAAAGAAACAAAACAGCTGTTCCTATGACCACAGATTAAAATGCAGTGGAGCAAGTTCTCATTTTTCCTCTAGAATTGAGTAAACATGAGGAGTATTAGAGCTGTACAAATTCCCACCATTGTCACTGTATACATTCCACATATCCTTATTCACTTCTTATTTGGCTTCTTAATTTAAGAGCTCTAGAGCATTGAGAGCTATTGTTCCTCTTCATCTGAGTGAAGAGCTTATCAAAGTCAAGCCTTGCCATTTCCATCAAATTTAACTTGTGAAAAATAGGCCCACATTGTAAACTGAATTGCATTTTTATGATGTTTTCATATCTTAGTCAATTTCAAATCGCAGGGGCAAAAATTGTTTACTTAGAGTCAGGACAACAACGATTCTCTATATAAGCACAGATTTATGGGTCTATTTCACAGATACAATAATTATCATCTACTGAGTACCTAAAATGTGCTAGATGACACATTATATTTACTTTATAAATAAATCTGCCATGAGTTAATATAAAAAATCTTTGTATGGACATATGCTTTCATTTCTCTTGGGTAAATGTCCAGGAGAATGGCTGGGTGACATAACAGGTATGTACTTAAATTTTTAAGAAACTACCAAACTGCTTGCAAAGGGATTGTATCCTTTAACATTCCATCAGCAGAATATGAAAGCCCCAGGTCCTCCACATTCTTGTCACCACTGTGTCTTTTTATTTGTAGATACATTGGTTGAGGAGTAGTGATACTTCCTTATAGTTTTAATTTGCATTTCTCAAATAACTTATAATGTTGATAATCTTTCCATGTGCTTATTTGCCATCTGGGGGTCTTCATTCATGGTGTGTCTGTTTAAATCTTTTGCCAATTTTTAGAATTGTTTTTCTTATTGTTAATTTTTGAGAACCTCTTAAGTATCCAGGACACATATTCTTTATCAAATCTATGCTTTGTAAAGATATCCTCGCATTTTGTGACTTATCTTTTACAGGAGACCCAGTGCACAACATCTGTCCACTTGGGGAAGGGGGTCCCTCAGCCAAGTCTGCACCCTCTAGAAGTCTGGGAGCCCTCTGAGAATGTCCTACTGAAGGCTTAGTCCTGCAGCCCCTTCAGTTGGACCTCGTTAGTGGGAGGAGAGGCTCCTGCCACCGCTGCTGCACTCAGCAGCTTTGAGCCCAGCTCAGGGCTTCTCCCTGAATGGCACTCCCCCTGTGGGCTAGCACTGACCACCAGGGGGCAGCTCCTGCATTGAGCATCTGCCCCTGGTGGTCAGTGCATGTCAGAGCAACCAATTGTTCAGATGTTCGGTCAATTTGCATATTACCCTTTTATTATATAGTATTCTCTTAACAGTGTCTGACAGCCAGTTTTTATCAAATGTAATGTATCCCCCTTTTTTTTTTTAAGCATTGTGCACTGGTTAGTGTCATCTCTAAGAAATCTTTGCCTAACTGAATATCACAAAAAAATTTTCTTCTGTGAATTTTATTTCTAATTTATCTATATTATTGAAAGTATTATAGATGCCTCCTTTTTACCTTCCATTGACCCCTTCTCCCCAATCCTGCCCACTTCCCAGGACTTCACTACACTATTTTCTGTGTCCATATGTTATGCATATATGCCTATCAATTCTTTGGTTAATGTCTTTCCATGCACCCCTTCCCTCGGATCTTCATTAGTCTGTTGCATGCTGCCATGTCTCTGGATCTATTTTGTTTATCAGTTTATTTTGTTCATTATATTCCACATATTATGATAGCATGTAGTATTTATCTTTTGCTGACTGGCTTATTTCACTTAGCACAATACTTTCCAATTCCTTCCATGCTGTCTCAAAGATTAAGAGATTCCTACAGGCCTGGTCCCCCCCAAAGTGCTCTCCCCTGAATGCTTGATTGCCCCCAACTGCCCACCCTTGCAGCCCTGGTCCCTTCCAACTGCCCTCCCTAGCTGACCTTATCATCCACAACTGCCCTCCCTTGCTGGCCATCTTGTGGTGGCCATTTTGTGTCCACAGAGGGGCAGGATCTTTGACCATATGGCGGCAGCCATCTTGTGTGCTGGTCAATTTGCATATTACTTTTTTATTAGATAGGATAGAGGCCTGATGCATGGGTGGGGGCCAGCTGGTTTGCCCTGAAGTGTGTCCTGGATCACAGTGGAGATTCCTGGGTAAGGGGCCTGTGCTGGTTTGCAAGCCAGCCACGAACCCTGGTAATGAAAGTAGAGGCCCTGGGATCTGGAATTATTTATCTTCTATAATTAAAACTTTGTAGCCTTAAGCGGAGGCCAAGGCAGGCCAGGGCTGTGGAAACTTGCTTCCTCCATTGCTGGGGGCAATTCAATCCTCCTGCGACCATTTTTGTTGGGGTTTATTTATCTTCTATAATTGAAACTTTGTAGTTTGAGTGGAGGGCTGGGCTGGCCAGGATGTTGGGAAGGCTTGGCTTCTTCCATTGCCAGGCAAACCCAAGCCTCCTGCTCTCTCCATGCCACAGTCATCTTGGTTGGGTTATTTTGGATACTTGCTCCTGATTGGCTGATGGTTGTGGCTTGTGGGTGTAGCAGAGTGATGGTTAATTTGCATATTACTTTTATTAGATAAAATTGAGATATGTTTTCTTCTTTAGTTTGTCAGTATATGGTGAACCATTTTACATTATGTCTTGGGATGAACCACACATATGTCTTGGTAATTATGTATACTGCTGGATTACATTTTTCTGAAACTTTTACTTAGAATGTTTGTATCAATGTTCATAAAGATTATTACTGCTTCATGCTTGAAATATCTTTTTTGGTTTTGATATCAGGGCAATGTATTTCAAAGAATGACTTGAAATGTATGGCAAGTCATATGTTTGAAGAGTTAGTGCAAAACTAACATCATTTCCTCCTCAAATGTTTGGCAGCATTCACCAGTAGAGGCCTAAAATGTTCTTTATTGGAGGTTTTTTACTACAAATTCAATTTCTTTGTATATAAAGGGCCTCTTCAGGTTATTTTTTTGTCTTGAGTAAGCTTTGGTAATTTATGTCTTTAGTAATTTATGCCCATTACATCTAAGTTGTTTAATTTAATGGCATAAAGTTGTTCATAATATTTCCTCACTGTACTTTTAAAGGGTATGGAATTTGCAGCAATGTTGTCTCTCTCATTTCTGATATTAGTCATTATATATGTTCTCTTTCTCCTTCCCATTCTGGCTATGAGTTTATCAATTTCATTGATTTTATTCAAGGACCAGTTTTTGGTTTCAATGACTTTTCTCTATTGTTTTTCTGTTTTCTTCTTCACTAATTTCCTCTCTGATTTTGCTCTTTCCTTTTTTCTGCTTACTTTGGATTTACTAACTTGTACTTCTTTTCTAGTTTCTTAACTTGGAAGGTAAGGTCATTGATTAGATACTTTTTTTATTTCCAATATTGGCACTTAGTGCTAAAACTTTCTCCCTAAGTATCTCTTTTACAGCATTCCATAAATTCTGATTATGTGGTGTACTCAGTTGTAGTCAATTCAAACCACTTATTTCCAATTTTTATTTCTACTTTGATCTATGTATTATTTTAGAAGCTCATTCTAACTGATTTTCTAAATATTTTGGTGCATTTTCCAAATACATTTCTGTTACAGATTTTACATTAAATTACATTGTTGCCAGAGTACATATTTGTATGAATTGAATCCTCTCATATTTACTGAGATTTGTTTAATAGCCTGAATATGGGCTCTCTTGGGTATTGTTCTAAGTCACTTGAAACAATCAGTTACTTGGAGAGAGTCTGATTCGTTCAGCTCTTAGATGGATTCAAGGCACTGTTTCTTCTAGAGTTAATTATCTCCCACTGTTATTTTACACAATGATCTATTAATTATGATTTATTTTTGTCAGCCTGGTTGGTAGATAAAGGCATTTTACTCTTTCAGCACCAGGCACTGTTCCTTTATATCATTTCAGATTATTCTTTTCCCTGTGACCCTGATGGTCAGTATCCTGACTTGAGTGGCAGGTCTGGTCTTCAGAAAGTCTCTGGAACTCTCAAACTGTGCAATTGTCTCCCCTTTCTTGTCCTCTGTCCTGAGAACTGGATTGCTGAGTTTCCATGTATTTCCAAAGTCTCATTTCTGTCTTTTCAATCCAGGGTGTCTGATGGATGCTAACGAGGTTCCTTCTCCATGTGCAGTGGCCTGGAAACTGCCTTCAGGGCTGAAAACTGGAACAGTCAGAAGCAACACCTCATTTGTGTTGTCTCTCAGATTACTGACCGGATGTCCTGTGCCTTGGAACCCATTGTTTCCTATATTTCATCTATTTTTGCAGGGTTGTTTCAGATAGGACCCTAAATCCAGTTGCAACTATTATATCTTGACCAAGAGTACAAGTAACTCAAATTAAAATTTTTAAATGATTTAAAATACATTTACCCCAGAGGGGAGTTATTCATAATATAGTGTTACTGATTGTACGGACAGCCTTTTCATTTAGAATAGACAATATCAACTAAGATGGTTTTGAGCATGAGGCATTGCCATGTTAGAGGAAGCACTAATTTGAGATGAAATCAGTGCTAGCTTTTACTACTATGTAAAACCTTAATAACAATTTAAGGTCAGTCTGCCAATGGAAAACTTAAGGTTACCTTTAATCTGTTTAATATTAAATTAAAGAACATTACATATCTGGGAAGATCAGGAATGGGATAATGGGCTAAACAATGATGAGCATGACACAAATAAGAACTATAGGAATCTGAAAGATGGGAAGAGGAGGTACAAAGTGGGGAAGAGAAGAAAATGAAGGGCACTGAGGATACATAATTATACCTGGTGTCTCTGGGCATTATTAATCTCCATGCTGCTTTTTCCACAGTTACAGGCTGTCAAAATTATTACAGGGCATCAGTAATAGTCTGAAGTTTGAAAACATCACCACCTTCCAGAGCTGTCCACTCTCCCTAGCACCTCTAATCTATGCTTCATTACCGAACCCCTTTCTCTTCAGTTCACCATGATGTTATATCTTTGGTCACAGAGAGAGAAAAAAAAATGAAAGGATTCTTTTAAAGAAAGGTATAAGCCTATAAGTTTATATAGAAAAAAGAGGGCTTTGCTGGGACCAGTTTGGCTCAGTGGATAGAGCGTTGGCCTGCAAACTGAAAGGTCCCAGGTTCGATTCTGGTCAAGGGCATGTACCTTGGTTGCGGACACATCCCCGGTGGGAGGTGTGTAGGAGGCAGCTGATCGATGATTCTCTCTCATTAATGTTTCTGACTCTCTATCCCTCACTCTTCCTCTCTGTGAAAAATCAATAAAATAAAATTAAAATTAAATAAAATAAAATAAAGAAAGAAAGAAAAAAGAGGGCTTTACAGGTTGATCATTTGTCATACATTTATTTTATCCTTTTTACTATTTGTAAGTACAATGCAATATTTGTAGAAATTCTCACTAAAAACAACCTTTATTTCTTTTTTCTGACATGTTTGTGGGTTATCAAAAGTTGATATGTACAGATGAGTAAAAGAAGATTTACAGTTGTACCTATAAAAGCAATATAGTAATTCATAAATAATAATAGAAGAATAAACCATTTCATGCATTCACAAATGTAAACCTACTTTTGCCAACCCCTGTATTTTTAAAAAGTGCATAACATTTGTACACCTATTGAAAAAAATCATTATTTAGGATACCATCCATACTTTGTAATATCCCTTCCATCTAAAAAAAAAAAATCACTTTGTAATATAAAACAAGAAAAAAAAAATCAGTCTTTCTTACAAATGTGTGTATGTCTTTTTTATTAGATAATGCACATAATCTACTAAGTCGAATGCTTTCCCTTTCCTGCTGGGAGCTCAGAGCTAGTACAGGACTGCATGGAGGACAGCACAAGGTACCCCAGCTGCTCCTTGTCCAGTTATTGCTAATCAAGCATGGCAGGCTTTCCCAGCTGAATCCACTTGAACTCAAAGCTCTCCCAGTATTATATTCTGGGCAGCCATGAGCAACTGAGGAGAACTGACACCAGATATGAAAAGGCTTCAACCAGCCTCGATGATATCTATATTTGCTATCCCTCCTGCATATGATTTTTTAAAGTATTCCTGTGGCATATGTCTTTTAGCATAAGGACAATCAAATTCTTTCAGGAAATTGAGGGCGCCCTAAGCTCTCATACTGATAATGGGGTTTTAGTACACCTGTAAAGGTACATGGAGAAGTCCTTGAGGACAATTAGTACCGTATTTTTCGGACCATAAGACACTCCGGACCATAAGACACACCAGTTTTTAGAGAAGGGAAATGAAGAAAAAAAGATTCTGAAACAAATAGTGTCCTAAAATATTTTATGTGCGTTAAAACCCAACATCACAGTCATAAAAACATGTAATCAACCCTGTAAAGTAAAGAGCAGCATTTAGAACCATTTTAGAGCCGGGCAAGCACACAGAGACCACACAGAGCCGGGCAAGTAAAAAAAATTTTTTTTTAAAGTATATGTGTAGGCTATATTTGGACCATAAGACGCAGGGACTTTTCCCCCCCACTTATGGGGGGGAAAAAGTGTGTATTATGGTTCAAAAAATACGGTACTTTCAAAAAAATAATAATTGGCAGTAAATCCAAATAAAAAGAGGTTCAAAACGTTCATACTTTTTTATACTAAAAATTGTGAAAATATATGTACATCTGTACACCTATGTGCATACATATATACAAGGGGTCCCCAAAATGCATAAACCGTGTTTCCCCGAAAATAAAACATCCTCCAAAAATAAGACCTACTCACAGGTTTCCTTCTGAGGAAAATATAAGGCATCCCCCCGAAAATAAGGCCCCCCTTAGACTGTCTCAGAATGAAAATTAATTTACTGTAAACTGATCGCTAGGGCCAACCCGACTGGCGTCTAGCAACCAGTGATGTTACGTGGAGTCCTAATGTCACTGCTGTGTGGAGGTGGAGTGGAGGTCAGAGAAAGAGGTGAGTGCGGGGCGGGAGAGAGGAGGAAACTTTCACAGATGCATGTAGAAGAACAGGAGGATTAGAGCTGACAGGTCACGGCAAAGGTGGTGAGTGCTGGTCTGTCTCTGGTGACATTACCTGATGCTCACAGCTGCCCTCATGATGACTGAATGTTCTCAGTCAATGACAGACCCTGCTCTAGCCCAGATCCAGGCCCCAGCAAACCCAGTGACAGTCCCCAGGCAGGCCCCAGGGGGTAAATGTCTGATAAAGGGGTAGGGGGGATGTCTGGTGAAGGTGTTCAGTGGCACAGGGGTGGGGGGAGGGGGATCACTTAAAATGACACAGGAGGATCAGAGGGGGCAATCAAAATGACACAGGAGGATCAAAAGGGGTTACTAAAATGGTAATCCCCCCTCTGATTCTCCTGTGCCATTTTGATTTCCCCCTTTAATCCTCCTTGTGTCATTTTAAGTGATCCCTCCTCCCCCCACCTTGATATCCCAATTCCTTTTTTTTACCACTAGAAATGAGTGCAAAAAGAAAAAGCTACTCCTTGGAGTACAAGAAAGGAATCATGGAAGACTCTTGGGGCCAAAATCTTACTGCTTTCTGCAAAGAGAAGATGTTGAATATCCCATTGGTCAGAAAATGGTGAGCAAAGTATGGTAACCTCATTGAACAAGTGGACAAGGGAAATGCTAAAAAGTGCAAGTGTGGATCAGGTCGGCAACCATTATTTTCCGAGCTGGAAGACCTGATCTGTGAATGGTTGTTGACAGGAGAGCAGAGGCTTTGGTTGTGAATAGGGCTCAGATTCAAGAATTTGAATCTGAGCCCTATTCACAGGCACCACAGTTTGACATAGCCCCCAAAGACTTCAAAGCATCACAACACTGGCTGGATAATTTCCTTCAGCGAAGTGAACTATCTTTAAGAAGATCTACAACATTGTTTAGGTTAGAAGATACTCAAGTTATTAAGGAGAGCACTTGCATTCAAGTCCTTTATTGATGATGCTGACTTCTCTAAATACAATCTTTCCAACATGATTGCTATGGATGAAACTGCAGTGTTTATGGGCCAATCATCTCAAACAACAATTGAACAGCTGGGTGCCTCCTTAGTGTACATTCCCTCCACTGCTTATGAAAGTGCACAAGTTTCCTGTATTTTGGCAATTCCTCTGGATGGCACTAAAATCCCACCTTCAATCATTTCTAAGGGCAAGAAGGAAAAGATTGAACGTGTTTGGGGCGTTTTTATTCTTGAAACTGAAAAAGCCTGGGCCACACAAGCAGTTATAAGTAAGTGGGTCGATTTAATGCTGCTGCTTGTTAAGCGAGGGAGCCAAAGAGGTCTGCTAGTCTGGAATGCAGCCAGCACTCACTGCGCTAAAGACATGAAGACATTTCTTCACGAAAGAAAAATAGATCAGATAATGATTCCCCCAGGAATGGCGGCCTATTTCCAGACTCTTGATATTGCAATAAACAAGCCATTCAAAGACAATTTGCACATGGAAATTAATGACTACATTGAAAATAGAATGGAGAGAAATCAGCGTGGAAACTTGTGAAACCTAAACTGCAAGAAGTTGTGACTTGGATGAAGAATTTATGGGAGAAAATCACTGACAGTTGCATTGCAAATGCACTGCGAGCAGGCTACCTTCACAAGAAGTACTCATTTAAAGACAGTGCTATTGCTAAACATGAGAGATTTGGTCCACTGATTCCGAAAGAAATGGAGTCACAAGAAATTCACCAGGAAATTCAGGAATTGGATTGTTATGATGATGTTCCAGAAGATGATGACATGATTGTCATTGAATAAATTAGTAAATTCTTGATACTGTAGGTTTCACAGTTTGTCTGGTTTGTGTTGACAACTACTGTACTATCGTACCATATACAGGTAATAAATTTCCTTTATTTTCATTTAACAATAAATGTGTACCGTATTCTTCTTCATGGAAAAATAAGACATCCCCTGAAAATCAGACCTAGCGCATCTTTGGGAGCAAAAATTAATATAAGACACTGTCTTATTTTCATGGAAACAGGGTACTTTAATAAGTTATAGCTCAATTTTGAAAATGAAATATAATTTAATAATCACTGCTTTTACAATTATTCAAAGTGCATTTGTTGGGGATATCTTATAGTTGTACATGCAACTGTGCACTAGTTCTAAAAGCAAAGGACAACTAGATCAAGCATGATATTTTTGCCAATAAAATTGATTAAAACTATACAAGCTAATCCAGGATATCAGTCCATATACTATTTATTTCCTGGCCTACAACAGGATATGTACAGTATTCAGAGTAGGTATTAGGAAATTTTACAGAAATTGCCATGATGTTTTTATTGCATTTCACAAAAGCACCAGTCTATATTATTTGAGAGAGGAAAAAAGAAAGACTATCCTGGCCAGTTTATTTAGAAATAATTTGTACTTTAGTGCTCAATATAGCCACCTTTCACACTTGGGATACACTGATGAGAATAGATATGAACAGGATGGGAAGACATCAGAACAGACATCTGCAAGAAGGGATGCCTGAGTGGGGGTGAGTTTTTACGTGCTGGTTCATTAAGGGATGGTTCACATTATGATCCCTGTTCTTCTCTGTTATTTAGTCGAGTTCTATAAAAAGCACACTCTTATCAGCTACATGATTATCCTGAGGTATAGTTTGCCTAAGAACAAAATGACAAGATCTTGATTCTACTCCTTTAGTGGCTAGTTTTCCAAATTCTACTTAACAATGACATTTTCAAACATGCGGGATGTAGAACGGCTTAAATCTTGGGTTTCTGACTTCACCTAGTGTCCTGTCACATAAAACATTTTATGAAGAGAACTATTTCATTGTGGTGGCAATTAAAGGCCAAAACACAAATAATAAATTTAAACCTGATAGTAACACTAATCAGCCTCAGCAGGTCCTTCTCACTAAAGTTCTAAGGAAAAGAACACAGACATACTCTCAGCTCACATTTTATAAAAGCCACAGTGATTCTTTTGCTGACATCAGATCATTTTTCTCTAAACAGGAAGTGAAGGGGTCTAATTTATCCTATGGTTCCTATGACATATGCCTCCACAGTAGGAATTTCCCTTTAAGAGAAACTACTGTTGGTCTATTTCAAATTACTTTTATGAGAGCTGGTATATGAGCCTGAGAGGCAACAACTTAACAGTCAACATTATCTTAAAAGCATGATGTAAAAATATGTAAGTCATTTTTCTGCAGATGTCTCTCCAGTAACTTCCCATCCACTCAGCGTAGAAGCTAAAATACTTACAAAGACCAGGCCTTATGCCATGTACACCACCACGTCTCTGAGCTGACTCCTCCTGTCCCCTCTGCTCTGTGCACACCATCCTGTGCTGGTGCTGACATCAGACACCCCCTGCCTCTGGGCCCCGCATTGGTTTGTTCCTTTTTCTAGAATGTTCTCTCCCACATAGCCCCATGCTTGCTCTCTTGTTTTCTTTAGATTTTTTTTTAATCAAATGTGACCTTCTCAGTGATACTATCTCTGACCACTATCTTCCAAATGGCAAACTTTCACCTACCCTCACCTGTATTCCTATACCCCTGACCTCGTTTGTCTTTCTCCATAACATGTATTACCAACTAACATGCTAGAAACATTAACGACTTCTTGTTTATGTTTGGTCTCCCACACAAGGATGTATGCTCCTTTAGGATCCTGTATCACCAGCACCTAGAACACCGCCTGGCACAGCGAAGATCTTCAATCACACTGCATACATGGATTGTTTCAACCTCTCACAAAGGTGGCTACAACACTACTTTGGCAGCCTGTTAGGTTTCCGAGTAAAAATAACTAAATGTAAGTCATGAAAAATGGTCAGGGGGACATAAATGTTGAAGGAAGGATATTTGGATTGGGATGGTAAAGATACAATGCAATAGATGATGATGGCTAGACGAATTATACCCCTGAAACCTATATAACTTATTAACCAATATTACCCAAATTTACTTTAAGAATAATTATAGAATAAAAAAGACATGATTCCACAAAATTAAGAATTGGCACTACTCAAAGGAGTCTCAAAAGAAAGGCATCATGGAAAATGAGATGTACTAAATATACAGAGATTTTTAAAAAATAGTTCAACTATAACACTCATTGTCTGTCTTTGATTTTATACATCCTTTTTTGCAAACAGAGATTTGTTTAATTCATCTTTGTCCCTGGATTTGGGCAGAAAAATAAATGTGAAAAATAAAAACAAATACCAAGCAAACACCTAAGTAAAGGGTATTTTACATGTTTTTTTTTATTATTATTATCTAAAGTTTAACATACATCTCCTTTCCCCCTGATTGACTCCCCATCCCTCCCACCAGCCATTTCCACCCAAGATAAGCCCACAATGCCCCAGTGTCTGTGTCCATTGGTTATGCTAACATGCATGCATCAAGTTCTTTGGTGGCCCTCTAACCCCGCACCCCACCTCGCATGACATTTATCTCTGGATCTATTTTTGTTCATCAAATTATGTTGATCATTACATCCCACATATGAGTGAGATTATGTGATATTTATTTCTCCAACTGGCTTATTTCGCTTAGCATAATGATCTCCAGTTCCATTCATGCTATTGCGAATGGTAAAAGTTCCCTCTTTTTTATAGCAGCATAGTACTAGTACTTCATTGTGTAGATGTACCACAGTTTTTAATCCCCTCATCTGCTGATGGGCACTTAGGCTGTTTCCAAACTTAGCTATTATAAATTGTGCTGCTAAGGACATAGGGGTGCTTATATCCTTTCTGATTGGTGCTTCTGGTTTCTTCAGATATATTTCTAGAAGTGGGATCACTCGATCAAAAGGGAGTTCCATTTTTAACTTTTTGAGAAAACTCCATACTGTTTTCCACAGTTGCTGCGGCAGTCTGCATTCCCAGCAGCAGTGCACCAGGGTTCCTTTTACTCTACATCCTGGCCAGCACTTGTATGTTGATTTGTTGATGATAGCCATTCTGACCGGTGTGAGTTGGTATCCCATTGCTGATTTGCATCTCTTGGATGATTAGTGACTTTGAGCATGTTTTCAAATGTCTCTCAGCCTTCTGTATGGCCACTTTCAAAAAGTATCTATTTAGGTCATTTGCCCATTTCTTTATTGGGTTATCTTCTTTTTGTTAAGTTGTATGAGTTCTCTGTAAATTTTAGAAATTAAACCCTTATAAGAAATAGCATTGGCAAATATGTTCTCCCATGCAGTGGGCTTTCTTATTGTTTTGTTGGTGGTTTCTTTTGCTATGCAGAAGCTTTTTATTTTGATGTAGTCCCAATATGTTTATTTTCTCCTTAGTCTCCATTGCCCTAGGAGCTGTGTCAGTAAAGATATTGCTACGACATATGTCTGCTATTTTCCTGCCGGAGCCTTGTAGGATTTTTATGGTTTCCCATCTTACATTTAAATCTTTTACCCATTTTGAATTTGTTTTTGTAGTAAAACGTAATTTAGGAAGACTAATCAATGTTAAGAACAAATTAGAACAGCTACTCATATCCCTGACAACCCCCAAGTTCTGGTCAGTTGTCATACTCAAGACAAAGGCACATAGCTTAAGGCCCACAAAGAATGCCTTGGCTCTGAGCTTAGTTAGAAAACAGGTGTTTTTCTAAGACAGTTTTCTTTAAGTGATTTCGGTAGACTCATGAGTAATAGAAAATATGAAAAACAGTCTTCCAGTTTCAAGTACTAGAAGAGTTTTTTTTACTTTTGTACTTCTTGTAGTCTTTAATATAGTAACATAAGTTTCAAGTACTAGAAGAGTTTTTTTTTACTTTTGTACTTCTTGTAGTCTTTATTATAGTAACATAATATATATTTGTTACTATAATATATGTAGTAATAATATAATATATATAGTAAGAGAATAGAATTTGCCAAAGCAGGTACATAGTAGGCAGCATTCCCAAACCACTATGTTTTTTAATCCTCACCTGAGGAAAATTTTCCACTGGTTTTAGATAGAATGGGGGTGGGGGTTGAGAAGGAAGAAGAGAGAAACATCAAGGCTAGAAAGACATATCCATTGGTTGCCTCTCACACATGCCCCTACCAAGCCAAGGAGCCAGCCTGCAGCAAAGGTACACGTTCCTGACTGGGATTCAAACCAACAATCACTCAGTGCATGGACTGATGCTGTAACTACCGAAAAATAAAATGGCCAGGACTCAAACCACTTTTGACCATAGATATTATAATCACCACCACCATCATCATCACCCACCATTTTTTTCCAGAGCATCTATAGCTAAATACTCTTTAAGAAATGGAGGATTCTTAGACCTGAGCCCATAGATTCAGAATTGTGTGTAAAAATTAAGAACTGATTTAACAAACAAGTCACTTTTCTTTTCTCCTGGAAACCTTTGATTCTTCAAAGGTTTGATGGCTATTTACACACAGAGAGGAAGAAAATGAAAAAGGCGCATAGAAATATAAGAACTTGTGGAACAAAGACAAAATGGACAACAAGGGCATCAAAGTTGCTTCATTTGCCTTTTTCAGGAGCAAAGTAATTCCAGAAAACTTCAATGGCCCCTTGGAACTTTATGGCGTTAAAACAAAGCTCAAATTATTTATATCATAGATCAGGGGTGGGGACCTGGCCCAGGAACCACTAAGGCCTGGTGGCCATATAAGGCCAAAGGCATCAAAGGTGAGTTTATTAAATGTTTGACCAAGTGTAGAAGGCCAATTTTTCAGTTGATAGTTTTGTATATCCCACAAATGATGTTTTAAATATCCAAATGGTTCTTGGCAGGAAAAAGGTCCCCCACCCCTACCACAGATAAAGGTTGCATTATGGTCATAGTCTCTGTCTCTCTCTGTGTGTCTGTGTCTCTCTCTGTCTCTCTGTCTCTCTCTCTCTCTCTCTCTCTCTCTCTCTCTCTCTCTCTCTCTCTCTCCATATATATATATATATATATATATATATATATATATATATATATGAAACATGCCAATTAACCAGGACACCATAATGGGTCTACTGGATAGGAGGAGGTTGCATGCACACTGTGGCAGGTCTAGACCAGGGACTCAAGGGTAGGCGTTGCCGCGCAATATCAGTTTTATGGCAAAACTGCCAAAAACTGGTTGCATGGAACAGAAATTGGTCCTCCTACAGTACTAGAGCTAGAAGTTCAAAATCAATGTCTTAGAAGAGAAGATTGCAACTGCTGGTTACATAACTCTATCCTGGCTCCTAGTGGCATTCCTTGCCTTGTCGATGCCTCACTCCAACCTCTGTCTTCATTTTTACATGGCATTCTCCTTTCTCCATATCCATGTCCAAATTTCCCTCTTCTTTTTTTTTAAATATATTTTATTGATTTTTTACAGAGAGGAAGAGAGAGGGATAGAGAGTTAGAAACATCGACGAGAGAGAATCATCTATCAGTTGCCTCTTGCACACCCCCTACTGGGGATGTGCCCTCAACCAAAGTGCATGCCCTTGACCAGACCCTTCAGTCCGCAGACCGAAGCTCTATCCACTGAGCCAAACCGGTTTCTGCAAAATTTCCCTCTTCTTAAAAGGACACATATATTACCTCATGATAGTGGCCCATGAAACTCTAGTAGGACCTCAGATTAATTACATCTGCAAAGATCCCATTCCCAAGTAGTCACTTTCCCAGTCTCTGGGTGGACATGAATTTTGGAAGGTCCTTATTCAATGCAGTACGGAAGGTAGCACATATGCCACGCATTTTAGAACTACTTCCACTAAAATGATTATCTTTTGAAAAGTAAAATATTTTGGTTAGAGATGGAGTGAACTTCAAAGCAAGTAAATGCACTGGGGAAGCTTATTTTTAAGTATTTTAATAAAGGAAAGGCTTCTATAATAATGTGGAAAATTATCCCTGAAATCATCTTAAATGTTTTGATTCCCTATAATAATATGCTCAAAGGAGACGTGTGATAGCAAACACTTAACAAAAGAAGATTGAAAGAAAACCTAATCTTGAAAGTAACACATTGTTCCATCTCTATGGGTGTTCCTTTGGAAAATGCTGCATTTTATATCCCGTGCAATCTCAGAGATCTGTCACGTAAAGGCTCAGCAACACAGAACGGAAGCCTGATTTTTCTTCTCACTCAGAATCCCACAGAAAATGAATGCAGCATCACCTGTTCACTAAGCTGCCACCGACATTTTATTAAGTGATTTTACTCTGGATATTCACACATCTCTTTAATTTTCCCCTTCCATTATTATAATTAATACTGAATGAAGGGTAAAAAGAAACACGAATATGGGAAGACTGAAAAGCTGAGGTAATCCACACTGGTCTGTTTCAACAAAGGAAAACTGCGTGGCAAGTGCACGTGAGGATTCTGATTAGGCTGCTCTGATGGCCTTTAAGATTCAATAAATTGTCCCAACCCTCACCAAAACACCCTTTTATTTCTTAGAAAATCTTTTGAAAAATTACATGAAATTACTGAGGAAGAACTAAATCAAAATGAAATATCTATAGTTTGTCATAAGAAAAGGATCACCATGTGATGAGTCATAGGTTTAATCTCACTTAAACAATTTGACTTCTTATTATTAGAATGGAATTGCGACTCCAGTTGTACATACATACTCTCTCTGCTTCAAGCCCTTAGGAATGAGAGAGACATACACGTGTCCATGTGTAATTTTTGGTTACATACTATACAAATTATTTTAAAAGATAGAACTGGACTGGGAAAAGATAACATCTTGGAACAGAAACACAAACCGTAATAGAAACTTACTAGTTCCCTGGTGGAAACAAGGAATTTCATGGTGGACAGAGAAATAACAGGAGCCCAATGTGCTCATCTGCTAGGGGACCAGAGCAAGGCAAGCTATGGAACCACACATTCGGTTTAGTTACCTGATTTCTGAGCCTTAACCAAACAGTGACCGCTGCTCAGGCCTGAGACACTATCAAACTGCAGCCCAGGCAGTGAGTGGGAGCCAAACTCCCTTTCATTCTGACCCTGGGTCCAGCTGTTCTCTGATTCAGAAACCAGGTTTGCAACACACCCATACCTCTGCAACTGGACCACCAACACACCGAAATGTGGCCTGGTTCTGAAGAGAGTTCCAGGGAGCTAGACACAGAAATGGCAAAAAGTGGACGGCAAGGTGTACAAGCTCAGAGAAAAGGAATAAAAGGTTCATAACAGCAACAATAACAAGACTTTTACTCAAAATGAGTCAGCAAAACTAAATGTCATATCATTTCACCAAAAATGTCATATTATATCACCACAAATGACAGCTGGCATTCTAAACAATTGAGAAATGCAAAACATAAAACTATTACGTGAACATTATTTACAAAGAGGTCTTTTCAAAACACTCATATGTGTAACAAAAATAATATGTATAATTCAAGTACAAGAGATTATGAATAATTGTGATAAACCAAGAGCAGATGGCTATGCTGAAGAAAGAGTAATAAATGCTGGGGCGGAAAAGCACAGTCACTAAAATAAAAACTAAAAACGGACAAATCCTGAACGGAACATAGTTCAAGAAATAATCATTCAACTGAAAGATTACATTGAAGAAAGAAAGAAAACTATGAGATTTTAGGATGCATGCAGAATAGATTGAGGGGCTCACTATTTTATTTATGCAGAATAGATTATGGGGTTAGGGCAGGCTACACTGCAGTAACAAATATCCCCAAAATCTCAGTGGCTTAATAAAAGTATATTTTCACACATTCAATGTCCTCTTCCATAACTTCTAAAACAGAAGAAAAGAGACTGGAGAGTTGCACTTGGCTTGGAAATAACACTCATCACGTCTGCTGAACACATTCTGTGTTACTCTGCTTGGCCAAAATAAGTTTCATGGTAATTTGCTTAAGTGTACGATGCCAGTGGTACAGTCACCTATATGCCCTTAAGGAATAGATGTTCAGATACTGGGGAGCACTAGTAATCATACTCTGTTCCCACATATTGCTAATAGGAGTTCCAGATATCAGAAGTAGTAAGTCAAAGGGAATGATGAAGAAGCAATATTTAAAAAAAAAAAAAAAAGCAGGATAATGCTCAATACTGTTCAAAAATTGAAGAAAACTGAGAGAAAGCAGGACAAACAAAAAAATAAATGCATATTCAAATTCATCATAATAAAACTAAAACAAATTTAAGATAAAAAAGAAAGCTTTAAGAGCCTTTTAAGAGCCTCCTAAGACAATAGATGAATTATCTATAGAAAACTGACAATTAGACTTACCTGCATGTCTCAACAGTTAGAATAATAACAGATTTATTTTTTTTCAAAATACTGAAAGTAGGTAACTATCAGGCTAAAATTACACATGTAGCAAAACTAACAAAGAATCTTCCAGACCAATAAGGACTGGGAAATTTTACCACCAACAGATACTCCCTGTGAGAATTAATAAAGGCCAGACCTCAGTAAGAAAGACATAGAAAGAAGGAACCGAATGTATGAAACAGTGACAACATAATTATAAGACACAGTGGTATTCTAATTAAACATTGAGGATAAAAAATTAATTTAGATGAATTTAAAAATATAAGTGAAATCAAAATTCAGAAATTAGAAGAAGAGTAGGAAAAGATGGGTAGAACTATATCAGGGACAGAGTTTCTTCTCTCATTCTAGAGGAAGACAAATATACAAAATTAATTTAGATTCTGCCATAAAAGGATATGAAGTATGTATATGGAAATAAAAAGTTTCTCTGTATTAATACCCCCTCCAAATCTTATTTTTGAGTTTTTATAACCAGGAAACAAAAGTTGCCTTTGTGTTTAACCAATTAGATGTATCTAAGGAGTGGTTTTACTAAGTGAAAAAAAAATGTGTTCAATTCTAAGTCCTGAAAATATAAAAAAGTAAGCAGGACTCTACTGTGGATAACAATATTTTTAAAATTAATGTTACAAAATGGTCCAGAGAGAAACAATATAGTACATAGTGTTCAAAGGAAGGAAACATAGCATTTAGTCATGGGCATCAAATAATACAGATTGTCTCCGATTGAGACTGGAAGGGCAGTGGGGGCAGTAGGGAGAGAGGAAGGGGAGTCAGCTCAGAGGGAAAAAGGCATGAAGCAGTGGCATTCATGGGTGAGGCAGAAACAGCCCACTCTGAGCACAGGTAGTTAGGTAGAAGATTGCCTATAGAAACTCTAACCTGACTAAATGTTGGTCAAGTTTTTATGATCACAGTGCAACTACAATTTAAGAACTATTAGCGACAAAAAATACACTGAAAAATATGTTCTTGGTCTAATTTCTAAATAATTGCAGTTATTGTTGAGCTTCAATAATCTACACTAATAAAAGAGTAAGATGCAAATTGACTGTGCCTCTGCAATGCCCACCAGCCAATCAGGAGAGAGTATGTAAATTAACCCAAAGATGGTGAGTTAATTTGTATATGCAGGCACCAAGCAGCCAAGGGCAAGGCGGGACACTTGCATCATTGCCATGGTGATGACGCAGGTATTCCGCACCACCCCAGCCACTCCGGGCCTTTGGGTAGCATGGGCAGGCAGAAAGGTGGTTTGGGTCAGAGCAAAGGTGGTGCCAGCAGTGAAGGGAAGAAAGGCCTATTCTGGCATTAATGCATTTAAATTTAGATATGAAAATTGACCATCACTCCAATACACAAGATGGCTGCCCCCATGTGGTCAAAGAAAACTACCCCCATGTGGACACAAGGTGGCCAGCAGGGGAGGGCAGTTGGGAGGGACTAGGCCTGCATAGAAGGGCAGTTGTGGGCAATCTAGCCTACAGGAGAGGGCAGGTGCAGGAGGTGGGAGGGGGGGATACCCAGGCCTGTACGGGAGAGCAGTTGGGGGAGACCAGGTTTGCAGGGGAGGGCAGTTAAGAGCAAACAGGCTGGCAGGGGAGCAGTTAGGCATCAATCAAGCTGGCAGGGGAGTGGTTAGGGGGTGATCAGGCTGGCAGACAAAAGCGGTTAGGGGCAATCAGGAAGGCAGGCAGGTGAGCAGTTGGAAGCTAGCAGTACTGGATTGTGAGAGGGATATCCAACTGGGATCGGGCCTAAACAGCACTCAGACATCTCTCAAGGAATCCCAGATTGGAAAGGATGCAGGCTGGGCCGAGGGACACCTCCCTGCCCCTGTGCACAAAAAATATATATATTCAAAATCACATACTTGTATTATTTATCCTTTCATTAACATTGTATTCCACATAGAAGTTTGGAAATCTTATTACACAACTAATTTCCACTTATACAACTAATCTCTAATACATATGGACTAAACTATGCACGTGCATTTAAATTGTAATTTTATAATAGTTCAGAATGGTTGGAGCTTCCTTCAGGTGCAGGTTATGTCTCCAACATATGAGATAATATATGGTTCCACATTTCAGAAGTAGATTCAAAATAAGCAATACAAGAACAGTCTTTGTAGAAGAAAAGAAACGAGTTATTTTAATTTTATCATACTATGTAACTATTTGGAATTTATTTGTTTAAAATTTAAAACAGTGAAATAGTACAGACTATAAGGTGTAATATTTTCAGTTGCTAATTGCAAATTTTATTCCACATGTGGACTACTTTACAATATCTGCATTAAAATGTAAAGTTAAAAAGTATTTCCATTTAATTTTTTAAATGAAAGAACAAATCAAGAAAATTACATTACTGATTATTACTAAAACAATTTAGTCATCAAGAGGAGGTGTTAAAAATACCAATCTTCTGTGCAGAATACGCTAGGTTTGCAAGCTATGAAGGCAGGAAGCCATCATGGTGTGTGGTACTGCCAGTTATACTTTCCTAAAATAGTTTTAAAGCCAAGGCTTTATAAATCAAAATTCTGTTTCATGATTTATCTATGGAAAATAAGAACAAAATACCTGTAATCTAAATAAATGGAAAGTGCCACATTTACTCCTGCTGGAATCTTAATAAATGTATAAAGAACCATAGTTTCTCAAAACATGGAGCATACAGAGTTACAATGAAAATTCTCTAATGAGGTCCCTCAGGATGTCTCTGCAATGGTCATCAAATATGATTTTTTGAAGTTATGTCAAGTCAGTAGCACCTGGTCCTCCCTGGGAAACAGTCACAGTTGGAATCCTCTCCAATCTTCCCCTTTTCTCACTTCACCTCTCCATCCTAGATCAAGCCTGTATTGCACTTTTGAAATAACTTACTATCTGGTCTCTTTTCTTCCATCTCTGCCCCTCCCCAACCCATCCAGAATGTATGTTTTCTTTTGTTTTTCCCTCTCTTTTCTTTTAAAATATATTTTTTTAAATTTTACAGAGAAGAAGGGAGATGGATAGAATTAGAAACATTGATGAGAGAAATCAATCAGCTGCCTCCTGCACACCCCCCACTTGGGGATGTGCCTGCAAACAAGATACATGCCCTTGACTGGTATTGAACCTGGGACCCTTGAGTCTGCAGGCTTATGCTGTATCCACTGAGCCAAACCAGTTAGGGCCAGAATGTGTGTTTTGTAACACACATTTATTATGTCACACCAAGAAAAGGCACTCCTTCCTATAACTTACAGAACCAGGATCTCATGATGTGATCACAAGAGAATTTTATGAGAAGCAAAAACTACAGTGGCATGGGACCTAGTCTCCACCCACAGTGGGTGGCTAGCCATGGACCTTGAGAGCCTTGCTTTCTTCCACATGTGAGTTTTTGGCTCCCACTGCTTGTCCAACCAACAGGGCCTTTCACCTTCCTTTCTTGTGCTTAAATCTCACTTGCTCCTCAAGGCGTAATTCATAAATTTATTTCATAAAGTCTTCCCAATGTATCTAGTCATGATTCAGTGCTCCTGTTCCTCATTCCCAAGGTCTGTTGCTTACTAGTTAAATGTCTTTGTGACAGTTAGGCTCTTTGAGCCTCAGATTTGTACCCTGTAAAATAGACATAATAATGGTACCATCTCATAGAGTCACAAGGGTAAAATGGAATGTGGCAGTGCTTTTAAAACTATACAAACTTAATATTCTACCTCTACCTTGTGGTGGCACCTTGATCTTAGACTCCCCAGCCTTTCAAACTGAGGAATAAATATTTGTTGTCTAAGATGTCTATGGGTGTGTTTTCTTTTTGTTTGTTTGGTTTTTTTTTTTTGCTTTTTTGTTTGTTTGTTTTATAGCAGTCCAAAAGGACTAAGGCATCCTCTTAATTCTGACTTGCAGAAAAGTCAATGCCTGTGTCCTCAAAGCATGGGTATACTCCCGTTTAGTCCCCCCTTCTTCCCCCAGCCCTTTCCCCAGCCCCAGTACTATCTGTGACCCTGGGGAGAAAATCGACTTTCTAATGATAAATAAAATGTGATTCCTTTGACTACCAGGTTTCTCCCAATCAAATTACCAATATTGCCCTGACACATTTAAAACTACTATTCTCAAATTCAAAGCTTTTTATCTCAACAACTCTCTCTTTTTCTCTCTACTATAAGCTTTAGAAGCACAAAGGCCAAAACTAGTAAGTACCTCCCTAATAAAAAAATAAGATGAGGCTGCCAATCAAAATATTCCCCAATTTACCCCTTTGACTTGTCTGTGAAATACTACTAACACTTTGGCTTTTCTGAACTTTAAGGGTAAAACCAATATTGCTGTGTTATAGTGGACTCCATCTGAGTCCTGTAAATTCTGAGTACAGATTGAGAGCAAAATATGTTAGTAATAACAACCATTCGTTATGAGAACAGAAAGTTAAGCCCCGAAAGAGAACTGCCTGTCCCCAAAATGAAAATGAAGCCCAGAGTCTGAAATGAACAACTTGTCTCCCTGTGCAACTGGGATGGTACATGGAAGCAGAAGGCAGTTGCTCCTCCTTTAAGCAGACAAGCATTCAAATTCACGCATCACCAACTAGCTAGGTGACCTTGAACAAGCTGCTTAATGTCTTCAAGTCCCAATTCCTTCTTAGCAAACTTGGGATAATAAGCCCCTCGAAAATTGGTGCAATCATTAAATAAGTAATATAATTCCAACCCTTGAAGCTATGTCTAACACAGGAGACGTGCTCAACAAATGATTATCGTTATTGGTAATAATTCTGAACCATCATGAAAAATAATTCTCTTGCTTTATGGTCTCATAACATTTTTAAAAGAATAACTGTGATTTTACCTTAGAAGATCATTCTTTTTTTAACTTTTTCAGTTGAATAATGGTGTTCAAACAGAAAAGTACACAAAATAATATCAATATACAACTTGATAAATGTTAGCACATGATGTAACCATTAACAAGATGAAGAGGACATTACTTACTCCTCAGAATCCCCTACTTTGCCTCACTTCCAGCTACCACCCCTACGGTAACCACTAACATAATTTATTAGGCCATATTCTAGTTTTGCCTGTATTTGAATTTTATATAAATGGAATCACACTGGACCTTCTTCATGCGAACGGTTCTTTGATTCAGTGTTGTTCCTGACAGTCATCAGATTGTTCTTGTATAAATGGACAAGTTTTATAATGTGGCATTCTCAATTATGGAGTTATGAAACTTAAATGCTTCAAACCATAGTTCTCTGGAAACACCATTATAACTCTATACTACTTACTCTTATCTATTTGGTCAATAAGCAATAAATATGGTCCAATCACATACTAGATATATACTGGCATTCTTTGGCTTCCATATAAAGTAATTAAAAAAAAAAAACAACCTCATTTGTGATACCATCTCCTGTGGATTCCAATATTTACTGAGTACACTGTGACACACCTAGGGGAAGGTGGAAACTCGTGAAACAGGAGACTACCACCAGGAAACCCATCTGAGCAGTGACTGCTGTTCAAGTACATCCGAACTGTCAGGAACAATAAAGCCTTTGGGTTTGGTTTTGCCAAGCATAACAAGTACCTCCAATGTCGCCAGCTCCAAATTTGACTCTGACATGGGACAGAGGAGACTGGTGACAGATGGGCAGAAGTTAGCATTCAGCTTGGACGGTCTTTGCAATGGAAGTCTTGTTATCTCGAACTCGCTGCCAAGTCCTGCATGTTGCTTTGTAACAGACACCACGGAGACACTCTTTAGCCTCAGCCAAAAACACAGGCTTGAAAGAACCAGATTCCTCAATGTCAGTATTTGTTACATCTCACCCACACCAGACTCTGCTGCAATGATGACACAGTCACCAGTATGAATGGAAATGGGGGGGTGGGGGGGAGCATTTTGACACACCAGATTAAATTTTTTTTTTTTTAAACTTAGGACAGTGGTCATTAGACCTGAAATTTGACATTCCTAAACTAATTCTTCTATAGTCTACTGAAGTATTTCCAATTCATTAGTCTTTTTACCAAACATTGCCCCAAATATCTTATTAGAATTGGCTTTAAAGAACAGCATAGACACAAGGTTGAATACAGTCCTCCCTGCGTATCTGCACGGGACCCCTACAGATACCAAAATCTGCTCAAAACCCTTATTTTCATATGACCTGTGCACATCCTCCTATATGCTTTAAATTACCTCTAAATTACTTATAACACCTAATACAATGTAAATGCTATATAAGTAGATGTCATACTAATATTCCATTGTTCATGGAATAATGACAAGAGAAAATCAATCTGTACATGTTCAGTACAGACACAACCATTGTAGGCCTAACTACATTGTATATGTCAGCAACAACTTAATGTCCTATTTTTCTAATATTTTCGATCCTCAGTTGGTTGAATCTGTGGGTGCAGACCTGCAATGCTGAGGACTACTTGTAATTAAAACATTTTCTCTATTTGCTTGATGCTGACCCACGTGTCTCTGTCCATTACAGTAATTATGACACTACCTTTGGCAGAGGAGTGCCACCACTTGGCCCCCGCCACCTCAGGATCCAGTTACCCCCATTGCATTTAGGTCTACCCTTCAAAGAACAGGGGATCTCGGAGTTCTTTAAAGATGCTAGGGCTCTCCTCGCAAATTTATTTCTCTAAGTTTGGGTGAAAGGCATGTCTTCTGGACCCTTCCAGGCTGGGTGAGCAGGTCTTAAATAACAAATTAACTCTAACATTCCAGTCTCCCTTAGACTCTGAATCCCTACCTCTACATTAAACCAAGGGAGGCTGGGTATTTCCAACTTGTTCAGAGTGGGCCATGTTTTCTGGTCCATGTGTCAGTCAACCAATCAACCAAAGAAACTCTTAGAGCCTTTTAAAACCCCCTGAGTGCAACAGTAAATGCAGAATTTCTTGCTTAGTAAGTTCTTATCAATAAATTCAGCCTGATTCAACTTTATGCCCTTTCTACCATTAGCCTATATTCCTAGTAACCATTCCCACGCAGGTTCCCTGGATTTCTGTTTGTGAATTATTAGAAAACACAAGTAGATAGTTGTTGTGGAGCACACCTCCTCACAGGTCATTCTTTGCATCACACTTTTAGGTGCCTGATGGGATGTGAATCTAGGTCACTTATGTCAAACACAAGGCCCGCGGGCCAAATCCGTCCGGCCAGGCCTTGCAATGTGGCCCGCACTGCGCTGTCATCACTGCACAACGCTGCGTTTCCATCACAATGACAGTTTATGACTGTTCAGTAAACCATTCAGCCCGCGATTTAGGCTGGATTTTAGATTTTGACCCCTTCTCTGATTGAGTTCGACACCCCTAATCTAGGTATAAACTGAAAAGCAAAGACAGGCAGAAGTGTTGGTCCTGAAAAGAATCAGCATTGTCTTGCATGGCAACTGCCTCAGGGTAGACCATTATAGTTTCCTCATACAAGGCGGGGTTAATCCCTTCAGTCAGATGTAGGAGGTCTTTACCCCTGGGAGTGGGTAAGCAGCTTCCACTAGGGTTTTGGTGGTCACTTCCACTGGCAAAGAAAGCACATTAGAATTCTAGGGCTCAATGTCCCCAGCTTAATCTGGGTCTTCCCACACTTCCTCAACCCAATTTACAGGATCCCATTCCTTCCAAGCAATGTCTTAAATTTAATAGTAGACTCCATAACACTGGATGAGGTTCTAAGGTGGATTTTCATCAAATTCAGCCCTACAGTTATAGGATGCATAGTTCTCCTCTCTCAAGGCACACACAAAAGCTCTTAACCAGCATTTGAGCTGAGAATTTGAATTGCTGAGTTCATCCTTTTCTTTCAACACTTTGTTCAGAGACATTAAGAACAACCAACCAATGTCATAATAGTTCTTAGTTTAAAAAAATGTTCAAAAGTATCATACAGAATCACTTGACTCTCTGCTTCACATAAGTGGTATGTTAGGAATATCCAATTGGTGTTTTACATAGCCCTATAAATAGATTACTATCCCCGTTATCTTCACTACTTGAGATAGAATCATTAGTGTATTTAAATGTAATCAGATTAGAAAGCCAATTCCAGAAGCAAGAGAACCAATTCAGTAAACTCAGCCTTAAATTTCTGCTTCTCTGGAACCTCTCAGTACCTGAGTCTGTTTTAATCAAGGTTCTCCAGAGAAACAAAACCGTTAAGGGGGGGGGGGCACGGAAAAAGAGGAGGGAGGTAGTTAAGTGAGAGACAGTATGTGACAGAGAGAGATTACAGAAATTGACTCATGCAATTATGGAGGCCCAAAAGTCCCACTCATCTGCCATCTACAAACTAGAAAACCAGCAACCAGTGGTATAATTCAGTCCATGTCTAACGGCCCAAGAACCAGAAGAAATGCTTAAGAATAGGGATTGGGGAAGGAGAGTCTCATTCCAAACTCAAAAGCTCAAGAATAGGGAATGAGGAAGGAGAGAGGTACCCATAGTTAAATTAAGTCCCAGTGCAAGTGTGAAGGCCCAAGAACCAGGTGTGCCAGTGTACTCTGAAGACTGTCCCAGCTTAATAAAAAAAATAAAAATTAAAAATTAAAAAAATTAAAAAAAAATTAAAAATTAAAAAAAGACCAAATTCACTCCTCCTCTTCCATTTTTTTTTTTTTTTCAATTTAGGTCCTCAAATGTATCACACATTGCCCACCTACAAGGAAATTATTTTTAGTTTAACCTGTTAACCGAGCGGGACGTATAAATACGTCAAACGTAAACACTATCGGGTACGGGTAGGACGTATGAATACGTCCTTGAAATATATGTTGCGCCCTGAAATGGGTGGGACATATATTTCTGAACAACAAAGGTATTAGTCATCCATACATGTCTCAACATGAATTTAAGACACGGAGGGAATCAGTATAATTTTGCTATTGAGAGTGGTGGACGTGTTCTGGGTGAGCAGTGACGGGTACATACTTACACTTACCTACCTATTTTCATATTATATATTATTTGTGTTTTTTATATCTCCAACCTTTATATAATAGAAAAACATATAAAACTGATCCAATCATCAATAATTTGTCAGAAAAGTTTAAAAGTTCTTATGTATGTGAACGAGAAATATGCGTAGATGAATCTCTTTTATTATGGAAAGGGAATTTATCTTGGAAACAATATATATCTACAAAAAGATCTAGATTTGGAATGAAGTTGTTTATTTTGAGTGAAAGCCAATATGGATACATACAAAATATAATTTTATACACAGGCAAGGACACAAATTATGATTCGAACTACTCACAAGAATTGTTTTGGAGTTAACATATGACTTACTGAATAAAGGATATAGGATTTCCTTAAATAATTTCTATAGGTCAATTCATTTGGCTGAACTCTTGTGTCAAAACAATACAGACATTGTTGGAACAATGAGGATAAACAGAGTCAGAATCCCCAGTGAAATAAAAACAAAAGAATTACAGAAAAATGAACATATAGTAAGAATCAAAGACAAACTTATGGTTTTAAAATGGAAGGACAAAAAAGACGTATTGATGCTCAGTTCTATTCATAATGACAAAAAGACAATGATTGAAAAGAGAGGAAGAAGGCAAGAAAAACCGAATGTTGTCCTGGATTATAACAAGAATATGGGCGGCGTAGATTTGGGAGATGGAGTTATGGTGGCCTACATGGCTGCCTGTAATAGGGTAAAAAATTTTTATAAAAAAAATTTTCTACGATTAATTGATGTGTGCTGCTTCAATGCATATATTATATATAAAAAAGATAAAGGTCATTTGGATCGATTACACTTTTTGATAGAGTGTGTAGAGAAATTGGTAGATAACAACATAGTGAAAATCCACCCAAAGACATCAACAAACAGCTCTACATCTAAACCATCACGCTTAGTTGAAAGGCATTTTCCAGAACAAATGAAAAGCGATACAGGAAAAACTAAATCCAGGAAATGCCGAGTTTGCTACAAAAAAAGGTGTTCGGAAATAATCTACATACTGGTGTCCAGATTGTAAGGTAGCACTATGTATCAACAATTGTTTTAAAATATATCACACGGAAGTTGAGTTTTGAATTTTTACATCTATATTTCAATTTTTTAAACTCAAATTTCTGTTTTATTTATGTGCTTTTGTTTATTGTTCTGTAATTGTTAACTTTTTTATATTTTTATTGTGTATAGAAATAAAAAAAATATATTTTTTGTAATCTTTATAATTGTTTATAAAATTATCATTTTTTAATTCGATGTTTCCATTTTTTGTAGGTATTCTTTTCTATTTATTTGTAATTTTGTATTTTCCTTTGTGCTTTATATATAAATAAACGAAAAAATATATATTTCATTTATTTTAATTAAGTATAAATAAAATAATAATAATATAAAATTACGTCCACTGGGCGTGACGTACTGACACGTCCTAGTGAAAGAGTACGCGCCCGTTGTACGTTGCGTAATTAAAAAGGGAACTCCCCGGTTAACAGGTTAATGATGTAAATGTTGATTTCTTCTGGAAACATTCTGACAGACACACCTAGAAATAGTGTTTTGCCAAGTATCCCTTAGTCCAGTAAAATTGACACAAAATTAACCATCACACATAATATCAACCATGTTTCAACACTGACATTTTATGTGTAGTTCTCTATGTCAGACCAGTCTTTTATGAATATATACTAATACTGTATAAAGAGCTCCCCATACGTCACATCCGTATTTTATCAACAGTTCAGGTTTCAGATGACCCTACAATCACCTCCACCATCCCAGGTTCTCACTGAATCCCTAGAGTCCACTCTGACAGATAATGAATCTTTAAAATGTTTCTTGAGTCTGCTGAACTCCTGCTCCACACCCTGAAGTTAACTCAGAGTTCAGTGGCAACCAGCCAGTGAAAGCTGTCATGTGATGCTGGTAGCTCCCTGAATCCTCTGGAGATGACTGGATTGACGTTAATCCATTACCTGCTAGAATAATCTAATTATGCCTGAAGGTTTCCACTGAAAAGGCCCTGCTCCAGGTCCCTGTCACTTTTCCTGTGGGTGAAGTCAGCTATCCAGTGACTTTCCCTCTCTGCAGGTGGCTTTGTAACACATGAAGAAGTTCCTGAAATGTCAGTCCTAAGGGACAAGTGTTCATGTCAGCAAAGCAATACATCATAACCTCTGCCCTTTCTGGATCTTTCAGACAAAAGCCAAGAGTTATGAATGCCACGGTGAAATTATTCTTGCTACCCAAGAGCTGATATTTCCAAAGAGAAATATATGTATGTCAGGAGAGTTATGGGGATGAATTTGCACTACAGTAGCTTTTGCAAAGCCTGTCCTAGGAATAAAAAGCCTTCAGTTTCTAAAGCCTGGAAATCTGGTAACATTCAGAGCATATGGATATTCATTTAAATAGAAAAAAAAATGTTAAAATGTGACATTTCCTTTAACCCACCATTTTACAGCTGGAAGAAATCTTTCCCACTCTTAGATGGCATAATGTGACAATCCAAGCAACCAAGCTTAAGGTCTGTAAATTCACCACTTTTCTTTTACTACTGAATTCCAAGATGTATTAAACATCTTCCCTCACACTATTCTAGACTTTATGAGCAAACCAGATTTGACCTTTAAAATGGTAGAAGCATCTGGATTATTTCAACTGATTTTTCCTGCTGGCAGTTTCTTTAGTTCCTTATTATATTTTTAGTTTCGACAGAACTCCTCACACAAAACTGGGGGTGGTCTCAAAGATGTGTGCATTTCTTATCTTTAATATTTAATAAATGTTTAATTAAAAACATCTGGCCCACAAATATTGGTGAAGTAGTGTATTGCCATAACAATCTATTGCCATGGATTTCAAAATGCTACTTTACACACAGCTGCTGAATTGCTTTCTCTAATCCTGATTTCATTTCATATTTCTCAATCTCTATCTCTCTCAAACACACAAAAAAATGCTTTCATATCCTAGCAGCTGTTCTAAGACATAACTCCATTTGGGCCCAAAGTTAGATTATTAAGATCAAAGATATAGAAAAGAAAGCATGACTTTATTAACCCAGTGTTACAACTATTAATGATGGGTATTCAGGGGCTTTTATCTCACCGTCTCAAAGAGAAACTTCTTAATGGGGTTCCATAATTACAACAGGTCCCGGAATGCAAAGGAGAGTCAGGGTACTGTGGGAAGAGCCAGCTCTGAGTTATAGGCCCTCGTTGACTCTGAATCAATGGGATACCATAGTAACTTTGGGGGAGAAGCACCTCCCTCTGTCACATCTACTGGATAATAAAAATTGGTCTCAAATCCAAGGTCATCGATTTTCTCCCAATCCCACACTTTCTGAAAATAAAATAGGAAAAGGGATGCTTCTGCTCCACTTAGTACTTGGGATTCTTGCTTTGGATAATTCAAAAGAATGTGACTATATCATGTTTTCTGAAATCACTATAATGTAACATGCCTTGCACGTGTGTCATTTTTAAAACAAAAACAGATTATAAAATTATGGAAAATACCAATGTAGGCAAATCTGGAATCTGGCCCCTACTCAACCATTTACTAGTGTTGCTTGGAATAAGACATTTTGCTCCTAGTATATAAGGGACACATGATCTGGTGGAATTTTTTTTCATTCACTCATCCAGCCAGTCATTTGTTCATCCACTCAGCAAACATGTGGTAGGACTTTTGTGTTTAGTGTGGTGCCGATCACTGAGGTTGCCACATATAAGATAGTTCTTCTATATCATAATCCTCTGCCACCGAAGAATCTCCAAGTGCTGTTCTTGACAAAAGTATGATCAGAAAAGACAGAAAATACATTTGATTTAGTCCTCATCACCAAGTTCACTAGCTTCTTTCATAAAATGAGGACAAACATTTTCTCTAACTTGAAAATAGCCTATATAACAAAAGGCTAATATTCAAATCAACCAAACAATGGAATGACCGGTTGCTATGACTTGCACTGACCCCCAGGGGGCAGACACTCAATGTAGTAGCTGCCCCCTGGTAGTCAGTGGGCTCCCACAGGGATTGTGCCACTCAGCCAGAAGCTGGGCTCCAGCAGAGGTGGCAGGAGCCGCAGGCGGACATTCCCCACCCCACCCCCAGAGGTCTGAACTGCCAGAGGGTGCAAGCCAGACTGAGGGATGTCACCCCCCTCATGCACCAAGCCACTAGTTTAGGAGTAATATTCCAGATAAGTAAATTATCTAGTTTTATACTGCCTGAATTATAATGACTAATACTTATTTTAAGCTTATTATATTCAAAACACATCTGTTTAAGCACCTCACGTAAGTTAATCTTTTTTGTTTATTTTTGATTGTTTAAATTTTATTTTTTACAGTTTTTTAATTTTTTCAAGAAAAATTATTTTAAATATAATTGTGTTACATGCAATAGACATTAATATTTCAAAAAAGATTTAAAAAATAATATTACCAAACTGTACTAACATAGTATAATATCACGAAAGTTGTAGGAAGTATTAAAAATCTGCAAATAACAAGATTATTACTATTATATTCTAAAATATTTTGTTTTCTCTGACTCTATTTTGGTTCATCAGTTTATGTTGTTCATTATATTCCACAAATGAGTGAGATAATATAAGATATATTTATCTTTCTCCAACTGGCTTATTTTGCTTAGCATAATGCTCTCCAGGTCTATCCATGCTGTTGTATATGATAAGAGTTCCTTCTTTTTTACAGCAGCATAGTATTCCATTGTATAGATGTTACACAGTGTTTTAATCCACTTATTTGCTGATGGGAACTTAGGCTGTTTCCAAATCTTAGCTATGGTACATTGTGCTGCTGTGAACATATGGGTGCATATATCCTTTCTGATTGGTGTTTCTAGTTTCTTGGGATATATTCTTAGAAGTGGATTACTAGGTCAAACAGGAGTTCCATTTTTAATTTTTTGAGGAAACTCCATACTGTTCTCCATAATGGCTGCACCAGTCTGCATTCCCACCAGCTTGATAACACTTTTAAGAGTAAGGAGTTTTTATATCCCCATTTTATGGATCGCTCCACAGAGATAAACTCTGACTTGGTAGCTTACCCAAGTGGTAAAGGTCTGTACCTAGGCCTGCCTGCCTCTGAAGCCTAGTTTATTTAATTTGGACACAACATAATATCAAACTTTCTGTATTTCTCAGCAAAGCTTCCTTCAGTGTCTGTACATATCCATTTAAAGCATAGATTTAGAAGGCATAGAACTGAAGCAATGGAAGAGATTTCAGAAACCATCCAGTCCACCTATTTTTTTTTTTAATCAAGAAATGCCAGGTTTTGAAGTGAGGCATAAAAATACTTCCCGAATGAAAAACTGAAGAAGGAACAGCTGAATAGGGGAAAGGAGGTGAGGAATCATGAATTATCCATCTCTGTATTCCTAGCACTTAATACAGTCTTTAGTAATTTAGTGAAAACTCAATGTATACTTGGCCAAATGGGCTACATTTTATAGATTTTATAAACTAGAGTCTTCCAAAGGTCAAGAAAAGCATAGGATATTTTTATTCATTTAAGGCTTACAATATATTTAAAATAAAAATATACATAGTGAATATTTTAAATGTTCAGTCCTATCAGGTGATCTCTGTAATTATTCCTCTAACTTCATTTGGATATCAGGCCTAAAGTATGGGTTATGTAAGCCTTAAAACAACCCTAATGTCTTGATAAATCATTACTCCAATTACAAAGCAACAAAAAGTTTAAACAATTCTTACCATGTTCACACTTTTGAAGATGTTGTAATAATTTTACATTCTATCCTTTCACGAGCACAAAAGATTATTATTTAAGTTTTTTTTTAATTAGGAAACACTAAAACATACTGGTTTCAGAGGCATTAAATTGCCATTATAGTAAACAATGAACTTTGAAGTAAAAGTTTTAAAAAATGTTCTTTGCCTTGTGGAGTTCTGAGTATAAAAACATTGTAAGGATTATCCTTCTAAAATATACTTAATAGAAACAGTACTCAACTCTATGGATGCTTACAGAGTTCTCATGAGTTGATAATCCAGATGCATGTTAGATTTTGCAGGAATTAGATTTGATTTTATCTCCTTATTATGCAAAACCATGAAAAACATTTAATTAAAAGTTAATTAAAATCTCCATGATGCTTCAACCCCATGGAGTCCATTTTTCAACAGCAAACAACAAAGAAAGCCTTCAGATTGTTTGAAAAATGGTATAGATAAACTCACTTTTCTCAGTACCTATAACTTTCTACCAGAACTTTTATCTTCACAAATTTTTTTCCATTTGCATCCGTCTATAGAGTGACAGACAGATTTATACTAAAGTGGGTGATCATTAATTATAAATAAATACATAGTTTTTAGATCAGTTACTGATGCTTCATTTCTTCTAGAGTTCTGCATATGATTTCAAAACATATGAGAAACTACATATAGTATCATGTCTGCCATATAGTGACATAATATTTAGTATTAATTCATGAAATGAATAAATATTATATATGTGTCAATTAAAAACTTTAAGACTCTGATACAATTTATTTTCTAAAATATCTGTGGCAAAATATGTGAAGTCTTAGTTGTCACTATGGTTGAATAATTTTGTTTACATGGAAATCTTTCTGTAAAAGAATATGCTATAGAAAGAACCAATCTACATGGAGGAGAAAATATTCAAATGTGGCCTTATTCTATAACCTTTAAGAAGACAGTCCATTCTTCCCACATCGATTTAGCTTATATCATAAATACTAAAAACCAATAAAAGAGCTAATAACAATAGCAATCATACCTGGCATTACAAAACTGAAGTGTCAATATATGCAACATCATGGATGAACCTCAAAAAAACACTATGCTGAGAGAAGGAAATTAGGCACAGAGAGAGTGTACAGTATGATGCCATTTATGTGATGTTCTGGAACAAGCGTAACTAAGCTATAGTGAAAGAAACTGGAACAGTGGTTGCCTGGGTTGTGGTGGGAACTCAATTCAGGGAGGATGGAAAGGAACAGGAAGAACCCTATGGTGATTGGGACTGTTCTATATTTTGTAAAGGGCATGGGTTATATAGGTGAACGCAATTTTTGAAACTCAATGGCCTGTACACTTATAACATGTGCCTCTTAATATGTGTAAATTACAATTAAAGTTTTAAAAAGTAAATTAGTATATGTAGTAGACATAATTGATGTAATGGAGATGAGTTCTCCAAATATGATGTTGCTATAGCTCAGAGATTTTAGAATTCCTCTTTTGGAATTGCACCCAGAAACTACAGCACATTGCTTTCATATCAATGGCAGCGGATCTCCTAAGGGTGAAATTAACTTTCGGAAACATCCGGCATCACTTGGGATCAGGTCTGTTCATATGAGGCGATTAAACTGGAAAAGAACATTTTTGCGTGTCATGCTGGAGTAGTGACTAATTTAATGAGCCTGGTGTTTCTCACAAACGAATTATTCATGCATAAGCACAAACAGACAGTTACTCACAACTGACTGATATGGCAAATTCAATTTAAGTATTTCAAATACCGTTCGGTCAAATGTGGAGTCCCTAAATAAGGAGCCAAAGTCTCCCTAAGTTACTACATTAAAGGAAGCACCTATAATCACATTCCAAAGGGGTGGCAGAGTATAATTGCTCCAATAAGTTCATTGTCCCTATTATGTAATGCACTACATTAGAAAAAAATACCTCATTCAGTATATAATGTCTGAAAGACATAGATATTTTCAGATGAAATTTAAATTTGCTGCTACATTTAAATTCAATTCCTACTAAGAAGAGGTCTTCTCTCTTTATTAAATTTTATTTACTGTCTAATAGGCATAACACAGTAATCACATTTCCAACCTCTTACTCCTTCCCACCAAGACTGTAACAGAATAGAATGCATCTTTAACTCACCATATGAGGTAGTAGTATCCTCTATCACTTAATTATTTTATTTCGTTATTTAGATGGATAGCATAGGTATTCAAGATATACAATGTTGAAAATTAAACAAGCAACTGCCAAAATGACAACAGCCCAGCCCCGGAAAAGAACCAGGTTTAAACTTAAGCAGGTTATATACAATGACACACTCTTTGGCTAAGTAGAACTATGAAACCTGAGTTTACTGTCGTATTATCACTATCTTTTCAGTCAAAGAGGCATCCCAAATTGAAAAAGATAGTTTTGGAGACCAAGCAATATATTTGAAATTCTATTTCTTTATTGGGTCCAGGGAAACTATCATAAATATCAAAGGTTTAAACAAGAGGTCCTTCACAGTCCTTGCCATTGCTGTATTCTTCTCTGAATCTATTTGATACAAGTGAGATAATAACCAGAAACCAATTAAAGTTACTGGAGTTATGGTCTTAAGTTGGTGACACACCACGTGACCAAGTAAGTAAATGAAACTTAGATGCATAATCTTGATTTCCCCTTTCAGAAAAATCAGTTTTCTACACAGGTAATTTCACAGAATGGGTAAATGTATCCTGGGGATTTAAAAAGAACTTAAGGATAATTCTGTTAAGTGAGGTATTATATCTGTTATTTTAAATTTATGTAGCATTTCACAATCATTAAATACATACCAATAGTTTTATTAGATGTTAATCAACTGTGTTTCTTGGAACACTGGGCATTTCAGAGTTAGTAAAATGGTTTTTGAAAATGTTTGCCTAAGAATACCAAAGCACTGAGTACTGATACAATCAGAGTCCTGAATTGTTGGCCTGTGTCTTGTCTGTTCATCCCCACAGCAGTTTTGATCCAAAGAGAGGTCTACATTCCAAGTTGTTCATCTCCCAGTACCTACAGATTATCCTGTTCATATTTCTACAGAAAGCCATTTCAGAAAGATGAAAATTTATACTATTTTTACAACCTTTCAGGGAGAGTCTGCAAACTGCTTTAATAATTCATTCTAAAATGTAACCACTGTCATTGTCAGGAAATTATCTTTTATGTCAAACGTAAATTATGTCACCCAACAGCCTCCTGCAGTTAAACAATCCCAGACCGCTTTTCCTCTGAGTCTTCTTCTCTAATACCTCCTGTGTTAGCATTCTATTTTCATCTTTCTGACTACTCTTCAAGATTTTTAAGTCCCACTTAAGACCAGATTCCCATTATAATGAGTACCTAGCCCAGGGGTTGGCAAACTGCAACCCACAGACCAAATCTGCCTGTTTTTGTAAAGTATAATTGAAACATAGCCTTGATCATTCATGCACTTATGTGTTACTTAAGGTGGCTTATATGTTTGCAACAGAAACTGTATGACCTGCAAAAAAAAAAAAAAGTAGTAAGTCTCTGGCCCTTTGCAAAAAAATTTGCAGACCTCTGATCTAGTCAATGAAGTTATTTAAAATGGATAATTACTCAGGTGTCATCTTACTTTTAAACCAACATTGTCTGAGCAGTTTTATCATATTTTCCAACTTTTTCAGACTCCTTCTCTACTCTAATTTGGAATTTATAAAGCCTGATGAAATGTAACATCCTAAAGTACTGGTGGGTGTCAAATGCTTAAGCATGTCATAGGAGATGTGCAGTAAAATTTGGCGATGAGTTTCCAGCCTTTACTCCAGCTGGGAAAGGCTTTTTAGAGAAAAGTGTTTAACCTTCCTTCATAGTCAACATAGAGAACTTCAGTATTCTCTCAGTATAAGTACACTGAGGCCATGCATTCCTAACATGGTGTCACCTCCCTGTTTGTGCCTGTCCCAAAAAGAGTATATGGTTATTGTCTGAGGACAATATATCAAATTCTTTCAAGTGCAGGAAAACCATATAAATGAGTGAAACAGACTGGGGTGAGACTCTAGAACATAGAAGAGACCATGGAGCACAGATCTGTCCCAGTGTGTTAGCACTGATTTGCTCCAAATGATTGTGTGCCACAATATGAGTCCAGAGCAGACAGATGTTTGGATTTTTCAAGAGAAACTAAAAGTCAAGATTCAAATTTATAAATACACTTTAAGGGCCAATGTTGTAATGGTCAAATACCTTCATCTCTGTCCACCATGGTTGTAAAAAAAATCTTTAAAATCTACAGTACTTGTCAATTGAGATATGCTTAAGGAGGAGACTTGATTATAGTTAAAACCATGATGTTAGAAAAGAAAAAAACTGAGGCTTAGGAAGTTTAATTTATTGGTCTAAGATTTCAATGAGAATAGCTAGTTTAGGGCTCTAATAATAGGCTAGAGCTAGTTTTAACTGACCACAACACAAACACTTCTTTATTTAGAGGGATTCAGAGGACCCCTTGAGAATCGGATAAAAGCTATGAGCTCTAGGAGAGAAAAATACACATCAGCATAAACTCACAAAAAATTGGCTTATAATTTAAAGGAATTTTATACACTCATAAAGCTTATCTTTGCACATTCCCTCCTCAGGGAGCCATGGATACCAGGTTTGTAATATTTTTAATTCAATACAAATAATCCATAATCCTCCAATTATGTGCACTAATAAAAGGAAAAGATGCAAATTGACTGTACCTTCACAACATCCACCAGCCAATCAGGAGCAAATATGCAAATTAACCCAACAAAGATGGCGGGTTTCTTTGCATGCACAGCTTCTGAGCAATGTTGTCATCGCCATGATGACAATGCAGGTGTTCTGCATCACTCTAGCCACTCCAGACCTCTGGGCAGCATGGGAAGGCAGAAAGGTGGCTCTGACCAGAGTGAAGGAGGTGCCGGCAGCCAGGGGAAGGAAGGCCTATTATTGTATGAATCTTTGTGCATTGGGACTCTAGTTCTATATAGGCTAATAAAAGGCTAATATGTAATTTTTCCCCTTAACTTGGAGCTCAACCAGGGGACAGGTCCAATAGACCAATTGCCTACGGTCCCTCGCCCCAGCCGCCTCCACCCCTGATCACCCCCCCACCCCAATCAAGGTGAGGCCAACAGGCCAACATCCTACATCTCCTCCCCGCTAACTCACCAGCCCAGCCCAATTGGCACTGACTGGGGCATGCCAGCTGGAACCCACCTATGCATGAATTTGTGCACAGGGCCTCTAGTTTTCGATAAAACAATCAAAAGCCCTTATAACATCCCATATAGGTTTAATGAATTATTTCATCTATTTACCTGATGATTATATCACCTCAATATACAAGAGTATATTTTGCAGACAGAATAAGTTCAAAAACTCATATCATTCCTTATGATGACTTAGAATGATAAGAACTTTTGTTCAAATAAATTATAGTCTCTTTTAGAATAAAAATTATCACCAGACATCAACCATTCTAACAGACATGAAGAAAAATATCTCCCTTCTTGGGTACGTTGAGTTGCATTTATTTTCAAAAGCATCTCGCTAGCCAGTTCCCTCTGGGTGAAATGAGCACCTCTCTCTTCCTCTCAGAACAGCCTCACCACTTCCCTTATTGCCTTGTATTGAGATATCTTCACTTATGTGTCTATACCATGAGCCTTTGGGGATGGACTGTAACTTATTAATGCCGGGAAACAATGCCTGCCATATAATAAGCACCTTTTAAAAATGAATGGGTTTACAATGCCCTCCCATGAGATTTTACCAGGTTTGAATTAAGTTGAGATTTTCTTTGAAAATATCACATCAATATACAGTCAAGATAAGAGCATTATTTGGGCACTTACTATTTTGTCTTTTATGACTTTTTACTTTTTATAAAGGCAGTAAAAGGTGAATGATGAAAATATTTGCTATGGAAGGGGAATATGGAGAAGGTTATAAACCATTAAGGGTATCAGTAAGGACAAAAATTAATCCTGGAAGAATATGTGTATTGTCATTAATCTGGCCCAGAGTTTCCCAACTTCCCTTAGAATGGCAAATAGCCAGGAAACACACAAATCACTTAGTCTGAAAGTTATTTCAGAAGAGGGACCCACTCGCGTATTTACTCCAAATATTATAAATTGTCTTTCACTAAGTAAAATAAATTATACATATAATTATTAAAAGGGAGAAAATCAAAATAAAGTTAGGAAAATACAAATGTTATTCAATCCATGGTATCCTCAGTATGAGAAAAAATTTTTTTTTTTGTATGTTTTTCTGACTTGACTTCTTAGAAAAGTTTACGTTATGGGCAATTTTACAAAAGGTTAAGGCTGAGATTTTAGAGAAAACTATGCATGAAAATTGGCTAATTGAATATAGACATTAAGCATCTGTTATACAAAGTTCTGTGCTGTGAGAAATATAAACATAGCGGCTTTCTTCCTAGGAGAGGCAGAGAAGTACCAAAACTTATGGGAACCACCTTAAAAGGGTCAAAACTGAACAAATCTTAGATGATTTGAGCATCAAAATAATTTACAAATGAGAGTAAAGAATTATAACATATTCAGCTGAAACCGGTTTGGCTCAGTGGTAGAGCGTCGGTCTGCGGACTGAAAGGTCCCAGGTTCGATTCCAGTCAAGGTCATGTACATTGGTTGTGGGCACATCACCATCACCGGTACAGGGTGTGCAAGAGGCAGCTGGTCGATGTTTCTCTCTCATCAACATTTCTAGCTCTCTATCTCTCTCCCTTCCTCTCTGTAAAAAAATCAATAAAATATATTTTAAAAAAAGAATTATAACATATTCAATAAGAATCCAGTAGTCCACCTGATACAAATAAATGAACAAGCAAACAAACCAACAACAACAAAAAGTTCTTCCATACAATGCAAATCCAAATAATGAAAGCAGAAAGAATAAATAAATAGGAAAAATCAGTATTTGGCAAGAATTATCAATAGATGCTAAAATCAGCAGCGACACATACCAGACACCACCTTAAGCAATGATCAAAGTTAACATCACCGGGAATAAGAAATGAGTTCATGTGCCTCCTGAGGTGATGCATTGAGAATACATCATTTTTGTTATCCTCCTGCCAACAGCATATAACCTAAATCTATCTGTAAGGAAAATCTATCAGCCAAACTCAAAATGTGGGACATTCTACAGAGTGATGGCCTAGATTATTCAAAAATATCAGTACCTTAAAATATAATAAAAAAAATTTTCTTTTCAATAAAAGAATATTTCATGTTCTAAAGACCAAACAGACATGACAACAGAATGTGACACAGGATCTGAATTTTTTTTTTCTTTCTGTAAAGGAAACTTGTCCAATTGGTGAAATTGGAGTGAGGTCTAAAGATTATAGTATTGTGTCCATGCTAATTTTCTGATTTTGATAATTATCCTGTGGTTATATAAAGATTTTATTTGTTCTTAAGAAATACCCACTGAATGATTTAGGGACAATAGGCCTGCAACATACATATATGTGTACTAGAGGCCCGATGCATGAAATTCATGCAAGAGCAGGCCTTCTTTCCCCTGGCTGCTGGCACTGGCTTCCCTCTGGTACCCGGGACCCAGGCTCCCCTTGCAGTCCCAGTTCGTCAAGAAGGTCATCCAGGAGGAGGTCATGTTTAATTAGCTTATTATGCTTTTATTATTATAGATTATTATAAATATGCTTAACCTGCCTAAGTTTTAATCACTGGTTCCCTTTGATCCTAGCCTGATTCAAAGTAAGAAAAACATACACCAGCTTATTTGTCTACCCTGCCTCCTATTTGTTAGTCATTTCGGAACACTGGTGGAGGACAAAGCAGAGCATTTTAAGTAAAACGCAAACCAATGATTTCACAGTACTAGAGACAATGCTCCCTTACTGTAAGAAGAAAGTAAAACAGCCCATATTAGATCTTCTTTATTTTTTTTTAATATATTTTATTGATTTTCTTTTTTCATAGAAGAAGGGAAGAGGGATAGAGAGTTAGAAAGATCAATGAGACAGAAACATTGATCAGCTGCCTCCTGCACACATCCTATTGGGGGTGTGCCCACAACCAAGGCACATGCCCTTGACCAGAATTGAACCTGGGACCTTTCAGTCCACAGGCTGACACTCTATCCACTGAGCCAAACCGATTAGGGCTAGACCTTCTTTATTTGTCATTATAACCCACAAATTCTGTTCCACAGGGATAAAAAATGACCATATGGATGGATATAAATCTATGGATATTTGAAACCAATTTTTAACAAAGGGAAGAACCCTTAGCCCCTCATTGTACCTTCTACTCAGTTCAAAGAAAGCAGAGAAAAGAACAATGTAATACCCAAAGTAGCATACATCAATGATTGGCTATCATCCAACCTTCTTTTCCTTGACCCAGTTCCTATGAACACTTTGGTCCCTCTTTGAGCGATAATCTCCATTTGGCACATTCCCTTATCCTGTGGACTCCCACTGAGGAACAGGAGAGGACAGGTTTTCATCACCCTCTACCTGGCAGCCTACCAGTCACTTGCTTCAGACAGCTTAGAGTCACAAATGCCTTCTGGAGGCCAGCTATCTTGTCAGGCACAAACCAGACTTCTCCTGCCCTGTGGCCTTCTTCTCCTGTCCTAGCTTTCCAGGGAGGTCCTTTGGGGCTTAAAATAACCAGCCAATTTCTGTTGATTGGAATGAAGAACCCTAACTGACAAAAAGTTATTCGAATTTCTAAAATCTCAACTTTTAAAAAAGTGACTGTTACCTCTCCTAATAGGAATCCATAGGGGTCTGTTTACATGGGAGCAAATCTCTCAGGGGTAATGGCAAGTGTTGCAAGAAGACTGGCATCCCATCTGGGCATGGCCTCTCTGGCTACTTAGAGATAGGCTTCCATACAGATTAATTCCTAGAAGAGGCAATTAAAGCTCAAATTTTTTTTGATGTGCTGGAAGTCGAGATAAAGATGAAAACCTACACAACTCTCACTAAATTTTCTAAAATAGTTTAATTGAACATGTGGCTGTATCCAGAGATTGTCCACCTGGTAGATAGAGGCTCTCTTTACCTGGAAAAGTGCAATCACTGTGGGCAATCCACGTAGTACTCTCTTTAAAATACCCCCCTCCAACACTTCTGCCAAAAAATAAAATCTCTTCTTCTGGGGGCTATTTTCTGCCACTAAGAAAAGTCTGTTTTCACAAAGTAAGTGGGATAGTCACACTTAAAACTTTTAGTCAGTTTTTCTTTATAAATGTAGCATAAAAAGTAATTGAAAATGCCCCTCATCAAAAAAGAAGTTTTCATTTGCCCTTTTGCTGCAAATAATATCAAAGCACGTTCAATAACAAAGTTTAGTAATAACTAGCCTGTTGTGATGATGAAGCAGGAACGTCACATCAGTGGGACAATATTCCTAACACTGTGCTATGGTCCAAAGGCCTGCATTTCACATAGGTCACACAAGCTCTCGTTTGTGCTCAGATGTGCAAATGTGGCCGTATCTGTAACTTTGATCCACATTTATTCATGTTGCAAACCTTTCATGATAATTATGTTGTGAGAAAAATCATACTCCATACCCATGTATATACGTTTGAGGAGTTCACAATTTTTAAAAGAATTTATAATGCAGGGATTTTTTTTATTTTTTATATATTTTTTTTTACAAAATGCTAATCTGAGCAAGTCAATCTCTGGTTAATCTTTTAATGATTGACCACGGCCCACAGAACACATTTGAGCACTTTGGTATAATATTCAAATATTTAGATAACTTGTTTGCTGTTAACTTTTGAATGTTCTCCCAGTATATCCTTTCCTATATTCTCACAGCCCTTCATCTCCACATCTTCCCACTCCACTCTGCTCTCCCACTTCTCAGTGCTTTTGCAAACTCTCTTACTGCTCCCTGAATACCTGTTGTTTCTCTCTGTCAAGATCTACTTATGAGTGAAGACCTAACTCTTGCGTCAAATGGTCCCTCCTGGGAGCACAGAGGAGAATCAAGTTAAATGATGGAAGAAAACATGTATTGCAGTAGGCAGGACATAAATGAGCAGTTATTATTTAACAAGTGCTATGTGCCAAGCACTGCTCTAGGTTGGAAATATGACTTTGAACAAAACCCACAAAAATCCTTGACTCCAGTCCTAACTGGTTTGGCTCAGTGGATAGAGCATCAGCCTGTGGACTGAAAGGTCCTAGGTTCGATTCCGGTCAAGGGAATGTACCTTAGTTGTGGGCACATCCCTAGTAGGAAGTGTACAGGAGGCAGCTGATCGATGTTTCTCTCTCTTCAATGTTTCTAACTCTCTATCCTTTTCCCTTCCTTTCTGTAAAAAATCAATAATATATGTATATTAACATAATATATATAATAATATACATATAATATATATACTACATATTTTAATATAATATATAATAAATATATTTTTATTTATTATATATTATATTAATATATATATATATATATATATATATATTAAATCCCTGACTCCATAGAACTTGCATTCTAGTAATTTATGACAAAAAATATAAAATAAGTAAATGGTGTAGTCTGATAGTCAGTGGTAAGTACCAGAGAGGGAACAATTTTTAAAGCAGGGTAAGGAGGATGGAGTATGCCAAGGAAATAGTTGTGATTTTAAAGACAGTCAAGACACCATTATGGGGAGGAGTCATAGATGGAAAAGCCCTTCACATAGAAATTTAGGATAAGAGTAGAGAAGTGTCAGTGCAAGAGCCAGTGTTCAGCCTAAAGCAGGAATATGCCAGGCATATGTCAGGAACAGCATGGATGCCAGTGTGGTTGGAAAGGGAACAGGGAAGACCAGAAGTCAGAAGGGATAGGTTCAGAGGTCACAGGGTGACGGAGTAGATCACGTAGATTCTTACCCACAATGTGGCAGTGTGGAGCCATTGAAGCCTTTATCAAGGAAGTAGCATGTCAAGGCTGTGCTATTGCCAGGATCAACCTGATTACTTTGTAGAAAGAGAAAAGACAGCAAATGCGAAAGCAATCAGCCAGGTAGGAGGCCACTACACTACAATAATCCAAGCAAAAGATGATGATGGTTAGAATGAAGGCAACAGTGGAGGTGGTGAAACTGATACGTGCTGGGCATAACTGAATATGGAATAAAAAATATCTCTTTGAAAGATTGGGCGTGGAATGTAAAGGAAATAGAGATGTCAAGGATGACATCCAGATGTTTGGCCAGAGCAACTGGAAGCTGTACCATCAAGGAGAAAGGGAAGTCTTTGGGAGCAGTCAATTCAGGAGGAAGATGAGTAGCTTAGTTTGGGTCAGTCCTCTTTTAAAATAATCAGGGATAAGCCTGCCCATTATGGCTCAGTGGTTGAGCACTGACCCATGAACTAGAATCAGGTCACCATTTACTTCTTGGTCAGAGCACATGCCTGGGTTGCTGACTTGATCTCCAGTAAGCCAGTAAGGGGCATGCAGAAAGCAGCTGATCAATGAAACTCTTCCATTACTTCCATTACTGATCTCTCTCTACTAACAATCTCTCTCTCTCTCTCGCTAGCTCTCTTCTCTCTCTCTCTCTCTCTCTCTCTCCCTCTCCCTCTCCTCTCCCTCTTCCTCTCCCTCTCCCTCTCCCTCTCCCTCTCCCTCTCCCTCTCCCTCTCTCTCTCTCTCTCTCTCTCTCTCTCTCCTCTCTCTCTCTCTCTCTCTTTCTCTTCCTTCCTCTCTCTGAAATCAGTAAAACCATAGAAGAAAAATTTTAAAAATCAGGGGTTGAAGAAATGGTCATTGAAAACTATTTCAATTTCTGGGGCTTACAAAAATGCTAAAACCACATATATTCCCTATCTTCAAAGATCTTGTTATATGTGTATCATCTTCCCACACTAATAACAGGAGACAGACTTTAGTAGAATGATTCAAGAATAAAAATTAAGGGGCAGTACTAAATAAAGCACTAGTTAATATAAAAAAAATCAAAACAATTTTAAGAGATATCTGGGAAGTAAAGATATCACTAACTTTTGTCTCATGATACAAACCTTTTTGGTTAGCTTTCCTACTAATACAGATGAAAAGTAGAATTACATACTTAAAAAAAAAAAAAAAAAAACAAGCTTTCACTAGAAAATGTGATCCAAATCTTCTCACAAAACCCTTTTTGGACAACTCTAATATAAGACCACAGAGTAATAGATGCTCGTGGGACAAAAGAAGAAGCCCAGATACAGTACCCTTTTCTAGAATACACTGTAATGTAGGTGAGGAATGCATGTGGGAGCTGAGGTACAAATACCTCTCCTACACATTCTATACTTACTTTCTGCTCCTCATCCCCCCAGGTGATTTACACCTGAATTCAAGATGGACTCCTTGGGAGACCTCAGCTTACTTGGCTGTGGATTAATGAGTAGTCCTTGCCTGTAAAGACAGACCTTACAATTACTTATTTGAAAAGCCCTCTGTCACATCTCAAAATGGCAACTGATCATAAATATGATAGTTTCTGCTTTTTTTTTTCAGACTTCTAAGTTTTCAGGTGTTTTTTTTTTCCCCAAAGTATATTTTATTCTTAAACATTTAAATTTGAAAATACAGGAATATTTTAGGGTGTATAAATTAAAACTGCATGTCCTCCCCTATACAGTGCCCTGGCTTTTAAATTCTGTCAGTGCAGACAATCATAGAAAAGATGGAAACTAGTTTATATCAGGCACCACCATTTGTTACTAAAGTTTGATCTTATCAAGTTTCAAATTTCAATGGGTTTTATTATACTGATCAAATCCTAGACATACTGTCTCTTCCTTTATTACTCACCTCTTCCTAAACCATTGACCCTCAAATTTCAAAGTTGAGGTCTATCAGGAGGAAGAAAAAAAAAAAACATGGCTAAGTGAATAAAAATATTCAGATTTGTATACACTTTAAATAGGAACTCCAATGTGCTTCTTCATTTGAAATCAACTGTTGCAACATCTCACTTATCAACCATCCCCTTTCACTCCCTCACACAAAGAAGTATAACACCTCTCAGCAGGTTGAATGGATCAGAAGCATATGGGAAGGGCTTCCTATGCATCTGCTAAAACTCTACAACCTATAAAAAATTAAAATATGTATCCCCAGGACTGATAAGCAGGATTAAGGGTAGGGAAAAACATCATTATTAAATGCAAGGAGTAAAGCAAAAAGTCAGTATGAGGTGGGTCCTTTTTTTAATACAATGTGACATTTCCTATAACCTCTGGACTATGATTCCATGGGCTCCTCCCAGTCCCAAGCCATGGTCTGGCCTCGCGCAGGAAGCAGTCAATTGATGTGTTTCTCTCACATCGATATTTCTCTCTCTGTCTTTCCCTCTTTCTTCCAATTTCTCTAAAATTCAGTGGACCGTGATCCTGTATGTCTGACATAGGTGACATAGATAATTTCTTCAGAAATTGAGGACACCAACTTCTTGTGGAATAGCAGTCAATTGGAGTCAAAATGTTTTTCTCTGAATCAGTTCTGCCTGCAATTTCTGATGATATTTTCATGCACTGCCCCATAGTTGGGTATTAATAGGATTTTTGGACAATTACGTATAAAGGATGCAAAAGCAGCACCCATAGTCTAACTAATGAATATTATCTTTCTTTTTAAACTCTATCAGCTTTCTAAGCTTGGAAACAGCACAAGATTACTGTGAAGGAAAACAGATTCAGGTCGGCAACCCTGAATATAAAAGCTCCACTTGCAATATATTTGTAATAGTGAGAAAAGCAACTGCCCATGAATTCTTGGTGAGCCAATAGCAATTAGATTTACAAAAAAAGGAAACTGTTAGATAAGTTTTCCATTAAAAATAAAAAACAGACAAACACTATTCCCATTACTGAAATACATCAAGACTGATAGTGTTGCATCAGAATATTCCAAACTTGTTAAAAAGAAATGGCATAATTTATATTCAGGATGACTGAGAAATAAAGTTGGTGTTTTCAGACTTGAGGCTTGTGGGAACGCATTTAGGAGATGAATTCAAAGTTTGTCAGACAAGATAGGGTTTAAATCTCTCAACAAAATGGAATCAAATACTGTTCCTTTAATGCAAGCTGGGAAATATAGTGTGAGTAACAGTTTAATCAACCCCCAACAGCTAATGGATAAATGAGAGCAGACAGGAGAAGCAGGGTTGCCTGGCACAGAGAAGAGCAGGAAGGAAAAAACCTGAGCAACATCTTATGGTAGCTACAGTGTTTTTCTTTAAGGTTTGCAAAATACTTCAAATCACTTCTCTAATTAATTCCCAGAACATTCTATGGAGCGTTAGCTGGGGCAAGGTGAGAGAGGTTATTTCTTATCTATACTAATAAAAGGGTAATATGCTAATTAGACCTGACATCTTCTGGATGACCTTCTGGACTCCTTCCAGACAAAGCCATGGTGGCTGGGCCAAGGCAGAAGTGGTTAGGAGTGATCAGGCCAGCAGGGGAGAGCAGTTAGGGGCGATCAGGCCAGCAGGGGAGAGCAGTTAGCAGTATTCAGGCAGGTGAGTGGTTAGGAACCAACAGTTCCGGGTTGTGAGAGGGATATCCCAGATTGGAGAGAGTGCAGGCCAGGCTGAGGGAGCACCCCACCTCTGTGCATGAATTTCATGCACTGGACCTCTAGTCTATAATAATAAAAGTGTAATATGCAAATCAACTGAACAGCTGAACAGCAGAACAACTGTCTGGAAGACCACACTATGACACACACTTGCACCAGGCCAGCCAAGAAGGGTGCAATGTGGTGAGTCAGGGTGTGGGGCACATGATTGCCCTGCAGAGGGAGGCCCAGGCCACTGACTGGTGGGCTGCAGCGGGTGGGCAGTGCCTCCCTTTGTGGGGCAATCAATCACAGTGCCCCATGATCAATCACTCCAAAGAGGGAGACCCAGGCTACCCAGACTCCTCCCCACCCCAGAGTGCAAGAGTTTCAAGCCCCGGGCCTCTAGTTGTATATAAGAAAACAGGAAGAGTAAATTCCAGACTGTTCAAGGTCACATGGATGAGAAACCAAGAAGAGAACTCAGATTTTTGGGTTCTTTCTCCCACCTCCTGCATTCAAACTGCACCAAATCTGTGAGTTCCCATATTCCTTAAGTAGGAGCTGTATGATGAGGATGAATATATATAACCAAAAACAAATTCATCCACATGGGCTTAAGGGGGCTTTTTTTCCCTTTAGAATACTTTTCAACACAAGTGAGTCTTTCTATTTTCATTATTCTCTTGATGTGTTAGTCAACACAATGCAAGGCAAATTCTCTCAAGATATTTAAACCTCAAGCTGGTAACTAAGCCACATGCAAAGGGAGCAGTGATTCTGACAGCTAATGTTATTACACTTCAAAAAATATATTTATTGAATCACACCAAGAAATTAAGAAAATGATTACCAATTATCTTGGCAAGGATCCCTTAATTAATTGCCAGCACTAATACCGTGTTATCTTCCCCATTATTAAAACAATGTGACTCCTATTAAAAACTGTTCATTAAAGATTCATTTGTTCCTTATTGCATCCTGCTGTTTCATATCTTATGTAGCTAAAGGGCTGCTTCCTAGAGTAGGAGGCACTGCTGTGTGGAGAAGCAGCACCAACTACAGGATCTGTGTGGAGAGATGTTATGCTTCTGAATGCTTTGTCTAGACTCATGAGGATAATGCTTATGAAAGTAAACAGACTAATGTACAGCAGTCCCAGGGGCTGAACGTTGCCCTATGAACTGGAAGGTCACAGTTCAATTCCTCGGTTAAGCACATGCCCGGGTTGTAGGCTCGAGTCCCAGGGGGAGCATGCAGGAGGCAACCCATTAATGATTCTCTCTCATCATTGATGTTTCTATCTCTCTCTCTCCCTCTCCCTTTCTCTCTGAAATCAATTTTTTTATATATATTTTATTGATTTTTTACAGAGAGGAAGAGAGAGGGATAGAATGTTAGAAACATCAATGAGAGAGAATCATTAATCAGCTGCCTCTTGCACACCCCCTACTGGGGATGTGCACGCAACCATGGTACATGTCCTTGACCAGAATGGAACCTAGGATCTTTCAGTCCACAGGCCGACGCTCTATCCATTGAGCCAAGCCGGTTTCAGCTTACATCAATTCTTAAAAATATATATTTTTTTAAACTCTAAGAAGTTAGAGTTTCCTATAAGTACCCCATTCTCTTGGGAAATACTAAGCACAAGAACTACCCTTCTTATGCAAGAGTAAGCTGACAACACCAAGTGCTTGAAAGAATGAAAACATTCTTATACCTTCCCAACTTGCCTGTATTCCTCTCACAGATTTATAGCAGCGGTTCTCCAAGAGGGTTGATTTTGCTCCCTAGAGCAAATGTTTGATAACATTTGAAGACAATTTTGTGTCTTCAAATGTTATCATGAGGGAGGGTACAACTGGCACTCAATGCATAGGAACCAGAGATGCTGTTAAGAATTCTACAGTGCACAGGACAGCCCCCCAAAGAATTACCTGGCCCCAAAATGTTAATAAAACTTTCACTGAGAAACCCTGACTTGGAGGGGAAATATTGATTTCTGTTTACCAGTAGCCACTGCTGCTCTTAACCAGCTCAGTTATAGCTATGACAGAATTTAGGTTGGTACTTAGATAATGCCACGAAGATCATTAGAACCCAAGGATTGTTTTCTACAATTCTCCCCATGAATAAGCCAAATAATGAATGCAATAACTGGCTAACTAAGGATTTTCCTAATTGCCACTTATGCCCCCACCCTCATCCTCTCCCCCAACATACCCTTAATGCTAAGAATGGCTTACATTTTAATGTTAGAAAAAATAAAATCCTGTGTCTCTGACATTCTTGAATTGAAGCCAAGGAGACGGAACCAAGCCTCAGTGTGCAACCTCCCATGGGAAATCTTTGTTCATTTTAATACTTGTTCAGTCAGCTGTCTGCCTGAATGACAAGGTTTTTATCTCTAATGTGACTGGCTTTGAAGGCTACTTGCATTATCCATTCCTCAGCAATTGCAGCTGAAACCACAACATTGCAAACTGATAATTAAATTTAGCCACTTCTACTATAAATTCAATCATATCAACATTAGCAGCAATCTTAGTGGTTGTTGGCAAGTTTCTCTTTCCATTTCTGGACAACATAATTAACTTCATTAGCCTTCTTGGATCAAACAAAACTCAGAGCTGAAGGATACTATGAATTAAACTGTAATACATATTATTTATGTAAAGAAATGCATTTAGGTCATAATGATACCAATGTATTGCTTACTTATCTACCCATTTTACCTAAAACACATTAGCATTCTGTTCAACCTATACGTATAGTTTTGTATTTCACTTGCAAGTTAACTGACAAGTTAGCTCATGAAAAATTAACTCTGGGACATGTAAACCTGATTTAGTCACAATGCAAAAAAAGCCAACTTGACAAACACTGAAATGTTTGACAATATCTAAATGCTTTCATATCATTTAAACTAACAATGCAAAAGAAATATGTTCTAATTGACTATGGAATAATCGGTCTCAGTTCAAATATTTCAAAACTGTGTGATATTTAAATTGTGATGGCACCCTAGGAGAACTTAGCCCAAAATGCACATTGCTGTAAGCCAATTAGTTAGAATTTGACATTATTAGCATGAAAGGAAATTTTTTGTACTAAGCAACATATTTACTTGCACAGATGCAACATTCTTTTATTTTTACAGACTAAAAGCTCTAAACTAAATAAAAAGGCACATATCACTACAACCTGTTAAATTCAATAGTGACAGCATTAATTTCCTATTACTGTTGAAACAAACTATTACAAACTTAGTGGTTTAATACAACTCAAATTTATCTTAGAGTTCTGCAGGTCAGAGACCATCCTCCGGTCCCTCTGGGCTAAGTGACATTGTGGGCAGGGCAGGATTCCTTCTGGAGGTTCTAAGAGGAGAATTGGTTCCTTTGCTTTTTTCCAACTGTTCATCAAAACAGGTTGAGAAAGGTTAAGTCATTTTCCTGAGGTTAAACATGATAAGCATAAAGAGAGGAGCTCTGGCAAACTCTGAGACCCCCTCCCCAACAGGCTGTATCTGAGTTTGATAGCTGCCTTGATCTCCCATCCTCCACCCCTGACTTGCCACTACCAACAGAATTATCCCAGTACTTACTTGGTCACAGGATAGCTTTAGGATAAATTATGCCCTCCTATTCTCCAGGGTATTTTTTTTTTACAGTCACTTTTTTATTGTCTTAATCTTGACACTAGGCAACTATTAACTTTTGCATAATTAAACATGTAAGCTAAAAGCATTTCGTGGTAGCTGTGGTTACAAACAATTTCCACATCCAGTTCAACCCAAGGACTGCAGTCAGAGAACAAGAGCAGGAAAGGAGTTTTAAGGAATGGTGGTGAGGCAGGGCTTGGGGGGAACTGTAAGAACAGACTAAAAGGATTTTTTTCTAACCGATAATCTACATTACTCTACATTTTGGATGTTAAAATGGTAGTATATAAAGATAAAAAGTAAAATGGGTATTATTTGGAATTCTTTGAGAATTAAACATTTTAAATTAAAGAAAAAGATTTCTAAATAGCTAAACACTAAGCTTTCATACTCTGAATGAAATTTTTAAATAGGAATACTTCTAGGCATACCATAAAGTTTACCCCTTATGTATAAGACCCTGAGAGGACATAAGTAATATCATCTTCATGGGGTCATTATTATTTGTTATGCTCAGTATATACTTATAAATATAGATGCACATATAGTTTGTCCTATGAAGTATACCAGATCTAGAAAAAATCCACTCAGTTAGGTGACTCTATAGTTAGCAAATGAAGAATGTACCTGGCTGTCAGATATTTCAGTATAGCTAATTACTGATGATGGCAATTAAGATGACAATGATAGCAATGATGATGACCATAACAATGATGATGACTATGATTATGATAATGATGATGATGATGACATTTATTGGGTGTTTGCTACATGTCAGGAAGAGAATCAAGTAATTTAAATATATTTTTATCATTTAATCATTGCAATGATCCTAACAGGTAAGAACTGTTTCTCTTTTTCCATGTTACAGAAGAAGAAACTAAGGTACAAAAAGAGTCAATAACTCTTCCCAAGTCACCAACTGGAAATCTACAGAATTCACTCAAAACTCAGCTGTTTCCAGGATACTGCTTTAACCACTGCACTCTACAGGCTCAAATTAAAGGAGGAGGGAGGAGGCAGTCGTTACAGGGGATGCTCACTTTTCAGAAACTATACCTTCTGTTCACCACCATTCAGAGCAGCAAAGAACATTAGCTACTGTTGATTAGCTAATGAAGCTAATCTAACACAAACCTCTGGGATTTGTACTCCCCTGAAAGAAAGAGAGTGTGGTGGTGAAGAGCTTCCACCTGGGAGCCAAGTTGCATTTGAACCCAGGCTTTTCTCCTTACTGGCTGTGTGATCCTGGGAAAGTACACAACTACTCTGTGCTTCAGTTTTAGGAAGTGATACTGAGTGTTTATTTCATAGACACATTGCAAGAATTAAATATGCAGTTTACATGCAATGTGCTTTCAACAGGGCCTGGCAAATATTAAAGCTCAATAAATGAGTTATTAGTTTCATCTGTACTAATAAGGAAGAAAAGATTGTCACTTAAAAAGCTCATGCAATAAATATTGTGGGGATATGTTTTCTTTTTTAAAATATATATATATATTTTATTGATTTCAGAGAGGAAGAGAGATGGGGAGATAGAAACATCAATGATGAGAATCATGGATCAGTAGCCTCCCACACACCCCCTACTGGGGATCTAGCCCAAATCCAAACATGTGCCCTGACCAGGAATGGAACCTGGGACCCTTCAGTCTGCAGGCCAACGTTCTATCCACTGAGCCAAACCAGCTAGGGCATGAGATAGGTTTTCCATCAAACTCAGGAGCTGGAAAATTCCAGCAGAACAGAAGGAAATAGCATACCTTCCCTGGAATTTTAGGAAAGTTCAGGCTTGGAGTTAAGCAACCTGAGATTGCATCTCAGCTCTGTTATTATCCCAAATCATACCAGGCTCGCATTATGTTGGTTTTCTCTGGATTTGCCCTTTGCCTTAGGGCATATCTGGAAACTAGTGAATGTCCTCCAGCATTCCAAAAATCAGCACTTGTCTCTATTGATCTATCCTCAGCATTCTGTAATACTATTACCCTTGTTCAGAATAGTTAATGAAATATATATTCTAGATCATTTCATTTTGTTGCTAAAAATTTTATTTGATTTGTTTATAAAACTTTTACCAAAATTGGTCACATCATTTTCTGAGTTAGACAAAATACAAAGATACAGTCCCAAATAAACCATGAACTCTTCGTGTCAAGTATATACTGTGATGAAAGCAAGGAAATGTAAGACATGATCTCAGGCTTAAAGAGTTTATGTCTAGTTGGAAGGACAAGACACAGACCACAAATAAGCTGCTGACCACAGAAGGGAGGAAGTGCCAAGTAACGGACAGCCATTGAAATGCTATAAAATTTGAGAGGACAGAAAAATAATTGTGGGTGGGTGAAATCAGGAAAAAAAAAACTAGCACTAAAACCTTAAAAGCTCACAACTTGTAAACTTGAACTCATTCTCTAATTCTCAACTGCAATTTCCTTTCAATGTGCTGATTCCTGTTGGCTTACAGAATTCTGTGTTCAGAAGGATCCTGAAGCCAACTATGGACTCAGTGGGAAATAATTCTATAATTGATATTAACATCTGCTGAAGGGGGGAGGGGGGAAGCAGAAATGAAAGAGAGTCCAATTATAATCCTTTTTGACCAACTCTGCTTCCTTCCCATACTTTTGAACCCTACTCCTATTCTTCCTCTGGTCCACTATCTTCTGACTTTTTTTCTTTCCTCTATTCTTCCTCTTTTATCAGCTTCTCTTATTCTTCTGAGTTTTTACAAGTCAGCAAAGCTATTATGTTTTCTTTTATTTTTTTGTTTTGTTGTTATTTTTTGTTTATTGAACCAACTAAACACTATGTCCCATTGAACCCTGAAGCTTCAGATATTCTCTGCTATCCTTGTTTTTAATCTTCACCTGAGGATGTGTTTATTAATTTGAGAGAGAGAGAAGGAGGGGAAAAAGAGATAGAGAGAAACATTGATGTGAGAGAGAAACATCAATTGGTTGCTTCCCATATGTATCCTAACCAGGTATCAAACCTGCAACTTACGTATATTAGACAAGAAATCAAAACCACAACCTTTTGGTGTTCAGAATGACGCTCCAACCAACTGAGCCATGTAGCCAGAGCTACTTGGTTGTCTTTAACCACCAGTTTGTCCTCACCCCTGATTATATAATTTGAGAGCCCAAATGTTTGTCATCCTGACCACCAGCAAGTCAACTAGTTTGGTTTACTTAGGATGGGTTCTTAGCAAGATATGAGGAGTGTGACAGTTGCTAATTTCGGCACAGTGAACTGCCTGCACTAATGCCTGCCTCTCAAATCCTTAGAATCCATAGAATGTGAAATCAGGAAGTGACCTTAGATATCAAGTTTAATTGCTTCCTTGTTGGAAGGATGATATTGCCCAGGAAATCAAGTCATTTCCCAAGGAAAATGCAAATATGTTATAACAAACAGGGCTTGAGCTTAGATATTTAAAAACCCATAGTCTTTTGAATGCATTGATCTAATTGACTACCCACCCACCAAAAAAATATTGTCTGCAAAAAAGATATGTCTCTTTCCTGGTCTACACAGTCTGCATTTCTTTGGTGTCCCTTTCACTCACTCTGCTAAACAACTTCTACCGTGTTTCCCCGAAAATAAGACAGTGTCTTATATTAATTTTTGCTCCCAAAGATGCGCTAGGTCTGATTTTCAGGGGATGTCTTATTTTTCCATGAAGAAGAATATGGTACACATTTATTGTTAAATGAAAATAAAGGAAATTTATTACCTGTATACAGTATGGTAGTACCGTAGTTGTCAACACAAACCAGACAAACTGTGAATCCTACAGTATCAAGAATTTACTCATTTATTCAATGACAATCATGTCATCATCCTCTGGAACATCATCATAACAATCCAATCCCTGAATTTCCTGGTAAATTTCTTGTGACTCTATTTCTTTCAGAATCAGTGGACCAAATCTTTTATGTTTAGCCTAGGGGGAGGGGGCCTTATTTTCGGGGGGATGCCTTATATTTCACTCAGAAGGAAACCTGAAAGTAGGTCTTATTTTCAGAGGATGTCTTATTTTCGGGGAAACACTAGTAGTTATTGAAATACATTTGCATATTCATTGGAGTTCATCTCCAAATGCTTCCTACATTTCTAACACATTTTTGTCCAAGCATTACTTGTTATTGAATGTGTCTATTGCTCAGCACTTTAACACCTAGTATGAACCAGGTTATACTAATGGTGAAGGTATACTTCTCAGAAGCCTGTACTATCTGCTACCACGCAGTTAGGGCATGTCAAATGTCTGAGGTCCACAAAACCAAGGTATTAATGTTCCATATATAATGGTGGTTAGTGTTTTTATTAATTTATATCGCTGTTTCAAAGTCATGTTCATTGCACCTACTTAATACTGATACCTGTTGCAGATTCCTGAAAATTATAATAACAGGCATCATTTATTGGGTACTAACTGCCTGCCAGGCCTGGGTGCTGCACATACATTACCTTATTTTATCAACAACCTGAAAACTAGGCCTCGCAGCCTCATTTCCACAGACAGGAAAAAGGCAGAAGCAATTCAAGAAGGGTGCAGTCCCTTGGAGTAAATGTGTGAGTGAAATAACCAATTTCCTAAACTCATTCAAAGGAAATCACATGATAAGGATATTCTGCCTTGTTTAACTCATGTGCTCAGATGCACAAGTTAAAAAAAAAAAAAAATAGCAGCTCTCTCCCTTCCAAGGTGTGTATGTTATTAAGTTGTACCCATTGAGATACAAAGGACCTACCTGCCATCCAATGCAGGTGGATTTCCTGGGAGAGGGGTTTGAATTTTATGTACTCCATCCTCATGTGAACAAAGAAGCCAAACAGGTCACGGGCAGCCTAGGAGAAGGTCCTGGGCCACGCTAGAGGCTGCTCTTTGGCTGAAATTCACTGGATTAGGCCATGTTTGAACCTGTGACCTATTGCTCCATTGGTCCTGGCTTCTAACTGTCCCTGACAAATTTACATAATTACATGGCTGCTGAATATATACTTGAAAAGCCTTCAAAGAAAACCGTTTACTCTCTATAAACATCAGTGTTTACACCTCAAAACCATTTCCTAGACCCTTTATTCCAAATAAAACTTGCTTGAAAATGTGTCTGGGACCCTTAAGTGGTTCTTGTTGAGGCTTGCAATGGGGTGTTTATGTCTATTTATAAACTTCTGCCATCGGAAATCGCGGTGCTACTCTGCTATCTCACAGTCTGTTCCTTCAATTTTGATTAGGAGAAAAATGCAAACTACTCTCCTCTCTGTTCCACTTTTACAAGGTTAGCTAGCACTTTGAGTCAGTCAAAATTGAAAGCTAGCAGCTAGAAAATAATGTGCTTCCAGTTTTACTCTTCAGAGCCAATACAATCTGAACACATTTTTGCACCACAGACATTAAAGGAGAATTCCTGCTCAAGTGGTTACTCTTGAATTCATTTACTTTTGACGCACACAATGAAATCCCAATTCTCCTGCAGGCTGCAGTGCCTTTGTTTGCTATTTCTTGCACTATCTCACCGCATCTTCGAATGAATAGCCGCAAAAGTTTCTGAAACTTGTGAATGCTTCTTCGAGATGGACTACTTATCACCACTGGAACTTAGCCAGCTGGCAATTTTTCCATCACCATTTTGCTGCTTCCTTTTTGGAAACAGTGAAAAGTAACAGTAGATCCTTACTTTTAAATAGGCATCAGAATCTGAGGCAAGTACATTTTCAAGTAATAAAACAGCTTCTGATAAAGGACACTAGCAATAATTTATAATGTGATAAAAACCTGAAGCATCTCTTCAAATCCATAGAAGATATTCCTGTTGGAAAGAAATCACTTGAACAGCCAGAGGCAAGAGAAATGCTTCCTTCGATAAAGGAGTGGATAAAGAAGATGTGGTACATATTTACCATGGAATACTATTCAGCCATTAGAAAAGATGAAATACTGCCATTTGCCACAACATAGATAGACTTTGAGAATATTATGCTAAGCGAAATAAATCAGGAAAAGCTAAGAACCATATGATTTCACTCATATGTGGGATATAAACTGAAACTTACAGATACAGATAACAGTGTGGTGGTTAGCAGAAGAAAGGGGGAGTAAAAAAGGGCAAAGGGGGCTAAACATATGGTGACAGAAGATGATTTGACATTGAATGGTGGGCACACAGTGCACTATACAGGTCATATATCATAGAAACCTACACTTGAAACCTATATAATCTTATTAACCAACTAGAGGCCCGATGCATAAAGATTCGTGCAAGAATTGGCCTTCCTTCCACTGCCTATGCTCTGGCCCGGAGCTGCCTTTTCACTCTGCCTCAGAACCAAATTCCTGCCTTTCCATGCTGCCCAGAGGCCCAGATCTGCTGGGGTGGTGCAGAACTCCTGCGTCATCACCACAGTGATGATGCAAGCATCCAACCCCACCCCCTGCTGATGGGTGCCTGTGTATGCAAATTAACCCACCATCTTTGTTGGATTAATTTGCATACCCACTCCTGATTGGCTGGTGAGCATTGCAAAAGTATGGTCAATTTGCATCTTACTTTTATTAGTGCAGATGTCATCCCATTTTTTATATGTATCGATAGTTTAAAATAAATAAATAAATAAAATGCTTCTTTCATAGAGCCACTATGAAGGTACATGTGTTAATATCTCACTTGGTCTGGCTTTTCCATTTTGATTAGAAGAAAAATAGAAACTAATTTCTTCTAAAACTCTTATACTATTGCATGGCACATAATGGATGCTAAATATATGTTAACACTAATATGGGTATGAAATTGGAAGGCACCTAGAGGTATAAATTAAAATGAATGATAGTCATGGACTGATCCTATTTTGTAGAATCCTTTGCTATGGCCAGTATCCATCCATTTCAGTACAGAAAATATAAAGCCACTCAGCATGATTAACCAAACCTCTTGCACCTGCTACCAGCCAGAAAAAATTCCCCTGAAGAATGACAAATACAACTGGCAGACATTTTCCCCCAAACTTTTCCAAGTTAATATTTCTCAGTTTCTCCTTTCCATTCAAAGTGTTTAACCTTCAAAATATACGTGTCCTTATTATTCTCCAATATAAAATGATGTTTCCAGCATTGGCTAACTCATGTTTGATGATCAAGCATAGTGCAAGGCTAGAAAATTTCTGCCACTTAAACTGCTATCATAATGCCTTAGAGAATTAGAATAATTATAACCTCAGATTTTCAGCATTCACATTTTAAGCTGAAAAATGGCAGCAAATACAACAATATTGTCATTATGTCACAGTAATTGAAAAAAATGTTTTAATTACAGAAATTTGGTGTGCATTTAAATTGCTGACAGAAACTAGCAAATGCTTTGTAGTTATGCCTCTTTGATGAGAGGCCTCCTAAAGGGACAGAACTGAAGATAAAGAACGCCACTAGGGCTGCCTCGGCAGAGATGCTTTCCAAAGGTTTATGCCCGCAGATACAGACATGCACATCCAATACATGCAGGCATTTGTGAGCCACTATCAAACAGGGGCATCTGGTAGACCAATCCCTCTCTCCGCCCCACCCCCCTGCCCTCAACCCCTAGTCAAGCCAGCACAGCAAATGAAAATGTCTCCCCAAACACCAGTGTGCCAGAGCATAATGAGAAAGATGCACATTTAGACGATGAAACCACAACATCAAAGGCAAATTTCTACTAAGAAGATTAGATAGGCAGATTGGCATCCACTCGTTTCCGTCTGAAATAAGCCAAAGTGGAAAAAAGATTTCATTTTCAAATGTTCATTACAATTTCATCTAAGCACCAAGATCACCTCTAGAGAAATGCAAAGGAAGCATAAGCCACAAATGTTTGAACAACAGTTTCACTCTGAAATAAGTAAAGAAAAAGAAGGTACCAGAGGTTCTTATTCTCACTTACTCAAAAGGTATATATGGCGCTCCTACAATGGAAGGGGAATCACTTAGAATTATTACTTAGTGATCCATAAAGTCCATACTTTAAACTTAATTATATTCTGCTTAAATATTTATAGGCACAAGGGAGATCAGATATAATCTTTAAAAAACAAAATCTGGCTTAAAACTGCCCATTACAACTGCTGTAAATCTGCAAGAGTTGGAAAAACGGATCCTTAATTCGATGGATAGTAACTTCACAACTGGCTAGAAAGGGTTAGGAATTAAGCAAGAGAAACGGGCCAAGGGGAGTGAAAATGCTAACATAGGGGACTCCCCCAGGAAAGACAACCCGCGAGCTGCTCCTGTAATCCTCCTCCAAGTTACTAAAGCCAAGCACATGGTGTCAAAAAAGGCTGCTGCTCCTTTTGAGGGGGAAAAAAAAGTTGCAGAGTAGACAAAGAAATGAGAACGAAACTGGAAGCCCTCCAATGGCAAATTATTAATGCCTTCTCTTTGAGAAACTGCAAGCAGGCAGAAAAAAAGGTCTAACCTGAAGAGAAGGATCAAAGGACGAAATAAAAGCTTTGATGCCCAAGTTGCTCTGTAGCCCCAAAGCACGGCAGAGCCACAACTGCAGCTGGGAAGATTGTTAACTCCAAAAAAATTGGGGGATGAATTGCTTCCTTAATCCCTGGGAGGACACGGGAGTGGGATTAGGCAGAGATTAGCTGCTCCCGGAATTTAGTGATGGCATTTCATTCGAAGCTAGATACTTATATTTCTTTAGAATGTGCTCTAAAGGTTTAACATCTTTAAAAACATGTCTATGTTTAGTGATTGACGGATATAGATGTTTTATTTGAGTAAAAAGTTTATTTCTCAAAAGATAACATTATTGATCGGGTCATGTGGTATATAAAAGGGGACTAAACTACCACTTCTGGAAGAATCCCAGCTGGGCTGACTGGACAGCCACAACCTTTCCATCCTGTTTGTTCATCCTGAGACAAGGACCTGAAATGGTGACATCATAACTAAAAAAAATAAATAAATAAACAAAATAAACTGCCTTTGAACTCTAACTTTGCAGCCTCAAACTTAAAGCTACACAATAAATAAAATTCTGCCCAACCCATTATCTCACTCATTCAACAAGCTCATTTCAATTTGTGTCAGGCCCCTTGCTGGGGGCCAGATACAAAGATGACAGCGTTTAGTTTTGGCCTCAAAATCACCATCTAGAGATCATAAAACTTTAGACACTGAAATAGTGTTCAAGGTCATTTCTTTTCTCTCCTACATTGTCTAACTTGGTGATGTCCTTTGTGCCAATCCAATCATGTGGCCATTCATACATAAACTAGGTGTACCTCTTCAATAAGAGGAAATTTCCCCATGAAGAAAGTTTTCTTATGTTAAAAAAAAAAAAAGTGGGCTTAATGTCCTCTCCAAAAGTAAACTGAAGAAGTAGTCACTTTAATTAAACCTCTGAAATTGGATTTCAAGCATTTTCTTTTTGCTTAGCAAAACTGTTTATGCAACTTGGTAAAATGACTCACACACATTCTCATTGATAAGGATCAGGTATCAAAGAATGTCTTTAAGGTAAAAAACTGATTAGAATCACAATATGTGTCTCACTTATCAATCCTCAGCTGGTTCTCAAAGGCAACATTTCACAACTGAGATTAAGGTGGATCCACAAGAACCCTGTTGTAGTTCAAAGCCACAAAGAAATTTCCTGGAAGCCTGTTCTTAGTCCAGCCGGATTACTCTGCCCAGGACTCAACAGCTCCAGCACAGTATATACTGTATTTCTACACAAGGAAGGGAATTCAGACAATATCTTTTCAAACAGAGGGGGTAGACTGGGAGTGTAGTAGACCTTTGAGTATGAGAGAGACCCTTTCTTGACTTTTGAAAGGTTGTATGACTATTGTTATTATCATTATTTTTATGGAACTCCCTCTCTACTATTCCATTATATACAAGACAAATGATCCATATATTCTCAGAAATATATGACTAACTTAAGGTCACATACTGGTACATTTTTGAAGTATTTCAAATTATTTAAAAGTCAATAAAATACTTATTATTAACTTATACTTGAAGGCACTTAACCATTTTTCCTAATCAACAAGAAAATTTCTTCATCATAAAGAGTATTTTACTTCTGTGGTCAAAAGATCGAGTTAAGCCGAAACCGGTTTGGCTCAGTGGTAGAGCGTCGGTCTGTGGACTGAAAGGTCCCAGGTTCGATTCCGGTCAAGGGCATGTACCTTGATTGCGGGCACATCCCCGGTAGTGGGTGTGCGGGAAGCAGCTGGTCGATGTTTCTCTCTCATTGATGTTTCTAGCTCTCTATCTCTCTCTCTCCCTTCCTCTCTGTAAAAAATCAATAAAATATATTTAAAAAAAAAAGATCAAGCTAAGTGTCTGGCACAATGATTTGTTGAATGAATAAATGAATGAATGAATGATATCACTAATAAAGTAGCAGAGCTACCATTTAAGTATCATGTCAGTGACTTCATTAAAGATGTCTTCATTCTTTTTCAGTGTATATGAATCACATAAAATTCATCTATTATTTTCTGTGTATTAAATACTAGTGGCCCAGTGTACAAAATTGGTGCATGGGGGGTGGGGGGTGTCCTTCAGCCTGGACTGCACCCTTTCCAACCTGGGACTCCTTGAAGGATGTCCTACTGCCAGTTTACAGGAATCGGGCCTCAACCAGCAGTAGGACATCCCTCTCACAATCCAGGAGTGCTGGCTCCGAACCGCTTATCTGCCTGCCTGCCTGATTTCCCCAAACTACTCTGCCTGCTGGCCTGCTTGCCCCCAACTGCCCCCCATCGCCAGCCTGCTCTCCATCAAATGCCCACCCCCTGCCAACCTGATTACCCCCAACTGCTGACTGTGCCAACGTGCTCGCCCCCAACTGCCACCCTACTGTCCTGCTCACTCCTAACTGCCCCTCCCTGCTGTCCTGATAACCCCCAACTGACCCCTACTGTCAGCCTGCTGGCCCCAAACTGGCCTTCCTGCTGGTCTGCTAACTACCCCCTCCCCGCCACCAGCCTGATCAATCCCAATGGCCCCACCCCACCAGCCTGATCACTCACAACTGCCATTCCATCCTGGCCTAATCAACCACAACTGCTGCCCCTCTTGGCCTCTAATCGCCTCTACCTCAACCTTATCACCATGGCTCTGTCCAGAAGAACTTTGGGAAGGTCTCCTGGAAAGTATTCCAGTCTAATTAACATGTTATCCAGATGGTGGCCTGGTGCATGGGTAGGGGCCATGCCTCTCAGCTGGGATTCTTACTCCACGGGGGCATGGCCAACCTCGTTAAGGGGCTAAGGGCCATTTTCAGGCTGGCCACGCCCCCAGCAGGGACTTTTACTTCATGGGGGCATGGTCAGCCTGGGTTTCCCCCAATGTCCCAGGCCCTCAGTCATTCCTTGAGCAGTGGCCAGGGCAGGTAGGAAGCTTGGCTTCCTCTGTCGCCAGGGGAAAACCAAGCCCCCTGCTCCCTTCAACTCCATGGCCGCCACTATCTTTTTTGGGTTAATTTGCATACCTGCTTCTGATTGGCTGCTATGTAGCAGAGGGCTGGTTAATTTGCATGTTTCTTTTATTAGTGTAGATTGGTTTTGCCCAACTCTACTTTTCTTACTACCTAACTTTTCTCATTTATCAATCCCATCTAATAAGAGTAATATGCAAATTAACCATCATTCCACGCCAAAATGCAGCACCCACAGCCACAAGATGGCAGCACCCAGTCCTCTCAGATCCATTGGAGTCCCCCAGTCCCAGGGAGGGCTGCTGCTGACAATCTGCAGTGTAAGTGGCCTGGCATAATGCTGCCTAGAGACCCTCCTGACCCTTTATAAAAATTTTAAAAAAAATTTTTAAAAATCACTCCCCACAGAGTAATCCCACACACACACACCTGCAGTCTTGGGTCTTAGCCTGGGAGGTGCCTGAACCCCCATGGAATGATCCCCTCTCAGTGACAGCCTGGGTGTCAATCTTGAAAGTGCCTACGCTCCCATGGAGTGATCACACACACAAGGGTCTCAGCCTCAGAAGCGCCTGCGACCTGGCAAGTGATCCTGCCCCACTGGCAACCTAGGGGAGCCCACCTTGGAATTTCCTTTGTCCCCAGCCAAGTGATTGGAGATGGGGGATTGGTATCAGGGTGACTTTGCCTAGCAAACCTCTCCCATTCGTTAGAAACTTCTGATCAGGTTAGGGAGGTAAATGGGTTTTGTTTAAGATCCTTACAAACTGCAAAGGAAATGTCTGTGGTAGGGTTTCACATCGGAAGTAACTTATAACTAATCTGTGAAGGCAAACAGCGACATTGCAGTTACATTACTGGAGAATACCCCGTGGTCCGGAGGTTGGCTCTGCAATGGTGGTGGCAGGTGCTCCCCACCCTGGTTCCTCAGCAGCTTGGGCAGGGCTTGAGCCCACCCAGGAAGCCCTTTCCCCCTGCAGTTTTCACCAAGGCAGGAAGGTTTCATAGACATGAATAAGAAGTGCCCACAAACAAGTCCTAAAGATGCAGGGACAGCAGAAATGACAAAGCCGGAAAAGAGCAAAATCAGAAACACCACCAGTCCCAACATACATCATCTTTCTTAAGATGATGGTGTTTCCCTCTTCTTCATCTTCTTGAAGCAATAAAAATTCAAGTATTGATGATTCTACCAACGGAAAAGTTAAGAGAAAGAGAGGACAGAAAAGAAATAAAAGGAGAAATGAAAGAACAAAAGATGAAACATCAAGATAAAGAAAGAGTTCAGGAAAAAAGTAAGGAACAACCACATGTTATCACCTTTCTAAAGTCTCATGAAATTCCTATTTAAGGAGTTTATTTTATGACACATTTAGTTTGGGTTTACATTTTTACTGGTTTGTCAAGACCACTGCCGGTACACTGTCCAATATGGTTTTTGAAAAATATATTTTGTTGATTTTTTTACAGAGAGGAAGGGAAAGGAATAGAGAGCTAGAAACATCTATGAGAGAGAAACATCGATCAGCTGCCTCCTGCACGCCCCCAGCCAAAGTACATGCCCTTGACCAGAATCGAACCTGGTACTCTTAGTCTGCATGATGATGCTCAATCCACTGAGCTAAACCAGTTAGAGATGTCCAATATGTTAAAGAAAAAACCCTATCTAATAAAGAGGGAATATGCAGGGGAGGGCATTTGGGGGTGACTGGGCTATCAAGGGAGGGCAGTTGAGGACAATCGGGCCGGCAGAGGAGCAGTTAGGCATCGATCAGGCTGGCAGGAGAATGGTTAGGGGGTGATCAGGCTGGCAGGCAGAAACAGTTGCGGGAAATCAGGCAAGCAGGCAAGCAATTGGGAGCCAGCAGTCCAGGATTATGAAAGGGATGTCCGACTAAGGGGTCCCAGATTGGAGAGGGTGCAGGTTGGGCTGAGGGACACCCCCCAGTTCATGAATTTTGTGCACTGGGCCTCTCTTTATCTATGAAAAGCCTTCTTAACCCTAATGTATAGTTTTTACCCTAAATTATTTATAAAATTTTAATAACTGCTTGTCATAAAATAATTGTTTCAAGGGACACTTATAGCAAAAGTATTTTTCTTCCTCAATTAAGCCAGTCATAAAGTCTAAATAAAAAAATTAAAAAGTAAACAGACTTTGAATCACATTTTAAGATATGCCCACTATGTTAACTTCTATTTCTTACATTTAGCACATTAGTTTTAATTTCCATCATCTTCAGTGTAAGTCCTCTGTTTGACTTGCTTTCTTTCTTTTTATTTTTTAATATTTTTTATTGATTTTTTTAGAGAGAGGAAGGGAGTGAGATAGAAAGCTAAAAACGTTGATGAGAGAGAAACACTGACCAGTTGCCTCCTGCACACTCCCTACTAGGGATGTGCCCACAATCAAGGTACATGCCCTTGACTGGAATCAAACCTGGGACCTTTCAGTCTGCAGGCTGACTCTCTGTCCACTGAGCCAAACCGATTTTGGCTTGACTTTCTTCCTTTCAATTTTAATTTTCATCTTGCTCACTGTTCTTCATAAATCTTATTGCAATATGGCTCCATCTATAGCTGACATCAGAATTATTCAAAATTCTCTAAGTCAACAATGACGTTACCATTGAGGTCACCTGACATCAGATCTTCTCTAGCCCATTGCCAACCATACATTTAAAAGTTAAGGCATTGAAAATTTTCATTATGTGTTTTTGTTTCTGGATAAATGGAGATTATCACAGTTTATCTGAGTATTTCTTCCTTCATATAGATGGGCCATTAACCAGGTGCTTTCTTTATCCTATTCAAATGCTATGTCCATAGCTGATATTTACTCACATTAAGACTAACATTAAATACAGTATTTCTCTACTTATCTCAAATAAGATAAAAAAGGAGCCATATCCAGGTATACCCGGGCTGTATGGAAAACTAGCTTTTATTTTCTCTTTGGGTCTTCCTGACAAGCTCTTCAGCCATCTGTAATATATTCATGCTTAATTCACAGATTTATTTTGGCCCTTCTCCAAGGTTAAGTGTAATATAAGCATCTCAACATTGCAGCAACTGTAGTATCCTAGAGAAGATAATTTGTGATAAATGAAAGCTAGGCGGTGTCACTAGAACTCACAATAGGACAAAAACTATCATCTCTTCTGTCAAAATAGGAAAATAGCCTTTATTTGAATTATATAACCAAATCTCGTTTTTAAACATTCTTTAGCAATAGTCTTTAAAACTCTTTTTAAACTATTACAATGACTTTCAACAAATGTGTATTCAAAATACAGGCAGGCTCTTAAAACTTCAGGTTTATCTACTTTACTCTCCTAATTGCCCCACATTCCCATCTCCAGCATTGTTCAGAAATAAGAGATTATAAAACTGTTATTTTTGCACTTTCCTTCTGTGGTTTGCCATCTGATTCACTAAATGAGAGGGTTAAGCTATTACTTTCAAACCACTTAGGCAGTCTAGACACTATTGCTCTTCATCAATGGCAAGGAAAGCCATTCTGGTACCATCCTACACAACTGAGCAGCCACAGAGTGCTACTTAGGTTTCCTGTGCCCCACGCTCACTAGGAAGCAGAACAGAGACCAAAGCACTGCATTCATGAAGGGGAAGAAACAAGAGGAGAGACCTCCCTTGTGAGAGAGTTTTGGCCAGTGGAGACATTAGAGGAAAAATTCTGCACGAAAGACCACCCTTGCTTCTGATATCAAACTGCAAGCTCAGGAGGTTCCCCAAACCACCCCCATATTTGATAATTTGTTAGAAAGACTCACAGATGCCAAAACTGGTTTGGCTCAGTGGATAGAGCATCGGCCTGCAGACTGGAAGGTCCCAGGTTCAATTCCGGTCAAGGGCATGTACCTTGGTTGCGGGCACATCCCAGTAGAAGGTGTGCAAGAGGCAGCTGATAGATGATTCTCTCTCATCGATGTTTCTAACTCTCTATCCTTCTCTCTTCCTCTCTTAAAAAATAAATAAAATATGTATATTTTTAAAAAGACTCACAGAAATCACTACAAGATATTGTACTAAAATCAGCAAGGAATTAAGTCCATGGGACAGGGGAGGGAAGTGCTGGAAGCCGACCTATCATTGCCCTGCTCCTTGTGGAATCAAAACATGTTACTTTCCTGACGTCAGTGTGTGGCGATACACATGGACTGTTGCCAGCAGGGGGAGGTCAGGCGAGCCTTGCGCTCCGTTTTTATGGAGACTACACGATACAAGCATGACTGATTCAGTGATTAATTGCCCACTTGGTTGATTTCAGTCTCCGGCCTCCAGCACCCACCCTAAATCATATTGTTAGACTATCCAGTGACCCAAGATCCCTGGCAAATGAGGATTTCCTATCAAATATGCTATTGCAAAGGCTTAAGAGATTACCTCCCTGAAGCAGAGGCTAAAGGGTAGAACACTTTTTGCATAATGTTAAATTCTTTCTCACACATCTTCATTTTCTAATAAGCCTTTGATTTGGGGCACTGACCTCATACTTATTATGGATGTAACTATGCCCTTAGGCATGTTGAAGGTCAATGAAATAGAGATTAATAAAACTAGTGTAGTAGAACATGCATGGAGACAAGGTAAGGGAGGGTGGCTGGTACCATAAAACTTGTGTAGTAAAATGCTTGGTCAGAAACCCAGACCTTGGCTTTATGGGCTCGAAACAAATACAGCAGGAGTACTTCTGCTCAATGGAGCAGACTGCCACCAACATTTGTACTTCCCTGAGAGGAGAAGAGAATAAACAGTATTCTGCTCGGGACATAGAGAGGGATGTCTCAAAGCTCCCCTACTCAACAAGATCACCCTACTGCTGACTGCCAGTACTCAATCACCATTTAGATACACTTTGTGTTTCCACTGTTAAATACAAATATGTAAACCAGTAGAATCCATGAATACTTTAGTTTGATGTTGTTTACTGAGATAGAAATGGGAGTAAATTCTGATGGATGAAAGGGAAGAAAAAAAATTATGAATCATGAAAATTCCTTGAGGGCCTGAATGGAGAAAGATAAGAAAAAAAATTCCCTACTCTCACTTTGTTCCATCCATATCATAGCCCAGAAACTGCCCAGGGCAAGCCCTGCTTATCCCCGGGTAGCTGTGGGACAATACCATCAAACACTAGAGTGAAAGATCTGCGTTGAAGTATTCTTGGCTCAGCTACTAACCAGCTGTGACTTGGGAAAATCAATTAAGTTTTCTAACTCTCTGTTACCTCAATTCTAATTTGGGAATAATATGAACTCCCTCACAGAGTGGGTGTGAGGCTTAAATGAGATAACATATGGGAAAGCACCTTGTTAAATGTGTTTTGTTTAACTACTACATAAATATGTTGTTATTAGTTGAGCAGATTGGAAAAAGCTATATTATATCTAATTTTGAGAATATATATATATATATATATATATATATATATATATATATATTCTCACACACACATATATATTTAAATTTGAGAGTTCAAATGTAATCTATACTAATAAAAAGGTAATAGGCTAATTAGGGCAGACATCTTCCAGACATTCTTCCAGTTGAAGCAGCAGCAACTGCAAAGGTCTGAGGCACAGCTACGAAGGCCCACGCTCAGGCAACTGAGGGCAGCTGCAAAGGGCTGCATGGCTGAAAGGGTCCAAGCTCAGGCTGGCAGTGGCAGCAGCAGCAGGGTAATGGGAGTGGTGCCTTCCCCTGATCTCCCTCCCACAGAGGGAGGCCAGATTGCAGCTCAGGTCGACAGGGGAGAAAGTTGGGGGCGATCAGGCCAGCAGAGGGGCAATTTAGGGTCAATTAGGCTGGCAGGGGGGCAAGGTAGGGGTGATCAGGCCAACAGGGGGGCAAGGTAGGGGCAATCAGGCTGGCAAGCAGAGGCAGTTAGGTGCAATCAGGCAGGTAGGCAGAGGGGTTAGGGCTGATCAGGCAGGTAGGCAGAGGGGTTAGGGCTGATCAGGCAGGCAGTCAGGCAGACGAATGATTAGGAGCCAGTGGTCCCAGATTGTGAGAGGGATATCCGACTGCTGATTTAGGCCCAGTATCTGTGGGGTCCCAGAGGGGTCCCAGATTGGAGAGGGTGCAGGCCAGGCTGAGGGAACCTACGCTATGCATGAATTTCCTCCACCAGGTCTCTAATATATATATATATATATATATATATATATATATATATATATATATATATATATATATTTTCTTTCCCCAGAGTAACTGGGTTCTGCAAAATAAGAATACTTCAAGAATATCATAACAAATACATAATACTTTGGGAAGATATCCTATTACAGGGGATAGGATATGGTTGGCAATGGGATGTGAGAGAGCTTTGGCCAGCTGAGAAATTAGAGGAAACAGTCTACACAAAAGATCACCCTTACTTCTCTTTGATCTATGTATATATGAAGAGCCAGGGTATGTTATGTCCAAAATGCTGAAGGCTCGACCGAACACTGAAAGTCAGTCCTGCAGTCAGTGCTGGGTTACCATGGTGACCCAGCACTAACTGCTGAGGGGGCTGTAGTCAGGCCTGGTCAGAGGCCCAGAGAGAAAAGCAGGGTCTGATCACAACCCCTGAGGCAGTCAGTGCTCAGTAGGCATGGTGGAAGTCAGTCCTGCAGTCAGTGAACATAGGGTCAATAAATATTAAATGAACATAGGGTCAATTAATATCTCTTTGAGAAGAGGTATATAATATAAAGTACAGTGTATAGCAATTACTCATATTATTTCACATAAAATTCTTTCAGCTAAGATATTTCCTTTATTTAAAATGTATCTTTATTGTTGAAACTGTTACATTTGTTTTATATTATTTTTTCCCCTGCATTGATCTCCTCCACCCTGCACTCTCATGGGCTATCCCTATCTAATACATAAAAATCTAGAAAGATGTAGAGAAAATAAAATAAAAGATATGCCAGATAAATATTGAACAGAAGAACTAAAGTTGCTGCATGAATACTGGATACAGGCTTGCAGCCAAGACACAACTCATGAGATAAAGTTAGACATTGTAACATAACAAAAAGTTCCTTTCACTAAAGAGATAGGATGGTTCCCAATACATATACACATAATAGAACAGTGTGGGGGTTCAGAATGAGCCTGACCAAGAGCCTCACCAAGATGTGTCTCAGTGGTGTGCAGATTTTTGAGCTAAGGGCAATTTAGCTTCGGGTTCAAGTGAAAATTCTGCCCCTCCTTTTAACTACCTAAAAAAAAAAAAAAAAAAAAAAAAAAAAAAAAAAAAAAAAAAAAAAAAAAAAAAAAAATTAAACCGAAACCGGTTTGGCTCAGTGGATAGACCATCGGTCTGCAGACTGAAGGGTCCCAGGTTCAGTTCTGGTCAAGAGCATGTACATTGGTTGCGGGCACATCCCCAGTAGGGGGTGTGCAGGAGGCAGCTGGTAGATGTTGCTCTCTCATCAATGTTTCTAACTCTCTGTCCCTCTCCCTTCCTCTCTGTAAAAAAATCAATAAAATATATATATTTTTTAAAATTGAATTAGAGGCCTTGCCCACAATAAGACATTATCCTATATAATAAAAGGTTAATATGCAAATTGACCAAACAGCAGAATGACCAGTCACTATGATACACACTGACCACCAGAGGACAGATGCTCAATGCAGGAGCTGTCCCCTGGTGGTCAGTGTGCTCCCACAGGGGGAGCACCACTCAGCCAGAAGCCAGGCTCATAGCTGGCTAGCACAGCATGGTAGTGGGAGCTTCTCCTGCCACTGCAGCAGTGCTAAGGATGTCTGACTGATGGCTTAGGTCTACCTGCACATTCCCTGTGGGCTCCTGGACTGCGAGAGGGTGCAGTCCAGGCTGAGGGGACACCCCCACACACACACAATGAGTGCACGAATTTTGTGCACTGAGCCTCTAGTATTTAATAATGGATTAAGATTATGGTCACATGGGTTTGGAATACATAGGAATCTAGTTACTCTTGTGAGGGAATTGCCTTTACATTAGCACAGTGAAGGCTCTGGAAAGCCCTATAAGAATAAATACAATGTAAAGCTACTTAACATAAAATTTCCCAAATTTATTTGAACACAGAGACTTCATTTTCTTTAACACTACTTAAAATCCAATGGGAACAGAAATCCAGAAAACACATCCTAAGAAATACGGTAAAGCAAATTATTCACATTTTAAAAATATAAGGATAAGGCATCATTCAGCTTTTTACTGTATCTGACCAGTGCAGAGGGCACCATGCACAAATGCTCCTGCTGAGAAAAGAGTCCAAATCTGTGCAGGTAAGTCTATACTTTCAACATCACCTCCTATCTCAATTTTCTTGACTCTCACCAGTCTCCTCCCTTATGTCTTACCTTAGGGGTGTCGAACTCAATCAGAGAAGGGGCCAAAATCTAAAATCCAGCCTAAATCGCGGGCCGAATGGTTTACTGAACAGTCATAAACTGTCATTGTGATGGAAACGCAGCGGAGTGCAGTGATGACAGTTTGGTGCGGGCCACATTGCAAGGCCTGGCGGGACGGATTTGGCCCGCGGGCCTTGTGTTTGACACATGTGTCTTACCTAAATTTGACTGTTGGCTTTGTCTTTCAGTAAATGCCCACTTAAATTATCTTCTGAATATGACCCTCCTGTGACAGGTCCACCAGGTGTTTCCCCCTTCTATCCCCATCAATGAAGTCTCATTCTCTCTGCCAAGGAAGCAGAGAAACCTGGAGAGAAGATTCATTTGTCTTTACCCAACATAAAACAAACTAATCACTTAGGGAATTTCAATGATTGATTTTACCAGCATAAACTCTAATAGACAAGAATGGAATGCTCCATTCCATCTATAACCATTTATGGTAGGTTTTTACAGCAGGATAAGAAAATTATAGCTTCAAAAATAACTAAGAAATGAAATGCCCAAACCGAGAGATACATCCCAATGGCCTCCGTTGGCAGAAATGTTAGTGCAGTTCATGATACTCAGGTATAAATAAGCTTGAGTAAGATCCCACCGCACACAGCATACTTCACATACTTCAAATTTATATGGCAAGCAGAAAGTCAGCTAAACCATTCCAAAAAAAACTTGGAGAGTATTGATATCTGCAGTAGATGATACCTTTTTCAATCCAAAATTTCTTCTTTCAAAGAATATTTATCAAGTTCCTTAACAGAAAACAGACTTAAACTTGTAATCAAAGGCAAACAAACAAACAAAAAGGCACTTTTTAAGTATTACTTTGTACCTGACAGAATGAGAGGTCTGATATTAAAAAAAGAACTTTTGTCAGCTAGCAATAAAAAAAGAGAAAATGACTACATGCAAAATTTGCCCCTTTTGAGGACATGACATTTTCTATTCCTTTGGTTTTTCAACCTCCTTGCAGTTGATTGTAACTCTATCTTTAAAACACTTTTACAAATAAAACGCCCATTTGTCATCCTCAGTGGCACAACATAGCCAACGAGTTGAGATCAAACTATTTATATTGGCAATACTGAGTGGCATAGTATTAATATGCAGTCTTATTTGCCACAACTCCCCAAGTCTAGCTCCCCACCATAACCCGGTTCCTGTGCCCTCTTTAATGTACTTCTGAGAACACTGTTCATCACATTATAATGATTTGTTTTCCTGTCTCTGTAACCAGAATGTAGACTTTTCAATAGCAGAGCTCTGTATTTTTTACACAGGTCCTAAACAGCCACTCAATATGTGTATGTATAATGAGCAAAACTTTAAATGAAGAGAATCATTTAGCTCATATGTTTTGTAGGAAGACTGTTTTGTTAGCATAGTGACCAGGTTTAAGCACTAAAAATAAAGCATAAATACCTTATGTCCCTTTCAGGGAAATAATATCAACTATATTTTCATAAACAGAAACGTTCTTATGATTTAAAGAAACAGAAATCACATAGTGGTTAAAGGATGAACTCAGAAGCCTGAGTCTACACCCTGGCTCCATCATTTACTACATGAATGATCTCAAGTAAGTTACTTAACCTTGCCTTATGTCAGGTGTGCCATCTGCAAAAGGGGACTATAAATGACTTATCTTATAGATTACTAGAGGCCCAGTGCATGAAATTCATAGGGATTGGGCATAAATGGACAGTCAGACATTTCTCTCACAATCTGGGACCACTGGCTCCTAACTGCTCACCTGCCTGCCTACCTACCTGATTGCCCATAACTGTTTGTGCCTGCCAGCCTGATTGCTCTCTAACTGCTCCCCTGCCAGCCTGATCACCTCTATTTCCCTCCTCTGCCTTGACCTGCCTCCTCTGTCTTCATCACCAATTACCGTATTTTTCGGACCATAAGACGCACTTTTTTTTCCCCCAGAAGTAGGGGGGAAAAGTCCCTGCGTCTTATGGTCCAAATATAGCCTACACATATACTTTAAAAAAAAAGTTTTTTTACTTGCCCGGCTCAGTGTGGTCTCTGTGTGCTTGCCCGGCTCTAAAATGGTTCTAAATGCTGCTATTTACTTTACAGGGTTGATTACATGTGTTTATGACTGTGATGTTGGGTTTTAATGCACATAAAATATTTTAGGATACTATTTGTTTCAGAATCTTTTTTTCTTCATTTCCCTTCTCTAAAAACTGGTGCGTCTTATGGTCCGGAGCGTCTTATGGTCCGAAAAATGCGTTATACTCTGTGGAATAAAAGAATTCTAGAGGTTCTGGGTCATTCTACTCTAAGTTGTCAAATTTGCAACATCAGGCAATTCTTATGCAGTCTTTCTTAAAACGCATCTATGGTTGCTAACACTAGCCATGCAAACCATCCATGAAGGGTATACTAGGAAAATCACATCTAAAGCTTATGTTTTAAAATCAGTTTCAGGTCATTTATCTTCTGAATGGATTCCAAATAAGATGCCCCTTTATAGGCACATAGGGAGTGAGTGTTGCTGGAATGCTTTCTGGTGACATGGATAACCTTCAGCATAGTTATTGATTCAATTTCCTTATAAACAGTCTATCTGTGCCTTTATCATATTTGGCCCAATCTTTGCCAATATTGTCACATCCTTCTGTCAACTTACGCAAAGCAGAATGTAGTTGCCTTAATACAAACTTGTTGGAAACCCGCTGAGGGTTTAAGGTTCTGATGCAATGAATCTTCACATGATGAACAAAATAACACTAAATTTCACACTGATTTTCAAGCTAAGAACGTATAACCATTTATCTCCATAATATCGATATAACCTGAATTTCATTTATACTATCTTCTAGAAATGCTCATTTAGGATTGCAGATTGATAAGCATGCTCAATTAATGATTTTGCAGTTTTTCCCAAATTAAATCTTTTTCCCACACTAATTTTATAATTCAATTAAAATAATCCATCAAGTTTTCTTTGCATGATTTGCTCTTTATAAACCCCTGCTGACTTTTTCCCATTTTCATTGTCTGAGTAGACCTACTGCTGAAATGAAGCTGTGGGTAAGCATCAATTCATTGCCTCTGGATTCTACAAGCTAGAAATTTGAAACCAAAGTGTCAGCAGGGTGGGTTCCATTTAAACACTGCAAGGAAAATCTGTTTGGTATCCTACCTCCAGTTTCTGGTGGTTTACTTGGCATTGCTTGGCTTATAGATACAGCCCTGATCTCTACCTTCATGCTCCCATTCTCCCTGTGTGCATGCCTCAGTGTCCAAATTTCCCCTTTTTATATGGACACCAGTCATACTGGATTAGGGGTCCACCCTACATCAGTATGACCTCATCTTAACTAGTTATACCTTCAACAACCACATTTCCAAATAAAGTCAATACTGAGCTACTGAGGGTTAGGATTTCAATGTATGAATTGGAGAATGGGGGCGGGCACACAACTCAACCTATACCACTTCTTAAATTCAAAATTCTCTTGGGAACATAATATCTTTTATAGGGTCCAACCTCCTATCCACATAGAACAGGTATATCATGCAGAGTGTTTAATGAACTTCTTTTTTAATATTTTATTAATTTATTACAGAGAAGGGAGAGGGATAGAGAGTTAGAAACATTGATGAGAAAGATAGATCAGATGCCTCCTGCACACCTCCTACTGGGGATGTGCCCACAACCAAGGTACATGCCCTTGACCAGAATCATATCTGAGACCTTCCAGTCCAAAGGCCAATGCTCTATCCACTGAGCCAAACTGGTTAGGGCATGAACTTCTTGATTGGAACCTATTGGTTGGCTCAAAATCATACCTGTGACCCAACACTTCAGGTTTGCTTATATTTCCCATAGGATGAGGAGCAAAACAACAACAGAAGCCTTTCCCCCTTCAGTTTGTGCATTCCCCTAAAGATTCACAGAGAATTTACAGTCAACATAAAGAGTAATGCTTGGTTAATGCTTTCCAACTTACAGATCACATGCATTATCCATATGTCTCAAAAATAACAATCTTGCAGACAGATAATTATGTCAAAAATCTAAAGAGCTTGAAGGTTAAACTTGCAGACTCTGGATCCAGAACACACTGATATGGACCCCAGATACCTGTTTCCTACTTATTTGAACTTGGATAAGTTTGTATGCTTCAATCGGGTTCAAAAACAGGGCAAATAAGAGTATTCACTTCATAGACTGATTATAGAAATTAAAAATCTAATCCATATAAGTTGTTTAGAATAATTTGAGGTAGACGAAAGGTGCTGAGAAACATTCCAACTATTATTTTACAAAATATGGCATTGAGGCTCAAATAATGACAATAACAACATCGACTTCTCCAAGATAATACAAGTGGTCATTGGCGACACTCAACCAGAGCCCTAAAATTGCTTAAGATTATCCATGTCACCAGAAAGCATTCCAGCAAACTCAATCTTTAATGTGCATAAGCATCACACTTTGAAGTAATGGAGATGTTTGAGAAGTCTGGCATAGGACTGTGCAGTACCAACCAGTACTGTTGCATGCTCACGAAACTCCAACTGCTGGACTGTCTGCTCAGGGACAGCATAATCCTTGCAGAATCAGTTAACCACCTCTACATAAGGTCTGGAGTTGCTGGTTTGGCTGGACCCTGAAAAATTAAGGAACTACTGCCCTGGGCATAAACAAAGCTACATTTTTTTGGCCTTGTCCTATGTGCTTCTCTTACTGTAATCAAGAGAACTACTGTGTTATTATTATTCCTTGAACTTGTTGTGCTTCTTTCTCATCTCTCTGTAAAATATTTTATTTCATACGATCCATTTCATATTATTGTTCTGTTTGTCTTTAAGAATAAGTGGTAGTTAGTATTTTCAAATCTCCTGAGATAACCTTTCCTTATCTCCTAGCATGGCACAGGTAACCATTTTCTTTTCAGATGGAAACTCTCTCTATCAAAGCACGTGTGAACTACATTATAATCACGGGACCCCCAGTCTCTATTTACCATTGCACTAAGGCACATGTGTCAAACACAAGGCCCGCGGGCCAAATCCGTCCCGCCAGGCCTTGCAATGTGGCCCGCACCAAACTGTCATCACTGCACTCCGCTGCGTTTCCATCACAATGACAGTTTATGACTGTTCAGTAAACCATTCGGCCAGCGATTTAGGCTGGATTTTAGATTTTGGCCCCTTCTCTGATTGAGTTCAACACCCCTACACTAAGGATACCATATTTGCTTTTTAGTTTGGGTATGTACGTACTTACCATACAACCTGGTGTGCAAATATTTACTGACTAACTTAAAGACTGACTAGAAGAAAGGGAAAGGAAAGGAAAATAATATGTGAATAATAATAATAAAGAAGCCTGACTGGTTTGGCTCAATGAATAGAGAGTCAGCCTGCAGACTCTGGGGTCTTGGGTTTGATTCTGGTCAAGGGCATGTACCTTGATTGCAGGCACATCCCCAGTAGGAGGCAGCTGTTTGATGTTTCTCTCTCATCAATGTTTCTAACTCTCTCTCCCTCTCCCTTCTCTGTTAAAAAAATATAAAAATCAATAAAATATATATTTTTAAAATAGTAATAATAATAATAATAATAATAATAATAATAATAATAAAGAAAGAAAACCTCAGTCTTAGCACCCAATTATTAGGCACATTATTTAACTTGACTTATAATTTAACTGGAAAGAGAAAGGAAAGATGGAATAAGTGATGAACGACAAAGGTATGATTTGTGTGTGATATTAATCAATTAATATAGCTCCAAGTTGTTCTGCCTGGATCCATAAAATTAAAAAGGAGAAAAAATTTCACTACCAGCTGTCTTGCCTGATTTGCATGTGTTCACATCTTCAAAGTATTCCTTTTGATTCCTTTAATCAATAGCTATTTCGGAAAGTTCTTCATTACTTCCTAATTGTCAAAATTCATTTCATTCATTTTTCTTTATTAGAAGGAGATTTTTCAAATGAGTTAAGTAGATCAGCAATTTTAGAATCATTATTAACTTCAAGCTTTTCTCTCAGTTATTAGCATGTCCCTTCTCTTTCTATGACAAGATTCTTTTTCTTCATTTTTCAAAGGCCATCTGTTTCATTTTACAGACTTCTTTTTTCCCCATGTCTCAAATAAAGTCAACTTTACCCTATACTAAGAGCAATCCATATTTACAATACTAATCTTCAGCACTTTAATTTCTCAGATCTCTAGTTTTGGATGAAGATGCAAGTGATTCCCTATTATGCTAGCATGCCAAAAAAAAAATAATAAGAATTAGCATCCATCCAGATTTTTATCTGACCCGACCGAATAAACTGGTAAAGCCATTACCATGGCCCACAAAACATTTTACAAATAATTTAAATGAAAATTGAACGTATATTCACTGATAACCCCAACAATCTCACTGCTAGGACTCTGCATCACAGACATAGAAGCACCACATTATTGTACCAGGATTGTTGTACCATTGAATTGGAAACAAAATGCCCACCAATAAATGGGTGGTTAAAAATGTATGGTGCATCAAATGCCATGGAATATGATGCAGCTATATGTAGGATTCCATGAGCCCTGTAAAATGCAAGAGTATTTGTCAGGTTGTTAAAAGGTAGGGGAGGGAAGAGAGGAAGAGGACAGAAGAAAAACAAGGGTAAGAAATGAAGTGAGGTGTTCATGACAAAACAGTGTCTAGGGGTCCTCAAACTTCTAAGTGGGGGCCAGATCACGGTCCCTCAGAGAGCTGGAGGGCCGGACTATATGAACTACTAATTCCTACTGTAACACCTCGGCTGCGCTCACTGCCCAAAAAACCTGGCGGGCCGGATCAGACTCCTCTGCAGGCCGCATGTGGCCCGCGGGCCGTATTTTGAAGATGCCTGGTTATGTAAAATTGCATATGTGTGTATGAATATAAATATACATATACAAAAGCAAGCCACATGGTTATAAGAGAGCAGGGCGGGGCGAGGATGGGCTCCTGACTCCACTGTGGGGCAGGGCATAGTTATCCTCCATTCTGTAATTGAACCCTAGCCCTCACCCAACCAATCAGGGTTAGCCAAGGCAGTGACATCACCACCGACCGGAGTAAAACCCCTGGACTGGGCAAAATTCTCTCTCTCTTCCGCCATGCTGCCGGCGTGAGTGGGACGGAGCCCATGCTAGCATGGAAAAGGCTCTTTTGTTTATTGCATCGGACTCGGCTCCCTGGTGGTCCTTGGGGATCACGAAGTCTGGGAGTAACCGTTACTGAGAAATAAGATTGTGCATTTTTATTTCTTATACTCATTACTATTAATTTTTTATATTTGAACTTTTATTTGAATTATTTTCTATTACTTGAATTATTTATATAATGTGAAAAGACAACATTGGATAACAGACATTATAGGTAGCATCTCCAGACTACAATCAACCTGCTTGATAGAGTATGTGTCCTATCAATTATACTCTTTTTAAAAACAACCTCTGCTGATTTCCATTTTTAGTGCACATTCATGACTCAACTAATGTTATTCCTTCTTAATTGGGTTTTCCAATTGCCTCCTCACATATTTGATTTTCTAGGAAGTCTCCAAAATGCCTCCATTACAGACTTAGTGATATCTCATTTTGCTGGATGAAATGTGATACTTTGTAGGAGATGCCTGAATTCCTCCTTCAGGAAGTATATCCAGTAGGACTCATCCATTTTTCTTTTTAAATTCAACAGGAGATCCATCGTGACAATAAAAAACCAGCAAAGTCTACAGACAAACATACTTGGACAACAATACTAAAAATTCCCTGCCTACTCCTGAGAGGTATTTTGTATAGCTGGTCTCTCATGACTCCTAGGACTTTGGAGAGTACAAACAAACTTGTGAAAAAGACATGCTGATTCTGCCTATGTTTGAAATAATCCAGTATTTTTGAAACAGGAATTTTAGGAGTAAAATAGGACAAGTTTAGGAAATTTTAGAAATTAAGGGGACCATGGAGGAAGCACAGGGCTGCAGAGCAGCATAAGGTATATTTCTATAGAATAGGGGAGCTGAAAAGCTGCAACAGGTCCTTTTTCATAGAATGAGGGAGCTGAGAACAGCAAAAGGTCTGTATTTACAAAATAAAGAGAAGGAAGCCCTTCATCCAGAAGAAGAAAGCCCAGGGGGAATAAGGAAACAATAAGGAAGGAGGGGGGTGAACCTAATATGTCCCATGTGAGGTTCAACCTTTGAGCCCAGGAGTTACTACAGTAACGAGTCTAAGGGATATAGTAACCAATCAGAGGGGATATCAAGGCACCAGGCTCTTTAGACTTTATAAGACACAGGGAAAAGGAACTCAGTGGGACCCTTTCCCCCTCCCTACTTGGGAGTCCATTCTGTGGGACTCTTTCCCTCTCCCCACATGGGAGTATGTACTTGTTCTTCAATAAATCTCCACCTTTGCTATAACACTCTTGTCTGCAGATTCATTCTTGGATTCCGGCAGACAAGAATCCGGGTTCCAGTCCAAAAATTCCATCTCATTTTCACCAACCCAAAATTGAAGCATATGAAGTTTAGCTACCTCAATTTCAGAAAGTACTTTAACGACTCTGATAGATAAAAGTTCTGAAGAAATTTGAATAATCAACATAGTCAAATACTGATATAGAAAAAAATAAAGAATAAATTAGTCTAGGTATAATTTCTAGGCCATTATCATTACCATGTGTTACTTTAATTAGCTTTCCCCTTGGGAACTTGATGTTTTGAAAGATGTGCTCTACCAAAACCAATGAATTACTAAAGTAATAATTAATTTTTTTTTAAGTCTAAAAGGAGGAATCAATGGCATGTGTAATTGCTCATCACAGCTACTGATCAAGATGAAGAAACCAGTGCTGCACATGTAGTTGACACAATTTATTTAAAAGCAAATACCAGTCATTTGTTGTCCTGGACCACTGTATTATTTCTGTCAGCTTCTTAAAAATAATAGTAACAGTTGAAGACACACCCTAGAGCTCAATGTGTCCACTGACCTTGGTTTCAGGATTGGATTTTCACAATCACAGAATAAATTGGGGTTAAAAATCAGCTATATCTTAATTCACAAATGTGTGGAGTATTGTTTTTTGTTGTTGTTGTTTTAAGCAAAGGATTAATTTACAAAAAAAAATATCTGTGAGATGACCCATCAAAATTTTGAGCCTTAACCTAATGATACAGAAAGAGAAGATAGATGGATAGGAGTGATGAGCTTTCAGCAACCTTTCAATTTCACTTACAAAGGCTCATGTAATGAATAAGAGAAGGCAAACCTCTCAACAAAGAATAATGAATACAATATTTCATTAGCTCTTTACACTTTACACTATTTCTTTAACTTCTCTGTATGATCAGTTTTGTTTTGTTTATCCTTCCCTAAAAATATAAATGCAGATACATTCAGATTCTCTGGAGACTAGAATGAGACAACGAAGGCAAAACAAATCCTTTTGGAAGCACTGGTTTTCATGGCAGATGCAGGAAAGGATAAAATCATTGACCATCACGAACCCTTCCTGAACAAGAAAAATGCACATGTCCAACATTGACAGTTGACGAAGTTCCAACCTTGTAGATTTGGTTATCAAGTTTTGAAAATTTGAGAGTCATGCAAGTGCCATTCTTTTTTTAAATAAAGGGAACAAAAGTAGTAAATATCACATCACACGGAATTTGCATTAACCCCACACTGTTCATTCACAAACCACAGAGATCTTACAGAAAAGTACTGTCCCAGCATTTTCAAACCAAGGCTCCATTAAAGATTTAACATCTGAGTTTACAATGAGGTTGTCTTACTAAGCTGCCATTTCCTTCATAAAATAGACTATTTTGTACTTACTGCAACCTTTTGTACTCTTACAGTGAATAATTAAACCTAGACTGCAAAGCAAAATTTATGATGCTGAATATCCTGTAGGTTGTAGGTTTTTGCTTAGTGACTCATTTTAAATGCTCCCCAATCAATGCCCAGAGGGACAATCCGGCCATTTGTCTGAATCGACAAAATTGGCTGGTGGACCCTGCAAGCAAAGCAGACAACTTCCTGAACATAATACAGAATGTCTTCAACTTACAGATGGCTGGACTGCAAAATGTTTCTACTTCACAAAGGTGCAAAAAGCAATACCTGTTCAGCAGAAACCGAACTTAGAATTTTGAATTTTTATCTTTTCTTGGGCGACATGTGGCATGCATAATACTCTCACACAATGTTGGGCAGCAGCAGCAAGCCATGTGCACTCACCAGGGTAGATAACCCATACTTACAGTGTAGTCCTGAGTGCATTTTCCAAGTAGGAGGGTTTGTTGGGACATATCTCCATCATAAACCAAGGAGCATCTGTAAAATGGTCTTTTTGGTGACTCACCATATTGGCAACGGGGTCCCTGAAAACCCTGGGAACACTGGCATGGCTGGCCCTCACTGTCTGAGCATCTCCTTCCATGGAAACATGTTGCCACTGCAGAGACAGCTAAAAGAAAGGTAAATGGGGACAGATGAAGAATGGGGTTTCCAGAAAGAAAGGAAATCCTCAATGTAAGCATCAAGTTGCAAATATAAATATAATAGAGGGCAGGGGTGAAGGGTGGGTGGGAATGATTAACTGGGAACTTACATGCATATATGCATAGTCCTCAGCCAAAAACAATAGAGTGGCAAAGGCCTGGGAGGGGCAGGTGCTGGGCAGAGGGAGTCAAGGGGGAAAAGAAAAGGAGGACATCTGTAATACTTTCAACAATAAAGATAGATTTAAAATAAATAAATATAATTTAAAAATTTCCATGGGCACCTCCACAGCAAGGTAAACCAGTATTTATTGCAAGTTAAGGCCTGCTCCCTACAGCCTGAAGCACTCTGTATGCGGCCTCACCTCAAAGCTTATAGAAATGCAGAATCTCAGGCCTCACCCCAGACCTACTGAACCAGAATACAAATTTTAAAAAGTTATAAGGTGATGTCTGCCCTAGCTGGTTTGGCTCAGTGGACTAAGCATCAGCCTGTGAACTGAGGGGTCCCAGGTTCGATTCTGATCATGGGCGTGCAGGAGGTAGCTGATCAATGGTTCTCTCTCATCACTGATGTTTCTATCTCTCTCCCTTTCTCTTCCTCTGAAATCAATTTTTAAAAAATTAAATAAATAAAAATAAAAAGATACAAGGTCATGTGAATTCAAGTTTGAGTATTACTAACGTAAAGAAACTATGAATAAGATTTAAAAAGCAGTCTAAGGAAGGGTATTTCTTAGATCACATGATCTCACACATCTAGAGGAAATGATGAACAACATGGACTGTTGAACAAAAACAGACTCAGAGAAAGAGAAGCACCGAAAATACTTTTAAACCTCAGAAGGAAAGTAGGGGAGGGTGGGGATAAAAGGGAAGAGATCAACCAAAGGACTTGTGTGCATGCATATGGGCCTGGCCAGTGGCCATGGACAAAGGAGGGGGGAGGGGTTTGAGGGCATATGTAGGGAGGGATTTGGGATGGGATTGGCGGGATGAGGACAATTATGTGATACCATAATCAATAAAAAAATGGAAAAAATAAATAAAAATATTAATATTAAAATTTTAAAAAACAGTCTAAAAATAAAGCAAAGAATACCAATACTTCCTGAGGCAAAGGACTGTGATAGGTGTCATATAACAGTTTAAAAAGTTCATCTCACAGTTATTAATTTCCAGGAGTTTATATAAAAGAGTTGGAGTGACATCGTGGGCAGATGCTAGCTGCAGTGGCCTAACACTGCATGCAAATACAGGGACCGCTCACACAGAGCCTGCTTAGCATGGGAAGCCTGAGGCCCCTCGCTAAGATATTTTGAGAGCAGAAAGCACAGTGAGGAAGGAAGCAGGATGCTGACAACCTCCCTCAGGTACAGGGTAGCAGGAGAGATCAATTATTGTGCTGTGGTGCTGTATTGATTGCAACATGCTGAAGCGTTTTAAGTGACTTGCAATAACCGTAAACAGATAGGTAAATGGAGCCATTTCTCCTGGCAAGATTGGGAGACATAATGCCACTAGTTCTGCTGCCTGCATGCTGTCAAACATACTGGAAGGTTCTGGCATACTTTCCCCACACGTTCGTGCAAGGACTGCATAGCTCATCTTAAAAAGTAAACTGCCTGCAGAGTTCTGCAATTAATCATGACATGTACAGGTTGAGAAATCCCATTTAGATTTAGTACGGTGATTTCCCTCCGGACTTCTGAATCCACTGTGGATTACAAATTTGATGATATGGGAAAGGGGCAAATGGAAAAGGGTGATGGAAGTCAAGGTGTAACTGGCTGGCTTTAAATAAACTGTCTTTTAAATAAAGAGACAGAATGTAAAGCGGCAGTTCTGCGGGATTTGAGTTCTGACCTATCATTAGAAATGCTTAACAGAAAAGCTTTTTGTGCATTTTTTGCGTGTGTCACGTGTGCATTTTCAGTCCAAAGAGATGCTCCAAATCTGTGGTGATTCTAAAAATGCCTAACCCTTGACAGGCATGATATGATTGAAGCCCCAAGCAGAGTGAAACCATTACTTCAAGTGAAAGAGAGTGAGACAGGAGGAATTATAACTTACCGAGTAGGCAACCAGGTTCATCGTCCTGGCGGTGCCAACCAGGGCAGCACCTGTAGACGGTCTGCTGCTCCACGCCGTATGCCTGTCTGTACACGGTGTAGTACCGGGTCCTATGGAACACAGGGATCTAGGTTATATGTCCTCTTACAGCAAAGCTGTCATCTTAAGCCCACTAAAAACTCTCCCTCCAACCCAAATCCTGTCATCTATACACACAAAATACATGTATATTATTTTCGCATGTGTGTGTGTGTGCACGAGAGAATGCCCCAGGGTGTAAACTCTTCTAAGGGTCATTCAAGCTATCAAGAAGGAAACACAAAATTATGAAATGCATAATGAAACTGTGATGGATAATAAGGTACATACTTTTTCAACTTGACAATGAAAGCCCCTCATAGACTAGTCTCCCTAGAGCATGCATTCTTAACACTAGTGATATCAGCAAGGAGACAATTGATTCTTGGGTGGGAAGGGTGGGGGAAAAAACTTAGCTAATACACAAGTTATACCAAGGACCATAGTACACAAACAGATAAAGTACACCTGTGCCATTAAAACTTCACAGGAAAGGGGGATGATTATGAATTTTTTTTTAAATTACAAAGGCTCCTTAGGGGAACAATAATGTACAAATGTTGAAAACACTAAACTATAACTATTCATGCTGACCTCTTTTTTTATTATTAAATTTATTGGGGTGACATTGGTCAATATGAACATACAGTTTTCAGGTGTGGGTTTCCATGTTCTAAGATCTGGGGTCCTAATACATGGTGACAGGTGAGCACAACCTGCTGACCTCTTAATACACTACAATACCAAATCCTTCAAAGCTGGCTAATTTCTTTTCTATCAAATCCATATCATTTTTATTCCTTATATCAAAATGTATTAACATATTATCTCCCCTTTATTAACCTACTAGAGGCCCGATGCACTAAGATTGGTGCAAGAATAGGCTTTCCTTCCCCTGGCTGCTGGCACCACCTCCACTCTGTGGCTGTGTATGCAAATTAATGTGACATCTTTGTTGGGTTAATTTGCATACTCACTCCCGATTGGCTGGTGGGCATTGCAATGGTATGGTCACTTTGCATCTTTCTCTTTTATTAGTGTAGATCCCTGAGTCCCCTTCATTATTCAAAGCCAATTTCAAGTTACACTTCCTTTAACTTCTCTTTCCCCACCTTTCTAAGTGAATATTGCTCTCTCAAAAATAGGACTAATTGGCTATAACTACTTTTTGTGACAATTACTCACCATCTTGAAGTATAACCTAATATTTTGTATGTGAATCTCTCTAATAGAGATATAAGTATAGTTTTGCATACTTGTATACAAAAAAAAGGGAGAAATTAGTTGGCAGAGACACCAAAACATTATTGAACACTGCCTCAACTCCAAAGCCAATGTCATAAATATTTACTAAATAGAGAAATGTATAAAATAGGTATCAAGCATCATGACACATGTGTTAAATATACCATACTATGCCTGGTATTATTTTTTTCTAACTTTACACACTGATGCACACAGAAATATAGGAACTTTTCCTAGGGCCATACAGCTGATAAGAGCCAGGGGAAGTTTTCCAATTTAAATTTCATTTAAAGTTCCTAAGCATAGAGCTAAAAAAGACAACACATATGAAAGTTAAACACACACACACAGAGACATGAGTGTGTACATACAATGTATATATAAATATCCATAATAAAATATTTAGCCTTTAATATTTTATTTAGTCTTATATTATCAGTATCTGATATTTCTACACAACATAAAATCCAGTTATGTATAAATTTCAACTTTCCTTTGACATAGTAATAATAATATTAATAAATTTATTAATCTGAAGCCATACTTTTTTAAAACCTTGAATTCTGACTCAGTTGTTTCATTTCCCAAAACACCCCATTAACAACTATTTGTATTAAGAGGTACCTAGATGTTTTGTAAAGCTATCTTTTTTTAAACATATATTTTATTAATATTTTACAGAGAGGAAGGGAGAGGGAGAGAGTTAGAGACATCGATGAGAGAGAAACATTGACCAGCTGCCTCCTGCACAACTCCCACCAGAGATGTGCCCGCAACCCAAGTACATGCCCTTGACCAGAATCGATCCTAGGACCCCTCAGTCCACAGGCTGACGCTCTATCCACTGAGCCAAACCAGTTAGGGCTGTAAAACTATCTTAAAATTTTTTTTTCAAAAGTCTATAGGAAGCCTTGATGCATAGAAAACACCAGGTATTTGCTTTTTCTCTCCTCTCCCAACCTGCCTAGTTAATCCTAATTCAAAGGTCATACTCAAGTCAAAGGAGCTCTAGGTTTCAAAGTGTGAGAAGAGAACCCAGGGCAGATCAGTCTTTCACAACTGTGGCACCCAGATCCAAGCCTTGCTAAATGTAGCAAACCCACACAATATTCCTTGTTTCTGTCTGTCTTCTGATGTTCAGCTTTCAATAGTCTGTCACGTCATGTGGTAAAATTCGTAGCATTGAATCCAAAGGACCTCCTACGTAAATGAGGCCAAAAGTAGAATAATAATAGATCCTATCTTTGAAGGAAAATATATTGTAGAACTCTGCAAGTTCAGGCTCCTATCTTGTGTTTGCTTACTTCAGTTTATAGTATAATAATTTTCTAAAATGTATTGGGGGAAATCTTCAGATGCAGTTGAGGCTTTTGGTTTTGATTTTTAGTGTCCAAAGGAATAGCGGAAGCACCCTTACCTTCTTTCATAACCCACACACCATCTTGGGCCAGCACAGCCCTGCTTCCAGAGCTTGACAGTGTGTGTGAATGCTCGCACACAGGGGCGTGGAAGTCCCACCACGGTCAGCTGCTGCTCTTCACACACATTAGGCCTTGGAAAAAAAAAAAGTGGTAATGAGATAAAAGTAGATTGTTTCTCAATGTTTTATACATGAATCATTCATTCCTCCAAAGTGTGTGGTGACTTACATCAGTACATAAAGTAAGAGAGAAAAATACAGGCAATATAAAAATAAAAATAAAAAGCAGGCTGAGGAAAAAGAAAAATCAGAATAGATTTTTAAAATAAAGAGAAACTCATAAGATAAATATATAAGCCATAAGTTTCCATGTGCTTAAAAAAAACTGAGCTGCAAATTAATTCTGAGCTGTTCAGTAGACAAAAGTAAAAAACAACCAGAATTACACGTTACCCATGATTGCATCTACAATGTCCATGAAAAAAAGACAGGCCAATTCATAAAGAGAGCTTAAATTTTTCCTTCTGAACAGTAATTGCCACCGTATTTAGTTAGTTCAGCTTCACACACAATGCCTGTTTCAACACAAATATTCTGCAAAAAGCACCATTATATTTGTATTTCCTTACAGGCAGTGTATGCAAATTTACAGGCTTAGACACATGATCTTTAACTTTTAAATGTATAGGGCTAGATATGCTGATCACCTGAAGTGTTATAAAAGCAAGGTGGCCTGGCCACTTATATGCTTCATGATTCATAGCTACCTGTATGCCAGGCACTGACCTCACTGGAGCCAGACTTCGATGGTTTATCTTGCTATCAAGAAACACACTTAGCTCAGTCTCCATACTCATGATCTGCTGAAAGTAGAAATGCTTATTAAAGAGTTCAAGTTGGTTCCCAAATAACTCTGTGAACTTATCCAATAACAGAATAATCATAATGATGAAACTTTTAATAGCAATCTCCACCCTGAAATCAGTTATTCTATGTCACCTAGATCTTAGATCAACTTTTTGTGATCACTTCTTTCTGTGGCTCTGACTAAATCTCACTAGCTGATTTTATTTAGCCCAATTCTCACTTTCATATATATAAAAGGTGACTGTTAATGTCACCTAAATGAGGGAAAAAAAAGAATGCATGTTGAACTTTAAGAGTTTGCACAGTGCATTTTATTTAAGTAAATACTCTAATTCTATATAATAAAAGGCTAATATGCAAATCAACCAAACTGCAGAACAACTGATCACTATAACATGCACTGACCACCAGGGGGCAGATGCTCAACACATGACCTTCCCCCTTCTGGTCAGTGCTCCCACAACGGGAGCACCACTTAGCAAAGCTGTGTTCATAGCTGTTGAGTGCAGCAGTGGTGGTGGCGGGAGCTTAGCTGTCAGTCAGACATTCTCTAAGGGCTTCTGGACTGTGAGAGGGTGCAGGCCAGGCTGAGGGACCCTCTCTCCCCACTCCACCCCACCCCCTAGTCCATGAATTTCATGCACTAGGCCTCTAGTAAAATAATAAATGTAAAAACTGCACATCAGTCATGCATCTATAAAATCTTCAGGAATTGGAACTAAAGAAAATATTAGCTATTAAAAATTCTATATTAGATTATCTGCCTATACCTATACCTTTAGTGGGCTTACATGCTTTTTTGTGAGCCAACTAGCTCCAGTTAGAATGAGTTTACAGCACCTTTGCTTTTTCAGTCAATAGTTCCAAAACTTACACAGCCTTGAGCTCCATTTTGTAATCTATTCTTCACTTATTATTCCATCCACCCATTCACCCACCCATCTATCCATGAACTCACAAATTTTCAACTACACAAGACAGAAGCAGCACAACCCTCTCTCCACCCAAGGATTTGAATGTAAGCCATTTATTTGGAAGTGATGAAATCAGACTGGGAAGTAAAATTAGCCAACAATAAAAGATGTATTATTGAGCCGAAACTGGTTTGGCTCAGTGGTAGAGCGTCAGTCTGCAGACTGAAAGGTCCCAGGTTCAATTCTGGTTAAGGGCATGTACATGGGTTGCGGGCACATCCCCAGTAAGGGGTGTGTAAGAGGCAGCTGGTCGATGTTTCTCTCTCATCGACATTTCTAGCTCTCTATCCCTCTCTCCTCTCTCCTCCTCTCTGTACAAAATCAATAATATATATATATATATATATATATATATATATATATATATATTTATTTTTTTTTTTAAAGATGTATTATTGAGCTATCAATCTTTTAGCTGACTAGGACAGAATGCATGAGGGAGCCTGGGCATTTACATGCTAACTACAGTCATTAATTTTTTGAGGGCTACTTTTTTTTTTTTTTCCTAGCATTTGAGGCTGAAGCACATGTAGGCAGTGTTAGCCTCCAAAAGACAAAGTCTTCAGGCTAAGAAAGGTAAATGTGGGAAGCTCTAAGCCTGCAAGGCATGCAGACGGAAAGGACGGGGACAGGGGTGTTGCCGGACAGTTCCCATAAGAAAATCCATATTCACTTAGCATTGGCAACCTAAAGACAAGAGAGAGAGAACGTGAAGGCACCTGAATGCATACAAAATGCTAAGAAGAAGCCATCAGGAGGCCCAAATCGAGAGTGGGGATGCTTACTAAGATTCATTGATTAGGAAAGGCCTCACTGAAGAGGTGACACTGTGACCTGAAAGGGTCAAGAGAAGCCACCCACAGAAAAGCCAGGCGATGCCATTCAGGTGGAAGAAAGAGAATGAGGCTCTGAAGTGGGGAAAACGCTTAGCCTCCAGAGAGTCTGAAAGGCCAAACTGGCTCAAATGATGAGATGCTTGGTAGGGCAGAAAGGGCTTCTCAAGTGAGGAGTGTTGATTTTATTCTCAGGGCATGGGAAACCACAGAGGTTTTTTAGAACTCTGATTTTTGGCCTCATTTCCTACAGCCCGGACCTAGAGATGGCCTTGTGAAACTCTCTCTCTGACACCAACTTGAAATGACTTAGGTTAAATCTGCTTCTGGACACTACAAGGAATAGCCCAGCCCACTCCAGCCTGGCTTCCAAGTCCCCAAAAGTCATCCATTGCCCCCTTGGGTTTTCCTGATTCCTACAAAGAAAGAAGTCCTCAAGGGAAATCTGTACCTTCAGAGAAACCTGAAGCCAACAGCACCAATGGACATGGAAAGGCACAGCACCAATTATAAGCATTACTAGAGGATTGTACTAGACTATCGCTTTTAGAAAAGAATCTATAATCCAGATCATCATCAAGTAATTTCTCTGATAATATCATAAGAAATGTTAATGTGACTTCAAAACGACACATATCATCTTTACTCATCATAGTTAATGAGCAACATAGTTTAGATTGAAAAGTTTTCATTTTAGGATAACTCATCCTAGGGAATGTTTAAGCACATTTGGATAAATAAAGGCAGTCACTTGATTATTCTGAAGGTGTCCTAATATATTTTAATAAGAAATGAATCTTTTTTCTTAATTATGAAAACTATAAATGCCAGTAGGGAAAAAAAAAAGCCAGAAAAATGAATAAATACAGAAAATCAAGGTTGGCCCAAAATGCTTCGAGATATAACCACTGTTAATAATAGCTTAATGTATTCAGATCCAATATTTGGGGGGGCACAGGAATATATTTTTGCATAAATAAAATCTTACTCTACTTACTATAGTTTAAATTATGAGACAAGTCTTTTCTTAAATTTAGGTAAAATTGGAATATAGCATTCCATAGGTATACAACATTATTTTTGTATTGTTTGTTTGCTCACTTATTTTGTTGTTTTTTTAGATTCCACATATGAGTGAAATCATACAGTATTTGTTTCCTCCATTTGACTTATTTCACTTAGCATGATACCTTCAAGGTCCATCCATGTAGTGACAGGTGACAAAATACCCTTCTTCTCTATGGTTGAATTAGTGGCCTGGTGCATGAAATTTGTGCCTGGAGAGGGGGAGTTCCCTCAGCCCATCCTGCACCCTCTCCAAATGGGGGCCCTTTGGGATCAGCAGTCAGACATCCCTCTCACAATCTGGGACCACTGACTCCTAACCACTCACCTGCCTGCCTGCCTGATTGCCCCCACTGCCCTCCCCTGCCAGCCTGATCTTGCCCCCAACAGCCCTCCTCTGCCAGCCTGATCTCGCCCCCAACTGCTCTCTCCTGCTGGCCTGATCTCACCCCTAACTGCTCTTCCTTGCCAACCTAATTGCCCCTAACTGCCTCTGACTGCCTGATTGCCCCTAACTGCCTTCCCCTGCTGACCTGATCTCACCCCCAATGGCTCTCCTCTGCCAGACTGATCTTGCCCCTAACTGCCCTCACTGCCTAGGCTCCCACCATCATGGCTTTGTCCGGAAGGAAATCAGAGTCCAGAAGATGGCCAGTAGACCCAGTCTAATTAGCATATTACCCTTTTATTAGTATAGATAGATTATTATAGGATAGGATTGCTTAAATGGGGAGGTGGGGATAAAGCCTTTTTGTCTGCCAAGAGGAGATGCTCTTGGCAAACAAAAATACATAATCCCTATATTTGGTCTGATAGCCAGCCATATGCACTGTACTGCCAAACTAGTCATTAAAAAATTGTACAGCTTTTTTACACCTTACACCAAATAGCTGTTGCCCTTAAAACCCCTCCTCAGTCTCCACTTTAGGTTCTGCTTTTGCAGTTCACCCAAATTTGGTTCTGATTGGTCAGTTTCTATGCCAGTCAGCATCAGAACTCCACCTCCTAGGCAGCCATTGGCTCCTCACAGTTCACCCAGATTTGGTTCTGATTGGTCAGTTCCTATGCCAGTCCGTTTCTCTGGGCCTATCTCCAGGCCTAATCAGAAAGGTGGGGCTGATCAGCAGCCTCCCACAGAGGCCTGGAGAGAAAGAGAGGCATGGCTGCCTGGAGAGAAAGAGAAAGGCAAGGGCTGATCAACTGCTGCCACAGAGGCTACGGATCAGACCCTGCTTTTCTCTCCAGGGCTGGTCCACAACCCCCTGAGCAGTCAATTCTGGGTCACCCCACCTGCAGCAACAGCAGTGGTGTCAGTGCTGGGTTGCCATGGCAACCAGCACTGGCTGCAGGACTGACTTCCAGTCTGTCAAGCCTTTGGTTGTTATAGACCCTGGGTTTTTATATATTAGGATAGTTTTCAATTGCATATGTGCATATCCCACATCTTCTTTATTCATTTATCCATTTATAGACAGACACTTAGGCTGTTTTTATATCTTGACTATCACAAATAATATTGCAAGGAACATAGGGATGGACATATCTTTCTTAATTAGTGTTTTGGCATTCTTCAGATAAATACCAAGAAGTCAATGTCTGAATCATACAGTAGTTCTGTTCTTAATTTGTTTAGTAAGCTCCATACTGTTTTCCATAGTGGCTGCACCATTTATACAACCACCAACAGTAGATGAGGGTTCCTTTCTCTCCATATCCTTGCTGACATTGTAACAAGTATTTGTTTGTTTTTTACAATATACAAAATAAATCTAGTGTGTTTTTAACTTAGAAAACAACATGGTACGAATATTTTTCATTTTGAAAATACATAGAATTACATTAACTCTTTTGTTTTCTTTCCATATTATGGAGTTATCAGAATATTTTAACAAATTAATATTTTAACAAATTAGTCAAGTTCCTACTGATAGGCATTTCATTTTTTCTAATAGTTTGTGACTACAGACTCTGATGTCAGCCCTCCTATATAAACAACAGAATTACAGAATATTTTCATCTAAGATTTTCTTATGACTTATCTATTTCCTCTGACTCTTTTTAGCTCAGGGTATTTGTTTGCTTGCTTGCTTGTTTGTTTGTTTTTAGCCTCTCTCATATATGTTTTAAGCTTTCTCAAGAATAAGGTTATCACTGTCTGTTTTTACTTAAGCAGGAGGCACTAGAAGCTGATTGAAAGCTATGTGTGATAGAAAGAGTTTATAATTGGTGGGTTCGCTGTCAGGTGATTGAGAGGTTTTGTTTTGTTTTTTCTTTATTGAGAAGCTCCTCCATGTCAGTGTATAGAAATCTGATTTCTAGGGCCATTCAGGTGTCTGGGGAAGCAGACACCTTGTGGCTAGTGCTTGGAGACCAGGTGCAGGAAAGGGAGCCCTGCTGTTTTCAGCCCATATGCTCCCCACCTCCCAGCCCCAGGCAGTGCCAGTCTGCACCCTTTCTGAAGCTGCTCTGCTTCTTGTTCTCCAGAAGAAAAAAACAGTTATCTCTCTATGCTCCCCCTCTCCCTCCCTGCATGCTTCTCAAAGTGCAGCAGGGCTATTTCTTTGTCCAGCTCTGCAGTTTGGAGGAAGAGATTCAGAGATTGCAACAACTTCACGTGCTTTCTTTCAAACAACTCTGTCTCCTCTCCCACCCCTCTCATACATTCCTCGTCTCCACTCTAAATGATAAATGTTGCACCTCCTCGGTGTTCCCTGTGCTGGGACCAGCAACCTGCCAGAATGGTGTACAGATTACATCAAAGTGAAAGCCTCTGAGCTCAGGATGCAGAAAGAAATCTTATCGGAACTTCCCGTATCTGACTAAAGCAGAGGTTTACTAAAGTCACCTGCCACAACCACCCCCTCCCATCACTCCACCACCACCACTCCAGGGAAGTCTCCTCAGGGAGGCAACTGACCTTGGGTACATTTCAAAGCAAATTTATATAAACCAGTCTCATCACAACCTCCATCCTTTAAAGTCCTAGCCACCACCCTTATTAACTAGGATTATGAACACTTCCCCTAGATGTCCAGCAAGGTAATCCCTATAGAGTACTCATTTATGTGTGTGTGTGATACATTTTTATCCTATTAATTTGTCTGTTGTCAATTATCTTGCAGCCCTGCAAACATTCAAATCTAAGTTGGTACAGAAAAAGATTTCCTCCCTCCCCCCAGTGTCAGCAACAAGGATAGGATGGTCAGAAATCCTCACTCATTCTGGAGACTGCAGCTGAGCTCTTGGATCTCTGACCAAGCTGGTTTAAGCTTTCTTGCTGGTCAGACTCCCAAATCTCTGCTAGGGATCAAGTTCAGCAAAGATGGTAAGAGCTTCTCACATTTTCGAAAAGAAAATTCCAAAATTTAGATGTACAGAAGAACAATTTTTGTTAGAACTAGTCTTTTGAGAATTGTGATTCTGGTTTGGATCTCCCAGGGACAGCCATTGTGTTTTCTCTGTCACTGTGTTTTGTACTGCTGTTTTGTGTTGCACTGTCTATAAGTGTTGTGGGGTTGGGGGAATTGGGGAAAGAGATTAACCTGAGAACTTATATGCATATAGGCATAGCCCATGGACATAGAATATAGTGTGGTAATGGCCTGGGAAGTAGTGGGGGTCAATGGGGGAGGGGGGGGGGAAACAAGGGACATCTGTAATACTTAAAAAATAAAGGTAAATTAAAAAATAAAAATAAAAAAGTGATACTTGCCCTAGCCAGTTTGGCTCAGTTGATAGAGCATAGGCCTGCGGACTGAAAGGTCCAAGGTTCAATACCAGTCAAGGAAGGGCACATGCCTGGGTTTATGGGCTCAGTTCCCAGTGGGGGGCATGCAGGAGACAGCCAATCAATGATTCTCTCTCATCACTGATATTCCTATCTCTCTAACCCTCTCCTTTCCTCTCTAAAATCAATAAAAATATTTTTTTAAACAAGTGTTGCTTGTCATAAGAAGGAGAATCACAGGATGGAACATAAGCTTGGTTCCCACAAGCCTAATGTTTGAGCCAGCCTCACAGACTGGGAGTTTTTGGTTTCATGGCACTTGTGCCTGCTTGGACAAATTTGCTATGAATCGCCAATAAAACCAGATGAGTTTCTCCTTCTGTTTCATGTTGTGTCCTGAGAGATGGACTTCGAACCCAAGAGAGCACTCTCTTTCTCTGGTCTTCTGCCTGCCAGGAGGCACGGATCATCAGGTTTGTGCTCATAGATGGCCACCATTAGGTGAGAGGCCTGAGACAGAAGGGATATGAGCAAAACTTTCTGTCAACGGTTGTCAAATCTCAAGGAGGTCATCTAAGTCTATATCCTAAAGGGTCTCAACCTACATGACTCTTTTCATCTCTTTTCTGAGACTTCCCATGCCAGTATCACCCACCTGGTACCACAGATTAGCAGGTCTGAGCTGGGAGGGCCATCACTTTGTGGGAGTACTGCAACTAAGAATTCTCACTGCCTATGGAAACTTGGTTTTCAGCTTTCCAGCTATAGGTTGGAATGGTTTTTGGATTATGGGAGCTGCATCCTCTTCATAGGTGCCTACTGAGTTCATGATAAGCCGTAAGAAGTTTATTGGTTTGAGTCCTACTGGGAATAGGTATGTGGATCCTAATTGTCAATGGCATGATGATGGATTCTTTGACTTTGAAATTAAAGGATTTTGTAAACAAATGTCCTATTGGTACCTATAGGAGGAACAAACTGAAAGAACATAAAAAGTATGGTGGGTAGCCAAAACCAGTTTGGCTCAGTGGTAGAGCATCGGCCTGCAGACTGAGGGGCCCGGGTTCAATTCCGGTCAAGGGCATGTACATTGGTTGTGGGCACATCCCCAGTGGGAGGTGTGCAAGAGGCAGCTGGTCGATGTTTCTCTCTCATCGACGTTTCTAGCTCTCTATCGCTCTCTCCTCCTCTCTGTAAAAAATCAGTAAAATATTTTTTTAAAAAAAAAAGTATGGTGGGTAGCCTAAACACTCCCGTAACAAAATTACAAAGCAAACAGAAGTCACTCAAACTTCAGTCCCCTTGCCCCCACCAAGGGCTCTCCAGGGACTCAGGAACCACCGAAAGCAACCGTCTGAGGCTAAAAAGGGACGAACTGGAGCAAACTGGGTATTTTATCCACTCACGAGAATTTGAAGACACTCAGATGGCTACTTGATGTCTCTTCAACCTCTGACACAAATTTTAGTCTACAGCCTCCATAAGACTGCATATCAGGGCAAAAGAAAACCTTAACAATATTCTCTGTAAATATTGGTAAAAAGCTTTTGCTCTCCTATTGAGGAGATAACAACTTGTTCTACCTGCCAGAAACATCCATTGGGATAAAAATATAAAGCAGGACAAAGACAAGAACCAACTCTTACATAAACCACTGAATTTTGCATTACTATGCTATGCCTAACACAGGGCTGAAATTTTAGAATGAAAGCCATAAGTTTTCTATTTGCATCTCTCTGTATGTTTATGTTTGTTCTAGGTTATAATATCTGGCATTTTCTTATTTCTGCATTGTATTACCAAATTAATATATAGCATTCCTTAAAGGAACTCTATTCTAATTGGCTTAGAGTAAAAAAAGCTCATATGAAAATTAAATATTCTTAAACTTCCTAGAACCATAGAAATTAATCCAAATGTTTTTCAAATCCATATGATTTGGATAAATCTTTGGCAAATAAGACTGATGTAATATTATTTTTGTTCTGATAAAAATAGGTATATCTTCATTAAGAGTAATACAAGCATACGTTTTATTTTACCTGGGTTTACTAGTCAAATAAGCAAGTGTATAGTAGATGTTTAAAAGTATAAAAGTAATGGATTTTATTTGAATCAAATTGAGTCATTATTTTGAAAACTTCATTTTAATAATAATATTTGGTAATGTATCTACCTAAAAAAAATTGTTTCTAAAATCTTTTTTAGAACCTGTAGCCCTAAAGTGAGGTTAAATTAAATAATAGCAATTCATTAAATAGCTAAATCATTTATAAATAAGAGCAAGTGTTGATGTTTACATTATTAAGCATAAGTTAGAGTATATATATTTTTGGCTCCTTATTTTTATATGGTGCAGAGAGGCTAAAACTATGAGCCTGTAAAGAAACATAGTCTTTTTACCACAATAAGAAACTTTACTATAATGAAGCATATGTCTTTAAAATTCATCAATTTTGCTAATCTGATACAAAATGCTGGCATATGACAGATAATTTACAACTGTCCACTTCCTAGTTTTCTCTGTGAAAGTCTTCTGTATTAATCAGCTCAAGCTGTCATAACAGGATACCACAGACATTTATTTTCTCACAGTTCTAGAGACAATCCAAGATCAAGGTGACATCTGCTTGATTGAGGCCTCTCTTCTGCCTTTTAGACAGCTGCCTTCTCACAGTGTCCTCACATAACCTTTCCTCTGTGAGCATGTGCACGCGCGCACACACACACACACACACACACACACACACACAAGTCTCTTGTATCCCTTCCTCTTCCACAGTTTTGTCAGATTTGGGCCTCACCCTTCAAACCTCATTTAACCTAAATAACCTCCTTAAAGACCCTACCTCCAAATATACACACATTGGAAGTGAGGACCTCAACATAATAATGGGAGGGCAGAAAGCATAATAGTTACATTCATTCCTTAACAGTTACTAATGATGAAAAAAAAACTATAATAATAAAAATGTAATATGCAAATCAACCAAAGGACCACACAGCAGAACAACTGTCTGAACGACCATGCTATGACACACACTGGCACCAGGCCAGCCAAGGCAGGTGCGATGCCATTGATCAGGGGGCCCCACCATCGCCCCAGGATAGCCCCACTGAGGGAAGCCCAGGCCACCAGCTGGCATGGTGATCAATCAGGGGGCTCCATGATCAATTGTCCCAAAGATGGAGGCCCGGGCTACCTGGCTGGTGGCACTGAGGCCAGGCCTTCCTCTGTGGGGCAATTGATGGTGGAGCTCCCAGACTGCAAGAAGGTGCAGACCAGGCTGAGGGACAATGCCACCTCCTGAGTGCATGAATTTTCATGCACCAGGCCTCTAGTAAATTCAATAAAAAAATAATAAAAATAAAATTAAAACTTAAGCTCAAAAAAAAGAAAAAGAAAGTTATAAAGGTTTGCAGAAAAGGAATGTTACTAGTATATTGAATGGTCAAAGCTAAGGTTGGATGGATTTATTTATGGGTTTTATTTTTTAAAATATTTTTAATTATTTCAGAGTGAAAGAGAGAAGGAGAGTGAGATAGAAACCTCTATGATGACAGAGAATCATTGATTGACAGCTTCCTGCATGCCTCACACCAGGGAACAAGCTGGAAACCTGGGCATATGCCCTGACCAGGAATAGAACCATGGAAACCTGGTTCATACGTTGACGCTCAGTCAATGAGCCATGCCACAGGCTGGTTTATGGGTTCTATTTCTTTAGTGAGCTTTAGTATTAACAGTTCCTTAATGCAAAACTAGAGTTTGTTTTTCTCTATTAAAATGACAAAGTTTTCATGGGCCATTGGTTTGATCTTAATAAGGGATTGCAATCTGCCTAATAAAGAAAGATTCTGTGTCTCATGAGAATTTCCTTTGTTGCCTTCAAGTTCTGGACTACTTAGGAGAACCCAGTGAGATATTTGAAAGTAGTGGCATAAGTAAACACCTGTACTCACCAGCTCCCACAACCACATCAAAATTAAAACTAAAATACAGAACAGCCATCACCCAGAACAACTGGAAAGCTGGCTAAATGGAAGACCTACAACTATTGTAGAAATATAAAGAAGAAAGCACACTGAGACTGGTAGGAGGTGCAGAGGCACTGAATGGGCTGGTCCAGCACCAATGTGGGCCACTTTTTTCATTGGGAGGGAGATCATTTCATCATGAGTAGCAAGGGATCCCAGCCCCATACCAGACCCCCAGCAGAGGATGCCAAACAAGAGGAACCCAAAGAGGACCACACCAAGACACATCATAATTAAAATGCAAAGGGTTAAAGACAAAGAGGGAATCTTAAAAGTAGCAAGAGAACAGCAATTAGTTGTCTACAAGGAAATGCCCATATGACTGTTAGCTGATTTCTCAACAGAAACTAGGCAGGCCAGAAGGGAGTGGCAAGAAATATTCAAAATGATAAATAGCAAGGACCTACAACCAAAATTACTCTACAGAGAAAAGCTATTTAGAATTGAAGGTCAGATAAAGAACTTCACAAACAAGAAAACACAAAACAAGTTCATCACCACCAAACCAGTATTATATGAAATGTTGAAGGGTATTCTTTAAGAGGAGAAAGAAAAAAAGAAAAAGATAAAAAAGATGAATAACAAAATGGCAACAAATACATTCCTATCAACATATTAAATCTAAAAATAAAAATAAATGAATAAGAAATCTAATGAACGGAATAAACTGATGAATAAAATAGATTCAGGAGCATGGAAATAGAATAGACTGACAATTCTCAGAGGGAAGCGAGTGTGGGGGAGGAAGAGATTAAGGAAGAGATTAAACAAAGATCTTATATGTATATATGCATTACCTACGGACACAGATAATAGAGGGTAAAGGCCTGGAACAGGGCAGGAACCAGGTGCAAGGGAGTTCTGAGGGGGGAAAGAGGGACATCTGTAATAATCTTAACAATAAATATTTAGGAGAGAGAGAAAGAGAACCCAGCCTTCTCTCTATTGAAAAATCTAAGTTTTCTTTAAATACATGTTACTTTCTATTATTATTTTTACAACCATTTATTGTCACTTTGTTGAATAGATAACTAAGTATTGTTTCATAATTACATGGGACCCTGTTTAATCAAGTATTCAAACATTTTGACATTCTGTTATCTTTGATATTTTTGCCTTCTAAAAATCAAACCCTAAATAAAATCTTGATCTTGAACTGACTTTGAAATTTTCTTTACAAAGGAAATTACTCTCATGTAAAATCTTAAAGGACCTGTCCTTTACCTTATAAAAAAAGAGATGTTAAAAATTAATCAGGTATGTTGAATCGCATGAAAAGCATTGTCAAAAAAGGAGAGAGGCTTGGCCTTCCCTAAGTTATGTGAGTGTGGGTAAATATTGTTCACATACGTATTCAGAAACGGTATGAAGTTCCTAGAGATCTGTGAATGCCCTCGCTGTCTATGATATGACCTCGTACTATTTTGCCTGATATTAGGAAACAATCTTAAGTGTTAATAGTTTTATCTCGTTTTCCTTTCAAAATGCTGTCACAGAAGCAACCAAATGATTTTTCAATTGCATTGCTTTTATAATGAACCACAGCTGCTTGAAGTCTTTTGTCAGCCACAGATCCTGTTTTACTGATGCTTTCCCAAAAACTTTTGCAATCAGCTATAGACCACAGAGTTTTATGTTCAACAAAAAGGAACTTTCTCAACATCTCATGAGAAAGGACTATGCCAGGCACTCTAGGCAACAGGCTTGTAATTGCATTGCTCAAATAACTTTAGATCATACCACTGAAATAAGTTAGGATTTCCAAAATTCTAGTGGGGAAGCTGATAGGTTCATGAAACAACCAACCTGAGATCAAGCAGAACGAGAATTACATGGGACTCAATGAACTGAAAAAAAAATGATAATGGCTTTGGTTTGGAATATTTCTGCTGAACTTAAAAACACCCTTTTTCTTTTCTCTCAAGCTATCTATAAAGTACATAAATTACCTATAATTTATGGTGTTAAACAGAAAGGAAACACTTAAACATGTATATTTTTCTCCCTGTCTAATCCCTTCGGAATTCAGAAACTCTCATTAGGCCTTCTTATTTCCCATGACAATCTAGTTATTTGCATAAATATGATAAGAATCTGACCTCCTTGTAACAGGACATAATTGGAAACATTGGTTGTATAACTGAGGCTTTGACTGGAATGTCATATTTTAAAACGACATTTAAATGACATATCAGACAGTTCCAAGGAACTACAGCTGAGTTCATGGTGCCAACGCTTACAAAGCCCTCTTGGGAAAACTGGCCTGGTACCTGGCATATAGGGTTCTAGCCTTACAGGTGCACTTCTGGCAGGCTAGGAATAGGGATATTTTAAAAACCTTGAAAACAAAGGAATTCACTAAAATCTAGACTACAGGTGAAGCCTACTGACAAGTTTTTGGTGAGGCTTCTTAGCCTTGGGAGGTTTTTGTCCAATCTGAGATTCTTTATAGAAGTTCCAGCAGCAAGTATTAAAAATACCTATATGGTCACCCTAGCTGGTTGGCCCAGTGGATAGAGCTTCAGCCTGTGGACTGAGGGTCCCAGGTTCAATTCCAGTCCAGGGCACATGCTCAGGTTGCAGGCTCAATCCCCAGTAGGGGGCGTGCAGAAGGCAGAGGATCAATGATTCTCTCTCATCATTGATGGTTTCTATATCTCTCTCCTCACTTTATCTCTAAAATCAATAAAAATATATATATTTTAAAACCATAACTATATGGTCAATTATCAGTCTTGCAACATTTATGTAAATAATCAGGCCAAATAGAATGAACCAGGTCTATTTTGTAAACAAGCCCAGACTTTTTTTTTTTGTAAGAAAGACTATTCTTACTTTGCTATTTTTAATTAAAATAGGAATGATTGCACAGAAAAATTAGAAGTTTTATGTGAAAATTATAAGCCACCCTTGCAGGTTATGAGGTCCTAGTCTTGATAAGATCTTTGAGGTTTTTGTTTTTTTGTTTAAAGTAATACAAAGAGCCGAAACCGGTTTGTCTCAGTGGTAGAGCATAGGTCTGCGCACTGAAAGGTCCCAGGTTCGATTCCGGTCAAGGGCATGTACATTGGTTGCGGGCACATCCCCGGTAGGGCGTGTGCAAGAGGCAGCTGGTTGATGTTTCTCTCTCATCGCCGTTTCTAGCTCTCTATCCCTCTCTCCTCCTCTCTGTGAAAAATCAATAAAATATATATTTTTTTAAAAGTATTACAAAGAGTAGTACATATGTCTCCTTTTTCCCCCCATTGACCTTTCCCTGACCTCCCAGACCCCCCAGCACATGCCCTCATTCCCACCCCCAGTGTTTTGTGTCCATTAGTTATGCTTTTCTGCATATATATATATATATATATATATATATATATATATCCTTTGGTTGATCTCTTACTTCCCTCCACCCCAAACCCCCCAGCCTTCCTGCTGTAATTTGACAGTCTGTTCAATGCTTATTTGCCTCTATATGTATTTTTGTTCATCAGTTTATAATGTTCTTTATATTTTAAAAATGAGTGAGATGATGTGGTATTCTTATTTCACTGACTGACTTATTTCACTTAGCATAATGTTCTCTATTTCCATCCATGTTGTTAGAAATGGTAAGAATACCTTCTTTTTTTTAAGCAGCATAGTATTCCATTGTGTAGATGTACCACAGTTTTCTAATCCACTCATCTGCTGATGGGCATTTAGGCTGTTTCCAAATCTTAGCTATTGTAAATTGTGCTGTTATGAACATAGGGATGTATGTGTTCTTTCTGATTGGTGTTCCTGTTTTCTTGGGATATATTCCTAGAAATGGTATTACTGGGTCAAATGGCTGTTCCATTTATAATTTTTTGAGGAAACTCCATACTGTCTTCCACAGTGGCTGCACCAGTCTGCATTCCCACCAGCAGTGCAGGAGAGTTCCTTTTTCTCTACATCGTTCTAGCACTTGTCATTTGTTGATTTGTTGATGATAGACATTCTAACAGGTGTGAGATGGTATCTCTCATTGTTGTTTTTATTTGCATCTCTCAGATGATTAGTGACTTTGAGCATGTTTGTCTTGACTTTCTGAATGTTCTTTATCAAAAAGTGTCTATTTAGGTCCTTTGCCCACTTTTTGATTGGGTTGTTTATCTTCTTTTTGTTAAGTTGCATGAGTTCACTGTAAATGTTGGAGATTAAACCCTTATTGGAGAAAACATTGGCAAATATGTTATCCCATGAAGTGGGCTTTCTTGTTGTTTTGTTGATGGTTTCTTTTGCTGTGCAGCTTTCTATTTTAATCCCATTTGTTTATTTCCTCTTTAGTTTCCATTGTCCTAGGAGCAGTATCAGTGAAGAAATTGCTTTGGCATATGTCTGAGGTTTCACTGCCTGTGGATTCCTCTAGTATTTTTATGGTTTCCCGTCTTATGTTTAAGTCCTTTATCCATTTTGAGTTTATTTTTTGTGTATGGTATAAGTCAGTGGTCCAGTTTCATTTTTTTGCATGTATCTGTCCAATTTTCCCAACACCATTTATTGAAGAGATTGTCTTGACTCCATTGTATGCTCTTGCCTCCTTTGTTAAATATTAATTGAACATAATGGATTGTGTCAATTTCTGAGTTCTCTGTTGTGTTCCCACAGGTTTATATGTCTATTCTTGTGCCAGTACCAGACAGTTTGAGAACAGTGGCTTTGTAGTATAGCTTGATATCTGGTATTGTGATCCTCCAACATTTTTCTTCTTTCTCAAGATTGCTGCATCTATTCTGGGTCTTTTTTATTCCAGGTGAATTTTTGGAGAGTTTGTTCTAGGTCTTTGAAGTATGCGGTTGGTATTTTAATGGGGATTGCATTGAATTTATAGTTGTTTTGGGCAGTATGGACATTTTAATGGTGTTGATTCTATGAATCCATGAACATGGTATATTCTTCCATTTGTTCATGTCTTCTTATATCTCTTTTTTCAGCATCCTGAAATTTATTGACTAGAGGTCCTTTAGCTCCTTGGTTAAATTTATTCCTAGGTATCTAATTTTTTATTGCAATGGTAAATGTGATTGCTTTTTAGTTTAGTTCTCTCTAGTTTAGTTCTCTTTAGTTTAGTTTCTCCTTCTGTTTAGTTCATTATTGGTATATAGAAAAGACATAGATTTATGAGTGTTAAGGTTGTATCCTACTACATTGCTAAATCATTTATTAAGTCTAATTTTTTTTATAATCTTTGGGGTTTTCAATGTACAATATCATGTCATTTGTGAATAAGGACAGTTTTACTTATTTTCCAATTTGGATGCCTTTTCTTTCTTTTTCTTGTTTTATTGCAATGGCAACTACTTCTAGTACTATGTTGAACAGGAGTGGTGAGAGTGGGTATCCCTGTCTTGTTCCTGTTCTTAGGGGAAATGGTTTTAGTTTTTGCCCATTGAGTATGATGTTGGCTGTAGGTTTGTCATATATGTCTTTTATTATATTGAGTTCTGATCCTTATATTTCCACCTTGCTGAGAGTTTTTATCAAGAAAGGGTGTTGAATTTTGTCAAATGTTTTTTTCTGTATCAATTGATATGATTATATGGTTTTTATCTCTCAATTTGTTTATGTGGTGTATCACTTTTATTGATTTGCAGATATTGTACCATCCTTGCATCCCCAGAATAAATTCCACTTGGCCATGGTGTATGATCTTTCTAATGTAATGCTGGATTCAATTTGCTAGAATTTTGTTGAGGATTTTGGCATCTATGTTCATGAGGGATATTGGCCAATAATTATTTATTTGTATTGTCTTTATCTGATTTTGGGATTAGGGTAATGCTGACTTCATAGAAAGAGCTTGGAAGTGTTTCTTCCTCTTAAATTGTTTTTAATAGTCTTAGGAAGATAGGTTTTATTTCTTCTTTGAATGTTTGATGAAACTCCACTGTGAAACCATCTGATCCAGGGATTTTATTTGTTGGAAGTTTTTTTTTTTTTATTACTGCTTTAATTTCCTCCATAGATATTGGCTTATTCAGATTTTTTTAATTCTTCCTAGTTGAGTGTTGGAAGATAGTATTTTTGTAGGAATATGTCCATTTCTTCTAGGTTGACCAGTTTGTTGGAATACAATTGATCAAAGTATTTTTTTATAATTCTTTGTATTTCTGAGGGGTCTGTTGTTATTTCGCCTCTTTCATTTCTGATTTTATTTGTTTGATCCTCTCTCTTTGCTTCTTGGTGAGTCTGGCTAGAGGTTGATCAATCTTGTTTATTCTTTTAAAGAACCAGTTCTTGGTTTCATTGATGTAAAAAAAATTATATAAACTTTCCCTATCTGTCTGAGGAAAAAATTTATAGGAGTCATTCACCACAAACCCACCCCTTCTACTCCAAAGAGGTTTCCAGTCAATAATGCAACTGACCTTGGATACCAAGACATTCAAAAATATTGTGTAAACAAACATTATCAGAACCTCTAATCCTTTGAAGCTTTCAGTAATCCCCCTCCCTTATTAAGCTGGTATATAAGCCTTAACCCCCAGGCTTCATAGTGGTGCTCCCTATGGAGCAATCCTGCATGCAGGAATAATGAACTTTTCTCCTGTTAATCTGTCCTTAATTAATCTGCAGGCTCTCAACAGCCAAACTACTGGTAGGTTGGTAGAGGTCAAAATTTTTGCCCTAACATGTGCAAGTATGGAGTATTATTGATTTCTAATTATACAGATGTCAACGATGATCATAATTCTTTAAAATTTATGGATATAAAATATTTATCATTTATTATATGGAAAATTTTTGTATATTTTTGTTTAAAATTTTTTTGTATTGTGTGTATTCAGTAATATGTATTTTTCATTAATAGGAACATGGATATATGTCTGTGTATGCATACATGTGCACACATTTAAGCTTGTATATTTTTTGCTGATCAAGTTTTTATACTTACTAAAAACTTGATTTTGGATGATAAAATATGTACTGAAATCCTCCATTAGTTAGACATTACTCTTTGCAAATTTGAAAGTTTGGTTCTTTATGTATTTTGAGGCTGTGTTATAAGTTGATTATTGTATCTATTAGAAGTATTTATTGCTCCTTTTATCATGTAGTAAATCTTCTAACCCATGATAATGTGTTTTGTATTGTTTTGCTTTACAATCTACTTTTTTGTAAAAATCAAATTGTCTGATGTTAACATTTTTATACCAATTTTTATTTGCTTAGCATTTTCTTATTAGTCATATCTTGTTCTGATACTTTAACTTTTGCTGTATGTACATTCCTTTATGTCTATGGTTGCATTTTAAAAAATCTAATTTATTAGTTTCTGTTTTTTATTTTTTTAAATATATTTTATTGATTTTTTTTACAGAGAGGAAGAGAGAGGGATAGAGAATTAGAAACATCGATGAGAGAGAATCATCAATCAGCTGCCTCTTGTACACCCCCCACTGGGAATGTGCCCGCAACCAAGGTACGTGCCCCTGACTGGAATCGAACCTGGGACCTTTCAGTCTGCAGGCTGACGCTCTATCCCCTGAGCCAAACTGGTTTCGGCTAGTTTCTGTTTTTTTAATTATTAAGGTATATATAGCACATACATTTTCAATAACAGTCTAATCATACTTATTCTAACCATTTTATTTTGTAACGTCTGTGTACCAACAGTTTGTGTTACTCTTTTCCCCTCTCTTCCTTGTGGCTATTGGACAAAAAAAACATTTTCTATATGGTCTGTTCTCTACAAACTGTTTGCTAGTCCTAAATTATATTTCTAATATTTTACATTAGTAGGTGCATTCTTGGAAGTACTTAGCATGAGCTCCCTGAGGATGTTTTGGAGTTTTATGTAAATGAGTGCCTACTCTGGTCCTTGAATGTGTGAACCAAAGTTAGGAGCCCTATTGGAAGAGCTCATAAAGGAAGGCTTGCAGAGACTGAGCTGCAGTAAGCCCACTTCATCTCAGTGCTCCCCCAGACTCAGCCAGGTTACTTGGCTTCATGCAAAGCAGCACAGAGATGAGAAGAAGGGGCTTCATGTGGCTACTGGATCAAGTAATCACACATCCAACCAAAAAAGCAGTTGGGAATATGGACCATTAACAGGAGCAAAGAGAAGGTGTGCATCTTTGGTCTGCAAGGATCCTCAGAGACAGAATGAGTTAAAGGTATTTCTCCCATCGTAGGGCACATCACCTAAAATAGAGGGCACCAATTCCAGACAGAACTAAGCCAAATCCAAGTAACAGAAGGGTTTATGAATAGCAGGAAGTCAGCCCCACTCTCCCTTTTTCCTTACCCTTCCCAATCTAAGAAGACCTACCGTTGTTAGCGGAAAGGAGAGAAAAAGATACCTCTGAGCCAGACCACAGCCAGCTCCTGCCCGTGCCTTCAAGCTTCCAGAGCTACAGCTGTAACCTATGGTGGCAGAAAGGAATCTTTGAAGATTACAGTTGTAATCTGAGCTATTGATTAAATTAGTAAAAGAAAGTGACTATAAATCACACAGTGGTTTGCGTAGGAATGAAAAAGAAATTAGGAAGCACCCTAATATAAATTGAAAGTAATGATTAAAAAAAAAAAAAAACTAAAAATAAAAATAGCCCCATGTTATACCAACACACTGAGATTTCTTCCGAATCCGTAGCACTGGTTAACCTATAGTTCCTGCCACCTGTCTTCTGAACACTCTGTCCAGATCCAGATGTCTTACCTTCTTAGCTCAGTTCCTGCCTTATGACATGATTGAGGCTCCTACAGACCCATAAACCCATGCAGCAGGTGCCCTGGCTCAGGGCCTGGACATGGGCTGATTCCATGCTCCTGGTGCTAAATGCACAACTTCCGGGAATCAATGCCCCAGGCAGCAGTTGTGGGGAAGGGGGAGGGAGAGAAAGGGACAGTGCCCTGTCTGGCTTTAGGGAGATTTATTCCCTGTTAGCCCCTCATGCTTCTAAGATACCTCTGTCTGTTTCCAGACCCAGAGCCCAGCAAGTCCACACTGTACTTCAGCTCACAATTACTTGGCATTTCTGTATTCTCTCTGGTCCATCTAAAGGTCTAACTTTAAATTTGCACACAATGATGTGTGTATTTTTTTATGCTTTAAAACTATTTTATATAGCTTTGATAGATCTATGAGCAGATGGGGCCTCAAAATATGAACTTACACTACCACACTGACCAGAAGTCTTATTATTTTTTTTAACTTATTTTTTGTAAACTCTTATCTGTGATCTTTTCGCTCCACCTTACTGTAAAACAGTGTTTTTTTCAAACCTAGGTCAGTGGCTGGCACAGAGACGGTGCTCAGCAGGAAGCTTCTGGATGAGTGAACACATAATTTTGAGGGGAAATGGCTCCAGTAATCAAGATAACACAACTGGGTTAGCAAATATATAGCGTTTACAATATGTCTGAGGCATAGTACATGCTTAGAAAATATTAGTTATATATTTTTTTATAAAGCCAGAGCTTTTATTGTTCAAAGAAAACTTATGTTTCAAATTTAACCTCAACATTGCTGCCAATGTATAGTGCAGTGGAACAAACAGAAGTAGGTAACGTTTTGTGTTTTTAAATCAGAACCTAATCTGACACTTCCTAATGAAACCAGTAATTAAAATTAATCAAAGGCATCATATTGCCACTGCTGTTGTCTGACCCCTTAGTTGCCTAGAAATGGATAAGCCTGCCTTCTCCCACATTATGACATGATGTCAGAACAGGCATCAACTTTCCTGTTTCTTAAGCTATGAGTAAAATGTTCTACAGTCCACAAACGGAAGTGTGGTGACCAGAAAGGTACCGTCAGGTGTCAGGAAAGTACAGAGAAATCAAAACGAGGGCTTAAAAATGAACCTATCCTTATGTTCCAAGTGTTTATTTCTATATGCCACTTCCCTCTTTGTTTTAATGTGCTAGATCCCACTACAGCTGCAAATTAATTTTCTCTGCTCCCTAAATGAATTACACATAACTGTTTCTATAAATGACTACAGACATGGAAGTCATTTTCACTTAATAACTAACTATTAATCTCATATTTCTTGGTGTCACTTTAGGATGAAATGCAAACGAAAATTATGCTAAATATTGCAAATTTATGGCAAATACCAGCCCTTGATTTATATGATTATAGATGGTTTATCACCAGAAGCAATCTAAACAAAACTCCATCAGATAGATGTTACAATTTGTATTTATTTCTCCCTGCACTAAATGGTTCTTCAATTTCAGAACTATCATTAATTTCTTATAAATGCAAATCTTTATTTCTTGTTTTAATCTACAATAATTTCTCTACATATTCAGAAGATTAGCTTTTATATAAAACATTCAAATAGCCATTATAAATGATACTTTGTTTTCCCTGGGCAATCTCTTAACTATTATGCATAAACTATTTAAAAGGAAGGGGTGGTCTATATTGATCAGGGATATAATGAGCTAATAACGTGGTCCTTCTTTTTCTTTCTTTCTTTCTTTCATTCTTTCTTTCTTTCTTTCTGTTTTTTTTAAAGTGATGTCCTCATGACAACAAATCAAATAAAAACTTTTTTCATGTTTGTGACTGCCTTTAAATTTTTTGGCCTACTTCCTTAATCCTCTATTTTTATATTTTCTTCCATAATTTCTAGTAGGACCTAAGTCACCACAGTGACCTTAAGCAAGAGGAAGCTAAAACTACTTCTCCTTCACTTATTTTTTGCTGCCATCCCAAAGCAGAAACACTGGTGCATCTTCACCTGACCAAACACACTCACAGCTCTGACTATACTCCAGGGTCAGCACATGCTCTCTGTTGTTCATCTGTCCTGGGCCAAACCTGGCCTCCCACAGCCTGTGTCCTGCAGTAGCCAAAGCTCAGCTAAAATAGTCCTGATCTGAGTGCAAATTCTCCATCATTCAAAAGCTCCCAGTCTCATCTACTCTAAAAATCAGAATATAGAACAGTTAGGATCTTTTGAAATACCACCTCACCAGCCTTGCATTCTATTTGTCAGATCTATCTAGCTAATGTCCTCCTTGGCCTAAGCCATTTATGACTGTTTTGTCATCACTGGCTATCTAGTTACCTGATGATAGGAGTCCCCTTATGAATATGTTATTGATTCTACATAAAAAAAAAAAAACACACCAGTGGTTGATTTAGATCCTATGTTATATTTCTAAAAATAAATTCTTAGTACTTATATATGTTCAACATCAAGTCATGGATAGTGACAGCAATGACTCAAAAATAATGGAATCCATACTGCTTTGAAGATACTGTGATAAAGAATTCATAAATTCACTCTACAAAATCTCCTTGAGTATCTATAATGTATCAGAAATTGTGTCAGGGGCCTGTAATACAGTCAGTCAGAAGTGAATGGCCTTGGAAACTAATGAAACCTAAACTTCAGGGCTCCTAACATGGGCCACTTTCAACCCTGAAAATAGTCAAACCATATTTGCACATCTACACTAATGAAAGAGAAAGATGCAAAATTGACCATACCTTTGTGACACCATCAGCCAATCAGGAGTGAGTATGCAATTGCAAATTAACCCAACAAAGATGGCAGGTTAATTTGCATACACAGACGTCCAATGGCTAGGGACAGGATGCTTGTGTCATTACCATGGCAACGACACAGGCGTTTTGCACCACCCCAGCCACTCAGGGCCTCTGGGCAGCATGGGAAGGCAGAAAGACAGCTCTGGGCCAGAGCAAAGGCTGTGCCAGCAGCCAGGTAAGGAAGGCCCATTCTGCATGAATCTTCATGCATCAGGCATCTAGTTATTATACATTTCTGTAAAATTTTCAAATATCAGATATACTTGTACTATTTAAGAGAGCTTCCTAGATCTTATAAGTGTCAGGCTCCATAAAAACTGGAATTTACCCTTGATGTCCAAGAAAAAGTTGCACAAATATTCCATAGGAAAAGTATTACATGGGGTATTCATTTACTAATAGGAAGATACAAATGGCACCACAATGTACCCAATAAATATCTGACATAAAGACTTACTCGCCAAAACCGGTTTGGCTCAGTGGATAGAACTTCAGCCTGTGGACTGAAAGGTCCCAGGTTTGATTCTGGTCAAGGGCATGTACCTTGGTTGCGGGCACATCCCCAGTAGGGGGTGTGCAAGAGGCAGCTGATCAGTGATTCTCTCTCATCGATGTTTCTAGCTCTCTATCCCTCTCTCTTCCTCTCTGTAAAAAATCAATAAAATATATTTAAAAAAATAAAAGACTTACTCAACAGAGGCATGCTAAATTAATATCACTTCCGCTTATTATGTCTGGGTCAGATAAACTTCCTCCCATAATTTGGGAGTTGGGAGTCTTTTGTGAAATATTTCTTGTATAGGTTAAAAGAGTTCAGTCTTCTCTCATCAAAGATAATTGAACTTACTATTCAACATGCTTTTGTTTATCAAATTAAATTAAGGTCAGTACTAAGACATAGAAATAATCTATTACTTAGAGTGGCGATACGGGGTGGAAGGAAATAGAGAATACTGATAGCATCTTCAATTTCCATACAATGCAACTTTTCCAAAGTCAAAAAGTCTAAGACAAAGATGAACTAAGTTGCAGGTGCAGGCTTTACAATAGATTTGTATTCCATTGAAAATCTATTTGAATAAGTTATAAGAAAAGTTAGTGTCTTCCTCCATGAAAACACTTAAACACAGAGATTTCCTAGACTTCCCCAGAATCGCTATTCCAATGATAATCCAATTTCTAGTAGTTTTTTTGTTTGTTCTTTTCAAATCTAGATTTTTAAAAACTAATACTAGTTTTACAGAGTAAGGGAATCTGCTAGATCAATGGATCTCAAAGTGTGGTCTTTGGACCAGCAGCATCAGCATTATCTGGGAACATGCTAGAAATGCAAATTCTGAAACCTACTAAGAGGAGCTGAATCAGAAACTCTGGAGTTGCAGCCCAACCGTCTGTGTTTTAACCAGCCCTCCAGGTGATTCTTAAGCATGCTACAATTTGAGAATTGCCACCCTAGAGATCTACTGGAGATCCATCTGGCCTGTAATACATACACTGTCTCCCAGTGGCCATACGAGAACTAGCAGACTTCTATCGAGTTAAAATGTTTATTTTACTGTAAAATTGCCAAAAGCCAGGACCAGTTTTGCCTACAGCGGTAAATCACATTGTTGTGCAATTTGCAATCATAACATAGACATTTTATTCACACATGTCCAGAAACAACCTGCAGTTATAGCTTAAAGTCCCCATTGATTCTCCAACAGTGACAAGAATCTCATTATTTGGGGAGCCTGACAAATACCCATGATGGAGAAGCATTGCTCACTTAGTCTATCCATGTCAGAGCCCCAGAAACCTGGCTCTAAAGATCATTAGAGGAATAATGAAACTTGTAACTTCTCACATCAAGTTCCTGGTTTACAGGACTATAAAGGAGATTAAATGTTGGGTTAAGGAGAAAGCAGTGTATCAAAAGACTTTTCCAAAGAAACCACGTTATAAAAAACAATACAAGCAAATAAATAAGACAGTGATGTATTCACTCAGGTTTCAAAACACAAGTAATAGCAGGAGAAGCTCTGCACAACTGAAGTTATATGCAAAATTCAGCTTTTGATAAAAGGTTGTATTAAGTAGGGAAACATAATATGTAAGCATCCAACATTTATGAGGCCCCATTCAGTTCTTGTACTAGACAATCAGCATGACCCCACCACTGCTTTCAATACTTATATTAATCTCTGTATAAATCTACTTCTGCATATTTTGTTACCTGGAGACAAGGACCATTTCAATTAGTCTTTATATCCACAGAGTTCAGCAGAGTCTATTACTCATTGTTAGTGCTTAATAAACTTACTGAATCAAAGAGCATTTGCTATCAGTCAACCAACATAGGATGACATAGAATTCATGGACCACCATGAACTCAGGCACATGGCATGGCATCCGTAGTCAGTTCAGGTGATAAAAGGGCCCCACTGGTTTTCCTGAACTTGTGGTGGTTCCTTGACTTCAAAGAAATAAACAGTAAGGATACCAAAAGGTGGCTGCGGGAGGGAGGCATTATCAGCCCCACTCCCATAATTTCCACCAGATGCCCCCAAACTATGCAAATAAATATATATAATCAAACCAAAGCAGTCAGTTCTAAGATAAACACATTGTCTCACTTCACAGATATGCTACCATCCTCAACCTTCGGGCCAACACAGTCTGATAGTGGAAGTATTCTGTCTGTCTGAAGATGCTCCTGAGATGTTTTCTCTCCTGCTTCTGTTTCTGGCCACTTTCAGGTCACATCAAGTACCAACCAGACCTTCTACTATGGCACAGATCTCAGGACATGTGCCAATACACTCAACTGTTTTCTGTTTCTGCTTTTGTCTGGTCAGCCCTCCAAGAACCTCTGAACCAGCCAGCTGCCAGGGTGGATTTCCTGATACCCAATGGCCCCTACAGTCTGCCATGCCAGGCACAGAGCAGAGGTTCCTGCCCGGCCTTCCACACTTTGGGGGATAAGAGCAGAGGAGAGAGAAGCCTTGGCACAGAGTTCAAGCAGGTTCGAACACAGGCCTCTTCTCTATGGCTACCTCAGGACTGCCGTGAAAGGGAGTACGGATCATAAACTAGGTCACACTAAACATCTGTGCAACCAAATTCAAAACCAAATATAAGTAATAACTATGTTGTAAATAATCATTAATAGACTAGAAACAGTTAAAACCAAATGCTAGCAATGGTTTTCTCTGGCTTGTAGAATGACAACTCTTTTTGTTTGTTTGTTTATTCTTTATTTTACAGATTTTCTATGGTAAGAGTGTATACTTACATAATTTGAAAAGTTATTATGTTTTTAAAAAATGCATGAAATGAGCCAAGTCTTGAGTTCAGTCTTTAATTAAATAAGTATGAGTTAGACTGACTTTGGAAGAATTGTATCTGTTCTAAAAGGATTAAACACACACAAAAATGAAATAAGTTGATATAACAGAAATACCTTTTTTCGAAAATCTCCATATTATTTAACAGTAAATGTTGTTCGCCCTACATGCACATGCATTTTTTTTAATCTACTTACACTGTTATCTTCATTCTAAGAGGTTCAGAGTTGCTCAATAATAATTGACCCAGTCACTGTAATATTGAGACACTGGCCTGGATCAGTAAAGGCTTATTGTGAAAAAGATAGGAGAAAAGAGAAGAGGAGAGAATTGATGCTTACTGAGCATCTAGTATGTGCTAGCACCGTGCTAGGTGCTGAAGATACCTGATCACAGAACTGCTAGAAGGATCCAGAACACAGGTTTAATGTCTCTTAATGGGAAATTCTCTATACAGCTATTGCTTTTATACTTCCATTCTCCCGTTCTTTAGAGTATAAAAACATTTTAATCAAGTATGCCTGATTCTATGCCCAATGTCTTAGAAATACTAGCAAAAAGGAAGGAAGGGAAGGAGAGTAAGGGAGTGAGGGAAGAAGGAAAGAGAAAGGTGACGTATGTGATGCTTGATTTATATGTGTATACCAATTAAGTACATATATATATGTGTGTGTGTGTGTGTGTGTGTGTGTGTGTGTGTGTATCAGTTAAATGAATCAGCTATAGATGGACTTGTTATTCTGTTCATTTTTAAAACAAGGGTCAGAGAATCAAGAGTAAGTCCACTTAAAGACCAATTTCAAAATAGGATTCCTGGCCACCTCTCTCTCATAGAGCAACTGCTACGCAAAAAAAAAAAAAATAGTGGTATTGTCATTTACTTCCTTCTGAAACCTTCCTGTACAATTCTTACCTGCAGTGATCACTTCCTGTTCTGACTTCCTATTTCTTTTAGGGCCTCACTTTCATTACCTAGCAGTCAATTATGAACTACTTCTATTTTTTCTTGGTCTGTATTATTTTCCATATTTTAATGTTCTCTCTTCTACAACAATGCATAGTCTCTGAGGACAAAGGCCACATCTTAGTATATTCCTTCATGCTCAGCTCTTAGACATCTGCCTAGGTACCCAGTCAATTGTTACATGAGCCCTCCTCGCCTTATAACTGCCCTCTCCTAATGCCCCATGGTGCACTGCTTCTCCCACTGTCACCACATGTGTCGCACTGGGCTTGGTGTGCCAGCAATGGGCATTAGTTTGTATGTTCACTACATTGTAAACACTTCAAGGGCAGAGAACGTGCTTTTTCCATCTCTGCAGCCTCCCCTGGGTTTCACAGTGTAACCGGTGCATTATAGGTACTCGATATATATTGATTGGCTTAAATAGATTTAGGATGGACTTTTGATGTGTCCCAAGTCAGCTATGAATCAGCAGAGTTTACCAAGGACCAAAGGGAGTCAGAAGAGTCACCATCCTCTTTCATGGGATTTTTAAAACATTAATCACACACTTTAAAAGGCCACCCAGTTTAGTAGAAAAAGCACAAACGTTGAAGTCAGTTCTAGTTGAAATTGGAGCTGCCACCACTTTCTTCTCTGATGTTTCTATTTTCAAATGTTCATTTTAGCAGTGAAAGCCCTTTCTTGATCTTGAAGTTCGTAATTACCCAAGCAACACATGAATTACAGATTTAAACAACATAAGAGATTACTGAAAACAAACTTGAAAATATTGAAAATATTGTCCTACTTGTCTTTTCCCTGCTCAGCTATATCAAATAACCCCTGTCAGCCATGTAGTGTGCTCAGCCCTAGTTCTCTTTATCTATGTGTGTGTGTGTGTGTGTGTGTGTGTGTGTGTGTGTGTGTGTCTGTGTGTTTGAGTGTGTGTGTGCTCACATACATGGGAGGGCACACCCTTTTTTTATATTTATTACATAAATAGGCCCATATTCTATACTTATTGTCTTATGATATTTTCTCCCTTCATTTTTATTTCATTCAATATTCAACATCATTTTGTAGGGTTTATCTGGCATTTTGTAGGGTTTGAAGTTTAGTAACACTGACATTATGTAGTTATGTGCTTTTAAAAATGACAGCAAATGCTCTGGGCCTCAATTTCCTCATCAGTAAACTAGAAATAGTATCTACTCCAAGAGGTGAGGTAAATATATATATATATATATATATATATATATATATATATATATATATATATATATAATACGCAAATAGACCTAATGTTGGAACAACCGAACCAGTTGCTATGACATGTGCTGACAACCAATGGGTGCACTCATAACATGGCAGGCATTGGTAGCAAGCGGCAGGGCATGGAACATCATGGAAAGCGTCAGCTGCGGTGGGATGGTGGAGCAGGTGAGTAGGGTGCCAGACCAAGGTGAGGCTCTGGTCACTGTCATCGGGGCTAGCCTCTGGTGGTTACTGTAACTTCTTTGCTTCCATATGCCATGGTCCCACCAGGTGCTTGCACCTTCTGCCAGCACCAGTCCCACTTGCACCCACTGCCGATGTCGGAATCGCTACTATCAGGTCTAGTAATAATTAATGTCGTTTTTAAACATTCGTTTAAAATCTTGCTTGGCGTTGACTTGTATTGACATAACCTTCAAACACGTGGTATCTACAGAACGTGTGAAGTGCAATTAACAAGTTTTGCTTGAAAAAGTTTGTGTTTGGTTTGGTTTTTGTTGCAAAACTAGGGCTAAGAAGATGGGGGATGAAGAGCATATTCGGCACTGCATGCTTTAAGAGTTCCAATTAGGAAGAAAAGCAAGTGAGGCTGCAAAAAACATCTGTAGTGCTCTTGGTCAAGATGCAGTTAGCGCCAGAAAATGCCAGCGTTGGTTTGAGAAATTTCACGAGGGAAATTTTTCGTTAGATGACAAGAGTGGTCGAGGCCGTGTGTCCAATTTTGATCAAGAAGCTCTTCAAGCTCTTTTGGTGCAAAATCCTCAAATTACCCAACAAGAGCTTGCGACAACTTTAAATTGTTCACAAAAAACAATTTCCAATCAATTGCGTGCACTTGGCAAAGTCCAAAAGTTTGGAAAATGGGTTCCTCATGAGTTGACCAACAACAACCGTAATCAAAGAGTCACAATTTGCAGTTTGCTCCTCTCTCGTCAAAACCGTTTGCCGTTTTTAGAGCAAATTGTTACCGGAGATGAAGAATGGGTGCTGTATGTTAATTTGAAAAGGCGGCCTCAATGGTTGGACAAAAATGAGGCTCCGCAGCCCACGCCAAAACCTGACTTGCATGCGAAAAAAGTGATGTTCTGTGTTTGGTGGAATTTTAAAGGAATTCTTCATTATGAACTTTTACCATCTAACCTAGGGGTGTCGAACTCAATCAGAGAAGGGGCCAAAATCTAAAATCCAGCCTAAATCGCGGGCCGAATGGTTTACTGAACAGTCATAAACTGTCATTGTGATGGAAACGCAGCGGAGTGCAGTGATGACAGTGCAGTGCGGACCACATTGCAAGGCCTGGCGGGACGGATTTGGCCCGCGGGCCTTGTGTTTGACACATGTGATCTAACCAAACCATTACAAGTGCAGTGTATAGTGCCCAATTGGAAAGGTTAGCCCAAGCTTTAAGAGAAAAAGAACCCGCGCTGATTAATCAGAAGGGCGTAATTCTTCACCACGATAACGCACGGCCGCATACTGCAAGAATTACTGCTGAAAAACTGCGCCAGTTGGAATGGGAAGTTCTCCCTCAACCTGCATATTCTCCTGATATTGCCCCTTCCGATTACCATTTGTTTCGTTCTTTGCAAAACTTTCTTCTTGGAAAAAAATTTAATAATGAAGAATGCCTCAAAGATGCATTGACTGAATTTTTTGCATCAAAATCACAAGAATTTTACAACAGAGGGATTAAAATGCTTCCTGAGCATTGGGCACAAGTAGTAGAAAACAATGGCAACTATATTGTTGATTAAATTTTGTTGTATTGTTTAAATAAATTAGATTTTAAAAAGTATTAGAAAACGACACTAATTATTACTAGACCTAATAGCACCCGCTGCCACCTCCCAGCACTGGACCCAATCACTCGATGCAATCAGCAAATGTGAGCGGCAGCTGCCAACCCCTATCATCTCTCAGGGATTCTCCACCTCCTCCTGCTCCTAAGGGGCAACCGGGGCCGGCAGCCACCTCTCAGACCTGCTGCCAGTGATAGCTCCACTCACACCTGCAGCCAGAGCCAGAACCAGCAGTCATTCCAACAACCAGCACCCTGCACTGGTCCCAATCGTGCCATCAATGGGTATAAGCAGTGGTTGTTGGCCCTGATCATCCCTGGGGACTTCTCCACCTCTTCTTGCTCCTGAGGGACAATCAGGGCAGTAGTCACTGCTCACACCCACTGCTGACACCAGCCCCAATTGCTCCGTGCCAACAGTGGGTGCAAGTGGGGCTGGTGCTCTCAGCACGTGGGAGTAGTAGTGGCAGATAACAGGAAAAACATCCCGGGTCTGGTGCCTCCTATGGCTAACCTCTGGAGTAAGGGCCTACGGCCTAGAGCTGGGCAGGTGAAGGCGATTGGAGGTACCTCGGCTCCATCCTGCTGTCAGCCTGGCAACTGGGGCCCTCTGCTTCCAGCACCTTCTGAGCCTCAGTGCCTCCTAACAAGGTCCTGAGGTTGCGCTCCCAATCCCATTGCCTTCTCCTAGCCGGGTACTGGAGCCTGGAGCAGTGGTGTGTGGCTCAGGCATCCCATTTGCATTAAAATGTTCAAACCCTGCCTTGTCTGCAGGCAGCCCAGGGGCAGACAGTGATCCCAGAGGTGCCTCCCACCCCCGCCAGAGCTCAGACACAATGGTCTAGGGTGAGTCAGCCCCACCAGGCCCCATGGCTGCAACTTGGACCCACTTCCTTAACCAAGGACCTGGCACTGAGTGGGCTGTAGCAGCACTTCCTCCCCAGCCCGTGCTGGAGTGGGACCCTGCAGTTTCAGAAGGGAACTCCAAGGACCTCTCCAGTTGGCAGCAGCCCTGAGCCCGCTGTCTCTCTCCCTTGGTCATACCAAGGCTTGTTTCTCACACTTGCTGAAAACCTTCTCAGTCCACTTGCCACAGTAATCAGTTTAGGCTGAAAGGACTGGGGGTCTCCGGCCGGGGCTAGGGGACTGGGTCCCGCCATCTTGTGGCTATGGGCGCCGCCATATTTGTGATGGTGTGACGGTCAATTTGCATATCCCATCTTTATTAGATAGGACTGACTTTGAGCCATAGAAATTAGACTGGGAAATTTCTAGCTTCCTCTCAGGGCTGACTCTTCCTGGGACTTTAAGAACAACAACAGTAAGCCAGGGGCTCCAGTACCCTCCATGTTGCAGTCACTGTTTTTAGGAGGACTTCCTTCCTTCACTGAGGAAATACAGTCACTGGAGTCCCTGGGAACTTGGACTTGTCAGGGTACCTCTGTTCCCTTAGGGTTATGGGTGTGAAAGGGTGAGGAATACTATCTCCCACCTCATTATTTTCCAGAGAATCAGCGGTATGAGTTAACCAGAGCCAAATCTACAAAGACCTGCTCACAGCAGTAGCTGCCTGACATTAAATTGTGACAAAAACAATAGCCACCAGCAGTTCCAATCCACAGCTGTTCTTCCTGCCACATCTGCTTTCCTGCTCCAAGAAGTTGTGCACTGCATGCCTATCAACTGTGTATTTAAGACGGCATCTCAATGCATACACTTTAAATCAGACTCGAACTGCAGATCAAAACTGTTTGAAGTTTTCCAGGGGCAAGGACATTTATCTGCAGCACTTCTAAAAATAAGGGGGAGAGAAGCCCAGACCCTGTCAAAGTTAATTAGAGTCATACAGAAAGCCTAACAGTCCTAGGCAATGTTTTTACTCTATTAGATATAAATGTACAATAATTCTGTGAACACTGGGTTTAATTGCTCATAATATTTTAATTAAGGTTATGCTTTGTATAAATATCAACTCATCATTTACCGTGACTACAGTCCCATTTAAACGATGAAGTCAATTTGACAGCACATTCATGAAAACGAGAGCCTTTGAAGAGTGTTGCTCTTATGCGGTCCGGAATACTAATGGAGGTTAATTGTCAAAACAAGCCCAGTGCAGACTTCAAAACGATCTTCACACTTTAGTGATCGAACAATGTAACCACATTTTTATGTGACCTGCTGACCTAATGCCATGAATAACATAATGGCTCTTCTAAGTCGCCCGTGTCTGCTTCCTGAAAACCAGGGCTCCTTTTTAATATTTATATTATGCCGCTGCCCTTTAAACAGACACCCTTTAACTACTGTATTTGCGATTCAGATGATCAGATAATTAGATGTAAGATTAGATGCGCCAGAAGACATGGCTGCCTCAATTAATCTTACAGTCTGCGCCTCTGCAGATCACTACTCGGTGTGCAACAGAAAATATCAAATTAAGTTTTCAGCGGCAGAGAAATTTCAAGTCGGCAGTCATTTTAAATCCATCTGAGGCAAGGATATAATTTATGACTGTATTTGGAATTCATGTCCTCTTTTTCCAAAACACCAGTTTTAATTAGAGTACAGAAACCCAAAAGAGTAGGAATAGGAAGAAGAAGAAGAAAAGGCTTTCTAGTGTTCCACAGGGAACACTGTCTGCTCCTTCTACAGACAATATCTGCTGTAAAGTCCGTGGCCACAGAGTAAATATTAAAAGATTAGGTACAGCCAGCATTTCCCTGTGAAGTGGCCCTCATCAGCCTTGGAAGGAGCAGTGACTTCTCCCATAGGGCAAATACCCAGGGTGCTTTTCTTCCCTTTGCTATTGGGTTTCATAGTCAAATTTCGCAAATCACTTTGTCTTCCAAAGTGATCATCGCTTGTCTCATCAAACAGAAGATTCAAAGAATCTCCTACTGCCAACTCTATGTACTTTTTACAACTAGAATAGAATTTTGAACAGAATAGAGACAAGACATAAAAATAGACCTCAACACTAGAAGACAGATGGCAACAAAAGATATCAGTGTTTATCCATGTTATTAAGAGGGAAGTGCAAGATAACCAGCCCAGTAGATTCTTTTTAAGAGTTTTTGAATAAATGCTTAGAGCTTCTCCTGAAGTGACAGGGCCTTTCAGGCGAGGGGATGTGTGGGTGGTGTAGTTCACAGCTCCCAGATGTGAAACCGACGCTTGAATCCTATGTTAAGAATTCACCGAGACAAGTCCAAACCTAAAATCATTTGAAGGCTTCACCTCACCTGGGAAGGCTGTATTTGAGAACTGGAGTTAATTAATTTAAAAAGCTACTCCATTCACTCAACAAATATTTATAAAATACAAGAATGCTTTCAAAGAGAAGCAGCTGCAAAATAATTCACAGGGGAAAGAAATCTCCATAAATAACAGGAGGGCAGGAACCGCTTGTCATAAACGAATTTAATATTCCTCTGATCTTTGAATCTGGGGGTGACAACACGTGGAGATGTTCTAACATCTTTAAGGATGCCTGAGAGAGAAACCTGTTAATAGCAACCTGGAACCCGCACTGATGAGTTTGACCCTGCTTATTGCTTGATGCACAACGGAATAGAGTGCATGTTGCAAATCTGCTTCAAGGTTTAGCTTCTGAGGGACAGAGACCACAGCCCATCGTTTTTCTCTTTTGCATTCACACAGTAGGTACATTACCTTTAAGCAGGTGCTAATTATTTCACACACGGAAGGATTCTGTTCCCCAAATAAGATGGTGAGCATTTAGGGGGCACGTTTCCATTTCCCTTCATTACTTTGGGTTGTGCAGAGGCTGCACCCAATGGATGGAGGGAAGGCTGGAAGGAAGGAAAGCAGCCAAGAGCAAGCTTTGCTTCCCAGGACTTGCTTATCAGTAGCTTTTCCTTCTCTCTGGTATTTGCCAATGGCCTCAAGATTTTACCAATCATCCTGCTGTCTTTGGTTCTCTCTGAATGTTCCCTCTTCACGAACTTTGGTCTGTCTTCACAATTTTTTCCTGGTGACTCCATCACTTTCATTTCCTCAGTCTCTTGGCTAGGATAAGCAGTCATGTAGCTGCTAACCTAGCCTCCTCTGTCTTATCTTCCCCCTCCCTCCCCCAACTGCTTCCCCGTCTCTGCCCCCAGGTCATTACCTAAAGCTTTATTGGTACTCTTTCCTCTTCAAAAGTCTTTCTCAGCTTTCAGAAAACACCACACATTACACAAAAGCTTCCCTGTACCACCACTTAGTGTTCTCTGTGCCTGGGGTGGCCCCCTACCTCTGATTACACATCGCCATCAGTTAAAAGCTCCATGGCCCCTTCAAGGCCCAGCCCAGATGCCATCCCTCTGGGAAAGCTTTGTGTGTTCTCATGTAGCCCAAAACTCAGGTCTGCCAGCTCTCTGCTTTGGTAAAAACGTCTGTGTATCACAGAGCCGGCTCTCGCCATTTCTGTTGCCATCAAATTTCCCTGAGGATATTGTAATCTCCTTTTTAAAAACACATACTGTGTTAAACCACATAACCCATGCCTTTTTCCTGCAGTAGTTGCTCAGTAAGCACCTGTTTAATGATACCATATGCACTCAGAACCCCATCACACACACTCCACAACAATAATCTCAACAATGAACATGGAGTCATAATTTAAGAATTAATTCTAGGAGTTTACCGATTTTATCCTTCTTCCTGAAAGCACATAAATATCTCAGTCAATTAAAAGTTTATCATTATTTAATATCCTTCTAACATGGTCATTCAAAACGTTTTAAATTAAAAATGCATACATTTATATTTTAAACATATTTCTCAGTCACCAATCAAAAATATTTCTACAAGCACATCACTTTTTCTTTGGCTTCTAAATACTTCCTTCTGTTCCTTTTTTATATTTCGATGTGCATTGGCACCTCCTCTCCTCCACTGTCTTTGAGATGACTTTCTTTTTTTGGCCAGGAATGATTCTCTGCTGTTCCAACAAGGCCCTCAAATTCTCTGTAGCCATGGTGGTGGCTTATCACATAGCCTTTGCTGGCAGCTCTCTAAAGACTTTTATGTATTGCCTTCAAAGGCCAGATGAGCCTACACCACCTCCTGCACTGTTTCAGGCCTGCACTGTCTTTCATGTTACCCATTCCAATGCTTAACAATCCTAGCTGAATATTATTCCTTATACCCACCCTAAGTTTCTAGCACTGCAGTTAGGGACCTTTCCTCTCCTTTTCTAACTTTGGTGGATGTGGAACATAGTAATTTTCCTAATTAATTAGGGGAAAAAGCCTTCAAGGTATACCCCAAAAAACCCGTTGGATATTATTTTGTTTTTATCTTGGACAATATAGCTTTTTATACTTTTTTTACCTACTAGAAAGAGAATGTCAAATTTTGTCTCTGTCAATGGCATCCTATTTCTTTGATCCTCTCTGCACAATTATCTTATTTGAGCTAATGGCTCTTGTTTTAAAAATTGAAAGGATTGAAAGGTTCAGCTTTAAGCTTGGTGAACTGTGGTTGCTAATCCAACCTCCACACAATGTGCTAGTGTAGCCAATTGCCCTCAAGATATGCAGGATCTTAATGAAGGAATGGAGAAACCCAAGAGTTGATTAGCTTACAGGATTTACATATATCAGCAGCACACTTGAAGTGTAAGATTCATATTGGGTTCTCATATAAGAAGCCCAAATAAAATATTCGATCACCTGAGTCTAGAGGTTCTGCCCAAGACAATCCTAGAGATGGTAGCTCATGAAATATACACAGAAGAGGGGGGAAATGTTAGAGAGGACTCACTCAGAGAAAGTATGGAGGAGGGTCTGTAGGTAGGTCTGGAGTCCTTCTTACCTTTTGTGCCACAAACGTGGTATGGCTACACAAGGACAAATTTAGGACAGTGGACTGCTCAAATCACTCCCCTCTATTTGAGAGCAAGAAAAAGTTAGCTAGAACTGGAATTTTTCTCTTTTTTAAAATATATTTTACAGAGAGGAATAGAGAGTTAGAAACATCGATGAGAAAGAATCATCCATCAGCTGCCTCTTGCACATTCCCTACTGGGAATGTGCCCACAACCAAGGTACATGCCCTTGACCAGAATCAAACCTGGGACCCTTCAGTCTGCAGGCTGACACTTTATCCACTGAGCCAAACTGGTTTCGGCTGGAATTTTTCTTAATACATTATTTAAAATAGAGTGATAAGAAAGTTTGCGGGTAGTAATATAAATTAAATATCAAACAGCCCTAGCTCTAGCAAGTGTTTCTCAGTGATTAGAGTATCAGCCCAAGTACTGAATGGTCCAAGTTCCTTTTCTAGTCAAGGGCATGTACCCGAGTTCACCTTCAGCCCTGTCCAGTTCAGGACACATGTGGAAAGCAACCAATCAATGCATCCCTCTCAGATTGATTTTTCTCTTTCTCTCTCTCTCTCCCCTTCCCTCCCTTCCACTTTCTCTAAAAATCAATGGAAAAAATATCCTCCAGTGAAGATTAATAACAACAAAAATAAAACAAATAAAAAATCAAAAGTTTATCATTGTTTACTGGACAGCCTAAGATCTGCTTAGGTCATTAGAATGGAGTACATGCCTTATGTACTTGTGTCTTGATCGCAGTAGCCCTTAAAAGTGAGATCCTATAATCCTTCATCCATCTTCTCAATAAAGAACAATGCCAGTTTGATAGACTTAAGCTCATGAAAAATAACCTGATTTATCTTCTGTAACTAAGCAAAGAGATTACTCCCCATCTTAACATTGCCCTCCCATATTAAAATGCCCCCTCACTCCAACTGAAATGTCCATTCAAGTTAGAAGCCCTGATGTTCACATAAGAACCTCATATATTTCACCTGATTGGCACTTAAGTCAAATGTACTAACTGGACACTTACTTAGAAACCCAATTCCCTTTCATTTTAAATCTGCTCAGACATGTAAGAAACCTCTGTACATTTTTGCATCTTCATAACAAACCCAAGACAAACTGCTTGTCATTTAGTAAAAACACTGAGATTAGAAGATTCGAAGATATCTCTGAAGTTAATAAAGAAAAAGGTATCTCAATGAGTGGATTATTTTCTACTTACTTCTACATGGCACTTTAAGAATTAGAGCTTCTCATATGAGGGAAACTACATGTTAAGAATTAGGGCTTCTCATGTCTGGGGAAACTACACACACATACACACACATTTTATTTTCATTTAGGTACTGGTGTTACAGATATCTATATATATAAAGAGCCAGGGTCCATAATATCCAAAGTGACTGAAGGCTCAACTGAACACCAGGCTGTGCATGCAGCAGGCTTGGGTGGATGGGACTGGAGAGCAGACTGAACTGCTGACCTCTTGGTCCCCTCCTCCCAGGCTCCAGTGGATTAGTGATGGTGAACAAGGGGAATCGGCGTGGGTGATAGGGAAAAATTAATAAATTACAGTAATGATACATGGATAAAATATTTTGCAGTCCTAAAAGCACATATTTAAATAATATTTGCTATGGAGGAAGGCTTAGAATTAAAATTAAGTAAAAGCGTGGCTTTTACTTAGGCTCTACAGCAGCAGTTCTCAACCTGTGGGTTGCAACAGACCATTGGAAAACACAAATATTTACATTATGATTCATAACGGTAGCAAAATTACAGTTATGAAGGAGCAATGAAAATAGTTTTATAGTTGAGGGTCACCACAACATCAGGAACTGTATTAAAGGGTTGAGAACCACTGCTCTAAGGACAGGAACCAGCTGTGAACTATATAATATGAACATCCAGTTATTGATATTTATACTAGTACAAAACTTGATTTTCTACATGTTGGAAGAATAAGACTTATCAAAGCAAAATAAATAATCTCTATTGGTGTGGAACATGGCTGTATTCTAGTATCATAAGTCTGTCATAAATAATTGGGTGAATTCAGGATGCATTCTCCATTTCCACAGAAATTAGAAAAGTAATTATCCTATTGTATGATGGTATATGGTTTTATTTTCATTATCCTAGGTTGGTCTAGAAATACATAATTTCCAGCCAAAGTGAAAAATAATAGATTATAGGTTAATATTTATTACTCTAAAATTAAAATAAGTATCTTAGGAAGCTAAGTTTTTATTCAAAAGGCAATTGCAATTTACTTGTTTGTTTGGCCATTTTCACACCCCTTTCAAGAAGTACACTGTGCAACAAATTCATTGACTAGATCTTCAGAAAAAGGTCTTTTTAAAAATAAAGCAGTCCATAAGAATTTAATGTGATCTTTTTTATTTTCATGATGAGTAGCAAGCTGAAATTTCTATGGCCATGCAATATGATAATAGTTTTCTAATATTTTTAAGCAGAATAATTTATTTTACTGTTTGTGACACAGTCTTGTGTATAATCCAAAAATATAAAAATAAGTGAAGCTTAATCTTACCCCTCAAGCCTTTTTCTTCTCCTAACTCCTTATCCCAAGAAGGCACTCTAATGAATTCAAAGAACTTCAAGAAACACAGTGTAGAAAATCATTATGATTTCCCCACACAGAAAGGCTGACTTTACTAGCTTTCTAGCTGATTTCCCATGCTGTGTCCTGCTAAAACTCCCAACCAAAAATATTTCTGATCCTATCCTTTTTTTAAAAACTAGAACGTGTTATCCAGCTTCTCTCAAATTCTGGCTGAGAGAAGTGACTTTAAAAAACACTGTTGAAGGACATGGAGTCAATCTGTAAGTGACTTTAGATCAAGGTAGACCACATAAAGTTTACATACACAGACCACATCAGCTTAACCCTTCACAAGAATGCCTGTGATGAATACATACAATGATACCCGTTAGACTTTTCTCCTAAGTTTGCTTTTAAAGGGGGCATTTGTTCTCTAATCCCCCCTTCCCCTGACATTTGTCTCTGGATCTATTCTTGTTCATCAAATTATGTTGATCATTATATCCCACATATGAATGAGATCATGTGGTATTTATCTTCCTCTGACTGGCTTATTTTGGTTAGCATAATGCTCTCCAGTTCCATCAATGCTGTTGCGAATGGTTAAAGTTCCTTCTTTTTTTACTGTGGCATAGAGAGCAACCAAAGGACTTGTATTCATACATATTAGCATAACCAATGGACACAGACACTGGGGCAGTGGGGGCTTGCCGGAGGTGGAGGTGGGACTAGCTGGAGGGTGGGAGAGAATCAGGGGTGGGGGAAGGAGACATATGTAAAACTTTTAGACAAAAATAAATAAATAAATAAATAAATAAAGCTTTGTCCTGAGATTTAAAAAAAAAAAAAAAGAGCATTTGTTTTAAAACATATTGATGAAGGAATTGCCTGTTAAATCAGTGGTCACTATTTACGGTCTCATGTGATAAATATCTTCTAAAAATCAGTAGTAGAACCCAGTCAGCATGGTTCAGTGATTGAGCATCAACCTATGAATCAGGAGGTCAATATATGATTCCCAATCAGGGCACAAGCCCGGGTTGCAGGATCCATCCTCAGTGTGGGGCATGCAGGAGGCAGCCGATCAATGAGTCCCTCTCATCACTGATGTTTCTATTTCTCTCTCCCTCTCCCTTCCTCTCTGAAATCAATAAAAATGTATATTTAAAAATCAGTAGTAGGGAAACTTCATGCCTGGAGAGCCTATTTACTTTAATCTTTTGGGTAATAACAATAATACAACTGACCATATCTCCTTTGTCTTTTTGGCTGCAAGAAACTCTGAGCTAAATTTGAAGGTCAGTGATACCATGTATATCAGACCTTAGGTCTCATACTTCAGTTCTGCTGCATAATGGAGCCAATTTTCACTTTTATTTACATTTCATTCCTTTTACTGCGGGTATTCTAATTATAAATTCCTTTGAATTCCTGATGAAACAAAAATTTAAAATTACTCATGCCCCATTAGTTAACACTGTAATTGTATTAGTACAAATCTGTAGTAAATCCAGCTAACAATATTATAACCAAGTCAATGCTTCTCTATCCTGTCCACTAGATTATCATTAGGTTTTGTTAGATGCCTTTTGAAAATATCATTTATTTCTTGGTTTATTTCAGATACATCTCCAAGCTTCCAGGAAGATTACAAAAAAATGTTGTCATAACATGCACACATTATCTCACTAATCTAAAATATAAATAGTCTAGGATTAAAAACCTCAATTTGAAGCTTTCTTATCAGCTTCTGGCATTTTTAGACTCAATGCTTCTCAGGAATTGTTCTACTCTTTCCAGTCTGAATATCACTTTCCCCTTTTGATGGTAAAACTAATCTCATAGCAATCCCCATAGCACTATTCTATCTTATAGGTGATGCATCACTAAATTCTCACAACTAGGATAACCCAATTTTAGAGTTTAGAATCTCACAGCCAAGTGAAGTTAAGTATCTTACCCAGAGTCACACAGCAGTAAGTGGCCAAAAAAGACATTATTTGCACTCCTGTGGCCTAGTGCCATAGTTCATGCTCATAACAACTATTTTACATTGCTTCTCTTGAATAGGATATAAAATAACAAGCTTGAATTCTGCTTTAAGAGATTAAGTAAAATATTAATAAGAAAGTTCTGACGGCATGTTTTATTTTATATTTTGAAAGAGGATACAAGAAAAAATTTGAAACTATTCTAATGGCTTCCAAAATGAGGCAGCATTTCATTTTCTGGAGCTGTCTTTTGTGTGAGGACTGCCTGAAGATAAGAGTGGGGAAGACATTCTAAAGGTTCCTTCTTGCTCTGTCATTCCAATTTTTACACTTTGGGATGAAAGGAGTTTTATGCAAATAATGGGCAATTCATAAGCCTCTGCCTTTTCAACTCTTGTTCTCTATAATTTTTGTAAATAAGTTGGTTACTATAGCAGATTATGAAGTATTATTATTATTCAGATGCCATTTTTGTGCAGGGGTGGGGGCAACAATAAAAGGCAATAAAATGGAGGAAGGACATTCTCAAGAGATAAAATTCTTTTGATCACATTTTCTGCAACTAGGGAAAGTGTACTGACACCCAAAGGAATATGGGAAACTTTACACTGCATTTAAGTGCAAGCACATTTTCTTCTTCATTTAAAAAAAAAGAAGAAGAAAAAAAAAAAAAAAAAAAGGAAAGGGTGGCATTAAAATGCACATACAAATAAACAGGCCATTTATTTACTTCTACTAATTAACATCTCTTGAGATCTCCAGGGTCTCTTAACATCTCTAGGGCCCCTCTCAAAGGATGTTCTCATGGCAGGCGAACCAGCGATTTAAAAACTTGCTGAGTCCAGAGGGAGAAATGTCAGAAGAAAAGTCACCCTAAAAACAAATATGTTAATTAAAAACATGAGATAAACACCAACATCTTCTACCTCTACCCACTCCCCCTGGGAGGCCAGGGAAAATAGTCTTTCTAGTTAACACTTTTAAAAGGCCAAATTATGAATGCTCCAGAAAACAGTTAACATTTGCTCAGCACAGTCATTACTTCCAAGAAAGGCAACGCATAAAACAAGAGCTGAGAAGCAGTAATTGAAATCTCTAATTGCCCAGATTTAAAATATACGAGCCTCAGTGAGTTTAACCTCAAACAGGGTCTCAAAATTCCCTTGGCTATTTCCACTGGCACCAACAGGAATGAACTAATTCAGGTGGAAGCATCCAAGAGGTTGGGAGAAGACAAGACAGGAATAAGAGGAGAGACTAGGTGTGGCAATATTTGATTGTTTGTCAAAACACAGGCTTAGTGGAAACATGATTCTTGCTGATTGAGAATTAAAAATGACGCTGCCGAAACCAGTTTGGCTCAGTGGATAGAGTGTTGGCCTGTGGACTGAAAGGTCTCAGGTTCGATTCCGGTCAAGGGCAAGTATCTTGATTGCTGGCACATCCCTGGTGGAGGATGTGCAGGAGGCAGCTATTCGATGTTTCTCTCTCATCGGTGTTTCTAACTCTATGCCTTTCCCTTCCTCTCTGTAAAAAAATCAATAATATATATATATATATTTTTAAATGTGATGGCCTGGTTCAGTATACATTACCCCAAAATATGGCACCTGAATATTTTCACATACTGACAGACTTTGAGAAAACAGCTGAAGTAGGAAGATCTTGCTAACCTTATCTTCATCTTCTCTTCTTCCCTGGAGCAAATCATAAGACCTCAAGAGAGAGCTGCCCTCCCCACTTAGTGAAAAGGGACATATTTATCTCCAAGACTGAAGGATATGTTCAAAAGAACATGAAATAACAGGCCTTGTTCAGTATCCCCCAGTTTTCTTATCTTGGACTCTCTGTCCTATCGTACCTTTTCACTATTCAGCAAAGCTAGCATAAAAACACTCAGGTTTAACCATTTTGGGGGATCTTCATTTCCTTAAGAAGGCTCCCATGTCATATAAAACTGATGTTAAATAAATTTACATGATTTTCTCTTGTTACTCTTTGTCAGTCTAATTTTTAGACCCAAGCAAGGACCCTAAGAGAGTCTAGTCAAATTTTTTCCTCTCCTGTTAAAGAGTATGGAGAAAGAGAAAAGAAAAAAAGAAAGGAAAAAGAAAGGGTAAGGGAAGGACTAATGATCAAGTATAGGAGGAAAATGGAGGTGGAAAAGAAAATTAAAGTTGAGTAAATGAAGTCAAAGAAAAAAATTTTTATGGTCTCATTCTGGATTTCTTCTTACTTTTTCATATGTAAGTATGAATCACAATTATAAGTTTAATATAATGTGAAGGCATGATCTTGGGAGGCAGACAACCCTGGGATAAGATCCAGCCTCTGTCTCTGAGTAGCTGTGTGAACTTGACAAGTTACTTAGCTATACTGATCTGTAACATGTTGATGATAAGAGTAATCAAATGATTACCATTTTGCCATAAATCTATTTTCATATACATTTTTATAATAGAAATAAAATACTAAGCCATCTACCATTTTACCTGCACAAAATAATTTTTCACCTTGAATTATATAAAAGCAATTTCCATGTTGCTAAGTCTTCATAAATATTCCTTTCAATGCTTCCAGTGAATTAATAACATCCTACAGGGCTGTCTTTATTTCCCCCATTTTATAAACAAAGTAGTTATGAACACCTTCATGCTGATGGTGTTTCTCCATAGTTTGGATTACTTACTCCTTCAGATCAGAAGAGCTTCCCAGTAAAGGAGTCCTGACTCAACAAAGGGCATGAACAAGAAAAGGAATTTGAATTTTTTTTTATAGTTTTGCCCTTACTAATCAAGAGAGTCTGATTATACTGATATTACTAATTACCATGATCTCAAACCAGTGTTTCAGTTCATGTTCATGCCATTTTGTCATCTTTTCACTGACTCCAAAGCTCTTCAAATTTGATTTTGAGTGAATTCCAGATTCCAGGTCAATAGCTAACTCATGAACCTTCCCAACACTTTCACCCTTGCTTCACAGATAAACATGCTTGCACATGCACAGTACAGATGGAGTTTCTCGAGAGAGCTAATTTCCACCCCTTTCTCCACTCAATATGAAGTGAAAAACTGCAGCCCAATGTATTCAGCCAAAATTCAACTATTGGATGTTTGTTCCAGGCAACCTGTATATTATTTAATTGAGATCTTTAAGACAACTTTTTTCCATTGTGGTTTGTGATAAATGCAATCAATCAGCAAATGTACACAGATCAATCATTTAACAACTTTGAATTGTCTGGAACTTGGTGAAAATGCAAAGAAAAATATGAGCTACAATCAATCTAATGGGTAATGCTGGAGAGAAATCGGACTTGGGATGTTTAAAGCATGTAGGTGTGAGACGTGATTCCCTATTATTTACTGTCTCTGCTGTCTTGGTATATTAACTTTAAGTCAGAAGTTCACTTGATATTTTTAAGGAAGTTGTATTTCATAGTAATATCTGCTACTTCATATTATTAGTATTTATCTACAAAGATTAGATCTACTTCCTGTCATATATAAATTTCATAATAATAGCTACCTGGGCAAATAACATTGGGAGTGCATTACTCTTCATTTTACCACAAACCTTTGAAAGGTCATGATTTGCAAGACAGAACTCACACACACAAGAAAGAACATAAAACCATTTCTAAACTATAAAATAGTTGTACCCCATCTAGATTTTACAAGGTATTATCTATTCTAAAGCAGTTGAAGTTACTTAGAGGTATAATCCCATTTAATAGATTAAATAAGAATAAAATATAAAATGTGATTTAATTTGCATTTGAGTCTTAGTAAATGATAAACCAAAGCATTTTGGAATGAAAAAAAATAATTTGAAACAGAAAATATAAAACTCCTTTTTGCAGAAACCATTAATGAAGAATATGAATCAGAGTCCTACATATTTTTAATGACACAAAACTCTAGCATTCTGGAAAAATCATGGTATAGTGTGAAATGTCCAGGATTGAGAATAAAAAATTTATGGGTGGCCCTGGCCAGTTTTGTTCAGTGGATAGAACATCAGCCTGCAGAATAAAGGGTCCTAGGTTCAATTCTGGTCAAAGGCACGTATCTTGGTTGCAGGCTCCTCCCCGGCCTGGGCCTTGGTCAGGGCTCATGCAATAGGCATGATATTGATGTGTTTCTCTCACATCAATGTTCCTTTCTGTAATTCCATCTCTCTTCTACTCTCCATGAAAATCAAAAGAAAATTATCTTCTGATGAGGATTAAGAAAAACCAACAAAAATGTGTGTGTAAACTCCCTTATTTAACTCTGTGGCTTGGTCAAGGTAACAGTTACCCTGTCTCTCTGAAGATTCTTTATCTGTAAAATGGAATTACTAGTATAGTTCCATCTCACTGAGCTTTGTGATAATTAATAATATTATGAAAGCACTTCATCAATTATAAAGTAATCCATAGATTCTAATTATGAATCATGTTCCTTTGACTTTCTCCAAATGTCATTGGCATTTCCACTTTAGAAACCAATTTATCCTACATCTTGTCACTATCCAACTCTACATGGATGGTCAAATATCACATGATTTCCCTTTGCTCCCAACTCCTGTGATATGACATGGAGATAATCAGAGACCAATTTTTTTTTTTATTAAATATTTTAGATGGCATTGGTTAATAAAATTAGATAGATTTTAAGTGTACCATGCTATGATACATCATCTGTATGTTGCATTGTGTGACCATCACCCCAAGTCAAATCATCTTCCCATGGATTTATGGGTTGAATATTGTATTCCTTCCATGGATTTGTTTCCTCAAACATTTTCAGAGGTACTGGGCATCCTATCTAATAAAAAGAGAATATGTTAATTGACCAATACTCCATCACAAAGATGGCTACACCCACAGCTGAGGCCAGGTTTCCATAAGGAGCCTTAACAAGAAATCAGCAGGGACCTGAGGCTATGCCCTCCACTGCCCCTGTGGGGCTTGACAGGGGACCTCAGGCCATGGGGGACCTGGTGGGACTTGATGGGGGATCTCAATATGCGCTTCCCATCCTGGAGCTGGGCTAGGGGACCTCAGGCTGCTCCCCCACCCCAGTGCCAGGCCAGGGGACCTCAGGCCATGCCCTCCACCCAACAGGGCTTGACAAGGGTGGGACTGGCTAGGTCTGGATCTAGCCCAATGGGGAGGGGTCAGACAGGACTGGGTCTCACACGATTTTGAGGTGCATGTGGATAGGTGGGGACTTGACTCTGGGTCTCATGGTGAGCACCAAATTCTGATAGGAGGAAGGTTTTCATATACATTTTACTAATTTTCTTTCATCTCTGACACTTCTATTATAGAGAAAGGGCAAATAGCAATATTAAATTATTTCCTCTAATTAAGCCCAATTAGAATTTCGTGCACCAGGTCAATAGTAGAGAGATAAAACAAAAATTCTACCTTCAAGGTGATTCCCCCATCTTATGAAGATGACATCTAAATAAACACACATTTATCCAAATCTCTCATCATTAATAAATATGCAAGTAAGTACTATGAGTTCAAAGAATACAAAGCATTTAAACTGTGCTTAGAGGTCACAGAGGCTTCACAAACAAGAGGGCTCTTGAAGCATGAGTCCCTAATGTCCCATGCATGATGATCCTGTCACACTATTTCAGAATGTTTAACAATTTACACACTCTCTTTCCTCTTAAAGGCCTTTATGTTTAAGTCTCCTAAAAGCACACATTGTCACCTGCATCTAGGACTACCAGGAAAGAAGCAAATAGGCATCTGTACAATAAGGCAAAGTGACCTCTGCTATGAAGCTTTGGCTTTAAATAGTCTTACTATTCTAACCTGCAGGTTGTACGTCGTTGGTCAGTTTGTTTCAGTTACCTCAATGGAGCTGAGTTTCCTCATCAGTAAGACCAGAGAGTGATGAGGGTCTAGCAAGGTAGCAGGTATGCCATAAATTCTGGATAAACATGGGCACCTGTCCCAGAAAGCCACTTGAGCTCACCTCTAGCAAAGCACTTACTACCATGTCCTGTACCTGCCTCACTCCTTGGCTGTGAGCAACCTGTGGACCAGCACCTGCCTCTTATTCATCTTTGTGCCTGGTATTAGGAGGGATGCTCCACTATTTAGCGATTAATACAAGTATCTCATCAATATTTGAATAGAAATGAGACAGCTATTTCCAAAAGTAATTGATATTATTGTGGAAAACATGCAAAGCAAGATAGCAATATAATTGGTGTTACTATGAAAACATTCAATTTATTTCTTTATTCAACAAGTATTTATTAGCAGCTACTGTATACTAGGTATTTTTCCAAATGCTGGGGAAACAGCAGTAAAAATGGACAAAAAGTCCTGCCCTCATGGAGTTTACATTAAATGCACAATGAATACATAATATAAGCAAAGATATAGTATATGAGATCAATTGCTATTAAAAAACAAAAACTAAAACAAAACAAAAAAAAACATGGGATAAGGAAGGGGGAAAGAAAGGGTCAAGATCTTGAGGAGTTGGAAGTGTCACTGAGAAAGTGACATCTGAGCAAGAACCTACACAAGGACAGACAGTAATATATATATCTGTTCATTTGTTTGTTTATCTGGGGGAAATGCATTATAGGAGGAAAAAACAGCAAGTTCCAAAGCCCTGAGGCAGAATTCCCTGCATGGAGCCCAGAATGACTAGAGTAAGTGAACATGGAAGAGATGAGCTCAGAGAGATAAGCTGCAGGGAGCCAGTGGGTGCTTAATCACATGTGCTCTTCTGAACCACAGTGAAGACACTGGCTTTTACACTCAGTGAGGTGGGAACCAAATGCAGAACGGACATGAACTGACAGAATCACTCCACTGAGAGTGGAGAAAAGGTGCAAGGACATAAACAAGGACGCCAGTTGATGGGTTATATCAGCAACCCAGCTGGGTTATGATGATGGCTTGGCCCAGGGTGAGTACAGCGAAGGTACAGTGGTCCAAGTAGGAATACACTTTGAAGGTAAAGCTCTCATGTTTGGATAAGGGGTACATACTAGACAGGAGTTAAGCACTAATGGGTAAGATTTTGAGTGACAACTAGTTTAATGAAACGAGTTATTTCAGGTTCTGAAAATTAAAAGGTAAGTGCCAACTTTGGAAGAATAAAGGGTGACTAAGGGCTAGGATCTAAATGAGCAAAACACAGCAGTCACTGCAAAGAAATAACCCTTTGACCACAACCTATAAAGCACAAAAGATGTAAAGTGGAGCAAGCACAGTATTCAATAAAGTTGATGCCACACCTCCCTGAGAGAGGATGTAAGAAGATGTTCATGCTCTGATGAGGACTAGTATCAAGAGTGGTAGGAGGGGCAATAAAAAGAGTTGGGGTGTGAAGGGGACAACTGGGAGAAATACTTCTAACAATCAGTGAAATGGAAGGCCAGCCCCTGGGGTTGCTGGACACATTGTCACTTGGTATTCAGGGCAGACAGATCCAAGAAGGAATTCAAAATGTCCTCATCCTTGGCAAAGTGACCAGAGACTCTGAGCTTTGGAAGCACAAAAGGTTTTGCACTGTTTTTAAGAAAACCTCAGGGAACCTGGTATCCAAACCAACTCCGAACTCCATATAACAGCATACAATGTTCCAGAGGGGGAAAGTATAATTGAATATAATTAAACATCGGGAATCCCCAGAAAGTGGGAGGTTGAGAGAAAAAAGACAGAGAAGCCCTAAAATATAGGGTAACCATGGGAAAACATAATTTTTCATTAAAATAAGGGAGAAAGGAAACTGAAAAGAGCTGTAATCACATCAGAGTATCCTGCCCCCTTCTCTGATTTTTAGTTACTTTTTGCCTATGGAAATGAAATAGTGCAGACACACAATAGATGTGCATGAATATGTGACTCAAACATTACATCGCACACACCACAAGATCACTCAGCAAAGGTGTGTATTTCACTTTAATATCAATAGATAAAAAAGATTATATTTATAATTTCCCCAAATGAAGAATACATGTGTGTGCTCCCTCTCTCTCTCTCTCTCTCTCTCTCTCTCTCTCTCTCTCGCTCTCTCGCTCTCGCTCTCTCAGACACACACACACACACACAGGTACCTAAAATATATATACTAATTTTCAAATTTTTATAATACAGTTCCCATGGCAACCATAACTCAGTCTTTTGAAGGACACACAGAAAGGATATTCTGGCTGGAAACAACATTCTTTGACCACAGAGTAAAAATAAAAGCAAAGCAAATCATAGTAACCCAAGATGGCATTGTTTTAAAGGCCCCAAGTTTCTTCTCTTTGACAATATCAATGCAAAAGTAGGCAGGGCATCTGCATGCTAAGCAAATCCAAGTGAATTCCAAGGAGAGCTCCAGCACAGAGGGGGCTGCCTGGCCAGCCACAGGGGGCCTCCTGCTGTGCCTGTGATTGCCTATTGATCCCTTGCAGAGCAGGCCCCCTGTCCGCACCAGATAGGTCAGCAGTGAATTTGTATCAAGCATTGGCTATGCTCTTTTGGGCAATCCTATTTCCTAACAGAGGCAGCGCAGTGCATTTTCACAGCATCTTTCATCTCTTTCAGAATTCAAACGCACTTCAATAGAGCTAAATCTTCACACACTCCACTTCAAATTAGTGCTAGAAAACCTTCACATAAGAATTGAGTCTGCCCTGATTTCTCAGGAATAACTCAACTAAGGAATGTGAGCGTCTCCCTCTATGATGTCCCAGACTGAATATTAGTAACTCTATACATTTTGTAGTATTCACAAAATGGCCATAAAAATGACATAGACTACCTCAGCTCTAAAGTTGCTAGAGGAACAGCATCTATCACTTAGCAGACAGACCTGCTTTGGCCAGTCTCAAATAACACTTTGGAGTTGTTTATGAAGCCAAGAATTTACCCAATTAACTGAACTGAAAAGGAGCATTTATTGAAAGAAAGTTAGAATTCAATGAAACTGATTGAAAACACTCCCTTCAAGAATTCCTTGACCCAAATTCATTGAGCTCTCTCTCTCTGGTGCTTTTTGTGTCTCTTCATTGGCTTTCCAACTCATGTCCCTTGCTCTGTCCTCTACAATCTCTTCCCTTGGAAATTCAACTTGTTTTTTAACATTTCATGGAGATCCTTCTCAAATGATCCACCTTCCAGGAATTTTAAAGTCATTGTTCAGCTCAGCATCTCCTGCTCTTGAGTAAACTAATTTCTTCTTCCAGCCCACTGCTTCCTCCATTCACATTATCAGTACAGTGGTCTCATCCACAGGCAACTGCCCAATAGACTTCCCAGATTCTAGTTTTGTTCTTTACTTCCCTGCATCCTACTCCATCCTACTTCTGATCCTCAGAGTCATTTCCATCAGTGTTTTCATTTTTGCATTATTTGAACAGGAGCCTACAGGGGCATCCTTTGGCCCACTGCTGGCCTAAAGGGGAGATGGAAGCTCAGGGTCAATGTTGCTAACTACTCAGAGGAGCAGCACTTCTATATGCCAACCTAACTAAACTTCCTTCAGATCCTGGAAAGTACCAGACTCTTTCATAACTCCAAGGCTTCCACATAAGCTATCTTCTACTTAGGAAACTCCTCCTCTATTCTCTTCACCTGGCTAATCCCAACCTTTCTTTCCGCTCAGTCTTACCATCACTTCACTCTTTTTGGCAGACACTAGATATCTCATGTCTACATTGTATTTCCAGCCCATAGCATATTGCCTGGTATTCAGTAGGTGCTCAGAGGATATTTCTGAAAGAAGGAAGGAAGGAAGGAAGGAAGGAAGGAAGGAAGGAAGGAAGGAAGGAAGGAAGGAAGGAAGGAAGGAAAGAAGGAAGGAAGGAAGGGAAGGGGAGGGAGAAAGGGAGGGAAGAAGGGAAGAAAGGAGGAAGGCAGGAAGGCAGGAAGGCAGGAAGGCAGGAAGGCAGGAAGGCAGGAAGGCAAGAAGGCAGGAAGGCAGGAAGGCAGGAAGGCAGGAAGGCAGGAAGGCAGGAAGGAAGGAAGGAAGGAAGGAAGGAAGGAAGGAAGGAAGGAAGTTAGATTTTTGCTATCTAGCTTCATGTTCTTTCCAATATAATCTTCTGCCTTGGAAAAAGAAAGTATTTAAATCAAAGTTTATAAATGGTCTCATAGAGAATAGATTGGTCAGCATGACTGCAGAGTAACCAAACTTGCAGGGGGTTTTCCTCACTCAGGAGGGTCCCTAACTGTGATCTGACCTGCTGAAGAAGCTGCTGAGCTTACTTTATATACTTCAGGTCAACACCATGCTTTTGCCACCAACCCAGGGGGTCCTACCATCCCAAATCCAGATCAATATTCTTCTGAGTCTGTCTCAGCAACAAGAAGGCAGGGTCCCTCTCATGCTGTACTTCCTGATCATCCAGAACACAAGGATAAAAGAGTTATGGCCATCCTCTTCACCCACAGCCCTGAACTGTAGTTCCCAGCATTTACTCAACTCATGGCCCAGTGCCAGACATAGGATATACTGAGGGAAATGTGATCAATAAATGCTGGGCTCTTTTAACTCAATGCCTAGTTCTCTCCCTGTGTTGGCTCTTTCTTCACTAATATAAAATGCTTCTGATTCACCTATACCTTACAGTGACCACAAACATTCACCCAACCCATGTCTCTCTCCTACCACTGTCCCAACTTTTTGACCTAACTCATGACTCTTGACAAGGTGGCCTCCACTTGCACGCTCCAGTCTCTCTTCTATTTATTCCTCCGACCACTGATCAAGGCCTAGGCCCCCTCCCACCAATGCTACCAGCAAACTCTAATAACAAACTATAAAAAGACACTTTCTAGCTCTTACATGGCTTATCCTGCTGAAGCACTTCCTACAACTCACTTCCCCTCCTGAAATTCTGGCTCACCTTTATGACTCCCCTCATAGATGTTTGCCTCCATCCTTTTGCCAACACCTATTCAGTACAGGCAGTCCTCCAGTTACGTTGGACTTGACATTCATCCTTTCATGGTTATATTGCCATCTCCCATGTATGTATGTATGTATGTGTATATATATATATATATATATATATATATATATATATATATATAAAATAAAAAGTTCCGATATTTCGATGTATGTACATATGTGCTTTATGGTGTGTTTTTATTTTATTTTATTTTATTTTATTTTATTTATTTACCACAAATAAAGGTCAGAAATTTTTATCTTTCTCTTAAATGTTTTTACTGTTTCACTTCATTACTGCTGTCTATGTGCTCCATGTGAGTGACATAGGTGCTTATGTAGGTGGGTTACAACTTACTGCGAAAATCACTTAACTTTGTGCTGTAGGGACAGATCTCCGACATAATCCAAGAACCTACTATATTCCACACTGGTACTGTTTTTTGTTTGACCAAACTTTCCTGAATCATTATAATATTACTAGAGGTCGACCAGCCCCAACCCCTCCCCTGCTGCTGGTCACTGCCACCCCATCCCCCACCAGTCATTCCACCGTTCGATTGATTTGCATATTACACTTTTATTGTATAGGATAGTAAAGAAAAATCTATTTAATTTTTACTACAAGCCAATCCTGTTATGTATACATTCTATGGTTCACAGTCACACTATGACTGAAATATGTGCCATCTCCACATTCTGAATTAGGAAATTGAAAAAAGTAAAGAAAAGGTAACTTGCCCTAGTAACCAGTATAACTAGGATTTAAACCCAGATAGCAGAGTTCATACTCTTAACTACTATCCTGTACTGATCCCTTAAATCAGGGATGGGGAACCGTTTTCTGCAAAGGGCCATTTAGATATTTATAATATTATTTGTAGCCCATACAAAATTACCAACTTAAAAATTAAGTGCCCACTATAAAAATTAGCCTTCTATATTAACTTACCCCTAATGCCTTGGCAGGGACAGACCACAAATGATTTCATGGGCCTTACTGAGCCTCAGGCCTGGCGTTCCCCACTCCTGCCTTAAATGATGTTGGTCAAGGTTCCCTCTGAATCCACAGACATTACCTTAGTGATACCATCCCCATTCCAGTACATATATACAGTCAATCCCTAAATCTATTTTTCTACTTCACTGCTTACTCCCAGCTCAAGATCCACATATCTGACTGCCTGCTAAACACCTCCAAACCAAACTCATCCTGTTTGACCTTCCTCTCAATCTGCTTTATTCACAGTTTTCTTCACTTGCAGAAGGTACCACCATGCACCCACTCATCTAACCCAGAGATAATGATTTCACCCTTCTCCCCTCCCATTTCTCTGCCTCCCACACCCAAACAATCAGCAAGCTCATGAGTCCAGCTTCTTCTTCTCCAACATAGTTCAGATCCTGATTTCTTGTCACAAAGTAGGCCTCTTTGCACAATCGCCAGAGTGACTTCTAAAAACACCAGCTCTTCTCCTCATGGCTCCATTGCCAATACCTCTAATGACTCCTCATTTCTTCAGGATAAAATTTCCTCATGATGTCTTCTTGATAGGTCAGGGCTATTTCTCAAGCCTTGTTCCACATTATACTCTACTCCCCATAACCCTAAACAGAGCAATCTTGTTCTCTAGCCCCCCAAACCTTTACACATGTGTCCCCTCTTCCTAAAACGTATTTTATCACCATTCTTCCCCTTGCCACTCGCCTATCTTCTTTGGTCCACCCTCACTATACTGCAGCTTCTATGTCCAAAGAGTTATCCACCCACCCATGTGCTCCTATAGAGCCCCTAAAGCTCACTTCTCCCTGTACCCACCATACTACATTGTAATCACCTTTTTTTATTCTTTTTCATCATTAGATTGAACTTCTCTGAATATAGAAAGTACATCCTACACCTCTTTGCATTAAATAAGCATCCAATACAGTCACACACAAAATAGGTGCTCAATAAATCTTTATCAAATGAACTAGCTATGAAAACACAGCTCTTGGAAGATGGTTCTGCCCCCCCTCCTAAATTAAGTAGGCTGATGTGTCCAGTCAGAGAAACTTATGGCTTTAAGTCACATTAACTCCAGCCAGGGAATATATACTTGTTTCCATTCAAAACCTCCTGGACTTATTACTCTCATTATTGATCCTTTCTTATTTTTTTTTAAATCACTTTAAAATACTTTAAAAGGTTTCATCTAAGTAGAGGAGAATAATGAGAGCTCTTTGGCATGAAGACAAGTAAAATACACCATTGCCTCATTGATACAGCATCATTAAGAAATGGGCTGAATCCCATAAAATAATTGCCTGAGTAAATACGTATTTCTCCTGAAGACATCAAACATTTTATTTATCCTTTCTGGGAGAAAATATTCTCAAATATATTATACATTTTTCTACTTTTATAATCAAATTATATTTAAAAGTATGCTCACAGCACAGTAATTGAAGTGATTTTAAAAAGTGAAGCTTTTTTTAAAGATAAACATCCATTTTATTTATATTGTATAGCATTTCCAAAGTGTAAACAGTAGATATCTCTGGTGAAAGATCATGAAAGGTTCTTATTTTGCTATTGTATTTCATCTCTATATTCTAATAGTTCTACAATAAAATGTATAAACTATACAATAAAAATAGAAATTTGTATAAATTGAATTTAACATTTTCTTGACAAAATAAATCTATCCTCATCATCAAATTCCATATTTATTGATACACTTAGGAGCTAATGACATGAACAAGACTCCTTTCCCTAACCAATCTAGAATATAATGCTTTCAGGATTCTTGGGATTATATTTTAGTTTTTTTCAGCCCCTCTCACTATCAATATATAAATATCTTCTCTTCTGCTGTCAATTCCTACTTCTAGGTGTTCCCTTGTCCTGTCTGCAAGTACACTGTTTATAAATATGCTAAAGTCATCTGAAAAAATGTGGTGACCTTGATGTGTAAAGTCCAGTATTGTTTGACTTTGTGACACCTGTTTGAATTTTTTTTTAATCTTTCTTGTTGAAAGTATTACATAGGTCCTCCTCCCTCTCCTCCCCTCTCTCCGCATAGACTTCTTCTGCCCACTCTTCTACTCTCCCCACCCAGGCCCTCACCACCCCATTATCTGTGTCTATGGGTTATGCATCATATATATATACAAGTTCATCTCTTCCCACTCACCCACCCTTCCCTGCCTTCCCTCTAAGGTTCAACAGTTTGTTCATGCTTCTGTGACTCTGGGTCTATTTTTTAATCTTTATGTACTGTAATGGTTAGGAATATTTTTAAGCTTTGGAATGTGTAGCTCTGCTTAAAGATCCAGCGCAATTAGCTACAAGATCCTGGACAAGCTACTCAATTTTCTGAGCCTCAGTTTTCTCATCTGTGAATAGGAGCAGCAATAACAATTGCATAGGGTTGTTATTAATACTAAGTGGAATAATGAAGTAAAGCAGCTATTTTTAACATGTGTGCTACAATAATTTTTAAAACATGCAATATATGACTATTTAGGCAGGGCACTGACCTCTTTTCTCTTAGATTGTCAAATAAAACAGTGACAACAGCCAACACAACAATGGCCATCCGGTGGAATGAATAAAAAGTATACCTATTTTTTGTAAGATCAGTAAAGTAATTGAAGTTGATATATTTTTGGCATGCTGCAGAATTTTAGTAATTAATATGTGCCATGAGATGAAAAAGTTTGAAAAATAATGGAAGTACTTCAGCAGAGAGTATTAAATAATTGCAATTACCCAATAAGTGTTAGCTGTTGTCATTTATGTTATTATTATGTTTTACTTCTTGATTTTCGATTATTTGCAAAGAATATAGGCTGCCAGATGGCTAAATTCTAGGTAAGCAAAATATTTCTATATGTAATCAACTATTTACAGAACCAAGAGTCATCATAAAAGCTATGTCTGGTTGATCTCACCCTTAAGAGTAGAAAAAAAGGTGATAAGCTTGTGGAAGTATTTAGCAAGTTACAGCACATCTAAGATCCAATAAATTAAACACAACACTGTAGCTCAGAATCACTAATGATAAAGTCCAAAGAAGCCATGTCTATGGCCTACTTATTCCTGAATGTGTTTATTTCCATTCACCTGGAGCCAGGTTACAAGCCTGGAGTTCCTATGATATAGTTAGCGCTTCCCCCCGCTGCTCTGGGTGCTGTAGGAACCCTTATTTTTTTGTTGTTGCTGTTGGATATCACTGGAATAAATAATGGCAATGCAGACAGAGAGTACATTATGACACATTTTACTGAAAACAAATGAACTATAAAGAACATTATCAGAAATAAGGTTTGAAGACACCGGTGGCCTCAAGAGTGGTCATACAAAGTCATCTTCAAACATTCTGGTCAGTAACATTACAAACCCAAAAACTGTTTCACAAGCAAATAGAAATTTTAGATGTTTTTTTTTTGTTTGTTTCTTTGTTTTTGTTTTTAAGAAAAAGTAATAGATGTGTATTATAGAAAGGTTGGCAAAAACTGAGAACTACAGACTGAAGTATAAAAATTACCCATAATTCACCACCAAGAGATAAAAACTATTAAAACATTATGATGCATTTCCCTCCTTTTGTGCTTAATGCCTTTATATTTGTGCATTTATATATAAAATCATGCTGTTATAGGCATTTGTATCCTGCTTATTTCTTTACTTATTATAATGTAAGCATTATATAGAGCATTAAAATTCTCTGTAAACATATTTTTAATAGCTGCATAAATGTTCCATTGTAAGAATATACCATAATTTACCTAACTGCTTATTCATTGTTGGATATTTAGACTGTTTCCAATTTTTTTTTTTTTTTTTTTTTTTTTTTTTGCTAACACGCAGAAATTTCAAAGATGGTTTTCAAGAGAAAACAAGTTTTATTTCTTAGGCAAATGAAGTACACAATGAAACAGACAGTGATAATATGTTAGTGTAATAGATTCACTGCTAGCCTCAGGTTCAATCAGAATAGGCATTTATCTTTCCTTCAAGCAATAATTCATTTTAATTCAGACCTGCCTTTCCTCGCTGCTTCCTCGCAAATATGTTTTCCGTCTCACACAATTACAAAGACTCAGCCACAAAGCTCACTTTTTTGACAGGTGGCATTTAATTTGTCTGTGGGTCAAAAGCCCTACTATCTCTAGTTGCCACACTGAACAGAGAGGCAGAAAGCCTCCCTTGCAATTCTGCCCATGTGCAGCCCTCCCCCTTGGGAGAATGTTTACCTCTTCACCAAGTTCAATTCCTGCCCAGACTGTCAGATGCCAAAGTACCTTCTGTGGGCTCCCGGTTTCCTTTAGAATTAACGTTTGTTTTCAGGTCCGTGGGATCTCTTAATGTGACGATTTCCATGGGGACCAGACTCCACACCAAGGGACTCTTCTCCCATTTCCTTCAGAATAGACCTCTTTCCTGCTACATGCCAGAAACATAAAGGCCCCACCCATGCCATTAGATGCAGAGCTTAAATTCTGAGATAATTACAGTAGTCACAGCAAGAAGCAAAGTCTTGGGGAGGCCATTAATAATGCAACATGTGGCCATGTAGATTCCACATACGAGAGAGAATATGAAAGCATATTTAATATGAATTGTGCTAAATACAGCAAAATGAGTTAGGAATTTCAGTTGACTTCTCCTTGGAAACTAATCGCTTACCAGTTGCAACAGCTCTAGGTCCATAACAAATGCAATCTGAAAAATATAACAGCTTGTGGGATCCAAATAGGGGCTTCCCCAAACAAAATGAAACTTTGTTTGGGGAGGGGGGCAATAACATAGGAGAGTTTGTGAGACAGAGGAGAGCAAATGTACTTCAAAGTCTACTTCTATTCATATTTAATCTGGTACCAGGGGATCCAGCAGATGATCCTAATCAGACCATCTTAGCCTGCAAACCACAAGCACACTCTCTGGAACTGGACATCATAAAAAATAACCATGAGTAGGATCATTACAAGTTTTATCATACTTCACAAAGAATAAAATTGTAATGAATAAAATACCTTAATTGCAGAAATGGATTTTTCCTCTGATCACTGTTCCTATATAATGGCTTTTCAACATTTTAGGCATAGTATCACTGGACAGTGTTTGCTGTTCAGGGGGAATAAATAACAGAAAGCTCTTGCCATGTTGCCAAGCATGGAGAGCCTGTTCAATGAATATCAAATATCAACTGATTTTGTTTCTTCTGTACAGAAGCATAACTCGTTTCCATGCATTACTCTTAGTGGATCATCTAAGCTCTATTCTCTGATTATGATGAAAACTTTTTAAATAATAAAATCTGATTTTTTTTACTTTTGACAAGGTAGGTTGTAAAGTGTTGGGATTTCAAATTTTTAAAATCCAGTAATATCAATATTATGATAAAGCTCTTGTGTTATTTTTTGAAAGTACAGAAAGCTGAGCTTTTCTTGCTTTAAACTAACCAACATCCAAAATTTAAACAAACAAAAATAACGTGGTACTTTTTCTTAAAGGCAATTCTTCATCTTATAAAAGAATTCTGCTTAAACTACCACTTGGCAATTAGTATATTTTTCAACTATAATATTTATAAAAACAGCTTAGAAGAATCTAAATTCCCTGGGGCCAGAATGTTTGGAAATTTGAAATGTTTCAGATTTAAGAAAGGCAATGTGGCACATACGTCCCCAGAAGTGTCTAAAAAGTTACATACTAATCAAACACATTAATATTCTTCAGGAAAACTTAAGCCTTTTCATACTGAATCAAATAAATAAAGTCTATAATTAGACTCCTGTCAGCTGGGTGTAGGTTTTGCCACTAAATTAGTTTGTGACAAAAAACAATAAGGAAAGGTACCTGCCAGTGTTTAGAACTTGTCTAATTTCAGACTGATGGATAAAGGATTATTAAACTACTTTTTTTTTTCATTTGTACACACACTGTCAAGTAAACTAGTCTGCTGTGTAAATTTAAGAAGTGAAAATAATTCAAGAAATAAAAAAGATAGCTTATATGCTGATATCATAAAGACAAGACACTACTGAAAATGAAAAAATAACTTTAATGAAAATCACAAAACAAATAAGAGTTGTTAAAATTAATGTATGTATCTCTTAAAACTGAAGGATTTCAAGTCTCTTTTATTGACTTGGTCTATAAAAGTGCCATCTTGGCATAAGACACCTTAACATCTACGCTAAACGGCTCTTTACTACCACTAACCAAAATCCTCTGGCTGTAAGTCCAAAACCACATTTTTTAAAGGCAAAGTTCTTGAAAACTGAATGCACAGCATGAATAAAGCCCATAGGAGGCACTTACAGAAACTCACAACCACATAAACATAGGTTACCTCCTTCTTCAGGTTTACAAATGCACAGAAATTACATGCTAAAAAGGATAAGTGAACACATATTCCCAGTTATTACTGTTTTTGTGAAATCTGGGTCCTATTATCATGCCAAATCCCAGCATTAAGAACAGATCCCTAACACCCCAAATAACAATTTATACTAAGACTAGAGGCCTGATGCACGGGATTCGTGCACTGGTGGGTGGTGTAGCCTGCGGGGATCAGCCAGCTGTGTAATTGCTCCTCATTCCAGTCAGCCAAGCAGTGCTCTCACTGTAGGAGCACACTGACCACCAGGGGGCAGCTCCTGCATTAGCATCTGCCCCCTGGTGGTCAGTGTGCATCATAGCGACTGATCTACCCGTTGTTCTGGTGGTTCCACTGTTCCCTTACTGGGCTTTTATTTTATAGGATGATCTTGGGTCTTCCTGGTTTATAATCCACATTGACGGTGAAATGCCTTTGATCATTTTGATGTTAGTCTACCTCTCTCAAGCTATTTTCCAATTGAAAACCAAATCTCCTCCCTAAAAGGAAATGAAAGGGTTTCATTATTATCCACCAGTTATTTAGAGATAAAAGATCTTTAACTAAATCTTATCAGGGCAGACTTAACCTTGGCTTGAACCAACCAGAAAATCAGTTGGCAGATTTTCCCCTACATTTAAGTACTCAATGCTAAATAATTGTATATAATATTATAAGTCACATTAGGGATATATTTTAAGTCTGGTTAATTCTTCAAGCACTTGTACTTCCTGAATCATACCAAGGTTTGTACAGACAAATGAGGAACTAGAGACCAGAGAGGTTACAGTGTCACACAGCACATTGGTGACACAGCTTGAATAGGAGTTCCCAATACTCATAGATAACTCAAGTTTGAAGCACATTATTTTATCTAAGGGAGAAAATACAGAGAGTGCAGAGATATGGGTTAAAGTGCGATTATCAGTGACTAGTTTTAATTCAATGGATATTTGGCTCACACTTTGACCTCAATGAAATTAAAACTTAGCTGTAAAAGTAATGTGGGTAACTAAAAAGTTGGTAGAAAATGCTCCTCAGGACTTTAGGAGACTCTAGAATTAGATGAGGAAGCAGAGGGAGTTCTCTGGTGGGACTGATATGAGCTATGCAACAACTTACCTGGGAGCATACTTAGCCACTATAAAGAATCCTTCAGTTGTTCAGTGAGCCAAAAATATATTTAGAACCTTTACAACCTTCACTAGGTCATTAGAGTAGACCGTGAACTCCCTGGTCCCTTAAATTTTAATGAACCTGAGCCCTTTAACAGCGGCACAGAGAGCAACTTTAGCAGTGAAACAATTAAAATGTTAATGGGGTTTCTACTGTAAATAGATTTATGAAAGAAGGAGAATGCTGACTGAGTTGTTTCTTGGCCCCAACTTGTTACTGTCAGTTGAATTCAAGCAAAATGCACCTTACAAAAGATGTAAGGCATTCCTTTCCATGGCTGCTGCCTATGTGATTGCTATTTCAAAATTCATTTCAATATTGCGTACAACATGCCGAAAGCCCAATACAAATACAATTATGTTATGACAGAATTAGCCAGTGTGTATTGCTGTGTCTTGAGTTTTTCCTTGTTTTATTTTACATGTGGTATGCTAGTACATTAAAAGGAAAGCCATGTTCATTTTTGCTCATCCTGATACAGGGAGAGTTCAAAAGATAAGAAGTGGTTCTCAGTGTGAGTAGAGCATGCAGTGCATTGGAAAATAAATTTTTGATGTCAAGATGCATTCTCAGAGTATTCATGCTGAGGACAGTTTCTTATCTTTTGACATTTGTAAGCTGGGATAGCCAAATTTTGTGTAAACTCCACAATAAATAAAGAAGCAATACAATTTGACTATTATTTTATTAGCATATGCCTTTGTCTATAAACCAGACTCTCTCTTCATACTCAAAGCACTGTATCTGAATATTAGTGCTTTGGGCTCCAGAAAAAAAGAAAAGAAAAAAAGAAAAAAAAAAGAACAAAGAAAAGAAAAAAAACAACATTCATAATTCGGTTGTCTTTCTCCTAGTCAGAATCCACCACACTAATCATGAAGAGAGTTTTCTTAATAATTCAGAAAAACCAAACTTGCATCTTCTGGGATCACCTCTTTCCTCAAGAGCAAAATCCACTAAAGCTCCAAATCACTGTCAATTCTTAATCAACCATGTCAGTGAGGAGGAACATTAAACACCACTGAAGACTCTCACCTGAAGAGTGACAGAAAACATTTCCTAGATCATAAGTTGACAAGCTACATAATTTACAGCCAAGGAGCTGATGTCTCAGAGTCAGCAGGAAATGCTTTTACTGATTCCAAACATGCCCTCATCACTATCACATAGTTATGAAGCAGATTTCTCTAAAGAAACTGGAGATCTCCAAATATCATGTCATATAAAAATGCCATTTGATTGCATACACAGACAGACATGCAATCAATCCTATAGGAGGGACATGGAAGTATTCATGAAACAGGTGACTTTTGCGTTGTGTCTCAGAGATTGGCCTGGAAGAGATGGATAAAGGAGGAAGTTCACCAAGGGCAAAGGCCCCTCAGCAGGTAAGTGTTGACTCTCTTTGGGAACTCTCATGTATTCTGGTAAGAGCAGAGCTGTAAGTGCATGGAGACAATAATGGCGTTAGTATATCGTTCCCAGAAGATACTGTGCTGCCAAAGCCTTGCCATGCTCCTGTCCTCTTCCTGTAATGAATGCTCTTCTGCTCCCAACCCTCCCTCACCTTCAAATGCCACCGCTCCCATGAAGCTTTTCATGATTTCCTCTCATGAATTTGGTTTGTCATAGCTTTTAAGTTACAGTAATACTTTGGTCTAATAGGGACTTAACTGCCCTACAATAAAAAGCATAGTATTTAATTAAAAGTTCCTGGGGAATGAAGACTTCATCTGACCCATCTTTACAATCTCCACAGAACCAAGAAAAATGTCTTGATTATTATGAGTTGATTGTAAGTTCTGCCCCATTTATAATTCATTCTGCTGTACTAGTACAGCAGGCAGCCCTTTCTCCTGTCATTTCTGGTGATAGGAATAATGAGGCTGAAAATGATGGCAGATACATAGTAAATGTTTAGTCATGCAAGAATGCAGACCACCAGCACATGCAGCCTCTATACAGGAGTTTCCACTTCCTTTCAACATGACCGAAAGTGAGGGCTTCTAGAGTTGAGTTCTCAACTAGAACAAGGTTCTTCCAGTGGGTTTTTTAGAGAACTCAAAGTCAATTATTTTTACAGTAGTGATATTGTCCACTTTCTACATTCCTCTTGCATATTATAGTCCTGAGGTTTCCACAGCAATTGCCACTCCATTTTTCCTTCTTCCCAGCTAGTTTCCTAATATCTTTAAGTACTTTTTCATCTGCCCTCCTCTCATATATTAAAATTTCCCAGGTCTTCTTCTTAAATAATTTTTCCTCCTCACTTTTATATACATTTGTCTTCTGCCACTTCAACATCCAAATGTAGCTCTAGTCTAGACCAATCTCCTGGCCTCAGACCCTTATGTGGAGTTTCTCTAGAAGGATTCCACCAAATCCCGCAGATGCCTTAGTGCAGGCGTCTTCAAACTACGGCCCGCGGGCCACATGCGGCCCGCAGAGGAGTCTGATCCGGCCAGCCAGGTTTTTTTGGGCAGTGAGCGCAGTCGAGGTGTTATAGTAGGAATTAGTAGTTCATATAGTCCGGCCCTCCAGCTCTCTGAGGGACCGTGATCTGGCCCCCACTTTAAAAAGTTTGAGGACCCCTGCGTGCCCTGTGGTCACTGCCAAGCTCACCTTCTCCTTTCCCAAAGCTCCTCCTTCTCCATTACCCAGGAGACACGTCAAATATTTTCTCTTCCTGGCTTTCACACATTTATCAACTCCTCTTAATATCAAAATTCCAAATCTGTTCCTTCCTTTAATTTCAGCACTCTTTCTTTATTTTTTACATTCAAACCACTTCTCCTTCGCTTACTAAAAGAATCTTCTAATTGAGTCTTTACTCTGGTTTCTTCACTCTCCAGCCCATTCTTCACTCAAATCACAAATCTGATTTAGCCATTCCCATTTTCAGTCATTCACTTCCTCCTGTCTCCTCATTAGTCCCCTGCAATATCCAAAGTTCTAGGATCCTTCCTGAGACATTCCCTCTGAGCTGCCCTACTATGGCCCCTTTCATAAACTTCCATCCAAACATACCATTAAGAAAATGCTTAGAGAAAAAGATGACAGGGGCAAAACAGCAGTGAGAAAGAGAGCGTGAGTGAGGAAGTGAAAGGTAGTGTGTGGAAATGTGAGGATGTGTGTGTGTGTGTGTGTGTGTGCGTGTGTGTGTGTGTGTGACAGTTTATATTCCGCAAGATTTTGGGGGCTGGTGGACCAGGCTCTCTTAGATGGGGAGCCCCTGATACTGCTGCAAGCACTCCTTGGCCGCTGGTGTTGGTACAGAAACCACACCATCTTGAAGGGCAGAGCTACTGTGACTAGGAGCCCAGGCTCATCTCTACCCAGACTGACCTCAGAAACCACCTAGTACCCTACAGCCACTCCAGCCAAAGACCTGCTACTGCAGCTACAGACATATGGACACTGGGACTCCAGCCTCCACCCCACTTGCCACAGGCTCCTATGAGTCTCAGAGTGTGTGACACTCACCCACCCCCGCAGACCTGCGACTGCAGCTACAGGCATCATATGCTCCGTGCCTAAGCTCTCCAGTGATAGCAAAAATGGGAAGACAAAGAAACAACCCCCAAAGAAAAGAAAAGGAGGAATCACAAGAAAAGAAACTAAATGAAGCAGAGGCATGAAATATGTCAGAAAAAGAATTCAGAGTAAGGGTCACATAGTTCATAAACTGAGGAAATGAGAAAAATCAACTTAAATGTGAATCAAGAGGAAATAAAAAAATTATAGAGGTATATTTAAAAATTTGATGTAAGGTTTTAACAGTAGACTGACTAGAAGAAGCAGAGGACCAAATTAGTGCGATAAAAGACAGGGCAGGAAAATACACCCAACCTCAACCGGAATTGGAGAAAAAAATTAGAAAGCATGAGGAAAGCCTAAGGGAGCTTTGGAATAGCATTAAAGGAAGACCCATATGTATAATAAGGGTACCAGAAGGACAAGAAGAGGATCAAGGATTAGAAAATCTATTTGAAGAAATAATGACAGGAAACTTTCTTGATTTGGGGAAGAAAAACTCACACAAGCACCGAGAGTCCCAAACAAGATAGAACCCAAAGACCTACACCAAGGCACATCATAATTACAATGGCATACATTCATGACAAAGAGAATAAGGTTGCAAGAGAGAAACTACAAAGGATTTCACATTAAATTATCAAATGATTTCTCAACAGAAGCATATAAGGCCAGAAGGGAATGGAATGAAGTATAAAAAAGTGATGCATAAAAAAGGGACTGAGTACCAAGAATACTCTATCAAGCAAAGTTATCATTCAAAATTGAAGGGGATATGTGGATCTTCACAGGCAAATAAAGTGTAAGGAAGTGTATCACTACAAAGCCAGCAATGTAAGAAATGCTAAAGGGACTGTTATAAAAAAAAGAAATAGAAAGGGAAAAAGAAACATAGGCATAAAGGACAAAAGTGCCTACAAACAAGTACCTATCCTATATAATAAAGGCTAATATGCAAATCAACCAAACAGCAGAATAACCAGTCACTATGACACGCACTGACCACCAGGGGGTAGATGACCAATGAAGGAGCTGACCCCTGGTGGTCAGTGCACTCCCACAAGGGGAGCACTGTTCAGCCAGAAGCTGGGCTCATGGCTGGTGAGCATAGTGGCAGTAGCGGGATCCTCTCCCACCTCTGCAGCAGTGCCAAGGATGTCTTACTGACAGCTTAAGCCCTCAGTCAGCAGTCAGACATCCCCAAGAGTTCCCAGACTACACGAGGACACAGGCTGGGCTGAGTGACCCTCACCCGAGTGCACAAATTTCATGCACTGAGCCTTTAGTCAATAATAACCTTAAACTTAAATTGACTAAATGCTCCAAACAATACATAGAGTGGCTGAATGGAAAAGAAAACATGATGCGTATATATATATAGTCTGTCTATAAGAGACCCTCCCTAGAACAAGGGACTCACAAGACTGAAAAAGAAGGGATAAAAATATATTTTTCAGGCAAATGGAAATGAAAAAAAAAAAAAAAAAAAAGAGCTGGAGTAGCAATACTTTTATCTGACACAATAGACCTCAAAGTGAAGGCCATAATAAGATAAGGAAGGCCACTTCATAATACTAGAGGGATCCATACAACAAGAGGATATAACTGATAAATATATATGCACACAATACAGGAGCACCCAAATACATAAAGCATTTCTGGAAGATATCAAGGGAGAGATCGATAGCCATACAATCATAGTAGGGATCTTTAATACCCCTGACAACACTGGATAAATCCTCTAGTTAAAAATTCAGCAAAAAAACAGCAATCCTAAATGACTCACTAAATCAGATAGACTTAATTGATATATTCAGAACATTTCACCCCAAACTACAGAATATACATTCTTCTCAAATGCACATGAGACATTTTCAAAAATAGACCATATATTGGGTCACAGACAAAGTCTCTTCAAATTCAAGAAGACTGAAATCATATCAAGCACTTTTTCAGATCACAATGGCATAATATTAGAAATGAACTACAAAAATTCAAACACTTGAAGGCTAAATAGCATGTTAATAAACAACTAGCAACCCAATGCATGAAAATCTGTTCAAGAATAGTGCATTTTTCCCCGGCTGCCAGCACTGACTTCCCTCTGGCACCTGGGACCTGAGCTGTCCTCTGGCCCCTCCAACAGGCACCTGGAATCTGTGCAATGTTTTTCTGGCTCCACTGGCAGGCACCCAGAACCCAGGACCCGGACAGCTTTACTCTATCCCTAGAATGACTCTTGGAAGGATGTCCAGTCTAATTAACAAATCACCTTTTTATTATTATAGATTATTATGTTACCAAAGACATCAATAAATAAATAAATAAATAAATAAATAAATAAATAACCATCCTGGAAACAAATGTCAGTTAAAACACAGCAATCCAAAATCTATAGGATACAGTAAAAGCAATCCTGAGAGGGAACTGCATAGCATTACCGCCTACCTCAAAAAAAACAAGAAAAGGTGGTAATAAATTATCTAACTCTACATCTTAAAGAATTAGAAAGAGAGCAACAAGAAAAGCCCAAACTTCACAGAAGGAAGGAAATAATAAAGATCAAAAGGAAATAAATGATATAGAGATCCCCCCAAAAATATAAATAAACACATACAAAAGTTCAATAAAACCAAGCTAGTTCTTTGAAAGGATAAACAAGATTGATGAACCTCTAGCTAGGCTTACCAAGAAGCAAAAAAGAGGACCTGAATTTAAAAAATGAGAAATGAAAGAGCCAAAATAACAACAGACCCCACAAAAATACACAGGATTGTAAAAATTACTATGAACAACTCTATTCCAACAAACTGGTTAACCTAGAATAAATGGACATGTTCCTAAAAAAAATACAACCTTTCAATAAGGAAGAATAAAAAAATCTGAATAGGATGATAACTATGGAGGAAATTGAAGCAGTAATCAAAAAACTTCCAGCAAACAAAAGCCTTGGGCCAGATGGCTTCACAGGGAAGTTTTATCAAACATTCAACGAAGAACTAAAACCTATCCCCTTCAAACTATTCCAAAAAGTCCAAGAGGAAGGAATACTTACAAGCTCTTTCTATGAAGCCAGGATTACCCTAATCAAAGAAACATAAAGATACTACAAAGAAAGAGAATTGCAGGGCAATATGTCTGATGAACATAGATGTTAAAATCCTTTACAAAATTCTAGCAAATTGGATCCAGCATTATATTAGAAAGATCATACTCCATGACCAAGTGGGATCATTCCTAAGATACAAGGATGGTACATCTGCAAATCAATAAATGTGACACATCACATAAATAAATTGATAGATAAAAATCACATAATCATATCAATTAATGCAAAAAAAAGCATTTGACAAAATTCAAAAACACATTCTTGATAAAGACTCTCATAAAAGTAGGAATAAAGGGATCAGAACTCAACATAATAAAACCCTTAATATGATAAACCTACAGCCAATGGGCAAATGCACACTCAATGGGCAAAACTAAAACATTTTTCCCTGAAAACATGAACAAGACAGTGATGCCAACCCTCACCACTCCTATTTGACATAGTACTGGAAGTACTAGCCATAGTGATTAGACAAGAATAAATAAAAGGCATCCAAATTGGAAAATAATAAGTAAAATTGTCATTGTTTGCAGATGACATGTTATAGTATATAGAAAACTCAAAAGACTCCATCAAAAAACTACTAGATTTAATAAATGAATTCAACAATGTAGCAGAATACAAAATTAACACCCAGAAATCTATGGCTTTTTATACACCAATAATGAACTCATAGAAAGAGAAACAAACAAACAAACAAAAATCCCATTTACCATTCCAATGAAAAAATTAAGTTAGCTAGAAATAAACTTAACTAAGGATAAGACCTGTTCTCAAAAAACTACAGGACATTGAAAAAAAGAGATAAGGAAAACATCAACAAATGGAAGAATATACTGTGTTCATGGATTGGTAGAATCAACATCATTAAAATGTCCATACTACCCAAAGCAATCTACAGATTTAATATTATCCCCCATTAAAATACAAAAGGCATATTTCATAAACCTAGGACAAACTCTCCAGAAATTCATATAGAATAACAAAAGACACAGAATAGCCACAGCAATCTTAAGAAAGAAGAACAAAGTTGGAAGGATCACAATACCAGATATAAAACTATATTCTAAAGCCACTGTTCTCAGAACTACCTAAGACTAGCACAAGAACATACATATAGACCAATGGAACAGAACAGAGAACCCAGAAGTCATCAAAAGACATTATGCTCAATTAATATTTGAGAAAGGAGGCAAGAGCATGCAATGTAGTCAAAACAGTCCCTTTAATAAATAGTGTTGGGAAAATTGAACAGATACAGACAAAAAAAAAAAAAAAGAAAAGAAAGAAACTAGATCATCACCTTACACTATACACAAAAATAAACTCTAAATGGATAAAGGACTTAAAAGTAAGATGGGAAACCATAAAAATCTTAGAAGAATCTATAGGCAGCAAAATATCAAACATATTTCCTTAACAATATCTTTACCAATACTGCTCCTAGCACAATGGAAACTAAGGAGAAAATAAATGAGACTATATCAAAATAAAAATAAAACAGCAAAAGTAACTATCAACATAACAACAAGAGAGTCCACTGCATGGGAAAACATAATTGTTATATCCAATAAGAGTCTAATCTCCAAAATTTATATTAAAGGAATATAAATAATCTGATCAAAAATTATCAAAGGACTTTAATAGACATTTTGGAAAGTGGACATACAGAAGGCTAAGAGACATGAAAGCATGACCAAAGTCACTAGTCATCCAAGAGATTTAAATAAAAATGACAATAAGATACCATCTCACACCTGTCAGAATGACTAACAGCAGCAAATCAACAAATGACAAGTGCTGACAAGGATGTGGGAAAAAAGGAACCCTCATGCACTGCTTGTTGGTGGGCATGCAAACTGGTGCAGTCAGTGTTGAAAGCAATATGGAGCTTCCTCAAAAATATTAAAAATGGGACTCCCATTTGACTCAGTAATCCCACTTCTAGGAATATATCCCAAGAAATCAGAAACAGTAATCAGAAAGAATATATGCACTCCTATGTTTATAGCAACACAATCTTCAATAGCTAAGATTTGGAAACAGCCCAAATACTCATCAGCAGATGAATGGATTAAAAAATTGTGGTACATCTATACAATGGAATACTATGCTGCCCTAAAAAAAGAACTCTTACCATTCATGATAGCATGGATGGACATGGATAGTATTATGCTAAACAAAATAAGCCAGTCAAAGTAAGATAAATACCACATGATCTCACTCATTTATGTAATATAATGAACAATATAACTAAAATGGATCCAGAGACTGAGAAGAATCAAATAGACCGTCAAACTTCAGAGAAAAGGCAGGGAAGGGTGGGGGTAGGGGAAGTGAGAGATCAACCAAAGCCCACATATGCATGCATATAAGCATAATCAATGGACACAGACACTAGGGGGTTGAGGGCATGTGCTGGGGAGTGGGGTTGGCCAGGGAGAGGTCAACTGGGGAAAAAGACATATGTAATACTATATGTAATTCTTTAAACAATAATTTTTTTAAGTAAAGAAAATGATTTATGGGCCCAGCCAGCAGGGATCAGTGGTTAAATGTCAACCTATAAACCAAGAGGTCACGGTTCGATTATCATCCAGGGCATATGCCCAGGTTGCGGGTTCAAACCCCAGGATGGGGTGTGCAGGAGGCAGCCAATTGATGATTCTCTTTCATCACTGATGTTTCTCTCTCTCTCCCCTCCTCTCTGAAATCAATAAAAACGAATTTAAAAAATATTTATGGTATTACTAAAGGGCAGATCTTGCCTTTTCTGTTTGCACATGCTCTTCTCACCCACTGGAAACACAACCACAACCATCATCATCTTTACCACCCATCTAATCTCTACTGAAAAAAATTAATTTAAAAACAAAGTCTTGAGAACTTATACTGAGGCCCTGAATTAATTCTTCCCTCCTGCTAGGTTACACCTTCTATCTTGACCAACTCTTTTTGATAGGCTCTGTTCTGTTAATTGGTTTTCCTTCTCCTCCATCCCCCAGATCTATGAGTTAGCTAAAAAACAGAGGATTACCTTATCCTCTCTGTATCCTTGAAAACTAACAAAGTACTTGTCACTGAATAAATATTTGTTTAATGGAAGTTACAAGACAAAAATCAGGCACATCTTACCTAATAAGAGAGAAACATGTAAATTGATCATATCTCTGCTACACTCACAGCCAGAGTGAGTATGCAAATTAACCTAACAAAGATGGTGGTTAATTTGCATACATACCTGGGTCTCAGAAACCTCCTTGGCACCCAGGTCACTCCCAGCTGGCCATCAGGTGGAAGCTTTAGGCTTGGGAAGGGGTTGAGCCTGGGATCGAAGGGAAGGGGGGAAAAAATCAATGGAAACATATCCTCAAGTGAGGATAAAAAGAAAAATAAAGAAAGAAATGTCATATCCTATGAAAAACAGATCTTGAAAATGCTTAAAGAAAGTTGTCATTTTTTCATGGTGAAGGGACTAGAGTCCATGTTGATAAAAATACCTTGACAGCTGTGGTGACTAACAGTGGCTGCATCAGTGGGGTGATGGGGCTGGTGCCTTCCCCTGATCAGCCTGGTCATCTCCTGCAAAGGTAGGTCATCAGTAGGATATCCCCTGAGGGCTCCCAGTATGTGACAGGGGGTAGGCTGGGCTGAAGGACCCCTCCCCAGTGCATGAATTTTGTACATCAGGCCCCTAGTATTAAATAACTAACTTGTTACTTAATAGGTAGACAAAAATCTTTGACACTGTATAGTTCTTGACAAGGAGAAGGGAACTAAAGAAAACATTTTAAAAAGTGCTTGCCCTGGCTTGGTGGCTCAGTAGATTGGAGCATCATCCCATATACCTGAAAGGCTGAGTGTTCGATTTCAGGTCAGGGCACATGTCTAGATTGTGGCTCCAATTCCCGGTTGGGGTGTGTAAGGAAGGCAACCAATCAATGATTGATGATTATGTCTCTCTCTGCCCCCCCCCCCACCTTTTTTCACTCTCTCTCAAATAAATTTTTAAAAATTCTCAGTGAGGACTAAAAAGAAGAAAGATAAAACAAAGTACTCAATAAATGTTTACAAAATTGAATAACGCAGAGAGATAAAATCTTGAATACAATATAGCATTTAAGAGCATAGATTCTGGAGCCAAACAGCCTGGGTTCATGTTCCAGCTTTTACAATTATTAACTATGGAAACTCTCCTGAATTTCATACTCTTATATCAATTATTCCAGAAAACCTTAACATCCCTGAATCTCAATTTCCACATCATGAAATATAGACACTAATATTAAACTGTCTAATGGGTTGTTGTTAGGATTCAATCATTTAAAATATAAAAAGGATTTAAATTGTTCCAGGTACATAATAAGTTCTAGTTAAGAATAAAATTCTGATGTTTGAAATTATTCCATAGGTAATCAATGTTTTTAAGAAAATTATGTTAGTAGGTCTTTGCTTTGATGAAAACTAAATCATATATATATTCTGTATATATGTATATATTCTGTATATAAATAGAAGACTGAGAGAACATGAAAGAGAAATCCAGCCAGGAGATGAATGTAATAGTCTAGGAGTAAAAATAGCATGGCTGGCCTTAAGTGTTGGCAACAAGAAAGAGAACTAATTTAGGAGGCATTTCATTGCTGGTGATTTGGCAAGTGAAAGGAATATAAATCATAATGTATAGTTATTCAATTGTCATATACAAACAGCTTTTCACAATCATCTTACCTAATGACAAAATAAACTGGGAGAAAAGTAACAGCTATAAGATTTCAAAAAGGAAGAAAGGGAAAGATGAGCAAAGTACCTAAGAAGGAGAAAATATAGAGACATAATGAAAATGATAGATGGTCTATAGCAGTGGTCGGCAAACTACGGTTTGCCGCTCTGTTGTCTAATAAGTTTGCCAACCACTGAATTAGACTCTCGATTCCAATAATTACAGACTGTTGTTGTTGTTTGTGATTAAGCCCCTATCCCAGTGGTTGGCAAACCCATTATTCAACAAAGTGACAAACCGTGGCTCAGGAGCTGCATGTGGTTGAGAGCCACAGTTTGCCGACCAGTGGTATGGGCATTTTGAGTCTGAAACCCCTACAGATGATAAACCTATAATTGAAAATACAAGTCTGTAACTCTGAAGAGATTGGCTTAAGTGTACAGATCTGGGTCTCATTAGAATAGAGCATGTGATGAGAGCCAAAGAAAAGACAGAAAAAACAAGTGAAGTGTAAAGGATGGGAAGAGGAATAGAGGCCACTAGAGAATGAGAATTTTAGATGATGCTGAGTGTACAAAGAAAAAGCACAGTGAGAAAAGTAAAAATTAGAAATGGGCACTGATATTGCATGCTACAGGAAAATGAGAGTAAGGTAGGTTCTGGGGAAAAAAAAATCAGCCTCTGAGAAGAAATTGTAGCAGAGGTGGTATACTGCAAAAGATTAAATGATTGGTGATAAGAAAGAAAACAACATCAATGAGCTGTTCTTGAAAAACAGGGTGAAAGAGAAAAGAAGTTAGGTCAAGCCAGATTTGAATATAGACACAGACATACTAAAACATGTAAGAGTAAGAGATGTAAAAAGAGAGATGTGAATACACTGGGGATCTATACTAATAAAAGTATAATATGCTAATTAGACTGGACATCCTTCCAGACAAAGCCAAAATGGTAGGGGCTGCAGCAGAGGTGGTTCGGGATGATCAGGCCAGCAAGAGAGAGCAGTTAAGGGGTGATCAGGCTGACATGCAGGTGAGCAGTTAGGAGCCAGTGGTCCTGGATTGCAAGAGGGTGCAGGCCAGGCTGAGGGACCCTCCCATGCATGAATTTTGTGCACTGGGCCTCTAGTAAAAGAAATAAAACAGTAGAAAGAAATGGTTGGTAATAAAATTTTTAAAAAAATACTGATAGAGAAAAATTTTAAAGATAGAATCCAGAAAAAGAAAAAAAAGAAAAAAAAGAAAAAAACCAAGATGGTGGACTAGGTAAGCACCTAAACTGCCACTTCACACAACAATCTCAAAACAACAACTCAAACACAGAACTGACATCATCCAAAACCACAGGAAAGCTGTCTGAGTGGTAAATCTACAACCAGAAAGAAGGAGAGAAGCTCATGGATCAGGGGAGCCCCAAAGCGCTGAAGTAGGGAGACGCTCATGCACAGAGAAAGGGCTGCCAAGTACCTGGCTGGTGGGAGGGGAAAGGAAGCCTCCAATTGCACTGAACCCCAGCACCAGCCAAAACCCAATGGACCAGGCTCATATGAGTGGAGTCTGGACTGTAAAGAAAGGCAACTGGAAACTCAGAGATTGGGAGACTCCAGGGAACCACAAACTGAGGCAAGCAAGGTCTAGAGTTGCGCGAGTAAGTGTGCACAGAGAGGTCTGACCTTGGAAGTCACCACAGCCTCTCCATAATGGAAGGAGTTGGAAGCTTCTAACTGCACTGAATCCCAGTTCTGACTGCACTAAGCACTGAAACCCAGTTCTGGGCGAGCCCCTGGGGCACCCATGCTCTTACAAGGGGAATCTTGACTGTCAGGCAGAAACTCAGGGGATCTGTAGAAGGCAGAGGGCTGAGGCTCGTGCACAAGGGCAGGACTGACAGGAAGCCAAAACTGTCAACTCAGCTCTGAGACTCCGCACCATCAAAACTGAGCTCAGAGGCGTTTGCAATTTTACAAGTCTGATCCTATAAGACTGTTTCCAATACAGAAGGTATCCTGGTGTAGACACAGCTGATACTCACATCCAATTGGCCTGGAGGTCAATTCCTGCCAGTGATACTAACAACAATCAAGACTTAACTACAACAAGGCTGTACATGCAGTCCACAAAAGGGAGCACCAAGAGTGTCTACCTCAGGTAACTGGGAGGCTGACCCATTGAACCATATAGGACATCCAGCACACAAAGATACTCTGCCAACTCCGGGAAGCAGCGAAAATTCTGAGACAAGGAAACAGATCCCAAACAAAAGAAATGGAGGAGAACAAAAGACTGGATATAGAGTTCAAAACCACAGTTATAAGGTTTTTCAAAAATTTCCTAGAAAAGGCTGATAAATTTAATGAGACTCTTGAGAATATGACAAAAGACTAACTAGAAATTAAAAATACACTGACTGAAATAAAAAATATTATACAAAGACCCAACAGCAGACTAGAGGAACACAAGAATCAAATCAAAGATTTGGAATACAAAGAGGCAAAGAACACTCCTTTGGAGAAGCAAGAAGAGAAGAGAATCCAGAAAGTTGAAGATAATGTAAGTAGCCTCTGGGACAACTTCAGATGTACCAACATCACAATTATGGGGGTGCCAGAAAAGAGAGAGAGCAAGACACTGAAAACCTATTTGAAGAAATAATGTCAGAAAACTTCCCCCACCTAGTGAAAGAAATAGACTTACAAGTCCAGGAAGCGCACAGAACCCCAAACAAAGGAATCCAAAGAGGACCACATCAAGACACATCATAATTAAAATGCCAAGGGCAAAAGACAAAGAAAGAATCTTACAAGCAGCAAGAGAAAAGCAGTTGGTTACCTATAAGGGAGCACCCATACGATTATCAGCTGATTTTTCAACAGAAACTATGCAGGCCAGACGGGAGTGGCAAGAAATATTCAAAGCAATGAATAGCAAGAACCTACAATCAAGATTACTCTACCCAGCAAAGTTATTCAGAATTGAAGGGCAGATAAAAAGCTTCACAGAGAAGACAAAGCTAAAGGAGTTCATCACCACCAAACCAGTATTATATGAAATGCTGAAAGGTATTCTTTAAGAAGAGGAAGAAGAAAAAAAAGTAAAGATAAAAATTATGATCAACAAATACATATATATCAACAAGTGAATCTAAAAATCAAATGAATTAAAAATATGAGGAACAGAATAAACTGGTGAATATAATAGAATCAGGGACAAAGTAAGGAAGTGGACTGATAATTATCAGGGGGAAAGGGATGTGGGGGGTGCGGGAAGAGATTGGACTAAAATCATACACTTATGGATGAGGACAATGGAGGGTGGGGTTAAGAACACAGGGTGAGGTGGGAGCCAGGTGGAAGGGAGCTATGGGGAGGGGAGGAGAAACAATTGTAATAATTTGAGCAATAAAGATTTATTAAATTAAAAAAAAAGATTGAATCTAGAACATACAAGGAAGAAATTACCTTAAAAAAAGAGTGGCACATTTATTCCAATGAGATACAGAAGGAAGAAGTAAAGACACAGAAAAAATACTGAAGCCAAGGACATGGAGCCTGAAAAAGTTCATATAATACAATGTCAAGTTCATCAATAAAGTATGGATTAATGTTGACTGCAAAGGTGAGGATTAGGGCAACAGGAGAGTGTCAACTATTGCTGAATATAAGTAAAAAGACTCAGATTGAGAGAAAGACCAGGAGTCTGGTAATTTCAACATCTAGGAAGAAGAAGTCAAGGACAGAGAGAAACCACAGATAATAGTGATTAGGAACAGGGCTCTGGAATTGGATCAGTGGTTCCCATCATGAGGCACACAACCCACAGGGAGGCAATTTAATAATAAATTATTAACAGTTAATTTTTTGCATTTCTTGTTTTAGGAGCCTCATATATATTATATATTATATGTTGCATATTATATATTATATATTATATATTATGTATTATGTATTATGTACTATGTATCATGTATCATGTATCATGTATCATGAATCATGTATTATATATTATAATATATATATACTGAGTGGCTAGATTATTATGATCTCTATACAGATATTAATCTGGCCACTCAGTGTATATCCTATCTAATCCTATATAATAAAAGGCTAATATGCAAACTGTCCCCTCGACCAGGAGTTCAACCAGCAGGCAGGCCAGCCAACCACCCATGTCCCCTCCCCCTGGTTAGGCTGGCCTGACACCAACCATGCACAAATTTATTCACTGGGTCTCTAATATATATACACACTGAGTGGCCGGATTAGTGTGTGTGTGTGTGTGTGTGTGTGTGTGTATAATCATGACATAGTTATGCATTTCTGTTCTCTAATATTATGTTTTAAAACTTCATTTGCTATTTTTTCATATCACGTCATATTATTTTTTTTAAACAATTTCTTAGTGATTTCTTCCTCAGTACTTCAATTGTCCTTTTGTGTGTGTGTTTCTTCCTCTCTCTTCATGGATGCCATGACCTTAGGAAGCTCGTTTAGACCAAGTTAATGGCCTTTTAGGCTTCCTCCACACGAATAGGAGTTCACTTTTTTTACTAATAAAAATTATATGTCACGGCGGGGAGAAGGGGTGGAGGAGGGCATCAGGATTTTAGAGATGCTTAGGTGGGGCATGTCCACAAAAAGGTTAGGAACCACAGAGTTAGATAGAATGGGTTCCAAGCCCACCCCATCAGTTCTCAGCTATGAAGCTTCTTCAAGGCAAGTTACTTAGCCTCTCTCTGTCCCAGTGTCCTCTTCTGAAAACTAGAGACTATAATTATGACTGTTGTTATGATTAAAGGTATTAATAAACACAAACTGCTGCAAATAATGCCTTGCCCATAGAGAATGTACATCGCCTTCTCTAATTCGCTTTAAGCTCATTTAATGTGGCTGATCTCACAGGAAAGAAAAATACTTTTGAACTAATTTACACCCATGAGTAAGTGACAGATCATAGGCCATGCTTAAATTATTTGTAATTTTAAAGTGTACTAATATTAGCCAGACATCTCTACCTGGCTTAATTTCAGGCTTTATGATAATCAAAGTTAAAAAAAAAAATTTAAATCCCAACATAGTGTGTGGTGCAAGAAACAATTTTCTCAATTTCCTTTTATAATTCTGGTTTATTTTAGCCTCTTGCCTTTCTCAGTTTATCAATTCTTCAAAAACAAAATGCCCACCATCTTGACCATAAGTTTCTGTATCAGCTACAGAAGGCTAAGGATGAACAGTCTCCTTAGAGCTATCTTATATATCAAACTTCCTGTATTGGATACCAGCATTAGGGAATGGATATGAGATGTCCTAATCAGCATAGGAAACTGCTGAGTCACAAAATGGCTATATCTTTTAAAAATTTCCCCCAATGATCAGAGAAATCCAAGTGTCTCAAGTCCCAGAAACTTAAGCTACTGCCTCTGCATTTATGCATGTCTGACTGTGCAACACTTTCATGTTGACTGCTTTCCATCACGTGTATGCAATAATTATGCAAGTGTTTGCAAGAGAACATTATAAAGAATACATTTTTAATGGAGTGTGTTGCAGCCAGTCATTTTCCCTTTCCATTTTCAAAGATCTGGAGGAGAGTTTATTTCCTTCTATTTAATCCTTTAGAAAACATTTGCAGAGTACCATTAACATAAGTAAACTCTTTCAATATCCCTTTATCAAAATGCCATTACCAGTTACAACACTCCGACGCATAATGCCAATGTTATCTTTCCCCAGTCCACAATTCTCAGTTTCAGCCTAGCTCATCCTTTTTATACTTAAACACCTATAGCTATGAGAGAGCTGAGTAATTTCTTAGGAAGAGTCTCTCTGAGGAAGAGATAAAGCAGATAATTCTTAGGAGGAACCATCTTCCTACTGCAGGGCAACTGGCATCCCAACCCCTTCCATACCCAGCACCAAATGCCAAAAAAATCCTGTAGTTTTTACAACATTAAAAAAAAATCCATAGATTTCTTCATACGTAGCAGGTACCAGCCCTTGAAAACCTCTGTCAGTGATTTTTTAAAACCCCAGGTATTCTGAAATGGACCACATTTGTTAAGAACTCCTGCACTGAAATTCAAACTACCTGGACCCAAGTCACAAGACTTCCTGGAGTGTGAGCTTAAACCTTACTATGTCTCTTTAGTCATCATACATGGAGATGATAATAGTGTCTACCTCTACCTCGCAGGGCTTTTTACAAGATAAAATTAAATAATACATGTAAAGGGACTAGACATTTGCCTCGCATCTAAGTACGAATTCAAACGAATTAAGTATTAACTATGATTTCCAATGCCAACTGTTTCCCCGAAAAAAAGACAGTGTGATATTAATGTTTGCTCCCAAAGATGCACTAGGTCTTATTTTCAGGGGATGTCTTATTTTTCTATTGTTAAATGAAAATAAAGGAAATTTATTACCTATATATGGTACAGTAGTACGGTAGTTGTCAACACAAACCAGACAAACTGTGAATCCTACAGTATCAAGAATTTACTCATTTATTCAATGACAATTATGTCACCATCTTCTGGAACATCATCATAACAATCCAATTCCTGAATTTCCTTGTGAATTTCTTGTGACTCCATTTCTTTCAGAATCAGTGGACCAAATCTCTCATGTTTAGCCTTGGGGGGGGGGGACTTATTTTCGGGGGATGCCTTATATTTCACTCAGAAGGAAACCTGTAAGTAGGTCTTATTTTCGGAGGATGTCTTATTTTCGGGAAAACAAAGTAGTAGGTCCTTAGGCACTCTTTGAGGAATGGTGATTTTGTAAGTTTGCCTAACCTTAGTTCCACAAGGTTTCCTCTATGTAATAAGACAAGGTCATCAGACAGATCAATTATCATTCGAGCTGGAGCATCCATTAATAAAAGTTCCTTTAAAAATGAGCTTGCTCTGGAGGAATGTACCATAAATACAACGCATTCCATTTAGGCTGACCTTGATTTAGCTACACAGTCATCTCTTCTTTTCATTTGTCACCCTGGCATCAAAAATCTGTTCAAGTATAAGATTGGCTACAGAGAACCTTTACCTGTGTTAATGACTTGTAAGTGCCAGTCTATACCGTAAGCTGATGCATTCCTATTCATGGTCCTCACCTTATTAGAAGCCTGCTCTCACTGATAATGGACCTCAGAGATACATAAAAATCTCAGGAAAAATTCTAATTTAATAGACAGGCGGTGTGTAGAAGCCAAGTGCTATCCATGGTTGTATTCCACATGCCTGAAATAATTGCAAAGGCATCTGCAGAAACCCAACATAGTCCCTGCTGAGGAAACTATTAATTCTAATGCCAGGGAGGACTAACTACAAATTTGATTGGATTCCTTCCCATCCAGATTTCAGAAAGCACTAAGAGTCATCAGAGTCATCTCAATAACTCCTACATTAAGAGCATCTCTATTAAACACCCAAGAATTTATATTGGTTTTAATATCCAATCTCATCTCACCTGATAAATAAATGAGCTGTCAGTAGCTGTGTCCTTTAAAAAAAAAAAATGCAATGTCATCCTCCCAGCCTTTTCAACGGAAGTATCAATATTGAAATCTGAGATAAAACAGGTCAGCAGTGCAAAAAAAGTGATGTGATATTTCTGTGATTTTCCAGGGCCTCCTGAAGGGTAATTTGGTCCCATGTGCAGGGGTGAATCTGTGGCTCATAAGCCAACCCAGAGTCCACTTTAATAGCGACACTTGTAAAGGTAAGAGCGAGGCTAGCCAACAAGCTTGTTAAGAAGCAGTTTCTAAGAAATGAAGGCTTATGCAAGCACAAGCTATCCAATGTAAATGTGTTTTCTGAGATAAACTGGAGAGGAAAAGTCTAAATCAACCTTCTCGTTCAAAAATAAACAAGACACATCTTATCAATGCAAGAGAAATCACCTACCCAGGAATTCTTTGCATTTCTGCCAAATATATATTTACAAACTATGTAGGCAAGAAGTTCTGTGATGCCACCAACACCCTGGCCGTGTCTCCACATTTATAGTTAGCGCCATTTGAAGTCACCAGGCAGCAAATTGAAGGTGAAGGATGAAATATGAAAATTTACTATTTTTCTTACAAGAAAAAAAAATAAAGTTCTGGGAACATCACAGATGGCTTTGTGTACTTATCTAAACCATTTTTCTGTTATAAAAATGTTAGCATTTCAGAAAATGAAAGATGAAGCAACAAAATAGCAAGGTAACAAAGATGCTAAATGTTCCAAATCCTCTGGTGTCTATCCATGACTGCTCAGAAGAGAAAGGAAAAGCAGAACCAGCTCTGGCTTCTCTCAGACAACTGAAGGATGATCCCCCGGATACTACAGAACTCAGTGCAAACTTCAGCCAGCCAAGGCGACCAGGCAATCGGGAAAGACTTGGACTTCCCCTGAGCTTCAGACTACGCTTGCTACTGTGACCAAGAATTAGTATGTCCTTGCCTTTGCTTGTAATCTGGAAATGAAAGTATGCCCCATCCTCAGAGAATACCTTTCTGCCATCTTCCCACTCCTCCTTTCTCTTCTAAGGAGGCCAGGCACTCATCCTTGACATACTCCTCCCCTAGCTCCTCACTTCAGCAGATGAGCCTGGCTCACTTCTCATCAAACCTGTGGAACAATCCACTCCTTCAGACTCAAAGATACTTCTCTAAACAAACAAACAAACAAATAAATAAATAAAATTGAGAGAAGGAAGGAAGGAAGGAAGGAAGGAAGGAAGGAAGGAAGGAAGGAAGGAAGGAAGGAAGGAAGGAAGGAAGGAAAGAAAGAAGAAAGAAAGAAAGAAAGAAAGAAAGAAAGAAAGAAAGAAAGAAAGAAAGAAAGAAAGAAAGAAAGAAAGAAAGAAAGAAAGAAAGAAAGAAAGAAAGAAAGAGAAAGAAAGAGAGAGAGAAAGAAAGAGAGAGAGAAAGAAAGAGAGAAAGGAAAGACACAAGTACTCCAACTCCTGGACTCTAGAAAGAACATGTCAAGAAACCTCACTGTTCGACATGATTTCATTCAAAACCCTTTCAGAAAGTGGGACTTGTTAGTCAATTACTCTTCCAAATAGCGAATTCACTGAAAAGCACACACACACCCATCCTCGCAGGCACTCGCACAATGTGCACACACCCACACTCCCAAACCTGGGGGTGCTGAGGATGGGAATCATTCAGGCGCTGAGAAAGTATTAATCAGATGAAAAGCACCCAGCCTCCCCCGCCCCTAAACCCCACTATCCAAGCGCTGGGGACCCCGCTTCTGCGCTCTCTGCCCAGGGTCGCCCACAGACCCCCAAGGGATGCCTTCTGCCATTTCCCACCCCTCCGGGAGGGAAAGGATCCCGCCCTACTGTCCACAGGGGTCCGGGGTGGGGCAGAGGCATCTGGGGGGACCACCGCTCTCCCTAAGAGTCCCGGAACGCGCAGGATCCTATTACTTACATGTCTGGCCGGAGCTGCAGAGCGCTGCCCGGAGGCCAGCCGGCAGCCACCCAGGTGCACCACCAGCACCAGAGCCACAGCCGCGGGGTCAGCATCCCCGCGGGGCGGAGCTGCTCCGGGCACCCAGCGGAGCTCCGGGAGCCGCTCCGGCTCCGCCGGTCCGAGCCCGCAGCAGAAGTTGGGCTGGCGGGACAGAAGTTGGTGCGCGGGGCTCCGGAGCCAGGCTGGCGAGGCGGGTCTCCTGGCGGAGGGCTGGGCAGCAGCGGGGCCCCTCCAGGCATCCCGGGCTCCGGAGAGCGCAGGAGGAGTGGTGGCCAGGGTGCAGCCGAGGCGCTGCTTAGGCCACTGGGATCCACGACCCTGCTCCTCCGCGAGTGACGGAAACCCTGCGGACCCCCTCGACCCCGCAGCCCCTGCGGCCTCGGTGCCATGGAAACGCGTTCGCCGCCCTCTGGCCCCGGCTCCTCGGAGCCTTTAAAGAGACAGCCCCGCTGCCAGCTGGGGCCAGGCTGCAGGAGCTGCTGCTGGGCGTCCCCACCAGCTCCTCCTCTCCGCCTGCCCCCCGGGAGCGGGAGGGGGATGGATGCTGGGAGCTGGAGATGCTGCTGGAGACTCAACATGAGGAGCTTTGCTCACTGGTCCCGCCTCACCCTGCTCCTCCTCATCCTCCCCACCCACCACCCCACGCACTTGCCCAGACCCCACCAAAGAGGCGCTGGAGCAATGGCTTTTCCCCCTCCTACACCACCAACCTGCTCCGAACCAAAGCAGCTGTGCGGCAACCACCTCGGAGACCCAAAGGAGGCGGACTTTTCATTCTCTCTGGTTCTGTGCGCCCCCCCAGTCCCGAGAGAGAGAGTCCATCAGAACACAGGCTGGGGTGGGGGAGGCGGGTGTCTGAAGTGGGAACCAAAAGGCAGTTGATTGAGTCAAGTCTCCGGCCAAAAAACAAGAAAAACCCCTACAGTTGCAGGACACATCCCGGGCTCATTCAAAAACCCTCCTTACTCAAAATGGGATGGATAATCTCCCTTCATTTTAGTTGGCCACCACCTCATCCCCTTCAGGCACCAGAGATTTAAGGGAGATTTAACGCTTCACAAACCTACTCCCTCCTTTCCTTCCCTTCAAACCAGCTTCTCTTCCCCCAGGGAGCCAGGGAGCAACCAGTTGGGAGACCCCATAGCCTTTCCAGAAGGGAGCAGCATCTGCTCTGGGTGGGAAGCTCTGGCTGCAGTGCTGGCCAGGCTGGCTGCCTGGGATGCACAGCCAACACCAGCCTCGTGGCCAGCAGCTCCGGCCCACGGCTGTGCCTCTACCCAGAGCCAGCTGCTGTCTGGAAGGCGACACAACTCTGGAGTCTGACCATGAAAATAAAAATCTATGGTGCATCGTGTCCTCCAACAAGGACAGCCCAGGCTCCGAAGCCATATCTTCCGTTTAGCCCTGCAGAAAATGGATAGATCTGCGGTGGGAAAACTTTCTGCTTTGGTTCCCAAACTTACCAAAAATGGCTCTCCAATGACTCCTTCACAGTGAGATAGCACTTAAAGGGATACCACCTGATTTTCTCAGTCCTGGGAGCCCTGAAATAATCTCCCCCAAATGGTCTTCTGGGCTCCTTTTCGCCCTTCACAGTTGAATTAACCATCTGGCTCTTAGTTTCATTCTTCTGAGCTTTTGTTCTCTCTTATTTTCTTTCTGCTTTCCCTGCTACTAAAGAAGCAATGGGGCACTTACAGGAGAGAATGAGGAGCAAAGAAAAAGATGAGGGTGGGATAGAACACTCCAGAATTCTTTAGCGTCTGTGACTTTGCCCTCCTTGATTTGTGGAGTCGGAATTCATGCCACACTGTAGCATCTTCTCTTTTCTTAGGCATACCATGTCTTTTACCTCTTTATTGAAGTGTAACTTTAAGGTGAAAATCATAAATATACAACTAGATGATATCTCTGTCTTTTGAGACATGTCTTTAAGAAAAGAATTTTAGAGCAGGTTGCACAATCGCAATTATTCTTTAAACCTCCTTATTTCATAAAAGAGGGGTTCATTGTCCCTTATTTTCCTAAACCCCAGTTATTCAAGACCCGGACCTCCAATTTCAGAGAGAATGGACTTAGGGGCAGTGCTAACACTGTCACAGAGATGCAGTCGCTTGGCTAATGCTTAATTACTTCTGATGATGAGGGGCCCAGCATGGGTCAAACACATTGATCCTTTTAAAATTTATTTTTAACTCTTAGTTTTAACGTCTCCTAAACCTCTTAAATACTTTTGTTCCTATTCTTCCTCCTCTTTCTCTTCTGCTAAGATGCTAATGACCAAAAAGGCAGGCAGGGCACTGTAGGGAAGGAAAGGAAGAAAGGGGAACTGGATAATTCACAGTAATGGTGGCTCCTGAACGGAGGCAGGGCTGTTTTTTTTCCCCCCATTCTGGGTATAAGCAAATGTAGGTGAAAAGATTAATCCTCTGTATTGATTCAATTTCTAGTTTATTCTTGGATGAAACCTAAAGACACCAGGTTATTTCAATACAGTTGCATCTTAATTGTTTAATGAAAATTTATAGCAGACCCAAAGATGACAGTATAGATTAACTGTACCCTGAAATTCCCTGTGATTCGCTAAGCCTTCCTTTGCTTCTGGGCTAGTTTTAACTCCGCAGGGCTCTATCTTCACCTAATCTCATTCCCTCCTGGAGTGTAAAAAGTTTCTAATCATTTCCTTTCTTTATAGTACAGAAAGCCTTGCATAAATTATAGACCCCCTTCATTACAAGGCTAAATTTTGTGTAAGCTATAGCTGTAAGTCAGAATGGTCTTGAGAGCTAAAGAATAATGAGAAAATGAAGGAATGCATGCAAATTATCCGACTGCATGATTGTTGAGTAAAGGACACCTTGTTTAGGTACAGGGGAAGTGAACCAGTAAATTAAAAGCACAAATTAGAAACATTTCCTTTTATATACGTACATTGATTTTAAAGCGAGGTTCATTCTCAATGAACATTTAAAGTATTTTGGATGTGACAGGTTAAATATGATAAGTGAGAACTTCATAAATGGAGGCTGATTTCAAATTATTCTAGCATGGATAATAATATGAACACAATGCCATGTGAGCAATTATCATGAAATGAAACATACTTTTCTAATGTAAGGATTTAAAATTTTGCCATGTACTGGGAAACCTGAATTTGAATTCAGTTCTCCTTTTGCTGTCTATTCAGATAATTTTAAAATAATTGGAGGTTTGCTTTGATTGTTTGGTTATGCTATACCTCTATAACAGGGAAGCATTCTGAAACCTGTTACTCAGAGTCTTACATATTAAAAGAGTAATGCAGTTTGGTCATTTGGGGATGCTATGTACACAGAAGATGAAGCTAGATACAGACAAAACAATTAATTCAGCATGTATTGCCTAAAGTGAACAACATTTTAAAATGAGCAGTTCAAGAGAATGAGCCTCATACACAAAGAACCAATTTGAAAAATTAAGAGAGAGGGAAGTTCTGTGTTGATGGCATCTCTTGCTCAGACACACATTTCATGGGGGAAAATTAAACATCATGAATTGACTTTTATTTACTTATTTGTTTTTGAATGATCTTTCACACTGCCAGCCTGAACAGGCTCTTAAAAATGGATTTGATATAGTGGACAAATGTTCCCTCTGAGAGGAGTCCAAAGGATTTGGTGGGGCCTCCGGTGGGAATGCCACATGCCACCCCACTCTCTCCAGACCTGCATCAAAGGAGCCATAAATCTAACCAGCTTCCCCCTTGTTAGGAGGCGGCTGGGTAAGCCAATTTCACGCTTTCTGTATGCTGGCTGTAAAAAGGAATACTTACCTATAAAGAAATAGATCAACCAGATGTTCTCAAAATCTCCCTCAGCTGCGGCTTGAAGCTTTGCACTCCCCACATACTTTATCTTCCTGTCTATCTTCTTCTAATTGAGAATGTGTGGATCCATGCAGTTGGACAGGCAGACTGCAGAAGCCTTCCTGCCAGAGCTTTCAGCCCTGCGCGCCTTCTGTACACAAAAACTTCCAGCATCTGTGTGGGAACTGGCCACTTCACTCGGCAGGTGTTGTGGGTTGAAAGAAGAGGAGGTCAGGAAGCAATTCTTCAAAGGACAGCTTCTGTCACTTGAACGTGTAATAAATTGCCATTATAGAAATGTCTACAAGCACTAATGAGCCATGTACATTGAAATCTAGATGTCAGGCAAACACAGAATGAAATTCGCCCAGACCCCAACTGGAATTGTCACACCAAGATGTGAATAATCATTCTCACTTTGGTTTCACCTGCCATTAAGTTTTGCCCCTACAATCCAATAGCTCTCTCTGTGTAAAGGAAAATAATGAATTCAGTATAAACTCCTAAGATAAGTCTCATGATTTATACATCCATCTATACATTTATCTATATTTGTACATTTATCTGTATAATTAATTGCTCAGTAATACACTACTCATTGGCCATAAAGACTTGATCAATCAAATGTGAGTTACAACAGAACTACAATTCCAGAATTACATATATTTATTAGAGCATAATTAGAAGACTAGCCTAGTTACATATTCTTTATTTGAAACTATATTTTGCACAGCTAATTTGTGTGTGTGTAAAAGAAAAACATAATCTTAAATTTAATATCTTAAGAAATTGTAAGCATAGAGTTCAGTAGTGTTGAGTATATTCATGGTGCTGTGCAATAGTTCTTTAGAACTTTCTCATCTTGAAAAACTGAAGCATTATTCCCAATAAACACTAGCCTTGGCAAATACTTCTCCTAATTTCTTTTTTTTAAATATATTTTATTGATTTTTTACAGAGAGGACAGGAGAGGGAAAGAGAGCTAGAAACATCGATGAGAGAGAAACATCGACCAGCTGCCTCCTGCACACCACCCACCGGGGATGTGCCCGCAATCAATGTACATGCCCCTGACTGAAATCGAACCTGGGACCTTTCAGTCCACAGACCAACACTCTATCCACTAAACCAAACCAGTTTCAGCTACTTCTCCTAATTTCTGATTCTATGATTTCGACTAGTTCAGTTGTTTGTGAGTAGAGTAATACATTATTTGTTCTTTTGTGACTGACTTACTTCACTTATGATAATGTCCTAAGGGTTCATTCATGTGTGTAGCATGTGACAAGATTTTCTTCTTTTTAAAGGCTGCATTATATGCCATTGCAAGTATGCATTGAATTTTGTTTATCCATTCATCTGTCAATAGACATTTGGTTTGCTGCCATCTCTTGGTTATTGTGCATATTGCTGCAATTAATATGAGTGTGCAAATATCTCTTCAATATCCTGCTTTGAATATATATATATACATATATATATATATATATATATATATATATATATATATATATTCAGAAATAGTACCCTGGCCAGGTAGTTCAGTTGGTTAGAGAATCAACCTGATAAGCCAAGGTTGTAGGTTCAATCCCTGGTCAGGGCACATAAAATTATATGCATAGCCCATGAATATGGGTGATAGGGAGGTGAAGACATAGAGGGGTGGGTAGAGGCTGGGAATAGGTAGAGAAAGGGGGGATTGGAAATATCTGTAATACGATAAACAATAAAAAAAAATTTAAAAATCACCTATGAGTGCATAAATAAGTGGAACAATAAATTGATGTTCTCTCTCTCTCTCTCTCTCTCTCTCTCTCTCTCTCTCTTTCTCTCTCTCTCTCTCCTGAAATCAATAAATTATCACTTGCTATTACTTTTGCTTAAATATTGGTTCCCCCAAATTTGGCATGGTCTTTTTAAGGTTGACATCTTAATGGGTGTGTGATGATATCTCATTGTGATTTTAATTATATTTCTCTTATGATTAGTGATGTTGAACATATTTTCCTATATATTTGTTGTCTATTTGTATATCTTCTTAAATAATTCTCCATTGAATCCTATGCCTATGTTTTTTTTATTATCATTTGTTTTTTATCGTTGAAGTTTCTTATATATTTCTAGGCATTAACCCCTTATCAGATATATGATTTGCAAATATTTTCTCTTATTCCATAGATTCCCTTTCACTCTGTTGATTGTTTTCTTTGATACACAAAAGTTCTTAAGTTTGATTTAGTTCCATTTGTCTATTTTTTGTTGTTGTTACCTGTGCTTTTGGCCAAAAATAAACTTTTAGCCAAAAATAATCTTAGTGTGCTCTAGAAAGTCAGGAAGACCAGTAGTCATGGAGCACAGTCAGCAACAGGGGGACATTAGAAGTGACAAAACCAAATAAGGAAAAAAAAACAATTGAGTATAAGAACTGTGCTACATATAAGATATACCATGATACAAAGAAAAATAAAGCAATACTATATGTATTTATTTTATTTCACGGATTTGTTCTGTCTTGCATTCTTCTGTCTTACCTTCTCCACCACTTCTCTACCATCAAGCATTAAAACAGCCCTGTATTGTAGTAAACACACAGAAGAAAGCTTTTTGGGCTAATATATCTGCATCGTTTTCATGTCTTGGAATTAGTCTATTACCACATAAATCATTCCCCTCCATTTTCTATCTACTCCACTCCATTTTTCATTTTTCGATGTAATATTTATTATCCCAGTGTCCTAGTCAGTCACATTTAAAATAGCAGTATAAGATTTCAGGTATAAGATTTTACACTTTCTGAAAATGCAAGACTCTTTTATAGAAATTATAATTAAGCTGGCTGGGCAATGTTCTATTATTAGTAAAAATTGTGATTTTTAGAGTTGTGGGTTAATTGCTAATAACTGTATGCAGTGTTTTCCCTAAAGATGTTTTCTATTATAGTAATTAACTGAGCAGCTGGGAGAGCTGACATTAACCATTTGTCTTCACAGTAGCCCTCACTGGGGACTTTCCCAAAACCTTTGCACATGGCTTCATTTGCTAGTTGATGGGTAATGTAAAAGGGAAGCATAAAAAACATAGGATGTTCACAAATTGAATATTCAATTTACAATGATTTTTTCTTCTTGTTAAAAGGATTCTTTCTTAAACATATGATAATAAATTATGAGAAACATAGAATGTCTTTAGATATATGGACTTATTTGGCTTGTTTGTATGTTCATGTTTTCCTTAGTGTCCTCACAGAATGAAATTTTGTCACAGTGATTGTATCAGAAGCCTGAGCTACCCTGAAGACACCACTGGTTTATCTGTTTATAAATTAGATTGGACCACTAAAAGCTGGCTAATACCGAAGAAACCTGTTCGGTAAAGCTGTAGGGGCCATCTTGCCAGATAGCCATATTATTTTTCATGATGCATGAATTCCCATATGATTATTAACTCAGCTCTACCCCTTGATTTTGTCTCCCAGATCTCCCTCTGGGACTCTTGGTGCTTCTTGGTGTGAACTCCTACCTACTGTCTGATGTGGTCCCAATCTCAAGACTATATACGAAATCCAATGTTTGACCTAGGTTCTCCTGACCAAGTCAGCTGTTGCCTGGTCTCCATCTCTGTCAAGTTGTATTCTACAGCATATTTTTGTTTTAAACAGGGAATGTGTGTCATTTAACATATATTTTTTAATTTTGAAAATATATTTTTATTGATTTCAGAGGGGAAGGGAGACAAAGAGAGAGATAGAAACATAAATAATGAGAGAAAATCATTGATTGGTTGCCTCCTGCATGCCCCCTACTGGGGATTAGGCTGCAAGGAGAGCATGTGCCCTGACTGGGAATCAAACTGTGACCTCCTGGTTAATAGGTCGATGCTCAACCACTGAGCCATGCCAACTGGGCATCATTTAACATATATTTAAATGAGATGTCCCAAACCAAAGTAGAAACTAAAAAATATCAAAATAATTAAAAAATAAAACTAAACTTTTAGGTACGTAAGAATTCTTTATCTTTCCTCTGGTTGCATAAAATAATAAATTCACTACTGTTCAGATCCCATTGCTTTTTTTTACCCTATTTTCCATCAGAGGCAAGAATGTTCTTTCTTCTTAAAATTACTCCTTTTTCTTTAAATCCATATAAGTTCTGGGTTTATACTGTCTGGAGGTGTTGGTTGTAGGAGCCTCCATAGAATGAATGCTGTCTAATTTACACTAATTTCACAGAAGCCACACAGATAAGAGCATGCTAGGCCTCTGGCAAATAGTTAGGCCCCAGCTTTCCTTTCCCTCTGAAAAGATACAGGACCCTGACCTTCTATGCATGACTCCTTGGGGCCACTAGCTTGGAGGCTTCACCCATTCAAGACTATGCTCTGAGTCTAAATTTTGCAAGTCTCAACGTTTTACCTCATACTTTAGAAACTGATATGTATCAGGTTTTGAAAGCAAATGAAGCTGTGGTATAATATGAAGGAAACTTTCCACACAAAAATATTTCTACTGGAAATCCCAAAGAGAGCCTGTGCTATCAACTGGAACACCCATGGATATAGGTTGACAAGACAGACTCAGGTAGGACCTAGAATCTGGTGTAGATACCTTTAGGAGAGCAAGTTTCAGTGCAGTTATAAGTAAGAGATCAGGCCTATAAGTGGAAAAACTGTGGTTCTCAGGGTCAGCAAGAGCTTCAAACAAAGGCAAAGCAATGACCTGGTTGCCCTTCTGAGAGAGATGTTGCTCTGACCATTTGGATGTGGACAAGGGAGCTCTGAGGTAGCCTGCCTCTTCCTCAACTTTGACTCCATGGGCTCACTTTCTCTTTACAGCATCCAGACCTAAGTGATGCTATCTGCTAAATTTTTTATATACAGTGCCTTGCAGGGAAATGTTTTAATGAAACCTTTTTGATTTACTGGTCAGTTGAACCAATTTTGGGAAAGCCCTGAAAAACATGAATTAAAATATAAATTGAATTTTTTAAAAATGTCAGTTTGCATATTCCAAAGAAAGATAAGCTCTTCTTAACTTGCCCTGACAATTTTTCCTCATGGCAGACCTCTTCCCAATATACTCCTAGCAACAACTAATATTGGAAAGCTAAACAAACCAAAAATCTGCAACATTTTCTGTCCACCTAAAATTATTTCAAATGATAAAATCTGAGTGAATTGTTTCAAATTCATATCCATGTGTTTTAATTTTATTGTCCACTTCCTCCATCCAATTTTATTTTGAGTTTCTTAATATGGGAAACATGTCTTATACTTATTTATACCATTCAACGTGGCAGGCTTGGGTAAGGTCATGTTGAATGATAAAATCAGTTTAATTAAAACTCAAGTTTTCTTAAGACCAACCTAGAAAACTATGTAACAAAAGAGCTGACTTGTACTGTCATCATTTCCTTGGTTAACAGGGGGAGTGGGGGGGGGGGGGGGGGGAACACAGATAATAGCTATGTCTCTTTTGGCTAAAACACAAACAGCTCCCCCACTTAAGATGAGAACCAAAGACAACAGTCTTGGCATTTGGTGAGTCTTTCATAAGCAAGGAAACACAGGAGGTTTTGCTATAATTCAGGAGCCATTCTTGTCACTGCATTAAAGAGGGTAGAAATTAAGCTACATATATTAAAGCCTGTCTTGGCCCAATTATAGAATGAAAGTGAGGCATCTATGGAGGGGTTCCAGAATAGGTTTCAAATCAGTTTGAATCCAGCTATTTGTTCCTCATTAGGACTTCAGGGGACAGTCAAGAATTACATCTAATTCATTATCTTGTTCTGAAAGCACTACAGTGGCGGCTACACAAATTGAAAGCAGCATTTACACAGGCTAATACCTATGGTATCTTTCTAATTTATCTTCTGGGCATTATCACCTCCCAGTGTACCTCCTTGAAAGTTTGACATGTGGCATGAATTCTTATTTTGCAGAATGTTAGCTATTCGCCCGGAAGAGAACATTGAAGAAAATGGCCCCACATTAAAGTGCTAAGCATGCTACTTGAAATACATTTTAAAAGATTTGAAAATAGCGAGTCTTGTGGCAGAAATCCGGTTATATATAAACTTGCCTTCTGGGCAGTCCATTCTTTCTGGATTGAAGCTGCAGCGTTATTTGCTGAATTCATTGCTTTTTGACTCAGTCACAATGAAACCATTGCCCCCCTTTGTGAAACATTCAAGACCACTGATTTTTTTATTTTCCTTTCCTAAAAAGATAGAGAATTTAAGCAATATGTTTGTCTTTGAGATGAGAAAGTAAATATAACTTGTTGAAATTCAAGATAGGAAAATGTTCCTTTAAGAAACTAGGGAGGATAATACAGAGAGAAATGCTGCCCACATACAGAGTGATTTCTAATAGTTCCTTGGTCTCATTGTCTACTGTCCCCTGATAGATTCTGCATTCACAAAAACCCTGTCTGGGCAGTAAATTGACGGTATAATTTCAGAATATTTTATGTGACTAGACATTAGAAACAGAGTATACTTTATCGACTTCTCAGATCTCAGGTAATGGCACTCCAAGCAACTTGTATTAATGCTTTTTATTGATATAAAATATTTCTTCCAAAAAGTACAAAGCACTAGCTTAAAATTATTTTATTGGGTTTTATAACCACTTAGCAAAACAATATACCTGAGACCTTCATGTTGAGCTGAGATAATACCTTAGGTTTCCTGATTTCTAATCTAGTATTTCAAACATTTCATGGTTAGTTATCCTTTCAGTTTTCAAAAATGCCCCAAATTATCCACTCTATACAAGACTTGAAAAAGGTTATATTTCAGAGAAGATTCTTTTAGAGTATAAGCCATTAAAAAAAATTGAAAAAATCAACTGTATGGGAACTCAAGTGATTTTTTTTTATATAGCTAATGATTTGTCTGTATATTATTCCATCCCAAAGAAGAATAACATGAGGTTAAGAAAAGGTCAGCAAAATAGATGTTTTCCAGTAATTACACAGAATTCCAAAGTTAAGCACACTCTTTACTAATTCAAAATGCTTGACTAATCTTTTAATAACATACAAATTTTACCAGATATTTAAATAGCTAAGGATTAGTCACACTAGGAAATATTTGGGATTATTTTGATACAGATATCAAATGGAAGCAAAGTTCTTTCTTTTGAAAGGCAATTACGCCTTTCTTTCTTATAATATTACTTCTAGTCTCTAACTTAACAACATGCATGCTTAAATTTAAAAATCTGCCTGGTGTGGGCTCAGTGGTTGAGTGTCAATGTATGAACAAGGAAGTCATGGTTTGATGCACATGTCCAGGTTGTAGTCTCCATCCCCAGTTGGGAGTGTGCAGGAAACAGCTAACCAATGATTCTCTTTCATCATAGATGTCTCTCTTTCCCTCTCCCTTCCACTCTGAAATTAATTTAAAAAAATATATTAAAAAAAAAAAAACTACCACCAGATACAATGAAAGTGTCTCAAAGTGAACTGAAAGATCAGACTTTATTCAGGTACAAGGCAAAGGGAGTCTCGGTGGTCCAAAATCAAAGTATGCAAGTTAAGGCCTCAACCACTAACTTGCTCCATAGGTTGTTGAGTTTAATATGATGAGCTATGCCTGTATTCCCCTTCTATGTTTATTTTATTTTATTGTTAATCTTTACTGGAGGACATTTTTTCCATTGATTTTTTTTTAAGAGAAAGAGTGGAAAGGATGGAGGGCGGAGGGAGGGGGAGAGAGAGAGAGAGAGAAATATCAATGTCTCTTTGTACACATAGGAATCAAACCTGCAACCCAGGTACGTGCCCTTGACTGGGAATCAAACTCACCACCCTTCAGTGTGCAGGCTGACATTCTAACCAATGAGCCCACTGGTCTGGGCTCTCTGTTCTTTTTTAAAACATATCTTCCCTTATCTCCCTCTTAATCACTAGGTATTTTGAATATATTTATATCAATGGAGAGGAAAAATCCCTTCCTAAAGATAGCAAGCAGCTGACAGTCAGCAGCTCATTGAAATTTCACAAGGAGCATCTAGCGTGTTCTTTTCTTTGGGTTTTGGTAAGATACATGATACCTTTACCAACACCTGCTGCTGCAATATTGTTTGCTGTTGGAATTAAAAGCTAGAAAAGGAGAACAACATCTCCATTCCATTTAGGCTTAAAGTGCCTCACATCAGCAAAATCATGTGCCATCTCTGCCTTTTCTATGTTCCATACACTCTCTCATGCATTTGGAGCAGCAGTGTGTTTGTTAATAAGCTTACTATTTTCTTCTGTGAAGGGAACCGAAGTGCCATTAACACATATTAAAGTACCATTGATTCCATTAGTGCCAACAAGCACTAAATTCCAATTTCTTTTTAAATAAGCATTAAAACAAATGCAGATGTCCTTTATTAACAAGCAACATGCTGAGCCACCCTTATTGCAATAGTTTAATATATGAGAGGTGTCTTAAAGACCAGTTAGAGTCTTAAGGAGCTGAAACACTGGAACTTGGAGGACAAGTGAAGGAACAAATATGAATTTTCTACATGCACAAGAAGCTTATCCGAAGTGTCATTGTTAGCTCTCAGATTAAAATCATGATCACATTTCACCTCCATCTATTACTGTATTAATGTATTAAAACACATATAATACCACATTAGTGAAGAGACACAAGCTATAGAGTTAATTTATGAATGGGGAGCTAAGCCCAGGAAATGGGTGTGGCTTAAATGGGCTCTTCCTCTGTGGCTTCTGCATGTGGTATACAGGATTAGATAGATATTCCTGCAGGATAGAAAAGCATTTGCAATTGTGAAGCAGTCTCACAGGGAAGATAATTATGTACCAAGGCACTGACCATCCTAGGGAGCTTTTTCATACCAGGAAAACTTAGAAGACTTCAGCAAAAACCTTAGAGCCAAATTTGTGCAAAAAACAAATATGTTTTACCTTTTTGTATTAATCACATTCCTAAGCACTATTTTTATTTCTTTATCCATTTCTTTCTTGTTTTTCATGTTTAAAAAAAAAAAAAACTTATTTCTGGTATAAATTTTGCCATTGATATGTATTCCTTGAAACCTATTTTTAAATTTTTAAAACAAAGATGAAGACAAAAATATGTATGAGAGATATTAGCTTATTTTGTTTTCTGCTGCATTTGCAGGACCTATAACAGTGTCTGATATATAGGAGGCACTCAATACATATCTGTTGAATAAATTAAAAAAAAAAGGTAGATAACAGATAGGTAGATGTATATGGCTAGATGATAGGTAGGTAGATAGGTAGGTAGATAGATGGGTGGGTAGGTAGGTAGATAGATAGATAGATAGATAGATAGATAGATAGATAGATAGATAAGTAGATGCTGGAAGAAAGAAGGAAGGAAAGATGGAAGGGAGGGAGGAGGCCTGTACATTTAGGCAGATGTGCAGGCCCACAACTGGAGATTTTCCCCTACTTTAAGTTTGATGGAATAGAGAACTAGAAGCAGTAGAACACTAGCTGAAATAACTATACAAGCTAATAAGTAGCCTTCTACAGTCCCATGGATTCTAACATAAGACACAAGATTGTCTGAGACAAAGAACTTTATTCCTCACAGCAAAAGCAGTAACAGAAGTAGCAACATATTTGTGCTGGATCCTTAAGCTTCGCATACCACAGAGCTACACAGAGAGCCAGACAGAACCTGAACACAGAGTGGAGGGTGCCACAGGAGAGGAGCCACAAGCTTAGGGAATCCGCTGCTTTTATACCCAGCACTATCATATGGTCTGGAAGAAGAACAGAGGTGTTGTAGGACCTGTGATTCATTACCTATCTTTCTATGATTACCACTTGAAGAATTTCCCTTCCAGAAAGATGACTAAAAAGGGCAAAAATCATAATGAAGGATACATCTGCTTTAGCATGTAGTTTCAGAGATGAAACTGTATTGAATTATGATTAAGAGATAAACTGTGATTGGGAGCTAAAAGATAAATGGAGAAGTGATTGGCCAAATGAAAAAAATAATAGGAAGTTAGTGGCACATTCATCACACAGAATAGCTTCAGACAACTTGGAATATACAGCAATGCCCCCTCCCCCAAAAGTGTCCATTACAGATGGAATAGAATGTTATATAAACATTCTGACAAGAGGTATCATTGGCCTGAAAGGCACAGAGGGTGGAAGACTGGGAATAGAACTGATAGGTTGCTAGTACTTCATTGGAAAACACTGGAGCTAAATTTGTGATCAGTTTGTGGTTTTTCTTTTTCTTTTCTTTTTTTTAATATATATTTTATTGATTTTTTACAGAGAGGAAGGGAGAGGGATAGAGAGTTAGAAACGTCAATGAGAGAGAAACATTGACCAGCTGCCTCCCGCACACCCCCTACCAGGGATGCACCCGCAACCAATGTACATGCTTCTGACCGGAATCGAACCCGGGACCCTCCAGTCCACAGACCAACGCTCTACCACTGAGCCAAACCGGTTTGGGCAGTTTGTGGTTTTTCAAAGGAACGTTTCCATTACAAAAGGATGGGGGAGCAGGAGTAAAGGCTTGGCATCTGCCTCCACCATGAAATGTGCTTTAAGCAAACCTCTCCCTTAGTTCAAATGGGCTTCCTGCTGGGGGTTCCCTGTTAAATCCATCTCTGGGCTCTCACTGTGAGAATGTCAAGGTTCACACCACAGCTTTCCCCTTAAAGGAACTTTGAAAACACTGAGTATATTCTATTTAGGAAAAAAAAAAAAAAAAAAAAAAGAATTGACCATTATATTTGATATTTATTTATTTATTTATTTTATTGATTTCAGAGAGGAAGGGAGGAGAGAGAGATAGAAACATCCATGCTGAGAGAGAATCATTGATTGGCCGCCTCCTGGCACCCCTCACTGGGGATTAAACCCACAACCTGGGCATGTGCCCTGACTGGGAATCAAACCTTGACCTCCTTGTTTATAGGTTAATGCTCAACCACTGGGCCACACCAGCTGGGCCTATTTGGTTTTTACAGGGAGCTACTTTTTGAAGGATTTTGTTTTTGGATAGCAGGGAGATTGGAAATAGGGGGGCACTAAAGAAATTTTAAAAGATCTCTTTGGCAGCTTTGGTTACTTGTGTACCTCCTAAAATTGTAACCTCTTTTGTTTGATATAAAAATCTTAATTTCAATTCACTGCAATATGAGATCATGAAAGCAAAACAGAGATCATTCTCTTTCTTCAGCTGAGCAACAAGCAATAGGGAAAATGAGCTCCTCTATATACTTCCTTGATGTTGTAGTAGTCTATAATTAATTTTTAATTTTTTAATTTTAATTTAATTTTATTTTTAATATTTATTTATTTATTTATTTATTTATTTATTTATTTTTGCTTTTTAAAAAGCCAGAAAGTATAGCTTCATACAGAAATTTAAGTGGAATAACAAACAAACAAATAATTGCTACAAATATCTCAGATTTGGTTTTTGCACAGTCACTTCCAAGATATTTCTGTCAGTGCATTTCTCACTTCCATGAAGCTACATGTGTCATCCATCACTGTAGGTATGGGAGATATTCTAAATGAGTTATAAGGGTTTCATCTGAACTGTGCTTTCTCCTATTCATTGCTGCCACAAGCTTATTAGAATTGCATAAACTAAGCTGTTATTTTGGTTTGAATTTTAAGATTAAAATGACAAATAATGGTATCCAAGACATTCCACAGACACAATTTCATAAACATGTCCATATTTGTTTATAACTTGCTAGATGACTTTGTTCATTTAGCTATAAATAAATAAATCTAATAGTAGAAATTCATAAAAAGGAAGCCAGCACAAGGACAAACATCAGAAACATGAAATTAGGCTTTTTTACTTCACGCATAAGGATGCTTTTCTTTTAAATTGCACTGGAAAAAAAAAAGCCTTGAATGTGTAGACATGGGCCCCAATTCTAATGATAATTCTATCTTGCATGTTTTACTACTTAGCTAAGAGCTACAGGTCTTGAATTATCTTAAAAGTTTCAAGTCATCTTCTTTCAAGCTGTCCTCCAACTAACACATCCAAAGTAGAATGTTCTGTACAATTGGCAAGCACCTTCCAAAAAAAAAATCCATAACATAGCAAAAGGCTGAGCATAGCAAACATTTCTCAGTTATATGCTTTCTTCATTAATTGTTGCTAAGTAACAAGTTCAGATAACTATAATAAACGATCTAAAAGTTTGCTCCATACTTACTTAAGACAAAATAATATTTTATAATGAGGAAAAAAGGAAAAGAACACATCTAATTCTCATAGTAGTCAGAATGGCAAAAAATTGTAGAGGAAAAATTTTCATTTCTTTGCATAAGAAAAGGAGAAGTAGACAAGCTTGCCTAGATGTGACATAGAGAAGTTGATCTCTAGTGACTTAAAGGGCCATTTTTCCTTGCAAGATTATGGAAATAATGCTTATGTATTAGAAAAAGTGGCTGTGATGTAACTGATTTTGTTAATTTCACATGTTTGATGTGAAACATTTATGATTAAGTTTCATCTACAGGATTTATCACTTCTGTTTGCTAGAAACATATTTGCAATGACAATGACTTCTAATGACATGCCTGCGATAGTTTTCTACCTCCTTAGTTTAAGATAATTTCAACTAGCTGGCATGGCTCTGTGGTTGAATGTTGACCTATGAAGCAGGAGGTCATAGTTCCATTCCTGGTCAGGGTACATGCCTGGGTTGTGGGCTCCATCCCCAGTGTGAGGCATGCAGGGGGCAGTAGATCAATGATTCGCTCTCATCATTGATGTTTCCAACTTTCTCTTCCTCTCCCTTCCTCTCTGATATCAATAAAAAATATTGTGTTTTTAAAAAAAGATAATTTCAAGGTTTCCCCTATTTTACAAATTGTCAATATTATTAGAAGAGATCCAAGTATTTGATAAGAGTAATATTTGGAAAGAGGAGAGATTCTTACTTTGGACTCATAATATTGGCTTAAAAGATCTCATCCAACGGGAATCAGCATTGCATTTAGCACATATGAGTTTCTATAAAGTATCTCATATGTCCCTGATAAAATAAAATTATAAGTTTTGTCAAAATAAATTAGAATGAGGCCTTTTTTATTCTCACTTGACTTCAGACAGAGTTGAGACAGCATGGAGGGAACTGGAGAGCATTATGCTAAACAAAATAAGCCAACTAGAGAAAAACAAGAATCACATGATCTCACTCATATGTGGAATCTAATGAACAATAATGAACGTTGAACAAAATAGATCCAGAGACACAGAAGCATGGGACAGACTATGGAATCTCAGAGGGCAGACGGGGTGGGTGCGTAGGTAGGAAGAGATATACATAGACACAGACAATAAGGTGGTGGAGGCCTGGGGCATGGGGGCAGGAGCAGACTATTGTCACCATACATAGTAGATAGTTATTACATTATTGACTATATTCCCTAGGCTGCAATTTACATCTCCATGACTGCTTTGTAACTATCAATCCGTACTTCTCAATCCCTTCACTTTTTCACCTAACCTCCCAAATCCCCAACCCTTCGGCAGCCATCAGTCTGTTCTACGTATCTACAAGTCTATCTCTGTTTTGTTTGTCCATTTACATTGTTCTTTAGATTCCACATATAAGTGAAAGCATATGGTATTTGTCTTTCTCTGGCTAACTTAGCATGATACCCTCTAGGTCTATCCGTGCTGTCACAAATGTTAAGATTTTGTTATTTTTATGGCTAATATTCCACTGTATAGATGTACCACAGCTTTTTTATCCACTTATCTATTGGTGGGCACTTGAGTCTTAACTATGTTCCCCACTTGATAGCCTCAGAGCAAACCCAATGACTCTCAATTTTCTGCTTTCCTGTGGGGGACAAGAGAATGTCTGCATGTTTTCCATGTCACAAGGAACTTTGCATAATTATGTTCTCCTTCTACTTTTGCTCTACCCCAGTTTCAGTGGGTGGCCGAGTACAGCTCTGCTTTCAGATTCCCTCAGAAAATGATTGCCAATCTCCCAGATGTCCTCTTGGGTTTTCAACCCAGAAAAAGGAAGGCATGCAACCATGTCCGACCAATTGCTTCCTCTCATTTCTTAGTTTTTCCTCCTTCCCACGCCCACACAGGGACAGGCTTTACACTTTCTCAGGTTTGTCAAGTGTGTTCCCTCTTATCACATCCCTGATTCTGACCTGTTGTTGGGACTATAGGGTGGATTGGGTGGAAAGATAAAAGCTACTTTTTGATAATATTGTTCATCGAGCATTCCAGAATTCTTCCTCCCATTTCATTACAAATGCCATCACACTGACCATGTGAAATTGTCTTGAGAATAAAATGAGATTGCATAAAAGGTGTTGACAAAATGCAAAGGACCATAAAAAAATGTAAGATAAAATAGTATTATGGTAACTCACAAAAGGAACAATCCATTCAACCCCATTGTCCAATTCCAACATATTTTAATTGAAAACAAATTAATGTATTAAAAGATGTCATACAGTTACAATATATATATATAGAGAAAAAACAACCAAAAGATTGTATCCATCAGTTCTCATCAAATAACATTTGAGAATGAAAGTCTTACAGGTTCTCAATCAGTAGTTCTCAGCCCTGGCTGTACAATAGGATCACTTGGGGAGAATTGAAGTAATACAGATGGCAAGTCCCTATCTTCAAATAAATTAAATTAGAAGGAAATGTTCCTTCTTGAGAAAATGACATTATATAAAAGAAATGAAAGGAGCTATGAGATATTAATTTAAAAAATTAAAATTTTAAAGTTACAGCATCTTTGTAAAATCAGGACTTCCACACAGATCAGTAAACTAAAGTAAAAAAACAAACAAACAAACAAAAAATCTTAGATCACTTAGGCAGTCTACAATCTTAGCTTCAGGGCTGGAGTAGTAAGTGATTTTATATAGATACTGTATCATTTTTAGAGAGAGACACATGAAGACTTTGCCAGACTTGTCCAACAATTTCCTCTGTAGCCCACATTCCACCAAGCCTCTCCAAGACAGGGATGACATTTCCCCAGAATTCGCAGCCTTCTGACGCTTACGTGTCTGCCTCAGTACACACTTCTCTGCCCCTCGCCCAAAGGAAAGCATGACCTCAGAGACATGTGAAGTAGTCCCAGTTCTCCCTCACACTTAGATTGGCCTAAAACATTGGCTGATCAGAAACACAGATGCCTGAGATAGAAATAGTCCTGTCTCCCCGGCTGCCAGGGCTGGAAGATAAGTGGGGTGGAGGCCAGAGCAGCGAAGAAGGTGCTGTTGAAGCCAGTGACCCAGCAGCAAAGTGAATTGTTGCTGCCATTGAAAATGCGTCCAAAAGAGTCGTGAGCTCAGGGGGGAGAAGAAGTTGCGTTTCATCCTCTGACTGTGTCGAGATGGTGGTGACGGCAGCTGTGCTTCCTCCCCTCAGAAAGTCATTTTAGCGTTAGATTTTTCCCCAGGGAGGAAGCAGATGGAGAGATGCTTGACTTGCACATATGGGGCTGCTGCTGGCATTCTTGCTGCTGCTCCTGACCCTGGATTATATGGAGAAATATAGCTTTGGAGCAGACGAGGAATGATTATTCAAGAAACTCTTTTCAGGCCTACTGACCGATAGCCCCAAAGGTGCCCTAACATTTGGGGTTAACTGTATACTCTTTAAAATTCTTCTGAAGATGGTGTCAATGGATTATTGTTTTGTGTAAAATTATGGTACTTTCTTATCCCTTGGTAAATATGAAAAGCATGACAGGTGTAACAGGCAAGATAGCTACAAAGATGAATGATGAACAGAGTTTCTGGCCACTGAGGGGTTTGGTCACATCTTCTGGTACCACAATAAATTGAATTTTAGGCTATGTTTTGTCATAATAACCAACCTTTTTTTCAGACAGAGCACTCCTCATCCTCTCATCATCCTACAGAGAAGATCCTGCTCTGTGTTGGGCATACTACTCAGGAGAGCAACATAATTGGGTGAAACAGCAAAGAAGAAAAAAGAAGTCTTCCTTCTTCACAACTTTGCTTCCAGTGATCTAAGCCTTGAGGACATAGTGCACTCCTATAACGAATGAAACATTGCTTGAAAGATAAAGATTCTCTTTTTATGAGCAGGGAGGAGAGATAAAAGGGGTGAAGATGAGAGCAGAGAGGTAAATGAGAAACAGAAGAAAAAGCCAACTCTATTAAAGCCATGCAAACTGAAAAATATTTTCAGCAAAGGGCAACCATGACATGGCGAAGGCATCCTGGAGATAAAGGGAAGTAGAATTTTCATCCTCAGACCACCAGGCCTATAAAACATTGCATGCTCCCAAGATAACGGTGGCAGTTCCCGCCACTGACAACTGGGTCTATTGAGAATTTCCCTTCCTGAGCAGGCAGCACTTTGTCAAGTGGGCACCCAGCAGTTGACCTCTGTCCCAACCCAGAGAATTTGCTTTCTCTCTATGTGTACCTCACATAGACTTGCCTTTGCTATGTTTCAAAGAATGAGACTGGGCACTAGTACCTAGCAGTGCAATAATGGATTATAGGAAGCCTTCACCCATATTGTTTGGAAATCATTGGGAGAATAAAACAAAAACTGGTCACAATTCTCCCTGAGCAAGGAGACTGGTAAACATATTCCAGTACAGGAGATACAGAGGAATAGATACCACATAGGTAGTGTAGAATGGTAAAGAGTAAGCAGGGACTATCCATGTTTCTGCAACAAGAAAAACAATCGTTTCCTTGGGAAGTGACATTGGTCCCCAGTCTAGAAAGTAGAGGTTTTCCAGGTAGAGAGTCCAGCAAAAACAGCATAGCACTTAGGGAAACATAAGAACCATGAAGTTGTGAAACATAAAACCCAAAGGGGAGAAAATATAGAAGTAGTGGTCCATCACTTCAAAAGCATCAGAAAATCTTAAGAATCTAAAGGACATTTAAAAATAGTGTCTATTATGTTTAGCCATTGAATTTAGCTATCAGCCATTAGATTTAGCCAGAGGAGAGCACTGGTGACCGTGGTCAGAGCAATGACAGCGGATGGTGAGGTTGGAAGATAGATTGTGCTGTCCTGAAGAATGAGCTACAGGAAAGGAAGAGAGTAGGCACATGAAAAGCAGGAGTTCTCAAAGTATGACTTCTAGTCCAGCAGTACCAGTATCACCTAGAAACTTGTTAGAAATACAAATTCTCATACACACACACACACACACACACACACACACACACTAGTCATCAAACCCTTCAAATGACTGATGTTTGCTGGAGTTTGAGAACTACTTGAGATGATGAACTTGAGGTATTTACTTAATAATAATGAGGAGAAATTTTACTTAAGTAAATTAGGGAGAAATTTATATTAAAGAGTATCATGGTAACTAGTGAGATATTTCTTAATGATTTCTATTAGTGATTAAAGAATTTCACCTATTAAATGAGATAAACCCAGGAAGTTCTTAAGAACAGGTGACTAAGGAGTTAAGTCACTGCAAATCAAGACAAGGTGATTCAGGGAATTTCAATATTGCAAGAGTAAAATCTGTTTGATTAAATGCAATCAATTTTTATTTTTTCTGGAAACAAAAATTTGACAGTGTATATCAAGTCTTCTAGGCAAAGTGGAGGAGCAGGGAAAGTGTGGGAGGGTGAGAATTGCTGGCAGAGAAGTAGAAGAGAGGCAGTGGTCAAAATGGAGGAGGGGGCATAAGTGGTGATAAAGCCAAACTAGAAGAAACTAAATGAAGCAAGAACAGATCAGTTGGAGGGCCCTAATCTGTGTCAGGAGGGGGTCCCTTATTCTGATCTGTATCAAGGTCACAACCTTAAGGCACTGGAGCCAACTGAAGTCTACTCTGGATAGCTGGGCTGGCTGTAACTTCATATTGTGAATTCTCTGGCCTCTAGAGTTCTCTGTTCAAATGTCTCTAAGTTTGCCTCAAGAATCTATACTGGATCTTTCCTGGGTCTCACAGATGAGTGGCCGATGGGTGGTTGTTTGCTGGTGGAATGGATTGAACTTGTGGAGGCTGAGGTGTTCACAACATGGATGTGAGACCCTTGGTAGGGCAAGGAAGAACCAGGGATGAAAAGAGAAGAAGCAGGAGCTGAAGAGCAGAGTTATGGAGGTTGGGAAGCTCAGAAGGAAAGAGGAGAATTCTAATTCTAACCTGGCATCTAGGTTATGGCAAAAACATGGTTGTCAAGGTAGGGTGTTAGAATATATTTTAATCAACAATATGTTAATTTCTTATTTATAAAGACTTAGATGATATGCAAGCCTAGAGTTGTAGTCTTGCCCCAGACCCCACACAAGTTAGGGGTGGGCCTGCTAATATTAGGGACATTTAGTAATACATCTTTTGGTTATATCTTTATTACAAATTAGTATGTTGGCCTTATTATTTAAAAATTAACCTCTGGTTGGTTTCCTGGTTTTAAATCACTTCCTCAACATCTAATGAATGGAGTTTTCTTGAGAACTTGAGAATTTGCTCCATACCATAGGACCATATGAAGACAATGGCATCCATAAGCTTTGCCTAAGTGCTGGCATCTTGGATGACTTTGTCTATAAGAAGGATAAGAAAGACCAGAAAAGAGAGACAACCTAAAGGATAAATGAAGCCAGATATAAAGAACTCTTCTTTCTAATTCCTAAAAAAGAAAAATGCCAGCCATTACTCAGTCTCCAAAAAAACCTCAAAAGTTCTGATGCATCAATTTTGAAAAGGCTCTTATCAAGTACTTCATCCCTTACATGAAATTATGGAAAACTAGAACAGAAAGTCAATATATTGCACAAATAGAAAATTATATAGGAAGCATACAAGGAATGCAATGGAATCTACTGAAGCCCTAAAACTTAGGAATATCATACTGAGCCCATTTATTTACTGCTTACCAAAGGTTACTTAAAGTGACCAAAGCTGACAATGCATGTGGGAACTGTGGCACTGTTAAGGCCATCTGCATGTGTAATCCCCATCCCCACCCCACCTCCTGCCTGTGGCAGGTGGTGAAGATCCATGAAGAACCCACTGTCAGAGGCACATTCTCTGAACTCTTTGCCTCTGGGGACTCTCTGAGGCTGTTTTCCATGGGAATTGCTTATTACAAAGGTAGACAATTTTAATACTTTTCAAGGCCAAAAGGAAGTGCTTAGAATGTGTAACATGTCAGAATAGTATGTTGATCTCTGGCACATACAGTTTGAAAACACAAATTTCCCATTTAAGCCAAAAATCACAAGGAATTTTTAGGCCATGGCTCAGTTTCTTCTAGATAAATATTTGAGCCCTATTGGCTGCAGAATGAAGAAATATCATCCATAATTGTTGACTGTGATTTTTAGAAACATCCCAAATATTGTCTACTCCACCCTGTGTCAGTTTCACCTGAGGTAGAAAAGAGAAAGTAGGAAAGAAAAGAAGCAACAAATAGGAAAGGGGAGAAAGTACTGGCAGTATAGAAACACTAGTAATATCTGTCACATGGATATAACACTTCCTTCCTTAATGGATTTTTACATTATGTGCTTGTTACTATTATCCTGGGAAGTTGATTTCGCTACATTCATTTTATTGAAGAAAAAAAATCTGGGCACTTGGTTACATGATTTGTCCAAGATCACACAGAGCAGGTGTAAGAGGTTTGGGCCAGGATCAATGAAATAATTCCCAGTTTTTCAACATAAGGTCAATGATTATATTGATGCTGCTACTGGTGATATTTAACATATTTTCATGGTTTATTATGCTTGGGGATTATAAACATTTAATCTTGTAAATAAATAACATAGGAATAGTCATTGTCTCAATTTCATAGGCATGGGAAGAGAGGCTAAGTAACTTGATTGAATCCTCAGGCAGCAAAGAGTCAAGAAGCCAGAACTGACCAGTTCTTGGCCTTTTGCTCTTTCTTATTAACCCCTTATAAAACTCACCTGCTGGACTCTAACTGGTTTGGCTCAGTGGATAAAGCATCAGTCTGCAGACTGAAGGGTTTCAGGTTCGATTCTGGTCAAGGGCACATACTCTGGCTGAGGGCTTGATCCCCAGTAGGGGGCATGCAGGAGGCAGCTGATCAATGATTCTCATCATTAATTTTTCAATCTCTCTCTACCTTTCTCACTGAAATCAATAAAAATATATTTTAAAAAAGAATAAAGTACTTCTAAACTAAGTTACTTAAAACAACTATTTCATTTTTAAAAATTTACCTGCCTGTCTTTGGTTTTCAAACATTATGAGGGGGGAAAAAAAGTTATGGCTAACTTTGTCTATTATTTCTCTTCAGTGTTCTTTTCTGGTCCTTTTTATTCCACACAAATCAACCTCAAATCCTCTTAAAATAAAAATAAAAAATAGTTTTTTTGGGGTGGATTTGTTCCAAACATCAACCTCTTTACATTCCTTACTAAAATGTCAACCATCCTTCAATTGGTCTACATTAATCCTCCAAAATATTTTCTTTAAGCATTTAAATATTTCATTTTTTTAATATATTTTATTTTTTATTTCATTCTATGTACATACACTCTGAGATATTCATGGAAGTTTGAGTCTGCCAAAATCTATTTAATCTCCTTTCATACACACAGAACCCTGGTTTTGTGATCAGCTAAAATCTGCATTTTTTTTTATTTTTATTTTTTTAGCATTCTCAGGCTGGGATGGCCATCAGGCACAGTTCTGGCTAACAGGAAGTAAGCGTAAGGTGATTGGGAATATCTAGGAGAGTGTTGTTTTCCTGATAAGGATTATCACTCTTTCTCCCTGTGGCTTTATTTTCTTCTACTTGTGTTACTCGGGGAAGACTAGAGAGCAAACATCTGGGATCTATGGGGAGACCATCTGGGGAAAAGTCTCATGCCGAAAACAGAGGAGCAGGAAGAGAAAAAGTCTAGACTCTGATGTCACCACGAGCCACTGTAACAGTCTTGGATGGCTGATCCCTGGTCTATTTTCTGAGAGCAAAATAAACTCTTATTTGGATAATTGACTATGATCTGTTCTATGCAGTTGAAAACAATCTTATCTGACACAGTGTGTTAATGCTGAGATAATAGTGTAAGCTTCCTGATACCACCACAACAAGAACAAATCCAATAGCAACAAGATCAACAGCAATTATATCAGAAGAGTACACAGTGAGGTTTCAGGGGTGTGAGTTTATACTCCAAAAAATGAGAAATCAATGTTCATTCCTATGGGCTTATAGAAAAAAAAAAATGAGAGATTTATTAACAAGAGATATAACAAATAGGAAAAAAAAAAGTCATTAAATAAAAACACAAGTGCAAAGCACAATGCAAAATGCACAAAATGTCTATTTTACTCATGTGCAATTTTTCTATGTATATTTAACTAAAGCAAATATCAATGTGCTAAATTCTCTGGGCAGAACTCTACTTAAAGGCAAAACTGTGAACTTCGAAAATGCCTTCACCGGTGCCCCTAATTTCTTTTTCTTTTTAAAAAAATATATTTTATTGATTTTTACACAGAGAGGAATTGAGACAGATAGAGAGTTAGAAACGTCGATGAGAGAGATACATCGACCAGCTGCCTCTTGCACACCCCCCACTGGGGATGTGCCCACAACCAAGGTACATGCCCTTGACCGGAATCGAACCCGGGAGCTTTCAGTCCGCAGGCCAATACTCTATCCACTGAGCCAAACCAGTTTCGGCTGGTGCCCCTAATTTCTTGCTATCATCCTCTGATATCAAGTTATCCTTAGCACCCCTCAAACCCTCATGACTACTGATGCAGTGCATCGTATGTGTGTTTTCTGGTTCAACCAAGGACAAGTCTGAAAACCCATTTGCCCTGTTTTGCAAACCTTCAGAACCCTGCACTTGGCTGGGAAGGATGTGGGTGTGCTAAAGCACCCTACTAAGTTCATTAGAAAATATGCCTTCTGCTCATAAAACATATCCATGGACACTTAAGATATGTTGGAAGCCAATGACTCTGCAGTGCCAACCCTGTCACCAGGGGACGAAGTCATCACACAGGTGACAGTGTGATGAAGCAGTAGTCCACACTGAGCCTGTCTCGAAGACGGACTTCTTCAGGACACAGTTTCCCTCTCCTGGACTTTTCCTCTTGGGCTCTTCCTGGTTCTCTGGAGCCCACTGTTAATGCCCAAACTCTCTTACTTCGGTTTCTGGCATCGGATCCCACGCTTAGAATCCCAGCAATCTGTACAGTGCAATGTACCATTTTCCACCACCTTCCTCCTGTTATTGCACTTGTTTCTGGAGTCCCTTAGGATACATGGATTTAAAGGCTATTAGAGGACCTTTCATTTCTATTTAATTGAGAGTTACTGGTCAGAGAAGTGTTCTCTGTAATTTTTCACATGGGAGATTAAAAGAAAATCCATACTGTATTTTGCCAGACCTAAGCAGATCTCTGTAATTTCCTTTAACTTTGAGATGTACTTTTTTTTTTTTTTTTCAAACAAACCCCAAACTAAAGGACATCACTGGTCTGGTTTAAATCTCTAACTGGGAAAAGAGTATTTTGCTCTTTTGTGACTCCAGCCTTTATTTTTTCCCCAATTGATGAGTGGAAGAGAAATCTGAAATTAAAGTCTCTACGATGGATGGTTTAAAAAAAAAATCAAATAATTCTAATTTCACATGGTTGTGTTTAATGGCTTTTTATAACTGCAGCTATTTTATCCATTGTTCCCACTTGCTCCTCATGTTAGAGAATGAAATCCAGCATTTGCTAAAATGAGTACCCAATGAACAATTACACTTAATGTGTATTTTCTCTTTCTCTGTGTCATGGTTTATTGGAGTTATGGATTCAGACAGAATCTCTTTGCAAATGTGGACAGCAGAACTGCACTCTGTCTTTTCATGCTGTCATATTTCTTTGTTGATATCTCTGTTTTAAGATGAGCTTGCCCCATGCATCTCCAATTGCCTTTTGTTTTCACGCTGCAGGGAAGACCGGGCTAATCCATATGCCACGATGAAACTTCAGGCCTCTCTGTTTGACAGGTAGCAAGCCTGACAGCAATCTATTGAAAATGCATTTTCGACAGCAATCTATTGAAAATGCATTTTGGACTATCATTTTTCCAGTCTAATTTACTCTTAATAAAATGACTTTGAAGACAAGGGGTCCCCTCTGTGTTGGTTTGCTTCTTTCAGATAATTGCATTTTGAGAAAGACACATTGACAGTTTTCACAAATACGGAACGATGACATTCCCTTGGGAATGGAATAAGATAGCTTCACAATAAATAGCATCTTTTAGCCTAAGTGATCCTGAAGTGCTTTTGGAATTGTGGACCTTCAGATGGCTCCCAGGTTGAGGAAGCAGCCAGACATGCATCCATCAAGACAGTCTATTCACACACACACACACACACACACACACACACCCCACACACCTTTGTAAAACAACAAGATTGATGTACTTTGAGTATATATATGTTACAATTGCAGGCAAAAGTTTTAAAAAGTACATACACACACAATATTACAAAGGTATGTACATGAAATTAAGATTTACCATCAAATTATTTCTTAACATGACTTAAAATATTTTTATTTTTTAATATTATTATTGATTTCAGAGAAAGGAGGGGAGATAGAGAGATAGAAACATCAATGATGAAAGAGAATCATCAATCGGCTAACTCCTGCGTGCCCCCAACTGAAGATGGAGTCTGCAACCCAGGCATGTGCCCTGACCGGGAATCAGACCGTGACCTCCAGGTTCATGGGTCAATGCTCAGCCATTGAGCCACACTAGTTGGGCAATGACTTAATATTTTTAAATTCAGTATATGCTGTGCATTTACCCATAGATGATCTCTTCCCTATCCAAAGAGAAATAATAACAGTTAATGTCTACTGTTCATTTATCCATTTTCCTTCATCCTAGAAAATTCATCAATCACTTACACCTAGATCCTCAAATTTGAAAAAACAACCCCTTACAGATTTTTCCTCAATTGATATGTTGACTAAATTTTGCCCAATATGGACTTGATCATCCAGTAAAAACTGTTAATTTATAAGGTGTGTGGTATTTTTTGAGCCATTAAAATATTACTAAAATGAAACCTCAAAGTTTCTTAAATTGTAACTGTTAATTATGTTAATTTAAGAAAAACTGTCTATTCTGAAATTAGAACATAATAGCAAAAAGATATATTTCATTTCATTTAACTGTTTTAAATATTTAAATGGTCACCCATAGTGTTTTTGCTAAAGCAATAATTAAATTTTGAAACTGAAGAAAAATAATGACATTGTAAAATTAAAGAATAGTTCATTTTACTCTTCTATTTAGCTAGAATGCTGGATGCATAGATTTGTTTTCATTTCTCTTTATTATTTTGATAGAATGAAGCTTTCACATTTCTATTCTTTTTTAAAATATATTTTATTGATTTTAGAGAGGGAGGCAGAGGGAGAGAGAGATAAAAACATCAATGATGAGAGAGAATCATTGACTGCCTGCCTCTTACAGGCCTCCTACTGGGGATAGAGCCTGGAACTCAGGTATGTGCCCGTGGCCCAAATGGAACCTGGGACCCTTCAGTCCGCAGGCTGACACTCTATCCGCTGAACCAAACCAGCTAGGGCTGCATTTTTATTCTTGATGACTTGAGGCTCTGTAGCAAGCAGAGCTTCAGAGCCGAGAAAAAGAGAGTTAAGCAAACACTGAATGAAAATGACAGGGTCCCTGGGAATATTCATATTCTTCATTTTGTAATGTCCATCACAGCCTCTTATCTAAAATCTAAAGAGGAAAAAATAAAAAATGAAGATCTTATTCTGAGGAAGTTCTCTCTCTCTCTCTCTCTCTCTCTCTCTCTCTCTCTCTCTCTCTCTCTCTCTCTCTCTCTCTCTCTCTCTCTCTCTCCTCTCTCAATATAATTCTATACCAATTATTCTGGAGACTTGGATGAGAATTTTATTTTCTGTCTGAGTTGCACCTGGGACTGTACATTATCATCATCATCATCATCATCATCTCAAAGTAGGGTAAAGTTTGGGTTCTCTTCCCTGAAGGTGTGGTGAGGGCTTGATACTTGGAATATAATGTTTTGGTGCCATCTGGTGGATCATTAGCAGGTTAGCAATTTCACTTAAGGACCTGAAACTTGTCTGAAAAGGACAGAGAAGCAAGGGCCAGAAGAAGGAAGAGAGAAATTATTAATCTCCACAAGTCATAAATAACATGGAGTCTGCCATAAGACATATTGGGAGTTACTGCTAAGGAGGTGGGGGGAGGCAGCTGTCAAACTACGGGTCAGGTGCTGATGGTGGAAGAAGCCATTGGTGATGAAATGCTGAAGCAAGGACAGAGCAGCCGGACAGTCCTGATCTCTTCAGGAAGGGTCCCACACTGTGGTCTGAATCACAAGCCAAAAGCATCTGAGCCCACTGAAGCTGCTCTGGGCATCTGGGCTGGTTCTGCGATTCATGGGAGGGAGAGATAAAATCTGAGGGGCTGAAGGGCATGCCCAGGGAATGAAACTAGGAAGCAGCACTTAATTGTCAGTCTGTGAAGAGCAAGATTTTCCACAGGATAAGAACTAAACCATGAACGGGGAAGTTAGAGCTAGAGTGTGGCAGGAAGTAGGTTGTAAAGTCAAAGCTAAAACTCCATCACCAACAAGGTTTGAGGTCTCAAAGTTTCCTTAACTCAAAATGCATGGTCTGCCAAAACCGGTTTGGCTCAGTGGATAGAGAGCAGCAGCCTGTGGACTGAAAGGTCCCAGGTTTGATTCCGGTCAAGAGCATGTACCTTGGTTGCGGGCACATCTCCAGTAGAGGGTGTGCAGGAGGCAGCTGGTCAATAATTCTCTCTCATCAATGTTTCTAGCTCTCTATCCCTCTCTCTTCCTATCTGTAAAAAAATCAATAAAATATATATTTTTAAAAATGGATGGTCTTCCCTACCACGCTCAACTCAATTCCTAAAACAAATAAATAAATCCAAAATTACCACACACACCCCCAAATCTATTCCTACCTTTCCTTTTTAATGATGGCATACCATCCAATTTCCAAGTTAGAAACATAGAGTCACCTTTTTTTTTTTCTCACACACACACCCCACTTTTAAAGTCAATCTTTAACTCCTATTTAATCCATCCCCTAAATATCTCATGATTTTTCACATTTCTTGTTATTACTCCACGTTACTTCCTAACTCTTCCCTTTCCTTCCACTTCTCTCATTTCCAGCCTGCTCTGTATAGTGCAGCTGTGGCTGTATATTCAAAACAGTTTGATCATGGCACCAGTGTGCTTAAAATGCTTCTATCAGGAACCCTTTCATTTAGGATAAAGATAAAACTCTAACCTGTGATGCCAGGCTCCTGTCTTTCCAGTCTTCCTGTGTGTCCTGCCCACAGCTGGTGTGCTCAGCTCTAACCACTCAGGCTTTCTCTACAGCCCATGCTTCTTCTGACCATAGGACTTTTGCATCTGCTGCTCCTGCTGCCTGGGCACTCCTTCCTACCTTCTTCATCTTGTTAAATTGTATTCATCTTTCAGAACTTAGTGCTTGGTTATTGATCCCCCTGGCCTTTTAAATGCAAGCCCCTCATCTTAAACTGTAATGGCTTCAGATTCCTTTCATTTGGGTAAAAGTCACACTTGCAAAATTTACTGAAGTTACTTGAATATCTGTCTACTTACTCGACTAAAATGTAAGTCCCATGAGGACAACGACCACAGGCATTTTGGTTCACCATTGTATATCCAGGGACTAATACAGTCCTTCCATTAATAAGTATTTGATAAAGGAAGAAAAAACATTTGGGTTGGGGGAATCAAGGAAAGCAGAAATGTCACACACAAAAAAAGGTATAAAGTGATAATAATAGTAAAAACTAAAAGTGTTTCCAAGCTATAAATATACAATTAAAATTTTTCTTGAGCCCATCCTGAATTTTCTTTATGATCCAAAGATACTGTGAATGCCAATCCTAGAATCCTTAGCAGCTAAGGGCCGTGTGGGACATAGCAGGGACCCTCCATGTTTAACCCCAACTCCTATGCTGACGAGCTGGAAGATCTCAATTTCCTTAAGCACAAGAAGGGATAATAACACTGGCCTCACAGAGTTGAGAATAAATCAGGTAGCCCAAATGAAGCACTCTGTAAACCCTCAATTACTACTAGCTTTCAGGATCTCCCATAATTGAACTCTGCATTGGTCACCCCTGAATGTCGGCTCCAGATGCATTTCGTTTGCCCCTGCTTCCCACTTCTTCCCCCTCCCTGCTGTCTGGGCCAACCATGCAAAACCCTCCTCACCTGCCCAGGTCTGATTCAGATGCTGCCTGCTACAGCAAGTGCTCCATGCCCCTTTCATAAAGATCTATGTATATTTAGTTAACATATCCTATGTTGGCTCATGCACTCCTTGTGAACCCGTGTAGGGCATTTACAATAGGTACATGGAACAATCATGGAATTGTCATTTTTTTTTTTAAACACACCTTTAAATGTATCTATAGTACCAGGTGTTTAATTTGGAACTAGATAAACACATCTATTTTGTATAATCTCCTCTCAATTGTGTTATTTCCAATTATAGTAATAATAATGGCATATATACAACATTTGCCAGGTGCCAGCATGAAGTGTTTTAAAACCTACGCTTTACCCCACTGGCATGGCTCAGTGGTTGAAGCTATGAAGCAGGAGGTTATGGTTAGATTCCTGGACAGGTCACATGCTCAGGTTTTAGGCTCCATCCTCAGTGTGGGGTGTGCAGGAGGCAGCCGATCAATGATTCTCTCTTATCATTGATGTTATTGATGTTTCCATCTCTCTCTGCCTCTTCTTTACTCTCTGAAATCAATAAAAAATATTTTAAATATGGGAGTGGGGTGGGGAAGGGCAATGGTAAGATGTGTACACATATAATAATAAAAAAATAAATTAAAAAGAGAAGAAAAACAAAATACAATGGGAGTCAAAGCTCAACTAGAGACAAGTGCAAGAGAGGCTGCCAAGTAGGATGGGATACCCGTCATTCACTCTCACTTCTAGTGCTGCTTACTCTCTGAAATCAATAAAGATATAGTTTTTTTAAAAAACCTATCCCAGAGGACTGTCTGGGGAAGCCATAGAGGTGGCCACAGGAGGACAGGGCACCACTTGCCTGATTGCAGAGCCCCAGTGGGGGCCCTGGAAGCAAATACAAAAGTGGCCAAGGAAGAGAGGTCTAACCACTGCCAGGCCCAGTGGGCACAGTGCCTCTTACAGCTGAATCAGACCTTGAGTGCTTTCTTCCTCTCCCCTCCCCCCCCCCCCCCCCCCATCTTCCTGATGGGAGAGAGGTCTAACTAAGTCAAATTGGGAGTTTTTACTGTTACATGTTGTGATCACACCATTTTCAGAATTGAGGTAGTGTTTGCAACCTTGAATTCTGGGAAAACGTCTTCATACCCAAATGAAGCAGAAAATGAGTCCATCTGCCTGCGTTTTCAACCAGGAGGAGAGGAAGGGCTTCCCTTCCAAATACGCGTTTAAAACGACAGCGAGAGATTAGTGTAAAGATGTTTTTGTTGGTATCTTATGAGTCCTGCTGATTAGACATACCAGGATACCCTTATAACTTTTTCTTTTCTTTTCTTTTCATAATGCTGTGAGATAATTGGCTTAGCACTACTCAGCACCATTCCTGTTTTGAAGAGGAGGAAAACTGATGCACTGGGAGTTTAAGTAAGTTTCCTCAAGATGCACAGCAAGTACATTTGAGATTCAGGATTTGAAATCAGGTTTTGTTCTACCACTCTGCTATAGGTGCCTCAATATAATATTATTTTACACGAGGAGATGAAATATTTTAAATTTATGTTCTATATCCTTAGTTTCTTCTCTTCCTTTGAAATGAGATTCTACACCAAAGCTTACCTGAAGATTTCAGTGCCTGGATCCCTGCGCCTCAGCGCGGCACGAAGCCACGCCTCCCCTCTCTGCCTACAGAGGGGCTGCCAAAGGCTGTACGTGAAGATCCCACCTTCTCTTTGCTGCCCACGAAACTATCTTACTTTCTAGACCAAGGAAAATGCCTCTTTTTAGTGGAGAGAAACTTATTTTATTCTCTTCTCCTAAATAGGCTGGGTCCAGGAGTGCTTTGTATTAAAATGTTGGATTTCCAGATGCCCTTTTAAAAAAATAAGTGTGTGGGTGGGTGGGGGAGCGGGCGCGGGGAAGGCTGGTGCCTCTGAGCTCACATCCCAAAGAACAAAAACTGAGGCCTGAGGTAGCCGCCTTCTTTACCCAAACCACATGCTCACCAGCTCATCCAGCGCACTCCTCCTAGAGTTTGGATTTGTTAACCTTGGCTTAAGCTTTTGAAACAACAACTAGGAAAGTTTGCTGTGATTTATTCATAATCCTCCCTGGAAGGGATGAAGCTGAACAAGCTACATGAGTTTCTGGGTGACAGGGGAGGGAAAATTCAGAGGGAGAGGAGGGAAAAAAAACAACACAGCCTCAAAATGTAATCCGTTACTCCTTCCTAGGAAAGTTTTCTTCCCTTCTCATACACCTGAATTGGTTGTTTGAAATAAGAGGGGGTGGGAGGGTAAAGGAGAGAGAGAGGAGAGGGGGGGGGGCAGAGGGGGGAGAGAGGGAGGGAAAGGAAGGAAGGAAGGAAGGAAGGAAGGAAGGAAGGAAGGAAGGAAGGAAGGAAGGAAGGAAGGAAGGAAGGAAGGAAAAAGAAAGAAAGAAAGAAAGAAAGAAGAAAGAAAGAAAGAAAGAAAGAAAGAAAGAACGACAGACAAAGAGGAAGAAAGAAGAAAGGACAACAAAAGAGAAAGAAGAAGAAAGAAGAATCAAGTGAGTCGGCAATGACATCAATTAAACTGAAGTCGGACTATGAGAAGCCGTTTCTCAGACTCGATCAGAGTTTTCTTTTTCTTTCTGTTCTTTCTGTCTTTCTTTCTTTCGTTCCTTCGCTTCCTTCCGTGTCCTTCCTTCATTCCTTCCTTCGTCTTCCTTCCCTCCCACTGAAATGTAGTGGCTGGCTATATTGAACATTCTGCAGTGCTCCATGTGGGCATCCTATATAATCCTGTCTAATAAAAGGGTAATATGCAAATTGACCATCAGTCAGGGGAAGGAAGGCCAATCTTGCACAAATTTCATGCATTGGGCCTCTATCAGGCCACTAGTTCAGAAATATTTACCTAACCAACAGTTATTCTACTGTTTTCAAGTAGGTTAGTACAGAAATATTCATGATCAGCATCCATGCTAAACACAATTTGTTCTAGCAATTTTAATTATACCCAGACTCACTCTCACTAACAAGTTTGCCAGCTCCCATACTTTGGAACTGCAAAGTACACAAGTGTGAAAGACACCTCTGATTGATGGCTAAATAATTAGTGCTCTGGGCCCCAGAACATTATTAAAAAGGGAGTCTTGAGAAAACTGTCACTTTACCCCAGTGTGCCACCTATACAAATCAAATTCACACAAAGTAACAAAAGATTTTAAAGAGAAAATTACCTAAAATGCCAAAGGGACTTACTTGTCAGCCCCTATATTTAGCATTCTGAAATAGGCCTTTGACCAACATTCTCCCTCCAAAAGAGATCCTAGTACCTGCGGTGTATTCTACGGTGAGTATTTTTAAATAATTGGAAGTTTGCTTAGCTTTTTATATCGGATGGAAACAGTTCTAAGTGGTATTTTACTGACATCAATTTGTAATTTTATTTACTTAATTATGCTTCTCATATATTAGTGCAACCTGGAAAAGTGAGCATGTCTAGAGAAGAATGAATTTTTACCTTACTTTCTTACCCCCCAAAAAAAACATTTTCCTAAGCCTCTTTTCAAAAAGACTGTTTTGGGTTTGTGTGTAAAACCCGAGTAGTTTCCCTGAGAAGATCTTGGATAGGACTCACTTTGCCAGGCTGACAAGGCTATTATAGCCTATACTTAAAACTTGAATGTTTATGTATCACAGTTTATTTATTGAAGTAGGTGAAATATTTTTAAACTCTCCGTCTCTCTTTATAGAGGAAACAGTTTCCCTTGGAGAGACAGAGTATTATTAGCCTGAAAATTAAAAGGTGTGATGTCCAAAATAGCATAGTGGTGGAAAGAGAGAGTTCAAGGGTTATACTGCCTGGGTCTGAATCAGGCTCTGCATGTGCTAGCTGTGTGACTTTAGGAAGATTTCTTCTTCTTCTTTTTTTTTTTAATCTAAATTTTTTACTACCCGTGTTTCCCCGAAAATAAGACATCCTCCGAAAATAAGACTGGGCGCATAGAAAGATAAGACATCCCCTGAAAATAAGACCTAGAGCAACTTTGGGAGAAAAAATTAATATAAGACACTGTCTTATTTTGGGGGAAACAGGATATTTAAAGTATTACATAAGTCTCCTTTTCCCCCCATTGACTTCTCCCTGCCATTCCCACCTCCTAGCACATTCCTTCAACTGTGTGTCCGTGGGTTACGCTCATATGCATGCATACAAGTCCTTTGGTTTATTTCTTATCCCCCTTCCCTTCCCTCTGAGGTTTGACAGTCTGTTCAATGCGTCTCTGACTCTGGCTCTATTTTTGTTCATTAGTTTATGTTGTTCATTATATTCCACAAATGAGTGAGATTATGTGGTATTTATCTTTCTCTGCTGGTTTATTTCGCTTAGCATAATGCTCTCCATGTCTATTCATGCTGTTGTAAATGGTAAGAGTTCCTTCTTTTTTATAGCAGTGTAATATCCCATTGTGTAGATATATCACCGTTTTTTAATCCACTCATCTGCTGATGGCACTTAGGCCGTTTCCAAATCTTAACTATGGTAAATTGTGTTGCTATGAACATAGAGGTGCATATAGCTTTTCTGATTGGTATTTCTGATTTCTTGGGATATATTCCTAGAAGTGGGATTAATGGGTCAAATGGAAGTTCTATTTTTAATTTTTTGAGGAAACTCCATACTATTCTCCACAGTGGCTGCACCAGTCTGAATTCCCACCAGCACTGCACGAGGATTCCTTTTTCTCCACATTCTCGCCAACACTTGTCATTTGTTGATTTGTTGATTTGTCATTTTGATTTGCATCTCTCGGATGATTAGTGACTTTGAGCATGTTTTCACATGTCTCTTGACCTTCTGTATGTCTTCTTTCAAAAAGTGTCCCAGAAAGAGAAACCAAGACAAAACAAAACAAAAAAGCCATTTATCATTGCAACAAAAAAATTAAGATACCTAGAAATAAACTTAACTACAGAGGTAAAATACCTGTACTAGGAAAACTACACACCATTCAAAAGATAGAGGAAGCTAAAAACAAGTGGAAGAATATGTTTCTACATAAGACCACTTTTACAAGACTTGAAAAAATATCTATTTTGTCTAATTTATGGCAAACATAGGAAGTCAAATAAAATGAAGGAACACAAAAAATCTCCAGGAGAAAAACTCTAATGAAATGGAGATAAGTAATTTTCCTGATAAATAATGCAAAATAACTATGCATAAGAATGCTCATCAAACTTGAGAATAGAATAGAAGAAACTGGGAGAACTTCACCAAGGAGTTAGAAAGTATAGTATAGAATCAAGTATAGCTGAATGTACAATAATGAAATGAAAAATACCCTAGAACAGGGGCAGGGAATGTCTAGCCCAGCAGTCGCCAACCTTTCATGGACCACCAGGGGCCCGCGAACCCGGGTTGGCAACCGCTGCTCCAAAGGTTTCCTTACACCATCAGTCGCCAACCATTGGGACCACCAGTTGGCGACTGTTCTTCCAGCCCATAGGCTGTATAAAGCCTGAAAAGTTCATTTGGTCTGGCCCTGCCAAGGCATTAGCGGAGAGTTAGTTAAATATTTTACCAAATATAGAAGGCTAATTTTTAGGTTGATAATTTTGTATGTCCCGCCAATGATATTATAAATATCCAAATGGCCCTTCCCAGAAAAAGGTTCCTCACCCCTGCTCAATATAAAATTAACTAATACAGAAGTATAGCTACGCTACCTGGAAGACAGATGAATGGAAAACACCAATTAGAATAGCAAGGAAGCAAAAAGAATTTTTAAAATGAAGATAGTTTAAGGGACTTCTGGGATAGCATCAAACACGTGAACATTTTTTGTTGTTTTTGCTATTAATCCTCACCTGAGGTTATTTTTTAGAGAGAATAGAAGGGGGGGGGGGGAAACAGAGAGAAAAACATCAATGTTTGCCTTCTCATGTGGGAGGCAACCAAACACATCAATTGGTTGTCTCTCACATGCACCCCATCCCCTTGACCTGAATAGACTTTTCAGTCTATGGCTGATGCTCTAATCACTGAGAAAAATGGGCTAGGGCAGTGTTCGGCAAACTCATTACCCTACAGAGCCAAATATCAACAGTATAACAATTGAAATTTCTTTTGAGAGCCAAATTTTTTAAACTTAAACTTCTTCTAATGCCACTTCTTCAAAATAGACTCGCCGAGATGTGGTATTTTGTGGAAGAGCCATACTCAAGGAGCCAAAGAGCCACAGTTTGCTGACCATGGGGCAAGGGCAAACACACAAGCATTTTTACTATAGAGACAGAATAAGGAGACAGAGAAAGAGGAGGAGAAGGAGAAGGAAGAGGAGGAGGAAGAGAAGGAGAAGGAGGAGGAGGAAGAGGAGGAGAAGGAGGAGGAGGAGGAAGAGAGGAGGAGGAGGAGGGGGGGAGGAGGAGGAGGGGGGGGGAGGAGAAAGGTCAGAATAAATATTTGAAGAAACAATGGCTTGAAACTTTTCTGACCTTGAAAAGGAGACAGAAGCACAGAGAGTTTCAAGTAAGATGAACCCAAAGAGACCCACACCAAGACATATTGTAATTAAAATGGCTACGTTAAAATTAAAGAGACAATCTTCAAGGCAGCACAAAGGAAAAAAGTTACATACAAGGTAAATCCCAAAAGATTAACAGCTAATTTTTTTTTTTTAACAACAGCTTTAAAGGCTAGCAGGGAGTGGTAAGATGTCTTTAAAGTGCTAAAAGAAAGGAATCTATAAACTAAGATTATCATTCAGAATTGAAGGAGAGAGAAAGAGTTTTTCATACAAGCAAAACCTAAAAAGAGATCATTACCATTATACTAATCTTTACAAGAAATGTTAAAGGGTCTTCTTTAAGCAGAAAAAAGGCCATGACCAGAAATAAAATATAACATAGATATGGAAAAATCTCACCGATAAAGGCAAATCTATAATAATAATAACATAATATGCTAATTAAACTGGATGTCATACCGGACGTGATTCTAGACGTCCTTTTGGACGAAGTCGGGACTGAAGGGAAGCCTGGGTCCCAGGTGCCAGATGGAAGGTGGTGCCGGCAGCCGGGGAAGGAAGGCCTACTCTTGCATGAATTTCATGCATCGGACCTCTAGTATTTAATAAACAGCAAATTAAACAATTAAAAAGCTACTATGAAGGTAAAAGAGAAAAGTACCAAGCTTAACTCAAAATATAATAAGTAGTTAGGAGATCCACAAAACAAAGATATCTTAAATATGACATCAAAAATATAAAGCTTTGCCAAAACCGGTTTGGCTCAGTGGATAGAGTGTCAGCCTACAGACTGAAGGGTCCCAGGCTTGATTCCAGCCAAGGGCATGTACCTTGGTTGCAGGCACATTCCCAGTTGAAGGTGTGCAGGAGGCAGCTGATGGATGTTTCTCTCTCATTGATATTTATAACTCTATCTCTCTCCCTTTCTCTCTGTAAAGAAAAATCAATAAAATATAATAATTATATATATAATTATTATAAAGAATTACATTTTTATTCCCCACTCTAAGTTCAAATACATATATATATGTATGTATTTGAACTTAAATATCAGCTTAAAACACATTATTATAGATACAGAATGATATACATAAGCCTCACAGTAACTACAAACCGAAAACCTACAAAAGATACAAAGGCATAAAGAGGAATGGAAACCAAACAAAATACTAAAGCAAACCACAAGAAAAGAGATTTTAAAAAAAAAGAAAAAAAGGAAAGGAACAGAGAAGAATGGTTTTGATTAAATGGGCAGAAAAAAACATAAAGAATAATATTTTTATTATTTAATAACACATAAAAATTGTATTAAATTGAAATTTAAGTATCCATTTTTAAAAAGTGTTATTAGAATACAGCCATGCTCATTCCTTTACATATTGTCTGTTGTCTTGGCTGCTTTTGTGCTACAACAGCAGAGTTGAGTAGTTGGGCAAAAATTATACAGCCTACAAAACCTGTGATATTTTGTATCTGGCCCTTTAAAAAAATCTGGCTCATCCCCTTCACACACACACACACACACACACACACACACACACACACACACCGTCTAGCCTTAAGCTATCCCAGAAAGAAAGGAACACTGGCATGCTAACAAGATCATAGCCAAGATTCAACTAAGCAGAGGATAAGCTGGGATTTATCTGATGTCAGTAGAATAATCTTCTACTTCAAGACAAGAGAAAAGAAAAAGACCAGTGAGTTCTTTACCAACTAAGAAACTGCACTCAAGGAATTCTCATCATAAGATTTTTTTCCCCAACTGTCTTATAGTGGTAGTTTGATCCTAATTATACTAAGTGGAGACTTATTTTAATTATTCCATTATAATATTATAAAGGCCACAGGTCAGAAATTCAGGACTTTGAGACCAAACCCAAGCCCACCCCATATCCCAGGCAGTTGATGACTTGTTAGTTTGCCAGGTTCCCACCTCTTCTGAGAAACTGGTGTGGAGAACTCCTCCCTCAGGAAGAACTGCCATTTGGGTATCATTTGGTAACATTCATCAACTCACCTCTCACTCTGTTCCAGACATTACTCTCAGTTCTGAGGAGACAGGGATCAGCAGGGAGCCAATGTCCTTGGTTTTGTGAAAATTAAAAGGCAATGGAGGAGAAAAGCAATAGATGAATAAGTAAGGAAATGCTGAAAAGTGCTACAAAAACATAAGATATCAAATACTATATGATGCCACTTAAACAGGGTATATAGAGTAGTCAAATTCATAGAGACAAAAAAAAAAAAAAAAAAAAAGCTGAAACTGGTTTGGCTCAGTGGATAGAGCATCGGCCTGTGGACTGAAAGGTCCCAGTTTCTATTCTGATCAATGGCATGTACCTTGGTTGTGGGCACATCCCCAGTAGGGGGTGTGCAAGAGGCAGCTGATCAATGATTCTCTCTCATCGATGTTTCTAACTCTCTATCCCTCTCTCTTCCTCTCTGTAAAAAATCAGTAAAATACTTTTTTTAAAAAAAGAAAAGAAAAAAAAGAATGGTGGACCAAGAGGGGCAGAGAAGGGACAGTGGACACATAGAGTTTTAGTTTTGCAAAATGAAAAGAATACTGGAGGTGGGTGGTGGTAATGGTTGCACATCAATATGAATGTATATAATATGATAATAAATCATATACCATCTGTATTTTACCAGAATTTTTAAAATTGGAGATGGGGGAGACCAGTAGAGATAAAGAGATAGTTCTAAAAACTTCCATAGATAGAGGGGAAAAAAAAGACAGGTCATCTACAATTAACAATAAAGGAGCATTCAATTTCTTATCAGGAACACTAAATTTTATGAGAAAAAAGAAAAATGTATTCAAAATTCTGTGCTGACATTATTTTCAACTTAAATTTCTATGCTCAAATACATTTTTATCTAACCATGAAGGTGAAGAAAAGTCATTTTCAGACCAATATACATATATACACTCACACAGTAGGCATAGTGAGGTGATTGGCTAAGTGACTGCTATTAATGTATTTTCTTTTTTATATTTTATTGATTTTTTACAGAGAGGAAGGGAGAGAGATAGAAGAGTTAGAAACATGGATGAGAGAGAAACATTGATCAGCTGCCTCCTGCACAGCCCCTACTGGGGATGTGCCCACAACCAAGGTACATGGCCTTGACCAGAATCAAACCTGGGACCTTTCAGTCCGCAGGCTGATGCTCTATGCACTGAGCCTAACCTGTTTCAGCAATGTATTTTCATTTTTAAAATAGATATTTTGAGGAAGTAATTAATTCACGTAGTTTAAAATCAGACTAAATAAAAACATAAATGGTAAAGCTCCGCCTCCAATGCTCATGTCCATATTCTCAGATTGGTCTCACTGTTCTTTATCAGAAGTAACTGTTACTGGATTCTCACGTAACTTTCAGAGTATAACTAGGCATATATAAGTGAATTTGAACATAGATTCTATTTTTCTCTTCCCTTCCTTTAAATGGTTGGTTTAAATGGGCTGGTTAGGTAAGCTCTAAGCAGCAGGAAGATTGAGCCATGTGAAGATTTAGGAGAACAGTCCATGGAGAAGAAAGAGATACCAGAGAATCCATGGCAGAAACTGATGCCATGCATTTAAGGATCAGAAGGAAGGTCAAAGTAATGGATAAAGAGTGAATGAAGGAGCGTATGACAGGAGAAAAAGCAGAAAGGGAGAAAGAGGCCAGTGACTCCACCTAGAATAAGAGCTGTCCAACCTTGTCTTCATTGATAAACTGCCCACCCCCCATACAGACCATTATTTTAGTTTAACCTTAAAGAAAGGGTCCCTTGGACACTAGCTTGTTTCAGGAAATGTAAGCTGCAGAACACCTCCACCACTAACACCCACACTTCTTCCTCTTTGAAATGTCCTCAAACAGCTCACTTGCCTGTCCCCCCCTCCCCCACCCAAGCCAACCAAGGAATGTGGCTGAAATCCAAACAGAAAGGCTCTTCCGCCCTACTGGTTTGGCTCAGTGGATACAGCATTGGCCTGCGGACTGAAAGGTCCCAGGTTCTATTCCAGTCAAGGGCATGTACCTTGGTTGTGGGCAGGAGGCAGCTAATCGATATTTCTAACTCTCTATCCCTCTCCCATCCTCTCTGTAAAAAATTAATAAAATATATTTTAAAAAAGAAAAGAAAGAAAGGCTCTTCCACTTCCAAGACTCCACCTTACTAGAATGCTTGCCAGTCAGAGACCTTTTACTCTCCAAACTTATTCTCCTTCTCACCACCTTGGAATTCCTGCTGAAGTTAAGGCGGTGGCCAATGGATGCTCTTGCCCAATATCTAAATAAACAGCCTTTGCTCATTTTGTCTCTAACACAGTTTTGCCTTTGACATTGTAACACTGCTACACCTTTGGCCTAAGTGCAGGGCCCTACCTTACCCCATCTCCTAAGATGGAGAGGGAATAGGGGAGAGAAAAATCAGAGATGCTTATTTTATTTTATTTTAGTATTATTCATACTTCTCAAATTCTATCTGTTAATACTGCTTCCAAATACTTATTTTAGCTCCAAGTTTGGCATTTAGAGGAGTGAGTTCTTATTGTTGTTCCATACTGAAGACCTCTATTTAGTGCAATTTACGCATAGACATAAACTCATGAAACTCTCCAAGCTTTTATAAATAGTTCTCTAATGTGGTTTCCATAAAGCAATATTATGACTCAGTGTGCATATTTAGAGAAATTATGATTTCTTTTTAAAATTTAATTATAGTTTAAATGACCTAATTGCCATTCAAAATCAGGCACAATATACACTCAGTTCAGTATATTTCTTTCAATGATTGCCAAGGATTAAAATAAATTCTAATGTATAGTGCATAATTTCACCTTAATTAAGTATTTCTGTGATTTGTTTCCAGATTTACTATTTCTCTTTATAAATTATCTTCCTTCTTCCCAGTATTTTTGGCTTGATGGAGGGATAATGCTGAAAAGATGAGTCTTTAATTTTTTTATATGCTTTTATTACACTAGAGGCCATAGCTAGAAGTATGCTTAAGAGGAAGGGTCTGGCATAGATGTTCTCTAGGAAGGCAAGGAATTGTGCCAGGTCACCATCGATTCATAAATCCAGTCAAGGATACAGAATCCTGTAGGGAGAGCTTTTTAGAACCATGGTTTAGATCAGCAAGCCACGTTGAATGTGTTAGAAGATCCTAGGAAGTAGATAATAGAGAAAAGTTCTCTAAAATTGACAATCAAGTAGACTCCAGACTTTAAAAGCATGGAGGATTCAAAGGGCATGGAGGATTCTAAACTAGATCATAGGGGTGATGCTTTGGAATTCGACTTGAAGCACAGCTTTGCTTGGATGCTTCATGTTTTAGTTTCAGTTTCTCCACCAATGAGAATAATTACCCATTGTGTCAGATTGTTGTTAGAATTATAAATATTGCATATAAAATATCTGGCACAAAATAAAAGTAAAGTATGAAGTATCATAATAATGAGACTGGTATCGAAAAACAGAGTTTAAACCACAAACCTTGGGATAGACGTTTGCTCTCTGGACTGCTGGCTGCAGATGGAAGATCAGACACAAGTAAGGTAGACCCTCTGACGGTTTAGTAGGTCCTCATTATAAGATAGAGATGTATCTTACAAAAGTTTATGAAGCAGCTTCTCCACTAGGTTAGGGAAATAGTCCTGGGCTTTTAAAATAAATCTAAAATGATTTTATTCATCGGAAAGGATGACAGATGGACAGTGTGACACCTTGTAATTCCTTTTAGTTGTGGAAATAACCGTCTGTGGAGGAATTAAGCCTGTTGATGTTACGCTGCCAACTGGACAGATTTCAAATGTACAAGGACAACTTGTGTGTCTGACGAAGTAGTTCAAATTTTTATGCTTTTTTTTCCATAAAGTCCTCTCTGCCAAATGGAGGGTAAAGAATCAAGGGCACATTTTGGTTTGAAAAAAAACTTAGATTTAACTTTAAAAAATGTTTTAGTAATTATCTCACCTTTTAAGAGTAAAAGAGAATTAAATCAATACCTCCATAATTTAAAAAATTGGTTGATTTAAAACTAATTTTATATAATAAAGAAAGAAATTTAAAATACAACATGAAGTATTAACCATTAATCTTACAGAATGCCAATATTTTTAAATCAATTGTGCTCCATATAATGTGAAAATGAAGGATAGGACCATCTTTTACTCCTTAAAATCCTATTTTTTATTAGATTTGTGTACATTAATGATAAAAGTCTAACATTCTTTCCAGAAATGGTGTCTTTCTATTTAAGTAACTCACTTGTGTTAGTGAAAAGGGAAAAAGTCTGATTTTTAGAACTCAATGTACCAAAAAAGGAAAATAAAGTCTGAACCTATCATTTTCCTCTTGTAAAATGAAATGCACAAGCTTGGCATATAAAGTCCTTTCCTTCTGTGTTCACTGGCTCTCGATTTGGGTGGAAGTAGGTATGATGTTAACAAGAGGGACATGACATCTACAAGACAGATTGGGACTTAGTAATTTTATCTATAAGATTTCTTGAGGCCAGGATCTAACCTTAAGTTCTATTTTGAGACACAAGCAACAAAATAGAATTTCTAAAAGGTGATTGAGGGCATTGACATAAAGGAAAGATATGATGAATACAGTGATGTGCAACCTACAGGCTGTGTGGTCCATGCTGGAGATGGACTGCAAAGTTGAATATGAGCTTCCTAAAAGCCAACACAAATATAAGGTAACTAGAGGCCCAGTGCACAACTGGAATTGAGAGAGGAGGCACCCTGAGGGCTACAGCAGGTGCCTGGAACCCGAGCCTGACTTCTGCCCTAGACCCTCCCTACCCCCCTGCCTGTCCTCTCTCGGACAGACCCCCCTGTCTCTGTCTCCATCTCCTCTCTGGGCCTCACCTGTGCACGCAACCTCCTACTGTCCAGTCATCCCGTTATAGCGTCCCAGCCTAATTTGCATATTACCTCTTTATATATTAAGATTAGTTACCGTGGTGGCAAACTATGGCCCTTGGGCCAAATTTAATATGCCACCTGGTTTGTAAATAAAGTTTCACTGGAATATAGCCATGTTCATTTGTTTTTATATCGTCTGTGGCTTTCTTTCTTTTTTTTTTTAATTTTCTTTATAGACATCCCCTTTTCTCCCCCATTGACTCCTTCTAGCCTGCACCTGCCTCCTGCCCCAGGCCTTCATCACACTCTTGTCTGTGTACATAGGTTATGCATATATGTATACAAGTTCTTTGGTTAAACTCTTCCTACTGCCTCCCCACCCCCTGTAAGATTCATCAGTCTGTTCCATGCTTCTATGTCTCTGGATCTATTTTGTTTGTCAATTTATTTTGTTCTTTAGATTCCACACATGAGTGAGATCATGTGATAGTTGTCTTTCACTGACTAGTTTATTTCACGTAGCATAACACTCTCCAGGTCTCTCCATGCTATCTCACAGGGTAAGAGATCCTTTCTTTTTACTGATGCATAGTATTCCGTGGTGTAAATATACCACAGCTATTTCATCCACTCATCTACTGATGGGCATTTGGTTTCTTCAATACAACGGGAGAACTGAGTAGTTGCAACAGGGACCATGTGGCCTGCAAAGATGAAAATATTTGCTCTCTGGCCCTTTACAGAAAGAGTTTGCCAAACCCTTGTGTTATGATATTACAGGATCCAAAAGACTTTTAAAAATCCACTAACTCAGTGAATTTTAAAGAACATAACTTTTTTTTTAGTTTAAAAGTTATGAGTTTTAAAAAATCCTCATCTAAGTATATGTTTATTGATTTGAGAGAGAAAAGAAAAGCTATATAGAGAGAAACATTGTTGTGAGAAATACTGATCAGTTGCCTCCTAAAGACACTCTAACCTGGGATCGAACCTGCAACATTTTGGTGTATAGGAGGATGTTCCAATCAGCTGTGCCATCAGCCAGGGCTAAAACTTATTGATTTTGATTTAAATGTTTATCAATATTGATAGGATATTTTTGCTTTCAAGTTTATGTTTATAATTCTATACTCACCGATTAGCAGAGTAAATTACATTATAAAGTTCAGTTAGTCAAAGCTGATCTCTTATACAAATAAAATAGTATATATTCAATAACTACTTAAAATATAAATCTAAAAAGGGACTGCCTCTGTAAGTCCAGATCTAAAACAGGTCCATTATGGGACAGCTATTCTTTATACAGGATTTTCAGATATAGTCTTCTGCCTTTTAAGGTGCATCACATTATCATTGATTTCAGAGGAAAAAAAATCTTTTAATAAAAGACATTTCCTTCTGCTCAGTCTTAAGTACAGGTCAACAGCAACTGTCATATAATGGATTTAGAGCAATTCACTGAAAGAAAAAGATGAGAATGACATGAAACTTCTTTAAAAATCTCTGTAGCCCTAACCGGTTTGGCTCAGTGGATAGAGTATCAGCCTGCGGACTGAAGGTCGCAGTTTCCATTCTGGTCAAGGGCATGTATCTTGGTTGCGGGCACATCCCCAGTAGGTGGCATGCAGGAGGCAGCTGATTGATGTTTCTCTTTCATTAATGTTTCTGACTCTCTATCCCTGTCCCTTCTTCTCTGTAAAAAATCAATAAAATATATATTTTTAAAAAATCTCTCTACTGCTTGGCCTTCAGAGAAGGGAGGGAAAGAAAGGAAATGAAGGGAGGCAGACCTAACCGTGAATATGTGAAGTGTCTCTTCCTAGTGTTCACTTCTAGCGGCCTAAATTTGAAACCCACTGTACTACCTGGCCATACCTGCTTGACCCACGAGTGGATCTGATACAAGTTGGAAAATTAGATTCTCTCTCCAGAGCAATAGGAAAGGGCTGGGTGTGGGCACGGAGGCCCATGAACGGTGGCATCCGGGGAAAGAAGCCTCGAACTGCCTCGATTTCTGCCTCACTAAAGCCTGGTCGTCCAGATCTCCCTAAGATCCTGTGACATTCTCCATCTTTTCCTAATTTCTATTACTTGTATCCAAAGGACCTTTAATTTATCTGGATGAAATTTTTTCAAATACTTAATGATAGTTAAAATATCCCTCCAAACTTCTCTTCTTACATGAAACATACTTTATTAATTCTTTCCTCAAAATAATTTTATTGTGAGAGAAAATCCCAATAATCTAAACAAATAACACTTTAAAAATAGACTTTAATCCTAAACCCAAATGCTGGCTTCCTTAAAATCCTATGCTGAGAATTGAACACAATGATTCAGAGATAGTGTGATCAGTATAGCATAGGATAAGACTATCACCTCCCTCATTCTAAACACTCTACAAGAGGGATGTGCCAAATTGGAGAGGGTGCAGGCTGGGCTGAGGGACACACACTACCATGCACAAGTTTCATTTAACAGGCCACTAGTATAGTATATAATAACTATACTTTCCTATGTTTCATTAATCTATAAAGCTAATTACTATTTGTTACACATAAATATATATGTAATACAGTATATATGTACATATATATTTCTGAATTCAAGTAATTCGAGTATATTCCATATAACATATTCAAGTTCTTATCTATATTCAAAAAATTTCAAGTATTTCTGAAATATATATTCTTTTGTATTATCCAGTCCCCTCAAAGTTGTCCCTAAGTATTTCTGAAAGTATTCTGGCAGTGCCCATGACTACGTTATTTTAGACACCACTATGTAGTCCCTTGCCATGTTTTCTTTGCCTCTGACCTTCTGAACATTGCAATCTTCAGCCAGGAAGTGCCACCATTATCTTTCATCTGATACTATTCTCAAGTGAATAAATAATGCTAAAAAATAAAAATAAAAAATAAAAAAAAGAGAGCACCTTTCTAACTTCTGACTTCCCTAAAATGTTCTAGATGCCTGTTTTTATGTATTATTTTCCTGATGGTTTGTTGATTGTTTGGAACCTATAGTTCAAACTCTTGAAAGGCTTAACAAATCACTATATCCCAAAAATGTTTTGAACTCTCACACACTTCGTATAGGCCATGCCAGCCAGATTAGAACTTATATTTTCTCAGGATTTGTACTTAACACCTGTTTGGACATTGAGCATTTCACATATTTTATGGCACAGTCAAGGAATAATGGTAAGGTTATGTCACCAAGACATTTACACACATGCCTGCAAGTTATTGCTAATAGAATTATATCCTCTATTTAAACTTCTTTTTCCCAGTAATTCACACAACACTAATCATTTTATCTATGAACCAGTGGAAAGTAACAGAAACCATTAAGCTTTTTTAAGGAATCTTTTACATTTTGGTAGAGTCCCTAAGGAATGATGAATGCCATCTTGTCCTTTTCTTTCTTTGCTGTAGAGATAGGAAATACTATTCCACTGGCTACCTTGTAAGTCAAGTGTAAGTTGTACACTTCTTGACAGAAGAGAGCAATATTCAGAAGGAGTGCCATTTACATCCTAATCACTATAGATTTTTTTAAATAAAATGTTTAATAATAAATGAATAAATAAATAAATGATAGAAGTTATTATACATTGTTTTATGAAGTAGAACATCTCATGTAAAGGAGTGCCTTTGCCTAATTTTCAAAATGGCATTGTGTTGAGTTTCAGCAGTCCTAGGATTGATCATGGTCAGTTTTAAGTCCAACTTTGAATGGCCCTAGCCATTACTTAGGTAACTGAGAGAGACTGGGTTGATGTTGAATGATGCCACTAACCGAGACAGAAAAGGAAGGAAAGGTTAAATTACACTTGAGAGTTGGAACTCAATAGAAAAGTAAGGGTTGAAATTCTAGAGCATTGAATTCATAAAAGTGAAGGAGACTGCCCAAATATATGGTATACATGTGAGGCAAGAATATACTCAGGGATAAGAAAATTTATAACCTAGGCCTGGAGAGGCAGAAAAGGAAAGAGGGTAGTCAGAAACACAAATAGAAAATGGTCAAAGTATTAAAAGAACTAGAAGAAATATCATAAATTTAAAATGAAACTCTTAAAGAGAAATAGGCAATCCATACTGTTAAGAATAAAAACAAGTCAAGAAGAATAAAGATTGAAAAGAGGTCATTGATAAATAGAATCCTTGGTACCTTTAGCAAGAAGTAGATTCTGAAGAGGGACTGGTGTGGAAATTAGATTGCAATGAATTGAGGAGAGAATGGAGAGTAAATAGTGGTAATAAATATAGACTAGATTCAAATAAATCTGGTTTTCAATGAAGAGACTATTATTTGATATGCAATTTCTCTTAGAAAAAACAATGCTACATTAGAGGTTAATATCCTAGGTCAGTATAAAACACTTAATCTAATGAATTACAGAAAGTGAAGATTTATGATTAAAAATAAAGGAGAAAAATGTTGTTGCAACACTTGTGATAAAACAAAGCCAGAAATAATTACATTTTAATAATAAATTATTTTTATGTCTAAATTGCTGATAGCTGGGGGAGATAGGTTTTATTAAAGTATTCTGAGTTGGCAGATAGTTTTTATATAAAGATTTTGGTGTAAACATCCAGAAATTCTTAAGGTTTTCATTTTATTTCTTTGTGCATAATTTCACTTTTAAACAAATTACTGTATTATTTTGAGTCATCTCTGTCCCTGGCATTATTTTCATAGTTTCTAGCTGTATGTAGAGTTGTTTGGATATTTAAAACATAGAGAGGAAGATTGAAAAAATGAAAAATGTATGAAGAAGAGACACTCAAGATTACTGTGGAGAAAGGAAGTCTTGGTGACTTAAAGGCATTCATTTTTTTTTTAAGTACATTCATATCCAAGGTGATCAAATTTTAAAACAAAACTATGTCCTTTTATTTTTGGCTTAAAATGAAAAAGGCAGAATAAGCAAAATAGTGAGAGGGGAAAAAAGGTAAAAGTTGCAACAGGTCAACAGTGGAGGAAAGAAGTAAGAAGGAAATTTGGCAGCATTTAACTGACCAAGAAAATAAATTAATTTTCCAGAATAGATGAGTCTCATAAGTTCTTACTATGCTGCTGCAATAAAATACTAGACTACCCATATTCTCTTCTCAATTTTTTCTGTGAATCTAAGACTTCTACAAAATAAACCTTAAAAAATTAATTCCAATGTTTTCATGTTCATTGTTAGATATGTAACTGACTTGTTCCTCTTGTATCCTATGATTTTGCTCATCTCACTTACCAATTCTAGGCAATCAGATTATCTGCAAATAGAAATAGTTTAATTTCTTCCTTTCCAATCCGTTTGGCTTTTATTGCTTCTTTTTGTCTTCTTTCAGTGACTAGAACTTTAGTAATATGTTGAATAAGAGTGACAAAATAATTAATATAGATATTAATTACATTATAGAAAAATAGTTAGAATTCTTGTGTTGTAGGCAGTTAGACATGAGAACAAGGACTATGGGCCAGGTACAGAGGGTCACCAGGTGCCTAGCAACTGGACAATCAATTATAGGGTAGGACTTTGCCCCCAGCGTGATTTTTCCTCCACAGCACATTGATAGTCACTAGGTTTGGACTTCCTGATCTTTCCTCCCTAGAAATAACATCTATGGCTCAGTAGCATTTCAGCTCCAGGCCCAGATAAGCAACAAATGGTTGATAAGCAACTCAGGCTCTGCTAGTTGTGTTGAAAAATGACCCACTGCCCTGGCACAGACCAGTCAATCAGGGGAAACCACCACCCTGAAAGAACACACCTGGAAAACTGCTAAATATTCAATTGAGATCTTCCCTTGGGACCTCCCGTAAAACTCCACCCTTAAAACCCTTAGGACAGAGGAGAACAGTGTCCTCTGGCTCTCAGGAGCATATAGTGCCTTTCCCTTCTCCCTTCCCCTCCCTGCCCCAGGCACATTACCATTAGCTTCCTCACTCCCAAGCTCCGAGGGCCCTTCCTTTGCCTCCATAACTTGTTTCCTAAGCCCATTTCTTCTAGGAATTACTTTTTTTACCTCTACAATTTAACAAATAAGTGTTCTCTTATCGTTTGGGTCTTGGCTCTGAATTCTTTCTTAGCCAGAACCCAAGTACCAAGGTTTCTGAACCCAGGTTTGGTCTGATCTCACCAGTGAGACACTGGTAACATGCCCACATCTCCCTCCTTCTCACCACGCTCCACCCCAGAACCCTCTCCCACTCCTACCTACAACACTTGGAGATCTAGGTTTATGGATTCAATTGTAAATTATTAATAAATAATGCTTAGAATGTATTAATGTGCCAGGCACATAGCAGGTTCTCAGTTAAAGTTTATGGAAAGAATGACTAAAACGGATGATATTTTAAGCCATCTCTAAATCCTGAAATTCTGTCTTCATTCATTCAAAAATCCTCCAGCTTCCCACTAGATGGCGACCATTATCTGGAGTTCTTTACTTCTGGCTTGCTGCAGGATTTTTCTCCCCAGTGACCCAGGGTTTCTTGTTTGCATTTGGCAGAGGTCTTCTCAGACTATTTCACCAGACTGCTACATGCTTTCTTCTTATGCAAAACTACTGGGACTTCCCCCGCTAATCTTTCCCAGGCTATCTCTGCAACAGCTGAGAAAAAAGACTAAAGAATCTACTTCAGTTTACTTAAGTTCCAGAGCAGCCACAGCAGTAAACACATTCATTTTACTTAATAAAAAGGTTCTTTGGACATGGACTTTGTAGTACTTTTCCTCTTCATTGATTTCTCAGGCCTGTTTCACTGTATGCTCCCCAAACCTATTTTTCCATAAGGAGTAATGTTCTATTATTAACTGAAATATTTTCTAAAGTTTTCTGTTTAGAATTGTTTGAATTTTGTACTAGAGTATAAAAAAAAAAAAACAGCTATGAAAAATTCCAAAGCAACTAGGAAAAAACCTAAAAAAAAAACAAGCTTCTCAAAATGCAATTTTAAAAATTTGAAATGATCCTACTTTTACTCTCTGTAAAAACAAAACTGAAAAAAAGTCTCAGTTGCTTGGAGGTGAATAAGTGAGAGGCTAAACAGATTAGTGGAAAATACTGGAAAGAAGAGAATGAAAAATAAATGCTTAAATATGTTTAATTTTTCTGGCCTGAACCTTGGGATAACATGCAGATGAAAGCACAGAATGGTTGCCAATGAGCTTTCTGGAATCGTGTTGTTTCTGTGGGGTGTTGTCCTCATTGCAACCCGCACAGTTTACTGAGTCATTGTCCCAGGCGGTTGTTGTTACCCACAGATTCCAGTACCTGAAGGCTGTTTCCTATTGACTCCCCAGCCATATCTATAGCCCAGAACATACTCACCAGATACAGACATACAGACATACAGACAACCTATTGTACTTACATCTATCTCTACCTGGATGTCTCCCAAGAAATTAAAATTCAATAGGTCCAAAGTTTGACTCTACCACCACTGCCATCATCCCCCTTTAGTCCTTATTTGAACATTGACATCACCATCCACCCAAGACAGAAACCTGAGAATTTCCTTCACATCTTCCTCTCCCTTACCTCACACCCAACTAATCACCCAGTCTTACCTACTTTACATCTCTCTGTGTGTTTTTTTTTTTCTGTTCCTAATATCTTTCCCTTGGTTTAAGCCCTCATCAACTCTCACTAGAACTAATATTGTAAGCTCTGTCCATCCTCCAACACATCATCTACTGCTCCAGATTGTTCTTTCCAAACCACAAGTGTGATCATGCAACCAACTCTTCTGTTTAAAATCCTGTTCTGTCTCTGGAATAAAAGTCCAAACTCAGGAAGGCCCCGAGTCAGCGCCTGCATCCTGTGATGTCATCCACCACAGCTCCTGGCCCCAGCTTTGCATCCAGTCTTCAAAACTACTTACATGTCCCAAGCTCTTGTTAGTAATCATATTACATCCTTTCTCTGGAATGTCCTCTTTTCCCCCCTCTCCCATATTCATCTGGAAAATTCTTGATCATTCTTCAAGACTCAAATCACCCTCCAAATGGGTCATTTCATCCTCTGTCCTGTCCTGGTATCTTGTATATAAATCTTCCAGAGTGTCATCATATTTTAATGCCACAAGACTTTGAGTTTCCTGATAGTAGGGACTGCCTTCTGTTTTTGTGTTCTTGAGCAACAAGCACTATCTATGCCTGCCTGGTCATACTAGTTCTTAGAATAGCTCAGTGAATGAATGAAGAGGTGGGATATGAATTATCTAAATTTACTGACTGCTTAATGAGACAAATACTGTGCTAAAACTTTATAAGCATTTATCTCATCTAGCTCAACAGCCCAATGAGGTAAGTTCTATAATTATTCTATTATTTTTAAGATGTTAAGTTTCAGGAAGTTGAGGAATATATGCAGTGTCAATATATGCAAATAAGGGGCCCATATATGCAAATAAGGGGCTCAGATTCTTAGCTTAGTTTGCCTGACCAGAGCTCAATCTCAACCTGAAATCTATGCTACTTCCCCAAAGACTAGATACAAAGTAATACTATTCTAACTTACAAAAAAAAAAATAATAATTTTTAAGGAACCCCATGGATTCTGCAAACACCCCCTGAGAATTTGATGCTGATTCCAGGAAGAAAATAAGAGTGACTCTCAAACATGACTCTTGTGAGCACTTAGTGAGGGGCATCTTACAATATCCTTAGATATTCCCAGGAGGCAAGATGATTTATCTAAGATCAAGCAATTTCAAACCCACTTTCTTCCCTTCTGGGAGATAGTATTACTTGACAGAAAAAAAAGGAAAAAAAAGAAAAAGAAAATCCAGGAAACTAGGGTAGGTGTTTGTGGGTGTGTGACTCCTCCACATCTTCAGTGACCCCGCCCCACTGGGTGGCATCCATGCCATTTTGGGTGTCAACGCCCTCAGGAGTGACTGCTATTAGGTCTCAACCAGTATTTCTCCAAGCACAGGTATGTTGGATTACCACCTGCAATGCTTGATAAAAATTAATTTCTCCTTTCCATTCCCAGAGGTTCTGAATCAATAGGTCTAGGAGCCCAGGAATCTGGCCCCAGGGGAATCTGATGTAGTTGGCCAGAGTCATACTTCAGAAACATTTGTCCAAGCCCATCATGAGTGCCTATCCCTTTGCCAGAACCTAGTAACAGTTACTGGTCTAGATGTAACCACAAAGGAAGCTGACTGAGAGCCCCATGTGGCAGAAGGAGAGCATGTTGCAAACAGCAGAACAGAGTCACAACCCCTAATTGTGCCCTGCTGGGATTCCTTCCTACTTCTGAGCAGAAAAAAAAAATGTCCTTATTGTATATTCCAGGATGATATAGAGTTCTACCTCGTATGCAAAAACATTCTAACAAATGCAGTTTGGCAAATCAGGATGTTAAGAAGAAATATGACAAAGTCCCTTTCAGACAAAATAAAGATGTGGACTGGAAAACAGGACATTTGGGTGAACCTGTCATTTTTGAGTGTGCAAAAGGAATTTCTCTGGGTTCTGTCTTACTGAAAGTCATGGGGGAAAGTGTGTGAAAATCTGAATCAATATGTAAAATATTCTTCGAAAGCTGGCACAATGGCCTAACTCTAGCAAGATGAAATTTAATAGCCATAAATGCAAAGCTCTACTCTCAGGCCCCAAACAGCAATTAATTTCACAAGTACAAGATGGGAGAAAACATGGCTTAAGAGCAGTGTGTGTGAAAGATTTAGGGATTTTGGTTGACTGTAAGCTCAATATACCAGTAAGCCAACGGTGTGATGTGGTTGCCAAAAATGCTAATGCAATTGTAGGCTGCCTTACTAGGAATGTAACAAAGATTTCCCTCAGGCCACACCAGTCACAATAACCTTTTACAAAAACAGAGTTTCTCTGCCTCTACAACCACCTGTCTTCTCCTGTTCAGCCCGTGGGAATTTCAGATACCCTCCTCCCACCAACTCTTTCTGGAAATCCTTGGGAATCTTACTATGAGCTTCTTCCTCTCTTCTTTCTTTTTGGAAATCCTCTCAACCATGGATTAAGCAAGCTAGCTGTCTGCTTTTCTCATTCTCATATTCAAACTACTAAAAACAGAAGGAAATCAAATAAATGATAGCACTACAAACTCATATCACTATTTCCAGTGAGGTCATCCACACAATTCAGCAATCTTTCATTATCCCACGACAGGGCTCTATCCTCTTTCCCCTTGATTTTCACATTTTTCCTCAAGAACCCACACCTCATTTCTCCCTGTGGATGAGCTTACCTCTTTCTTCAGGAAGATGTAATCTAAATTAGCCCTTGCCTTTATATATATATTTTACAGAGAGGAAGAGAGAGGGATAGAGAGTTAGAAATATCAATCAGCTACCTCCTGCACACCTCCTACTGGGGATGTGCCTGCAACCAAGGTACATGCCCTTGATCGGAATTGAACCTGGGACCTTTCAATCCATAAGCTGACGTTCTATCCACTGAGCCAAACCGGTTTTGGCAGCCCTTGCCTTTATCTGCTCTCTCAAGAGCTCAGACCCATGATTTTCTAAACACCGCCAAAAAGGTCCACCCCAAATTGATATCTCAGACCTGTGGAGGCCAACAGGCATCTCCAGCTGGACATCCTCTGATAACTTTCATGTTCTTCATGTGTCCCTTTGGTCCCAAGGCCTCTGTCATTGCAGTGCAAGCAACCAAATCGGTGGAGCTGTGTTTCAATAACGCTGTTACCCGCTGGTGCCTCCATATCTTAAGAAAAACAGCTCTTCAGCCTTTGCTGATGGCTTCCTTTTAGAGGGGTTGGAAGTTTGGTTGTCCTGAGCAACCAAAATATTCTTTATCATTTCACCAAACAATAAAGCTGTCTGGGAAACCAAATCATATAACTACTCCACAGGGTCTGTTTCTCCAATTTTCCCATCATGCCTCAGCCTAACCATGAACACAACCCAGGCCCAAGATGAGTTTTCTCCACCTTGGAAGCTAGAGGCCAATGGAATTTCCGACTTAGCACATCTGAGCCCCACTTCCAGCTCTTCCAACTACTCAGATGGCTCTCTCCCTCAACTTCATCACTGCTCTGTGTCTGATTCCTCTCACCCTTTCACAGCTTGTTTCTGTCCATAAACTCTTTTGGGGGGCTTTTTCTTTTCTTTTTTTACATACATACATAATCAAGACTTGCCAAATCCTCTAAGAAATAAAAATTTAAAAAAAAACACAAAAACCTCTTGACCCTGCGGCATAAACTAATAAAAACATGCCTCAGAAGAGAAACGAATGCAAAGCCTTCTCCACAAATGAGCTCAAGTCTTTCTTTTTCTTTTGAGTATTATAAGTGGAATTGGCTAAGTAGCAAGTCTTTGTGGGGAAGTAGGGGAGGGGAATGTCAATGTGAAGAGAACAGTGAAGTGTGTAGAGTTAGATGTCAAGTTTTTAGTTTCCTCCATCTCCACCACCTCCTACTAAAGAAGTATTGCGGTTGAATTACTAAAGAAGAGAAAGTAGGGTCCATTTTCTGAGCACAGGGTGTACTCTAAGCCACCAAGGATGGATAGCCCCTTCTGTCTGTTCCTGTGGAGGTTCAGTATTGACACATCTTTGTTCTCTTTAGTTCCAGATCCTGGACCTCATCATAGCAAGCCCACTGATTCCCAGTCTCTTTGCCATCAGCTTAGTTTTACCATTGTCACCATGTTGTATCCCTCATTAGCTTTTGCCCAGCTTTCCAATGATCCCATCCCTTCTCTTCTCAACCAATTTTATATTCCACCTTTTATCCTGATCTCACTGAGGTCCCCAGTGTTCCACCTTATTGCTAATTCAATTAGAATTTTTCAAGCTCTTTATTATTGGAATTCCCCACAATATTCTTTGTTGGTTTTTACTTATCTTTTCTTGAAAGTTTTCTTCCTTGGCTCACAGGAAATTATTTGCTTTGAACCTTCTATTTTCCAGAGCATTTAATCTTTTTTTAAAATATATTTTATTGATTTTTTACAGAGAGGAAGGGAGAGAGATAGAGAGCTAGAAACATCAATGAGAGAGAAACATCGACCAGCTGCCTCTTGCACACCCCCTACCGGGGATGTGCCTGCAACCAATGTACATGCCCCTGACCAGAATCGAACCTGGGACCTTTCAGTCCACAGACCGACGCTCTACCACTGAGCCAAACCGGTTTCGGCCAGAGCATTTAATCTTAGTCTCCTTAGTTGCCATATCTTATTTACTTAAAAATAGTGTTTTCTAAGATTCTGGTCTTTCTTCCTCTGGTCTCTTTGCTCCTCCCTTGAATGGTTGTACCCACTCCCACAGTCTCAACTACCACTTACAGACTGCCAACTCCCAAAACTACATTAACACCTATCTCTCTTCTGAGTACCTAACCCATTTTCCCTCTAAATATATATTAAATATCCAACAAGAGACTTCAAGGTCAACATGCTCAAAATTTACCCCCAATCCTGCCTGCATAGCTTCATGGTTGAGCATCAACCTATGACGCAGGAGGTCATGGTTCAATTTTGGTCAGGGCACATGCCTGGATTGTAGGCTTGGATTTTGTGTGTGGGGAATGCAGGAGGCAGATTACTATCAATGATTTTCTCTCATCACTGAGATTTATATCTTCCTCTCCATCTCATTCCTCTCTCTGAAATCAATAAAAATATACTTTTAAAATTTTAACCCCAAATCACATTCCCTCTACCCCAAATTTAGGCCTTCTCCTCAATGTTACTATGTTCACAGACCTGAGCACTGTCTGGAATTTCTCCCTTCCCACTACTCTTCCATGTCTTTGTATAATAGCTTAAAACCTCATATATTCTCTAGAGGCCCAACTTGCACTGACTTAGTTTAGGCCTTCATCATTGTCTATATGATGGCTCTCCTCAAAGGTCTCCTTACCTCTGTCTAATGCCCCACCCACTTCCTACTACGTGTCTATTCTCAAAGACTTCAAAATAAATGCCCCGTCCCTTACCATGAACTGTAGACTATTATTATCAGCTCTTTATCAGCACTCTCAGGCTTAGGCTTCACACTACAGTGACAGAGATGATCAATCTCAGAATATTCTAGAACCACAAAATAATACATTAAATTATTATTATTTGAAATAAAAGGAGATAGCAAAGTGTTCCTTTCCTTAAAAAAATAAGTTTCACTCCAAACCTCATGGTGTTTCTCCCATGAGGGGGACCTGTATGTATCTCCCAGCATGAGGTTGTGTGATCCCTGAAGGCAGTAGTGAATCTTTTTCTTCATATTTTATCTCTAATGCTTAGTATAGTGCTTGGACTGCTATATTGTTCAATAAATAAATGTAAGCAAAAAACTTAAAAGAAATGAAAAATGAATGAGAAATAGAAAAGAACAAGAGAAAGAAAGAAAAGAAAAAAGATAATAAAGAGAGTCGGAAAGAAAGAGGGAGGAAAGGCTGTTCTTAATGACCCTGTTTTACAGTCTCTTTCAAGTCATATTCTATTGGCCAGTCTCTGTCTTACAAACACAGGCAGCCCCTAAAGCTTACCATATAATTTTTTAATCAAGAAACCTAATAAAATAATTTTATTTGAGATACAGAGAGAATATTTACCCTAAAGCATCTAAGAATCCTGCAGGAGAGCGGGAATCTAAGCATCTGCAGACAGCTGGGGGGTTTTTTGAAGAAAAGGCGAAAAGTTAGGAATTGAGAAGAATTATTAACTTTGTGTCTCATTAATATTTAACCCTAGGTATATCTTTAGCAAACAAGAGAGAGAATATTAAAGTTTCCCTGTCTTCTTATTGAATATTCTAAATATTCTAGACTCCCAAGTTAGACAAAATCAGAAGCCTGGAGTAACACAGCTGCAAGATTAAATATTAGATTTCTTTCTTCTTGTTTCCTTACCTACATTTCGCACCATCTTTGTCTCAATTGCTTCCCCTTTCTCCCAGCTGTTACAGGATACCTAGAATGCCTTGGGCAATGCCCCTTCAGGTGAGGCTAGACATCAGGATGGGATTTGAGAGCCCAGATGTCCAGGAAAATTTCCCAGGGCTAAAAGGACAGTCATAAGATGCCATCAGTTCATATAAAGATCAGAGGAATTCCTAGGACAAATTCTATGGGCTAAGGTAAAAAGCTGTGGGATCAAGATAATGTATATTCTCTCCCAAACAGCAGTCATATAATTTTGAAGTTCATGAGCTAATGTTGAAAGAGAAAATATTACTACCTACTTAACCTTAAAGGCTTTGTCCAGAAATGTATGCTTTCAGGATGTTTGATTTACTGCCTTGTTTATCTCTGGTCTGTGAAGAATAAGTAGAGATGAAAGTTCATGAATGGCTCAATAAACTCCAATCAACGTAGTGGAACATGGCTGACACTGCATGTAAGTCAAGGAGGAAAAATGTTGGCAGGAACCAGAGTATCTTCACTGGGATGGTGAGAATTTTGGACCTGACTCCATAGGCAATGAGAACCCCTTAATGAAAAATTTTTAATCTCAAATGTGAAACAGATCTGGTTTTGGAAAGGGGTTTCTGGCAGCAGGTAGAAGAGAGAGAATGGATATGAGGAGATATTTTAGGAGGTTTGGGCAAGAATCCAGACTATATATGACAGAGTCCAAATTTAGGCAGTAGAAATGAAGAGTGGTGGTGAAAAGATCAATGAGGGGAAGGGATAAGCTAAATAAGAGAAAAGGGAATGGTTTAGGAGCCTTTATCCCCTTGCTCATCTGACTTCAGTCAGGTCATCTGATTTTAATATTTTTTAAAATATTTTTTATTGATTTTTCACAGAGAGGAAGAGAGAGGGATAGAGAGTTAGAAACATCAATGAGAGAGAATCATCAATCAGCTGCCTCTTGCACACTCCCCACTGGGGATGTGCCCACAACCAAGGTACATGCCCCTGCCCGGAATCGAACCCGGGACCCTTCAGTCAGCAGGCCAATGCTCTATCCACTGAGCCAATCCGGTCCCGGCAGGTCATCTGATTTTAGTAGCCGCTCCCTAACCTGACGATCATACAGGGTAGGACATCATTGTTGTTATCTTCTCTACAAATCCGAGCATTTAAAGCAGAACCTCTCAGTAGAATTGCCCATTGCAGCACTTACAGTCTTTTAACATTAATGTTTTCTGGACATGGCGCAAAACCCGACTTGCTGTAAATTCTGTTGGGTACCCTTGGTCAACAAAAGCATTGCTGTAAAGTCTCATCGATAAGTACATGCTAGACATTTAAAACACATACATTCCTTAACTCTTCAGAGGCCTCCCCACACCATGCATTTTTAAATTGTCCCAACACAAAAGTAAGCAACATAGTTGTCTATTTGAATATTTGAAATGTAGTGCTTGTTTTATGCTTATTTATAGTGTTCTATCAGTTGCTTGTGACACTTTCTATTGGATATAATTGAAATAAGAATCAGTGAAAAATAATGAAAATCATAAAGTTACAAGATTGATAAAGTAATTTGTGATAAAATAATATATATTTTTAGTCATTTTTTCACCTGATGGCATAAGAGTTATATCTGGGCCAAAACCGGTTTTGCTCAGTGGATAGAACCTCAGCCTATGGACTGAAGGGTCCCAGGTTTGATTCTGGTCAAGGACATGTACCTTGGTTGCAGGCACATCCCCAGTAGGGAGTGTGCAGGAGGCAGCTGATTGATGGTTCTCTCTCATCAATGTTTCTAACTCTCTATCTCTCTCCCTTCTTCTCTGTAAAAAACCAATAATATAAAACCGATTATATATATATTATATATATATAAAAACTATTACATAATTTTTTTAATTATATCTGGTGAGTGTTAAACATTCATCTACAAAGACTCCTTCCCTGAATCCAGGTGCCACAACTAGTTTGGAAATTCAGATAATCAACTTGTAAAGAAAAATCATTAGACATTTTACTTACTTTGGGTGAGAAAATTCCTCTTTTACTGTGGGTAGGGCATAGACCAGTTACAGTATAGATCAGGGGAGCCTGCTCTCAGGCTGCTTGAATGCTAACCTCTCTCCCTGTAGGCTGGCTCTGGCCTCAGCGTGCAGGGATTTAAAGGAAAAGCTCTCCATGTTCTAACCAGGTTACAAGAGTTCAGCATTTATTGTTGGACTTAGTTCAGGATGCAAGAGGTAACAAGTTGTGATTCTTGACAAGAGTGGCTCTCAGGTCTATGAAATAAAGTTGGGTCAGGAACCAGATGAAATGATCAGATAATACAATCATCTAAAAGGAGAACCAAGCACAAGAGATATATGAGAGCCATGAGAGGACATGAGGATCACCTGGAGAGTGTAAACAAGAACAACAAAACCCAATTTCTTGCTCTCATCCCAGATGAACTAAATCAGTAACTCTGGCGGTGGACCCAAGCATAGGTATTCTAAAAGCTCTTCAGATGATTCTATGTGAAGCAAAGTTGAGATCCACTCCTCTAAATGCCTCCTTTCTCTGAGGAGTCTTGACTGATGTTCACTGGCACATTTGCAAGTGAAAAAGCTCAAATTCTAGTATCTTTGGTCAATGACTATTGCTCTTTTATGTCCAACTTTATGACTGGAAGGATGTCTTTTCTGATCCCCATCCCAATCTCTTTCTTTCTGGTGCTCTATTGCACACTATGTATATAAGGTTTTGTCATAGCACATGTAAATTTCATGCGCTTATTTGTATTTGCCACTGGGCTTCAGAGAGCATGATTTATGTCTTTACAGCCCCATCCTTCTTGACATATAGTCTGGCAAGTGACAGATACTCAAGAAATGCCTATTGAATCTTTAAGAATTTCATAAATATTTGCCTTTTCTTAAATACATATTTAACTACCATATAATTTGTTTTTAACATTTATTCAAGGAAGCAATTGAACTATATTGTCTCTAAATCTTAATCTCTTTGAGAGCTACAACTCCGTGATTTTTTTCTCCTTGTATAACCCCCCATAAAGTATATATATGTCCTGGAAATCATGCTTTAGGCCTGTTCTTCCCAAACTTTTATATGCAAGCTGCTTACCCAGGGAATCTTATTCAAAGGCAAATTGTACTTTGGTAGGTCTGAGGTGAGGCCTGAAATTCTATGTTTTTAATAAGCTCCCAGGTCATGTTGGCGTATCTGGTCAAGGACAACCAACTATGCTTGGAGAAGCACAATTTTAGGAGGTGGAGACTGATCCTAGCCCTCACTGAGTTCACATCAAACATTAAAACAAGGAACTCCTTAGCACCACACTGCCCTTGACACTCCTGAGGCACAAGAAGTCATCTTCACATATTTGTTATGCAAGCCACTTAACACACACACACACACACACACACACACATGTTCCTCAACTTCCCCATCTGTAACAGAGGCATAACTACAAGGTTTTTGTGAAATAAACAAGTTAATTTATGTGTAATTCTTCCGTGAATTGTGGTTCACATATAACAAGGACAGTAATTGTAAACTCTCCTGTTTCATTCCTTTTTAGTCAGCTTGCTTCAGCAGTGATCAGTTTTATATATTTAAGAGCCCTGATTTTTTTTTTATCTTGAAATCAGCATGGGGAAGATATTTTTCCTTTCTTATATTAAGAAAGCAAATACTGGGTACCTAGACCAAGAAAGGATTAGAAGAGAGAGAAAAAAAATTTCACTTGTCTTTCTCCAGTATTATCATTCCTCTGACATTGCATCTCACCACTGCCCTGACTGCAACGTCGAAAATACCTTTCCAGAAAAGGTAAAATGCAGGGATTGAAATCTGTAGTAAAAGGAAACTCTGACCAGAGTATACAAATTGACACTCAGTATAGCATACATATCAGTACAAAAAAACACAATTTCCCTTTCATAATAAAATGCAAAGTTCAGCTCCTGACACAAAGATACCGGTTCTTTGGCAAGCCAATTGCTCTGTTGTTGTGGTTCCATCTATTTATGCATTTGATGATTTATTCTTGCATGTGCCCTTGTTACCATTGTAATTACTTGTAGCTAGTTTATTAATATTAATGATAGAAAGAGAGCAAAAGGGAGGCCAGACATTGTAAGCATGGTCACCTGAGAAGCTTCCCTAGGAAGCTACAGCTTCACACAGCATCTGTGCTCCAAGGAGGTTAACACCCCTTCTTCCCCCACCTGTTACTGGATTGTTGGGGGGAAGGAGGGGTCTTTGCATGTATGCCCAGTGAAGTCAGGAAGGTGCTTGCCTTTCAGTGAATCCTAGCAAACAATGGATTTGCTAGGGGGTGGACCCCATCAGAAGCACATGACATCTTGGAGAGTTAATTGGTTAGTTTGAAAACACTCCTGGTTAAAATCCCCAAAGAGTTCCCTCACTCTCATTTGCTCTCATTCTCTGTTGCTCCATGAACCACACTTGCCCCATGCACTCACCTGTTCTCTCTCCATAGCCATGTGGCCTTAAGCAGCCGCATGGCCCATGACTGTGAGGACTCCACATGCAGGATGCTGGACTGGACTGGAATTTAATATGGAGCAGAAATTCTGGGCAGTGGCCTTAATTCTGACCCTGCTGAAGACAAGATGGACAGAAATAGTATCTTGAAGGGCAATCCCCTTAATTTTCATCAACATAAAGCTTTCCACAAAACCCCATTCTCCTGTGCAGGTCTCAGGAAATTATTTTCTTCATGGCCCTCCCCAAAATTCCACTACTACTGATAATACCCTGACTAGGGATCAAACCCACAACTCTGATGTACAGAACTATGCTCTAACCCAGTGATCAGAAAACTCATTAGTCAACAGAGCCAAATATCAACAGTACAATGATTGAAATTTCTTTTGAGAGCCAAATTTTTTAAACTTAAACTTCTTCTAATGCCACTTCTTCAAAATAGACTCGCCCAGGCTGTGGTATTTTGTGGGAGAGCCACACTCAAGGGGCCAAAGAGCTGCATGTGGCTTGTGAACCGAAGTTTGCTTACCACTGCTCTAACCAATTGAGCAACCTAGGCAGGGCAAGCCAATTGCTTTGTAATGAGAAATATCTAACTCTTAGGAAGTTGTCAAAATGCAAGAAGGATGCAAAATGCTCCAACCTAAAATAAGTAAACAGCAAGCATAGGACTCAGTTGCAGACAAGGAGGAAAAGATTGGAATCCTATCTAATAGAAGAGTGATATACAAATTGACCATGCACCTCCACTATGTCCATAAGCCACACCCACCAGCCAATCAGGGGAAAGTATGCAAATTAATCCAATCAAGATGGCTGCGGCCATGAAATGAGTAGGAGGTTTGTGTTTCCTGGCAATGGAGGAAGTCAAGCTTTCTGCCTGCCTTGGCCTGCACTCAAGGCTAGAAAGTTTCAATTATAGAAGATAAATAAATCCCAACAAAAGTGGCTGTAGTCACAGAATGAGCAGGAGGCATGCGTTTCCCCAGCAATGGAGGAAGCCAAACTTCCTGACCTGCACTGGCCTGCACTAAAGGCTACAAAGTTTCAATTATAGAAGATAAATAAATCCCAGATACCAGGGCCTACTCTTGGGTTGCCAGGGGCTGTGGCCGGACTGCAAACCACCACAGCCCCTCGCCAGGCTGCCCCCACCCCAAGGGAACTCCCACCTTGATCTGGGACACCCTTCTGGACAAACCATATGGTCCCTACTTATGCATCAAGCCTCTATCTTATCTAATCCTATCTAATAAAAGAATAATAAGCAAATTGACTATCACTCCAATATACAAGATGGCTTCCCCCATGTGGTCAAAGATTGCTGCTCCCATGTGGACACAAGATGGCCACCACAAGATGGCCAGCAGGGGAGGGGAGTTGGGAGGAGCCAGGCCTGCAAGGGAGAGCAGTTGTGGGCAATGAGGTCAGTAGGAAAGGATAGTTGGGGGTGACCAGGCCTGCAAGGGAGGGCAGTTAGGGGTAACCAGACCAGCAGGTAAAGGCAGTTAGGGGTAACCAAGCCAGCAGAAAAGGGCAGTTAGGGGCAAAAAGCTGGCAAAGGAGAAGTTAGGCATCAATCGGGCTGGCAGGAGAGTTCTTAGGGGTGATCAGGCTGGCAGGCAGAAGCAGTTAGGGGCAATCAAGGAGGCAGGCAGGTGAACATTTGGGAGCCAGGAATCATGGATTGTGAGAGGGATGTCCGACTGTCCATTCAGGTGTGATTCTACTGGGATCAGGCCTAAATGGGCAGTTGGACATCCATCAAGGGGTTCCGGATTGGAGAGGGTGCAGGCTGGGCTGAGGGACACATACCCCTGTGCACAAATTTTGTGCACCGGGCCTCTAGTCAAATAAAAAAAATAAACAAAGACAGAAAAATCTAAAATTATTACGAACCTTGTATTACCTTAAGAAGGAAAAGAAGGAAAAAAAAGGCTCAGAACAATTATTGAGTCCTTATTATGTGCCAAGTGCTTCAAATATATTTGAGTTTTAATCAAAAATAACACTCTCTAGGGACATCATTATGAACCTCATTTTATAGGTGAGGAACCTGAGAATAGGAGGGTTGGTCTTCTTGCAAGACCTAGATTAGACAGAGTTGGGATTGGAATCTACAATTAGAGACTTGATGACTCTATTCAATACCATCCTATATAATAAAAGCATAATATGCAAATCAACCAAACAGCAGAATGACCAGTCAGCTGGGAGTGGAGCTGGTGCTGGTGAGCAGGTGGCACCATGCCAGACAAGGCATGTGCCAGCGGGCAGAGGAAGGGGACAGCGATGGGGTGGGGTGGTGGCAACCAGTGGCAGTGAAGGAGCCATGGGGGGATGGGGCTGGAAGTTCCCTTCCCTGCTGGTGCCATCCCTGATCAGCCTGCTGGTCACCTCTCACAAAGAGAGGCCAGATTGCAGCTAGGTCTCACTCCCCAGTGGGAGCAGGTTTAAGCCATCAGTCAGACATCCCCTGAGGGCTCCTGGACTGTGAGAGGGTGCAGGCTGGGCTGAGGGACCCCCCGCACCTCCCACCAGTGCACAAACTTTCATGCACCAGGCCTCTAGTCTCCTATAACAAACTTTGAAAGAACTTCTAGATCTGAGCTTTCTCAAATTTAAATCAGCTTTAGGGTCATATAACAAATAACAAGCCAGGAAAAAATAAAGTTGAAATGAATACATAAAACAGCTGCAACTGTGCCAAAGTCACATTCCAACTTTTAATAGTTTTCATTGAATGAGTAAATTCTGGGACTCAAACAAGTTAGTAGAGCTTGTTACCAGTCCCTATGTGGCTTACATTTCCCCTGGATTCCTGCCAGGTGCACCATGGTGTGTACTGGCTGGCCCAGAGTTTTTGCTGTAAGGTATATTGGAAGAAGAAGGTCTGGCCTGCTGGGTGGTGTAAAGTGCAAAACACTCACCAGTAGCTTGAATGCTGCCTCTGGCTTCTTGTGTTGAAAGAAGGCTGCTTGAGTTGCCAGCCCTGCTTTGATTAGTGTAAATCCCATTGGGCCTCTGAGCCCTTATTAAGGGGAGGAGACTAACCCCATGGGAAAAATGAATCAAGAGGCTTGAAAGATGGTTGGTTTAATACCCAGAATGTAGTTTATCCAAAGGTTGACCTATTTACTTACTCATTTCTAAGCAAGACACATAGCCAACCTGACCTATTGATTTAATCTATATCTCATGATGCTGCAAGATTCTTTCCAAGAGGAGACCCTGGGCAGTGCTGCCAATGCCCCAGTGAAGAGGCTGAGGTCATCACTGGATTTGAAATATTTAAAGCGGATATAAAACTGTTTCAGCAAAGCAGGCAAGTAAGTGCGTCATTGTGGGCAACGGTGCTGCTGGTAAAACGTGTTATCCTACACAACAAACAAATTTCTGATATCCTACACAACAAACACATTTCCATTTGAATATGTACTGACTGTGACAACTATGCAGTCACAGTTATGATTGGGGAGAGCCATATACTCTTGGACTTTTTGATACTGCAGGGTAAGAGGATTATGACAGATTACAACCATTGAGTTATCCACAAACAGATGTATTTCTAATCTGTTTTTCTTTTCTTTTTAAAAAAATATATTTTATTGATTTTTTACAGAAAGGAAGAGAGAGGTGATAGAAAGTCAGAAACATCAATGAGAGAGAAACATCGATCAACTGCCTCTTGCACACCCCCCACTGGGGATGTGCCCACAACCAAGGTACATGCCCTTGACCGAAATTGAACCTGGGACCTTTCAGTCTGCAGGACAACGCTCTATCCACTAAGCCAAACGGATTTCAACTAGTCTGTTTTTCAATGATCTCTCCATCCTCATTTGAAAATGTGAAAGAAAAGTGGTTGTCTGAGATAACTCACCACTGTCCAAAGACTGCTTTCTTGCTTGTTGGGAGCCAAATAGATCTCAGAGATGACCCCTCTCCAACTGAGAAACTTGCCAAGAACAAACTAGAACATATCACTCCAGAGACTGGTGAAAAGCTGGCCATGGCCTGCTGAAAAGCTGTCAAGTATGTGGAGTGCTCTGCACTCACACAGAAAGGCCTAAAGAATGTATTTAAAGAAGCAATATTGGCTTCCCTGGAGCCTCCAGAACCGAAGAACAGTGCAGGTGTGTGCTGCTATGACCATCTCTCCAGAGCCCTTTCTGCACAGCTGGTTTCGGCATCATACTAAAAGCAATGTTTAAATCAAACTAAAGATTAAAATTTAAAATCCGTTTTTGCCATAATGGCAAATGCTCTGCACCTACCCATATGCACTTGTGTGAAACAAGGCCCATAGATATGGTCCCTTTTCCCCTCTCAATACTAGTTAATTTTGAGTAATTGTATGTTGTCAGAAAAGTGATCAGTACTAGTTGTTTTTGTTTTTTGTTTTGTTTAAAATCAAGGAATGCTTGTGATGACTCTGTAACATACTAACTTGGGTTGTTGAGTTGCTCCTGAGTTCCACTCTGGAGAGTGATCTGAGACATCTAGTATTTTGTGTGTGTGTGTGTGTGGAGTTTGTTTTCATTTAGTCATTTTTTAAAAAATTCCTTAACCATTGGACAGCCCGTTAGGTGAGGAGGATGGAGTGATTCCACATTCCACTTCCTAGATCTAGTTTAGAAAACATGTTTCCCACAGTTGCTCTTAAAAAGTTTTTCACAGTAACAAATAATATTTTGGAAAATATATCCTCTTTGTATTTTCATTTAAAGCATATTATTAAAAATAACCATGTGCTCATGAACGTCACACCCTATAGCTAATCAAAATGCAATTGCATGTGACTTCTTGCTCCCTGCATGCTGTCATCACAAAAGTGGGATTTGGCATGACAACCATACTCCACAGTGAAATCCTCTGTGACCTTAAGTGCAAAACAAGTTAAAAGCCGCATTTCAAATACACAAAAGCAAATCTAAGAGTTTCAATGTTTTCTCATAATTTTCAATGTTTTTAAGCAGAGGAAACCTCCCATTCAACTTTGAATGTTTAAGGAATTTACCAACATTTCTATATAAAGTGGAAATGAAAATACAGAGATAGTTTTAAGACTGTTTGAAGCCATTATGAGTCTTGAGAGAAATGTGCTTTTGCAATAATAAAAAGGAACCTTAACTTTCTAATGTGAGAGAATTTGGAGGATTTATCTGGTAAGTAATATTGATATATTGACTACACAGCACAGGTATTTTGTAATGGATATCACTCATGCAATCGGTAGCCATCACTGGATGCATTAAACACTCACCAAACCTTAAAATAGAAATATTGACTAGACCGTGTGCATCCATTATGTTTACAAAAAAGCAGAGATATTTTTAATATTTAGTCATGGAGAGATTTCTGAAATGTTAAATTCCTTTGTAATAAACAGTAATTTAATGGGAAGCTGACTTGGAGAATAATATGGACATTCTGCATATCAAATGGGTCAAAGGAAAAATTCTGAGAAGCTAGAGCTTCTTAATAATAGAACAATGATGACAAAAATCAGAACTGGCACAGAATCATGGAAGAACTTCCTGAAACCAGTTATCTGAGAAGTAGTTCTATAACTGAGCTGTCAGCAAGGTCTTATATGTATGCTAATTATGATTCATCACCCCATTGCCATATAAGCACATTATTTTTATCTTGGTTTCCTGAAGCCCACCTTTAAAATGCATAATTTATAAGGCATGTTTATAATTTCAAAAATAATCTTCTAAGAGTATAATGATGTTTATCAATTTGAAGATGCACTAGTTAATCAAAAGTTAAAAATAAAATATATTAATATGACCACTTTCCGTTTTATTTTTGAACTAGAGGCCTGGTGCACGGATCCATGCACTGGAGTGGGTCCCTTAGCCTGGCCTGCAGAGATTGGGCTGAAACCAGCTCTCTGACATCCCCCAAAGGGCCCTGGATTATTAGAGGGTGCAGGCCAGGCAGAGGGACCTCACCAGTGCATGATCAGGGCAGGTCTGGCCTGTCTCACCCAGTCCTGATCAGCTAGACCCCACCAGCAAGCTAACCTACAGGTCGGAGCATCTGCCCCCCTGATGGTCAGTACACATCATAGCGACTGGTCCAATGGTGGAACTAACAGTTGGACATTTAGCATATTAGGCTTTTATTATATATGATAGGTACAAAATTTGGAAGCTAATAATAATTTTAAAAACTTCTATATATGTTACTGAGAGACACGTTTATGCCCCAAGAAAGTCCTAAAAAGAGTAAACTATTAATATCATGTCTAGCTTCTCTTCCATGTCCTGTTACAAGATTTTAGTTCTTTCATTTTATCTCTGTATATGCATCTTCATTATTATTAGGCATTGCTTTACAACATACAGAATTTCACTATGACATGCTTTATAAACTGTGTAGCACTTACATTTATTATAGGACTCTCTTTCACGGCGTAGAAAGAGTTCCAATTCAGGGTTCAGCTTCTGGAGAAGGGCCGCACACAAATGAAGAGATTTGAAGAAATTCAATTTGGCGATTTGGGGGGCCAGGCGGTAGTCCAACTCTAGTGGGAGAACTACTACTGCTCTGGCCCTGCCATCCCCTTTTATTGAGGCTTTGGGGGAAACATCTTAAGCAACATAAATAGAAATTTACATGTAGCCCTTAGGCAGGAAATAACAGAAACTTTCATGGACAAGGTAGATTCTGCTTCAGCTAACAAAATCTCAACTAAAGGTTAGAGCAATTAAGGTTGTTGACCAGCCTTCCTGGCTTCCTGTCAACATCTCTTTTTCAGTGAAACTGATTTGGTTTCCAGCATCTCCCCCGTTTTCTTTCCTTAAAATTTTTTGCATTTGTAGACTAGAAATAAACAAAAAATGAAACAAGCAATGCTGAGAGCCAAATGAAATCAGTCTGCAGTACGTTTCTTTGTGGGCCAACAGTTTTTGAATCCCAGATTCAATGTCCAACAGTTTTTTGAGTCCAAATTTTAATGTCCAACAGTTCTGAGTCCATGTCAGCAATGGTAGAAAAATAGTGGCAATGCAGGTCCGACCTCTGGTTTGGTCCTGGACAACCTGCAGCGATGCCCATCTGCTGACTGCTAGTATGGTAAGGCGTCGTCAGCATCTTCCATCTCTGGTCTGTTTTTCCTCGTCTTTATGGCTGGAGTATTCCTGTCAATTCTTCTTTGTTGCAGGAATCCACATGGTCTTGGAGTTGTTTTCTGAAAATATACAAACATATCTCGACCAAAATTAATAAAGGAATATTTTCTATAAATTTTACTTGGGATACTTTTAATTTTTTGCCCAAACAATTTTTCTTTGACTTATTTTGATACTATGTGTGTTTTTCATGGCTGTCTTACTGTTATCATTACAAATGAAAATTGGTTTTCAAAAGAAGAAAAATTTTTCTAGATGTAATTTACTTACAGGACATTTTTCTTACATGGTATTTTCCACTATCCCCCTTTTTTTCTATTTATTAGGAGGCTTTTGGAAAAAAAATTTATAACGCTGTTTTGATAACTTTTAAATTTTAATTTTTTGTACATAAACTATGACTGCTTTAGGGTTTATTGTATGTTAAACAATTTTACCATGAAATGGACTACCAATAGAAATTTTGGTTAATACTTTAGGAACAGCCTGTTGTACAATTAAATTTTCTTGAATATTAACTCATTTCATTTAGCCAATTTAAATTAATCTGAAAACTTGACTATTTTACTGTCAAATTTAATACTTTAACAACAATTTTAGTGTACTCTGTAAATATTAATGGAAAAGATTATATGCATCCTTGAGAAAGCCCTGAGCACTCGTAGATTTAGGCTGGATTTAGATGTAGGACAGTCGCCATTAGCCACTTCTCTGTTGCCTGGGTCTCAATAAGAACTGTGCCAAGTCTCTTGTTTGTAGCTGGATCTCAATCTGAGCTGGACCAAATCTGTTTGTTGCCTGGGTCCAGATGTGAGCTGGGTATGGGAAGCGTGAAGCAGCCATGGGGCAGGAGACATCCCTCAAAAGGGCGAGTGTTCAAGCCCCTGCAGCGTTGGGGGGGTGAGGATCTGTGCCCCACCTCTGTTGGCCCCCAAGTCCTCTCCTGATGGCCCTCTGCGGCTGTGCCTGTCTTAGGTCGTCCCTCCCTGGAGGAATCTTACCCGTCATTGGCTAACCAGCCATCCTCCGGGGCCAAGCAGGGTGATGTGAGGTTCAGTTCTGTCTCCTTGGTAGCCTATGCCCCTATGGCCTCCATGCCCAGTACCTGCCTTGGGATCCCCTCGCCTGCTGGCGGGGCCCCGGCATTGATCACATATCTTGGGGAACCCAGGTTTCTTCTGGTCCCAGCTCACGCCATTGTGCGAGAGACGGATCCATGGTACCAGCCACCATGAGGCTTTAACCTCAGCATGAACTGAAAACTCTGGCAACAGCTGTGGGTAATTGGATTGTGACAAGAGGGTCCCTCTTTGCAAATAAGGCAAAAAAGGCCAATATAGAATGCTCAAGCGCCTTCCCAGTGAGGCCCTCCACACAGTGGAAGGGATTAAATCCTTTCATGTCCTTTTAAATTGCTGCCAAACATTTGAAAATTAGATTTTAAATTTTGTTTGGAATAATTGTACAATATGCTGTTGTAAAATATCAAAAATTATAAATGACATTGTAGAATAATACCATGCAAGGATATTCTTTGTTCTAAGCCAATGGCAATTCAAATTCAAACTGGCTGTCAATTTCTTTTTGTATAGACAAGGTCTTAGTTACATTCTCTGCACCTCTCCCAGGAGCAAGTAGTGATATTCCTCTACTTTGGTGCAAGCCAGAAACCTCTCTTTAATTTTATACACAAAGGAGCATTGGTTTGATTTTGTGTCATACAAAAAGGGAAGCTGGGTGGCAACACCTGTGTAATTATACTTCCTTGCCCCACCCATTTTCCTCCTGGATGACCAAGGTGTTTAGTATTATTGGTGACTACATTAGGCAAGGGATCAGCCCACATAAGGACTTTTACCCATGAACGGTCAGGAACCTAAGTTCTAAACCACATGTGTCAAACACAAGGCCCGCGGGCCAAATCCGTCCCGCCAGGCTTTGCAATGTGGCCCGCACCGCGCTGTCATCACTGCACTCCACTGCGTTTCCATCACAATGACAGTTTATGACTGTTCAGTAAACCATTCGGCCCGCGATTTAGGCTGGATTTTAGATTTTGGCCCCTTCTCTGATTGAGTTCGACACCCCTATTCTAAACACTTCCACATTTGTCCCAGGTAATATTACCGTACAGATGATTACTGCTAACATGGCAAGAAAGAAATTCTCAGGTGTCAGGCGTCTATACGTCTTCTTTACCATGCGCCAAATAAGTTAACTGCTTTCCTTTGCCATTAACAATACATGCCTATAAACCTTCTAAAATATTTATATTTATTAATTTTTATTTTATAAACTCCTTATTAAATCTATTTTAAATCATTTAAGAAGAGAATAAATTTCTTGTATTTCTCCGGGCCCTTGGAGCTTTCCAAGAATCATCTCTGTTAAGGCCTTGAAATTTTAACATGGAAAAAACCATCAAACAAATATCTATATCCATATGTGATTTAAATATTATACCTTTTATTATTATCTTAAAGTATCAATTAAATTTAGACTAGTTTTTGCATAGAAAATATTTGGTTGAGATCACAGAATTAATCCTCTTTTTTAATTAGACCAATAATAAGCAACTTATTTTTAATTCCTAATTATTAGAGAAAACACACTTTTTATTTTCTCAAAAACAAGTTATATTTTAGGTATTTTAATTACAACTATATAATTTCTCCCAATTTAATTTGCACTTTGAACTTTTAAAGCTGGCAAATCAAATATATATTGCATGTCCTAGATTAATGACACTTTACATTTCTAAGAAAAATACAAAACATAATCAATTAAGACTTCCATTCTGTCCTCTAGATTTTTTATGAGGCAAATTTAAACTTTACTTTTTTATTTTTATAATTAAGCAAACTTCCACAAAAATTTTGCCACAGGAATTTGGAGGAAGTTTGTAGCCATTCAAATGCAAGTTACCACATTCCTTAGCTTACTGGGAGAGTGGTCTTCCTTATAGGATTGCCTGGTCTCTCCCTTCCCCCCACATCAAGCTTACTTTGGGAGAAGTTTCAACAGATCTGGCCACACATTTTTTCATGCTTAATAAAGACAGGTCTTAAATTTTTTCTTTCTTTTTTGCTCTCTGAAGTAATAACTAGCACCCAATTTGGCCAAGATCAACATTTCCCTGCGAATTCTTTTATAATTTTTAAAGAAAACTTTAAGTAATCTCATTGCAGGAGAGCAGATAGCTTTGCCCTCTCCTGCCACCTTTGAATTTCTCCGCACCAGAGGCGGTTTCAGCAGTGAAGTCTCATTTATTATTACAGATTTTAAATTCTAAATACAAACTAAGATTTTAATTTGAACAAGAAACCACATTCTTTAAGTTTACAAACCAAAAATCTATAATAAAGTTTACTTTAAATTTATAACCTAATTCTTCCCCATTAGCCTGGTTAAAAAGGATGTTCCCACCCTACTTACAGTTCGCGACTCTGCAGCTGGCCGTGGGCTTTGAGTGCGGTGAATTTCCCTCACCTTTTTTCTGGTGAATCTTCCACACCTTTTCTCGGTGTATTTTTCCTCCTTCGCTCTTAGGCGTAAAATACCTTCTCCTCCAGAAGTCCCGCGTTGAAGGCGCCAGATATAGGCCTCTCTTTCACGGCCTGCGTAGAAAGAGTTCCAATTCAGGGTTCAGCTTCTGGAGAACGGCCGCACACAAATGAAAAGAGACTTGAAGAAATTCAATTTGGCGATTTGGGGGGCCAGGCGGTAGTCCAACTCTAGTGGGAGAACTACTACTGCTCTGGCCCTGCCATCCCCTTTTATTCAGGCTTTGGGGAAAACATCTTAAGCAACATAAACAGAAATTTACATGTAACCCTTAGGCAGGAAATAACAAACTTTCACGGACAAGGTAGATTCTGCTTCAGCTAACAAAATCTCAACTAAAGGTTAGAGCAATTAAGGTTGTTGACCAGCCTTCCTGGCTTCCTGTCAACATCTCTTTTTCAGTGAAACTGATTTGGTTTCCAGCAATTTATATTGTACTTATTGTCTCATGCCCTCTCTGCATTCTAATGTGTTACCCTGCTAGACACCAAAATGACTATTAAAATAAGTTACTTCTGCAACTCATATAAGGAATGTGAATAAGGAATGGAATAAAAAATACTGCAGTAGGTTCATTTAAAAAAAAAAAGTGTGATAATATTAAGAAACATGTCCAGATATAAAATTCTTATAACAAAAGAGTTTGCCTTTAAAATTTTATAAGCAAAAAATAAAAATTAAAAAAAAATCATACCCTGAAGAAACAAATTAAAAACAAATTTACAAAGCACTAAATCCAGCATGTAGTCCAAACCCACCTTGTGATAAATGAGAGGATTTAGGCCCAGAGGAATTAAGCAGGTTGCTTAAATTAATGTAGCTAATTAATTACAAATCTGAGATTAAAACCAAATCTCTGAACCCCCAATCCTGCTCTCATTTTTCTGTCAAACTTATTCCCTTTAATGCACATTGCCTTTGAATGTCCTTCAAAGGTGGTATATATTCAAGTTATGAATAAGGGGTTCTTTCAGATCTTTGTGAGGAAAGGTAAGCAAATAGGATTATGAAAGAATTAGATAAATTCATGGGTGATATACTTACAGTAACTGAAGGGAAGGCAATTATGTAGCTTGCAGATTATCTTCAAAATTTCCCCCTAGATATGTCTGCTCCATGTTGTTGAAAATAAACTCTTGAGTGATGGCCACATGTTGTTGAAAATGAACTCTTGAGTGATGGCCACATCTTAGTGTTCACCTCAGGGTTGACTGTTATTCAAAGCTCCAGGCCTTACCTTCTGTGACATTACCTTGGCTTGACCATCTTTGTGATTTCCTTTCTAGCCTCACTCCCTCTCTGTTTCTGCCATTATTGCCCTTCCTTAAGGCCTGCTACTCGCTTAAACTTCTCTTTCACTGTTATCCATTAATTTTACTATATTTTTCTCTGTAGATGCTTTCCAGATCTCTATCTCCAGTTCTGTTGACCTTCATCCTGGGACACATTTCCAACTGCCCATGAAAATATTTCCATTTGAATATCCTGTTTGCACCTCAAATTCAAGGGAAAAGCCAGTGCCAGAGGGTTTGAGTACAACAATAGGTACTCAGTCTTGGGGCACAAACAATCTGATGGAAAACAAGCCACCTGCTCAGAGGTTATGATAATACATTGTGTAAGGGTTAAAGTAGAAATGAAAGCACAGTACAGGGGTGGCTCCAGTTCTCAAACCCTCTCCTCAAACTTGCCCTTGGGTTTATATATCTCTCAACCTTGCCCCATTAAGTTGAGCTCAAGGAAGAAAATGAGGTACTAGCCAAATAACTTAAACATTATTAAAAATGATAAATAGGATAAGCAAAAGAGAAGAGTATTAGGGTGCTCATAATTAGAAAGAAAAAAAAAAAAAAGCTCATCTAGAGTGCCAATTACATTTGAAGTGAGACCTGAAGGGAATGTAAGACAAAAGGAAACAGGGAAGAGAAGAAAGATCTAGACACATAATGAAGAGCCTGTGCAAGGCCCTCAGGCAGGAAGACATCAAGAAAAGGTCCTGCAGAAACCGGTTTGGCTCAGTAGATAGAGCTTCGGTCTGCGGACTGAAAGGTCCCAGGTTGGATTCTGGTCAAGGGAATGTACATTGTTTGCCAGCACATCCCTGGTAGGGGGTGTGCAGGAGGCAGCCTGTCGATGTATCTCTCACATCGATGTTTCTAGCTCTCTATGAAAAATAAATAAAATATATTAAATAAAAGAAAAGGTCCTGACCTCTCAGGAGCCTGAGGCTGAGGGAGTCCCCAGCCCAATGTGATGGAGGGGAGGGGAGAAGGGGAGGGGGAACTCCAGTTAGAACCCCAAGGAAGTAAAAGTGAACCTGTGCCCATGGGGAATTCCTATCAGGCCACAGAGGCAGGGACTGAGGTTTGACAAAACTTCTGTTCCATCTTAATGTGTTTTCAGGAGTTTTTTATCTTCTTTCCAATATCATAATCTTCAGGAGATATGACAGAGCTAAAAGCTTCTCCTTCTCTCCCTAAAAATAGGGTTTTATGAGCTGACATCTGAGGGAAAGTGAGATCAGTCCACTTGATTCATGCTTGAGAAGTCCGAGGTGCTAGGGAATTGTGTTTAATCATGAGCAGTTTCTTGATTAATTGCCTTGATATTAAGATTAAACACACACACACACACACACACACACACACACACCAACAATAACAACACACAACTGAAGGAGAGTTAGTCCTCTCTCTCTCAGATCCACCAGGAAACCTACGGATAGAGTGAAAGACAAATCAATAAATGTTCCCAACTTGTAATTAATTAAATGTGACAGAAAAAGTCGTGGCAATGATGCCGCAGTTATTTACTTTTTAATTTGTGTCTCCTGCACTCACAGAATCAATGGGAAAGTCTCTCATGGCTGCACTGCTGTGATCACAGCAAAAGGCGGTTCCTATTTTTGAGTTCCTGCTTCCCAGTGTTCAGACACACTTTGGGATTTTTTTCCTCCACAATTGAAATGTTGGCACTGCCCTGTTGCTTAGTCAACACTGCACGATTTTAATTGAGTGTGGCTATCTCTAGGAGGGAAAGGGCACCGAATTTGTAAGGCAAACATCAGACGGTCTGGCTCAAGCCTCGCTGTTTGTTTTTCTGGCTGCGTTAAGATTTCTACAGATGTTGGAAACGGAATCATTATGGAATCCGAGTCTCCATTAAAATGCTCTATTTGTCATGCTGAATCAATAGAATGCACTCAGTTAATACTGGTTTCTCAACGCAATGAGTCAATGGAATATTTAAAAGTTATATATTTAATTCCTTGCTCAGTTGTATTGTGGGTTTGTCCAACGATTGCATAACCCCTCAATTAATCTACTATTCTGGGTCCAGAGCTCCTGGGACGCTCTCCAACACTGTTTTCTTCCCCATCAAGATAGTTTATTACTAAGAGATTATATAACCTAGCAGCTTGAGTAACAATGGAAACAAATTTCTTCTCTATGGAATTTAAAATCTAGCAGTATTTAAATTTTAAAATACTAATTTTTCTCTAAAGACTGTAAAGCGACGCTAGGCATAACTCCAATACAGTGAACAGTAAAATAGTAACAAACAAACAGATAGGTGTCCCAGGAAAATGTATACACACACTTTGAATAATCATAAAGGCAATGCTTATTAAAATACATTGCATGCTCAAAATTGAGCTATCAGCTGTTAAAGCATGAATACATTTTTAGTACACACTGTATACTGTGCACAATTCCAGACCCTGCTATTTAAAAGCCTTTCTTTCCCTTATTCTTCTTTGCCAAAAGCAACCTTTTGTGGGCGAGGCTTGACAATGAGCCTAAAAGTACACACCTTGTCAGACTCCCTTGCATTTGGGGAAACTGTGTGACCCAATTCTAGGCAATTAAATATAGGCTGACATTCTTGGGGTGGTTTCTAGGAAAGCTAATATTTTCCTGAGGGGTGGGGGAGAGAGAGAAGAGAGGAAGAGAGAGAAGAGAGGAAGAGAGAGAGAGAGAGAGAGAGAGAGAGAGAGAGAGAGAGAGAGAGAGAGAGAGAGAGAGAGAGAGAGAGAGAGAGAAACAGGAGAAGCGAGGGAGGGAAAAAGGAAAACGTTTCCCTTCTTGCCTGGAGCTCAGAAGTGGTGCTGGCTTGGCTGTGAAGCAGCCATTCTGCAATGGCAAGATGAAAACCTCCTATTACAGAGGTAGAGCAGAAAACAAGATGATCTGTATTCTTTTTTTAAAATATATTTTTTTATTGATCTTTACAGAGAGGAAGAGAGAGGGTCAGAGAGTCAGAAACATAAGAGAAACATTGATAAGCAGCTTCCTGCACTCCCCCCTCCCCTCCTGGGGATGTATAATACCTGCAACCAAGGTACTTGCCCCTGACCAGAATTGAATCGAACCCGGGACCTTTCTTTCAGTATACAGGCCTACGCTCTATCCAGTGAGCCAAACGAGTTAGGGCACGTACAGTATTCTTAATGATTTTTTTTGAGCATCTGTGCATCCATCCATTCAGGACTGTTTACTCTCAGATTTCTTATAATATGAGAAACAAGAAACCCCTTTGTGTTCAAAAAAGAGTGCTCAGGATTATGGCACAGAGTGCTCAGGAGGGAGACATGTGGCTGCAAGAGATCCTAACTGATCAAAAACCCCCTCCATGCCTCAGTGCATTTGCGTTACACACATCGAGGGAGCATCCGTTACCTGTGTCCTGCACAACCATGAGACCTGGAGCTTCGCGATGCTAATGGAATTCCAGGGGCTCAAAAATGAGTGAAATGCCCAGCTGTTGTAGTTCAATGGTTGAGCGTTGATCCATGAACCAAGAAGTCACTGTTAGATTCCCAGGCAGGGCACATGCCCAGGTTTCAGGCTCAATACTGGGGGGGGGGGGGGGGGGGGGGGGGGGGAGGCGTGCAGGAGGCAGCTGGCCAGTGATTCTGATCATTGCTGTTTCAGTCTCCACCCCTCTCCCTTCACCTCTCTAAAATCAATAAAAACATTTTAAAAAGTTTTTTTCTAAATGAGTAAACTATGGATTCTGCCTTTTAAGAACTTACAACCTAATGAGAAATTAGTAAACAAATAGTTACAATGTAATTTACACCTATGAAGTTCAGGGTTTCGTGTGTTCTCTAGGATAGCACTCAAGTCAAAACATGGTCTGCCACCATACATTTGGGAAGCTTACTTATTACAACCTCAAGATGCACTTTGGCACATTCAAGCCTCGTAGGGATCCTGTAACAACAAAAAAGGCTATTTAACTTTGAAAAAATTATTTGTCTTTAAAAATGTAATTAATTTAATACTTTATTTTATATCCTAGCACTTCTGTACAGTTCACAATGCACAATGCTGATGTGTGCATTCAAATAACAGTTAAAATCTGAACCCTTATCCTCTGTCCCTAAGTTGGACATAGCAACTGGTATAAGATGTTATTGGGAAAAGGTCCTTTTGTGGTAATTTTAAATTCTTAATGAATTTTTAAAAACATGACTGACTTAACAGTTGCCTGTTCAATGTTTAAAATCATTGGGCATTGGAGTAACAGGAGGAGGCCACCTCTCTATTCAACAGAGATAACTTAGGGTTTATTCTGTAGAAGCTGTCTTATCCAGCTTTCTTTCTTTTCCTTAAGAGACAATTTGACATTAGAAATCATAAAAGATAAGTTTTTAAAACCAGGAAATATATATATAAAATTATTTATATTTATGTCTAATTTTCTTTAACCTACTATTTCATAAAACTATACTAATAAAAGGGTAATATGCATCAGGATCAGATGGATTCATGGGAGCCAATGTCTCTGTTACCTCTGGCTAACCTGGTAATTATTAGGTTAAAAACAATTGTTGGTGGGGTCTCAGAAGACGGATAGGGTAACCTGTTGAAGGATCATTAGAGGGAATAGAAAGCTATGAGTGGATTGTAAATTTATTCACAAATGTTCAGCAAAGTAAACTTGGTCATGCTCCTCACAAAGGCCATGCATCATGTATTGTGATTGGCTAAACTATGTTTATCATTGTTCTTTATTGTCTCCAAATGGAGATCAAATGGATGTTTCTGTTGACTCATTAAATGATACATAAAGGGCTGAAACTGGTTTAGCTCAGTGGATAAAGCATCAGCTTGTGGACTGAAGGGTCCCGGGTTCGATTCTGGTCAAGGTCAAGGGCATGTACCTTGGTTGCAGGCATGTCCCCAGTGGGGGGTATGTAGGAGGCAGCTGGTCAATGTTTCTAGCTCTCTATCCCTCTTTTTTCCTGTCAGTAAAGAATCAATAAAATATATTTTTTTAAATGATACATAAAGAAAATGTCAGAATATCAATAACAGGAAGACAAAGTAGCTATTGGTGTTATATTGACAAAATATGTACTAAAACAGAAGAGAATGAATTATCTTACATTAAATATCTCTGAAGTCATGCAGATGTCATAGCTTGAAAGTTTAAGACACTGGTACCTGCATGATGGAGCAAAAAAAATCCTCAATAAATCTGCCAGGGGGGTCATTGTAGAGGGCCACCTGGGAAGGCACATGGGCAATTTTCCTTAATTATCATCAGCTGAACTCAAGGCGTAGGCAGAGCCATGCCCTGGGAACATGTTTTCCCAAGATGGTGGACATGTTGTCAGCTTGGCCTTCCTATCAGCCCAGGTGTTGGCAGGGGCAGGGCTAGATATGTAAATCCAGCATGCTAGGGCCTACTTAGGAATGCAAATAAGTTGGTGTTACTTCCTGGTATTGGGGGTATAAAATAAATGTACACCCAGCTCCCAGCTTAAAATCTATCTCTGTATCTTCTCTCTTTATTTCTAATATTTCTCAATCCCTGGCCACCTCCACTTAGAACTGGTTCATTCATCTCTCTTTCTGTGTGGGACACGGAAAAGGGAGATCCCCACCATGTCTGGCCCTAGCTGCATCAGGCCCCCACAGGTCATCATCTGATTTTGATGGAAACCACGCAGCCTTTGGAAAGACCCTCCTTTCCTCAGCATTCAGAAGACGACTTTCCACTCCCATAAAGTAAGCAGCCACGAATTTTTTTTGCAAGGAACAGTACTGACCTATTAAAATTTTATGAAGTGACACAGAGTCCTCTTCTTTCAGAGACCAGTCATGCAGCCACTGTACATTAAAATCCCAACACAGAGGTTCATCCTCTACATGAAGACTACTGGATTTCAGAAAGAGTCAGAGAGAGGGAGATCTGCAGTCAAGGAACAGTCGATCTTCAGCCCAACTCTTCTACTTTCTGGTTTCATGGGACCATAACTTTCCTCCTCACTTTTTCCTCCCAAAGTACTGTAAAAGCAATTGGCATGAAAATAAATACTGAAGTAATGATAATGTGTGTTTGTGTAAATAAATACACAAAAGCATATATGTCTGCCTATAACAAAATGTCTGGGGGCTACTTTAAAAAATATTGTTTATAATCAAAAACAGACATTCTGCTATTACAGGGTTTATATCAAGTCCTATAATATATTGCATGTTTTATTAAGTATATTACATTTTTAATATCATACATTAAGGTTTTAATGTCACAACTAATGTTTATTCATGGTAGGAATTTATTTTTATAAAACCAACCCAGACTGGATTTCTTTCATCTATTCAAGATTCAAAGAATTATTGCCCCAGTCTTTGCCAGCAGTAGTTTCCAAATAAACTACCTAATCAGCAAGAGGAGATTTGCTTCATGAGCTCCAAGGTAATTCTGGCCAATAAGCCTCACATTTAATGGCATAAAAAATTGTAAGCAAAATATAGTGGCATAAATAGTAGTTGAGTTATAATTATACCTACCTAGAACAATCTCAATTATATTCATTAATTATAAAATCACCCACATTTTTAAAGCTTTCCTGCTATCATATCCTGATCTTTAAATTCCTTTGCGGCTCCATAGCAATTCTCACAGGGTTGATTTGTCCAGCTAAAACAGGAGTGGGTCCATGTGATTTGAATATGATTGCACAATAAGACACAATTTGAGGGCTAGAGTTTACTCAGAGACGGAAAATATATATGGACATTGAGAGAAACCATAAAAAATCACAACAGGATCTAGGAGAAACCAGACACATATGCAAATTCACATGCACACATGTATGTCCATGCACGTAAGAAGAGATGTAAATATCACATCAAATTATTTGTTCCAAACACCTAACTTCAATTATAAAATGTTAGTGTTGAAAAAGGCATCAAAGAACATCCATCTCATTTTCCTTATTCTATAGTTATTTTAGTAACTTCTGGTTGACTTGATAAAATGACCATAACATTGGGTAGTTGCCTAAAAAAAACACTTTTCTTACAGTCATGGTGGCTGGAAGTCCAAGATCAAGGTGCTGGCAGATTCAGTTCTGGTGAAAGTGTGTTCATCTGGTTTGCAGTCTGCATCCTCACTGTGTCCTCACGTGGCAGAGTGGGAAGGCTCTCGGGTCTCTATCTGTCCTTATAAGCCTTATAAGGGCACTAGCATGATTGGATTAGGGCCTCACCCTTCTGAAATGATTCAATCTCCACAAAGCACTATCTCCAGATACAGTTACAAGGGGGGCTAGGACTTCACTATATGGACTTATGGGGACACAAACATTCGCTCCATAATAACAGGTATGAAACCAAAGGCAGGAAAGGCAAATTTGCTTATTCAAGGTCATAAGAGGTATGCATAGTCGGTTGGAGATGGGCAAGCCAGCACCTGAAGAAAACATGGTCAGGACAGAATCCTGGACGGGGGTGAGCTTGCAGAGGAGGAACCTGGCCTGGGAAGATTATGCTCCTGGAGAAAACCCTCCCCCTTTTCTCTTCTTTCTGGGCTCCAGGTTCTCATCAGCCTGTACATTGCCCATCACCCAGAGGCACCTCACAGTGCTCTCACTGACTGTCAAAGGGTTCACGTTTGCTTCTTTTTATTGGAAACCAGTAAATCAACAAACAGGAATTCCCAGCAATTCTTCACTCATTGGTGTACCTCCCACAGTTGTGAAGACATGCTTATTTTACTTGTTTGATTGTATGATGAGAATGCAGAGGTGTTTTTTTTTTCATTATTTTGATTACTTTTTTCTCTTATGCCTTAAAATGCTGCATTCTTCAAGAGGAAATGTAATTGAAAATGTATATAAATAAACTAAAGTTTGCCGAAACTGGTTTGGCTCAGTGGTAGAGCGTCGATCTGCGGACTGAAAGGTTCCAGGTTCTATTCCTGTCAGGGGCATGTACATTGGTTGTGGGCACATCCCCAATAGGGGGCGTGCAAGAGGCAGCTGGTTGATGTTTCTCTCTCATCAACGTTTCTAGCTCTCTATCTCTTTCCTTTCCTCTCTGTAAAAAATCAATAAAATATATTTGAAAAAAAATTTTTTTTTAAATAAAATAAAATAAAGTTTTACTTTAAATGCCACCATTAAGGATTTTTTTCTATCCTCTACCCAGCATCATTTTCTGTGTTGTTGTTGTTTTTAACTCAGTATCAATATAATAAAATAAAGGCAGAGGGCTGGTGAGTTTGGGGCCCTTTGGCCTGAAAGGTGTCTTGTCTCACTACTTTTCCTCCTGAGGCCTGGGCTTTGCAGAGAACAAAGTAGATCTGGAGTTCCTCTTCCTTCCCCAGAGTCATTATTATCTGAAGAGCAAAGAAAATCAAGCAGAGAATTGCTTCGCCACAGCACTTCTCAATCTTTCATGCTTGTTTCATCTTGTGGCAGAGGTGGCATCTTTCCAGGCTGTGGGGAAAATGGGCTCTTACCTGTAGCGCATAAGTAAAGAGTAACCTATAGATACCAACACAGATGAGTGCATAGGAACGAAAAATAAATAACTAAATACCGGAAACTAAATAAATCCTATATAATAAAAGGCTAATATGCAAATCAACTGATCAGCAGAATGACCAGTCACTATAACATGCACTAACCATCAGGGGGCAGACACTCAATTCAGGAGCTGGTGGTCAGTGTGCTTCCATGGGGGTGGGGTATTGCTCAGCCAAAAGCTGGATTCATGGATGACAAGAGCAGTGGCAGTGGCAGAGCGGGCCTAAGCCATCAGTCAGACATCCCCTGAGGGCTCCTGGACTGACAGCAGGTACAGGCTGGGCTGAGGGACCCTTCCCTGCCCCAAGTGCATGAAGTATGTGCACTGAGCCTCTAGTAAATAAATAAACAAACTAACTAAAGGAAAAAGTCCTTTAGGTGTGTTTCCAACAATAGAGTTATTATTCCTTTCAAGGCCACCCTAAGAAACATCTCTCTCAAGTGCTTGTCTCTCAAATCCCACATCTTCTACTGCTACTTCCCCCAGCCCCAGGTTACTCCTCCACAAAGCAGCCTGTCTCTGGTCAGCCACCACAGAAGATTAGAATCAGAAGCCTAGAAAATGTGTTATTTCATGAACTCACATCAGACATAATTGCTCTCTGAAGATGATCAAATTTGAGACTGGTTTAGCTTCAGGCTGGCCATACAAAGTCAATATAAAAATGCCTGTCTGGTGACTTGTTTCCGGTCAGTCACAAGGGAAAAGAATGAGCCCAGCTATTTTATTTTTTTCTCAGATGCCAGACAGTTACCCTTTTCACGTTTTTTTTGTTTTGTTTTTTTTAATTTTTGAATACATTTTAAGTGGAAATCTTTCTAGAGTGCCTAACAAGGTTTCATAACTCTACCGACAGGGCACACAAAGCATAATTTAATTTGTTACTGATGTCAGGATATCAAAGTAGGCCCTGGTCTTCCTGAAGAAGACTTTAATTTATTTTTGTCAAAGAGCAACGTGGCTTCCCCTCAGTGAACTGTGGCAAGCCAGGCAGGTCCTAGGTGGAAAGGGCTCCTCTCAATCTGGGCCAGGAGTCATCAGAGACACCTGGCACCAGAATCTTCAACTCAGGTCCTGACATGACTGTTCTCAGAAGTTCTGGGAAAGAGTTCTGTTTAACTGCTGCAGAGTGAAGACTTGGCATGCACCGCCGCTCCACCCAGCATTACAGATGGGGCTGTCTGGTGATTGTGGAGGAAGTCTGCTTCTTTCCTTGGCTTGTGCTGCGCAGTGTGTCATTTTCTGCCCACAACTTGATGAAAGAGAATCTCTCTGAGCTCCTCTCTGAGCAGGTGCGTGCCACCTAAAGGCTAGGCTTCTCGGTGCCAAGTATAACTGGATAAAAGGACAGAGAATAAGGTGATCCTTTTTTCTAAGTATATTTTGAGAAAGACAATCCAAAGACTGCATTCTACCTCTAGGCCTATAGCTATTTCAAGTAGATGTAATCATCACTATCCTTGAATAAAATGGATAATTATAGGTTATAAACGTATTTTAATATACTAAAGACTAATTCTAACTCAGTCATAGTACTGACTGTTCTATGATTTGTGCAAAGGGTTAACATTTGAAGAATACAGATGCCATAAACAATGAAAAACTAAGAAAATTAGCAATTAAAACCCCTTCACATACCCCTTCATATAATTGGCTAGAAATACGTTTTGCTGACAGATGCTGATAATGATATTGGAGGAAACATTATGAACAAGAGATTTGCCAAGGTATCTGCATTATATACTAGCTTCAATTTTCTTTTTAAAATACTAGGAGTATTTTACAATACTTTGATCCTCTTCAAAATCCTGTTATGGCTCCCTTTCCCTAATGAAGACTGTATGCATTATTTTAGCATTTTTAAATTTATCCACTCTTCAGCCCTAATTTGTCTTTTGAATTTTGTTTCTAATCCTCAGTATACAAAAATCAATACTCTCATATTATTAAATAGCTCATCATTCCTTGAGAAAGCCTTGCACTGTCCTTGAGCCATTTCTAATGTCCCTTCTCCATGAAACCTCTGAGAGCCCTCCAAACAAAAGAGATGGGCCCTTAATCTGAATGTGTGCAATCCTTTGGGCTTCCTGTGTGGCATTCATCATATACTGTATTGTTAATTGCATATATCTTACCTCTCTTACTAGACTTTCATGTAAGTCAGGGGAAGACTGTGTCATCTGCCCATATGGGCATCACCTACAAAACCTAACACAGTGACTTGCTTACTAATATACAAAATATAAGATAATTAAATGATATTACATATATATGATTCATGTCTCTTTCAGGAGCAAAATAACAGAAACCCAGTTCAAACTAGCTTAGCCACTAAAAGGGAAATGTATGGGCTCATATAACTGGTCTAATCAGGGATGCAGCTTACCTCACGTGTAAAAGGATTGAGGAACTCAAAGAATGTTATTAGAGTTCTCTCTCTCTCTTCATCTCTCTGCTCTTTCTACACCATTTTGCCTTCATTTCTCAGGAAGATATTTCATCCATGGTGGTCAAGAAAGGCACCAGCAGCCTCAGGCCATATGTTCAGGGGAAGATAACCATTGGTTCTGCTTAGAGTTTATAAAATCACACCAGATACAGAATGAAAACATAGTTTCCTAATGAAACTCAAAAGCAAACTAGAAGAGTGCTTTAAGATAAACACAACTACAAAATTACATTATGAATTATAAATTAACTTAAGAATCTTACATATTAATATAAGGGTTAGCTTTATCATTTTCAAATTTTAGTGAAAATACCAAATCAAAAAACATTTATTATACTAGTGGCCTGGTGCACGAAATTTGTGCATTAGGGGGGGTGTCCCTCAGCCCAGTCTGCATCCTCTCCAATCTGGGACACCTTGGGGAATATCTGACTGCCAGTTTTGGCCTGATCCCTGTGGCAGTGGGACAGCTCTCTCACAATCTGGGACCACTGGCTCCTAACCACTCATCTACCTGCCTGCCTGATCACCCCTAACCACTCTGTCTGCCAGCCTACTCATCCCCAAATGCCCCTGCCCACCAGCCTTCTTGCCCTCAACTGCCTCCCATTGCTTGCCTGCTCACCCCCAACTTACCCTCTCTCCTCCCACCGGCCTGATCACCCCCAACTACCCCTCTGCACTGGCCTGATTACCCCCAACTGCCCTCCTCTCCTGGCCTGATTGCCCCTAACTGCCTTGCCCCAGCCCTGCCACCATGGCTCTGTCCAGAAGGACATCCAGAAGGTCTCCTCGAAGTTCTCCCAGTCTAATTTGCATATTAACCTTTTTATTAGTATAGATGACTGTGTATTGCTCAAGTAATACAAATGATATAAATAGAGCCAAAGTATCAATCACTGAGGAATCATAGTCTAATTGGTGGTTGATTAAAATTTGAAACATGGCAAATGAATGAATATAAGACATGATATTAACCAAGAGTTAAATATTGCTGCATAGATTATAACCTTAGTAATAACTCAGGACAGAAAGGATAATTGTGAAGTAAAAGAATCACTGAAGATTTTTTGGAGGTGCTGACACTGTTTTGTTTCATGACTGATGAATAGGTTTTGAATTGCTGGGAGATAGTACAAAGGAATGAAGGTGAAAGAAAAAAAAAGAACAAAATGGTGCAGAGGTCAACATTCTATTTATAGAGACATAATTGTAGACAGTAGCTCACAAGCAGCAATCAGAGTGGTCTGACTCACACAGACCTATGGCATTGGCTGCTTGAAAAAGATAAGAAGGCTACTCAAATCTTACACACTTTGTATCAGCAGGAAACATGTGGGTCAAGTGGTCAAAATCCTAACCTGAAACATATAAACAGAGTCATGGCCTTTCAACCAATTCCCAAACTTGAATCAGTTTTCGGGTACATAGAAAATTAATGGGAAGCACAAAGGATTGCACAAGTTCAGAGTAAGGGCCTATTTCTTTTGTTTGAGCATAGAGCCCTGAATACTGCCAAGAACTATACTGTTAACATTTGTCCAAGCCTTTGCCAAAAGATCAAAAACGTTTTCCCAGGGTAAGGAGACCCAAACTGTCACTTTGGTCCACCAGTCAGGGAAGGGGCTTATGCAAGTCAGGGAGTCTGGAAATTTTAGCTCAGGTCCCTCTCACAGTGAGCCCAGAGGTTCCTTGAATACATTTGTGGTTACTAGTATTTTTTCCATTTCTTGGAATGCATAATTGCAGTTGATGTAATCAACAGGAAGCAGAATATACACATTGGCTCCTTACCCTTTGGAATGAGCACTATTACAGGAAAGGCCAGGTGGAAGGCACAATAGCTGCCTTAACTAGGAAAGCAGTAAACCAAAAGCAATACCATGTTCCTGGAGGGATTGCAGACATTAGCGCTGCCATCAAGAACTTGAAAGATGCAGGAGTGGTGAGTCCCTACCACATGCCCATCCAATTCACCTATTTGTTCAGGAGACAGATAGATCTTGGAGAATAGAAGGATTTTTTTTTTTAAGCTTAAGTAGGTGGTGACCCTAGCTGTGACTTTTGTACCAGATGTGGTTGAGCACATTAACACATGCCGTGGTATCTGGTATGCAGCTATTTACCTGGCAAATGAGTTTTCTTGATACTCACTTAATGAAGACCACCGGAACCGGTTTTTCTCTGCTGGAAAGGCCAGCAATACACCTTCACTGTCCTACATCAGGGATGTATCAACTCTCCAGCCCTATGTCCTGACTTAGTTTGTAGGAACTTGACATCTTCCCCTTCCACAATATATGGTACTGGTCCCTTACATTGATAACAATATGCTGATTGGACCTAGGAACCAAGGGTAGCAAGTACTCCAGACTTATTGGTGAAACATTTGTCTATCAGGGGATTGAAAACAAATCTGAGAAAAAGTCAGAAGCTTCTATCTCAGTGAAATGTCTGAAAGTCCAGGGTATGGGGCACCAAAAAGTGAGCATTCTAAGATGAACACTAAGTTGCTGTATCTGGCCTCTCTTACAAACAAAAAAGAGGCACAGTGTCTAGTGGGTCACTGGATTTTGAGGCCACATAGTCCTCATTTGGGTGTGTTATTCTGGCTCATTAGCTGAGCAACCCCCAAAGCTTCTAGCTTTAAGTGGAGCCCAGAACAAGAGAAGACTCTGCAACAGGTCCAGGCCACTGCACAAGCTGATCTGCCCCTGGGGCCATATGACCCAGCAGACCCAATGGTGCTTGAAGTGTTAACAGCAGAGAGGGATGCTATTTGGAGCTTTCAAAGCATCCCTATAGGAGAATCCTGGTGTAGAACCTTAGGATTTTGGAGTAAAGCTCTACCGTCCTCTGCCAGTAACTACTCTTCTTTTGAGAAAAGCTCTTAGCCTGCTACTGGGCCTTAGTAAGAAATGAATGGTTAACCAGGGACCACCGTGCAACCTGAGCTGTTCATCCTGAACTGGATGTTATCTGACCTACCAAGCCATAAACTTGCCATGCACAGCAGCACTGCCTCATCAAATAGACATAATAATATATGTAGTATGACTTACATTTATTGACTCATTTATATCTCAGAATACGGTCCGTCTTGGTAAATGGTTTATGTGTAATTTTTTAAAAAAAGTGATTCTATTGTTAGGTGGAACCTAATGTTCTAAAAATATCAATTATGTAATGCTGTTTGATAGTGCTGCTCATGTCTTTCATATCCTTAGAGATTTCCTGGCTACTTGTCTTATCAGGTTCTGAGAGGAGAGTATTGAAGGCTCCCACTGTAATTGTGGATTTGTCTACTTCTCCTTGTTCAATTGGTTTTTGCTTCATGCATTTAGAAGAGCTGCTCTTGGGTGCATGAACACTTAGGATTATTATGTTTCTGATAAATTGACCCTTTTATCATTATGAAATGTCCCTCTCTATTCCAGATAGTGTTCTAAAATATACTTGATGCTAATATAGCCATTCCATCCTTCTTTTGATTAGTGCTCTTATGATTTTGTGTGTGTGTGTGTGTGTGTGTGTGTGTGTGTGTGTGTGTGTGTGTTTTGGCTATTTTAACCTATTTATTTGGAGGTAATTTTAGACTTACAGAAAAGTTGCAAAAATAGTTCTTGTATACCCTTCATTCTGTTTCCCCTAATGCAACTGTCTGTCCAGCCTGGCAGTGTTGTCCCCTCCATTACAGTGATGCTCACTTCACCTGAAGTCCTCCCCTGTGCTGCAGCCTTCTCTCCGCAGTAGCTAGAGCAATCATTAGCTTTACCTCTTTGGTTTCCTCCCTTTCTAGGATAACTTTTGCCTGATGTCTTAAGTCTGAACCATTGCTTCAAATATTCTGTAGAGGTTTTTTAGATATTCCAGGCTATCCTGTAAATCTGGTCCTCATACATTATTTTGAACCTTGTTTTCGGTATTTTTCTCACTTAGCATTCATCAAATCATGAAGTACTCTTTGAGAACACCAGTTTGGCAGATATGACAGTGGTCCACCCATATTTGCTTGGATCCCTTTACCATTTTCTCCCCACAGGCTTGCACTGGGCCTGCACTCTCACAGCAGGTGGACCTGCTGAGGCCAGAAAGGGCAGGGGAATTCCTGGGAATTTACTTGCCTCACCCTAGCCCTTAATGACTTCATGAAGCAGAATATCCACCTCCCTCACTCCTGATGGGAACTCTGAGGTATACCCTACCAGCTCTTAGAGAGACTGCGCAAAAGTTACTATTTATGGGACTGATTGCCCTTTTTTTGCTACTATTCTGATTTTCCACAAAAATGCTTCCTAAATATCTCTTTAACACAAATCCTTTTTTTAGGGTCCTTTTCTGAGGATCACAAGCTAGAACAACCAGTTGTAATGACCTTTAAAATATTCTACTTTAGCCACTTATCTCAGTTTATTTAAAGGTTCCCAGTAGTTCAGCTTTACATTTTTAGTTGTTTGTATATATTTTTACAATAACAAGCTTTGTAATGATTATCTTTGGATGCAGAATGTTTTCTTGAGTTCTAGATTACTTTCTATGTATAGGTTCCTAGAAGAGAAATTACTAAATCAAAAGACATGGATATTTATAGTGCTCATTCTGTAACGCCAATTTGCTTTTTAGAAATATGTATCAATTTCTAGTTCCCTTTGTAGCGAATTAAACAAAAATTTGTATTACATAAATTAATTTTAATGAAAACTGTAAAAACCCTGCTAATGTTATTAGTTATGAGATTATTAGTATTGTTTTCATTTATTTAATTACTGAGCTTGAATGCTTTCTCACATACATACTGGTTGTTTATCTTTTGAGAATTATGTTTATGAAATTTGCAACTTTTATAAATTATGTTTTTCTAAAAATTTACATAAACTATAAAACAAAGTTGTTCAATCTATGTAATTTATGCAATGTAATCTATACAAATATTCTCTGTGTATGCTTGCTTTTAAATTTTCTAGTAGCTTTAAAAATGATTTTAAAGGAATTCAGTCTAATTATTTGTTTTCTTTTGTGATTTCTTCTAATGCTTCCCTACTTAGAAAGTTGTACTACATTTAAAATCAGATAAATTTTATCTTACATTTTCCTCTAGAATTTTTTCTTACTTTTCTCTCTCTTTAACATTTATCTTGTAAATCCCCTTGTTATTTACTTTGATATGGCATAGATCGAAATCAGATTTCATCTGTGTGCCAAGTTTATTCTCTCACTCAATAAAAATGTATTTGGTGATTACTATGTACCAGGCACAGTACTAGACAGGATTGGCAGAAGCAAATGTTGAGAGGATTCAGGAGTCACATCTGACTTCAGAATATACTCAATTGATTTCCAACGAGATGGTGGAGGAAGAGGGGAGGAGGAGATGTGTGCAATGGCAGCCCAATGTTGGGGATGTTGCCCTCCTTTGTTATAATGTCATATCAACTCTCTCCTTATAGAAAAACAGGTCTTATAGTAAGAGATATATTCAACAATATTAAAAACTGCAAATGTACAAAAAGCACCATTATTAAAGAGAAAAAAAACAGATTTGCGTGAGTTATTTAAAATATCTTTTTTTCTTTTCATCTAATTAAATTAATAAGCTATATTTTTTTCTATAGGTATTTAACATGATTGTAATCATATTGTCTTATGATTTTACATTCTACTTTTTCCACTTAACATTCTAAAACATTTGCATGTCATAAACCAGTAAACATCTTACTAATAATTACATATAAAAGGTTTTAAATGCACCAATTACTCTTTTCAAAGCACAGTTAGTTTTTATTCTTAAATAGATATTGTTTTTTGACTCATTATAATACAATCATGCCCATTTTTCTAGTGTACACATTTAATCAAAGTGAATTATTACAATACCTTAGGCGCTCAAACAAATGTCTTTATCAATTAGCCTGGCATTCTTTCCAATTTTTTTTCTCTTTAGTAACTCTTAAGGTCATTCACTCAATAATTTATTGATCCTCAGAAAATAAACTGTAATAGGGCATTGTCTTAAAATGTAATGTTCCATACATTCTAATGACTGAGGCAGACTGTCAAAGCACAGCCAGAGCACTGCTTCTCTGTGTCCACATTTTCTTCTGAATTCTGCTTGAATTCAGGGCAGGTTCCTTCTTGAACCCTGCTTGCTACACTAACTATTGGGTCTGAGCCCCTCTGCCAGGGTCTGGACCTTCTTAGACGCAGGGTCTTAGACGAAGAAGCCATGAGAAGTTGTGGGTGTATAAGAATGAATCTTTAGCCGAAACCGGTTTGGTTCAGTGGATAGAGCGTCGGTCTGCGGACTGAAAGGTCCCGGGTTTGATTCTGGTGAAGGGCACGTACCTTGGTTGCGGGGACATCCCCCATAGGGGGTGTGCAAGAGGCAGCTGGTCGATGTATCTCTCTCATTGACGTTTCTAACTCTCTATCCCTCTCAATTCCTCTCTGTGTAAAATCAATAAAATATATTACAAAAAAAAAAAGAATGAATCTTTATTGTAGGAGCCAACGGCCATATAGTCATCAGATAAAACAGTTCTTCACAGCAAAGTCCTCTATTGGCAGCTGCACACTGGCTAGTTAACAACTACACCTTTCCCACAAAGCAGCAGTAGCCTCTGTACCTACAGCTATTACTGAGCAGCTGCACACTGCCTCTGAACTCACAGCCTCACATAGCAGCAGCACATGAGCTTTCTGCTCTCGCCTCTGGCCTCTCTCCCCTCTCTAGCCTTTTCCTGCACACACAACAGCTACATACTCTGAGCCTGCCTTTTCTCCCCAGCTTCTCTAGCTGGTCAGTACCACGTATTATACATTTAGACAAAATGTATTATACATTTTGGCTACAGAAAGTCACATGTGTGCGGCATACCATGAGATAGTTATCCTTGCACCTGCATGTGGTATCTTAGCCTTGAACATTCTAATTAAGGTTCCCATGTTCAGAGTGGCCTTGGCTGTCCAGCGTACTATCAACAAGGCCTTTCACACCACACAGACCCTACTTTGTTCCTTAGAATCTCTATTTAAATAGAGCACTTTATATCTATAATTTATCCCTCTCAATTAGCTCCTTTCCAAAAATTCTTAAGTAGATGCTAGCTAACCTAAAGACAGAAACTAAAACAAAATCCTAAAACTAAACTTTTTCTCAATCTAGAGTCTTCCTCAAGCTATACTCAATCTATTGTATTTCTCAGCCAAATATATTAAAAGCAGAGTCCATCTTTCTCCTCCTCTTCCTTTATTTGCCTATTACTTATTTATTCCCCAGTCTACTGCATGCTTCCACCTCATTCCTAATCAGTTAATTCTTCAGTCTTGTTTTAGGCTTTATTTTTACTTGCCATCTCTGTAGTTCTATCAATAATACTCGCCTCTCTATTCAAAGCACTCTCTTCCCCTTACCTTTGATTTCCCTGTTACTTCTTTCACACACTTTTTATTGATCACATACATTTCCTTTACCTCTCTATTAGTTTGAATGTATGGTAGAAACCCTTAACTCCAGTTAACCAACTTAGTTGAGTTAGTTAGGGCAGCTGTTCCTCTCTCTGTAAATCAGTCCCTCCCACCACACTCAGTGTGAAAACCCTTGGCACATAAATGAACCTCTAATTGGCCTGGGCATGCCTATTGACCTATATGCTTTAGTAGAGATGGGCGATTTGTTCTAAAAATTGTTTTTGCAATTGCACTTGATTTTTTAATTGTGTAATTTTAAAATCAAATAGTGTATAAATTGATGAACTCTGAAGGTAAAAAAATGAGTTGTTTCCATAAAAATTCAGATAAGTACTCTGAAAAGGCTCCATATTGCCTGGTAGTCTTAAAAAATAATAGCAGTCAAGTTAGGTGAACAACAAGGCCAGGAAAAAAAAATGTTCCTCAAATCTAGACCTAGTTTTACATTGAATTATCTTGCCATGCAAGTGTCTTTAAGTTCTTGCACCATTCAACCAAGCTGAAACAAGAATCTGATTGATGCTCCTGGTGCAAAAAATAAATGAATAAAAAGCTAAGCTCCAATGAGGAACAGATCCACACACAAAGCAAAGACCTTGTCCTGACATCAAAAGAAAATTCAAGAAAAGCACGTTTGTATGTTTTAAAAAAAGTATATTTCTTTATTGATTTCAGAGAGGAAGGAAAGAAGAAGAGAGAAATATAAACATCAATGATGAGAGAGAATCATTAGTTGGCTGCCTCCTGCATGCCCTCTACTTGGGATCAAAACTGCAACCCAGGCATGTGCCCTTGGCTGGAATCAAACCTGGGACCCTTCAGTCAGCAGGTCTATCCACTGAGCCAAGACAGCTAGGGTATATTTATATGTTTTAAGGTGTCTATGCATTGCTTTTATTATTTGCAGCCTTAACTGATGCCACAGATGATCCAGTCCCAATTGCCTTGTCTATAAAGCCTCCTTCTCTATAAGTATTTTGATGATATCATAGAGCTTCTTTCCTTGCTCTGCTCTCTCTTTGAGAAACTTTATTTCCAACCAGAGCTTTACTTTAGTAAGCAAATAAGGATCAATCTTCAAGCTCTTTGCAGAGAGGGTCATGGTTCATTCGTTACCACCTTCCCCACTTCCATTTTCCTCCTTGCATTGTGTCTTGCACACAAATAACTACTTAAAAAAAAAAAAAACCTGTTGAGATTTAAAGCATAATAAAAACTTTAGTCCATAAATTACAACTCAAGACTCAGGAATCTGGCTTGAGCAAGTGCATTTCAAGAAAATTCCTTTGTTTTGAAGTCGTAATTTACCCCTTCCCAACAACTAAAGGAAAAACGCTCCATTAAAATTTATGGTTGGAAAGTTACCGTTTTAAATTGGGTAGCTGAAGCAAGTTTAAAAACCACAACTGTAGTTTTCCAGAAGCGTACAGACAGGTTTAGGTGGACAACAAGAAGCACCGCTGTAACGTTCGGTTTTGTCTACACAAAGTCTGAAGTTTTGCTTCTCTCTCAGATCCTGAGGGCTTGTTTTCTTTGGGCTAGGCAGGACAGATGTGATTCTCTCTTCCATATACAGGTGAGAGAACCAATGGTCCTAATATTTGCGATAGTTGCGGACTTACTTTGGAACTTAGAGTTTATGATGTCAGTGGGTGCTAGGTATCTTGTGTCACCTTTTAAATGTTCCTAAGCCCCTTTACTATCAGGCAAGAGTAGAAGGTCAGATCTCCCTGCCCACAATTACCACTCACCTGTTCACTAGGTTGTCTAGGATTATGCTATCAGAGTTCAGTTGGATTTAACACATTTTGCTACAATATTCTTAGGAAGAGTAATGTTGATAATGCATTCTTTAATATCTTTCTATTAATTAATATATCTACAGAATTTGCTTTTCTTTGATTAAGTGGTTACTTGAAGAGAAGGGCAGAAATTGGTGTTTTGAGGTAGGATTTTTATATTATCTTTGTCTTCAAGAAGAAAAGCCCAATGTGTATGTTTGCAGGTTGCTGATGGACAGTGGGGGACAGGATCATAGACGAGGATTCTGGAAAACTAAAGAGAATTACTAGGATATTGGATGCCAGGAGTTGAAGAGTTGGACAATACAAATACAATGAGAAGGAGCAGAGTAACCCCAAACAAATGTTTCTACGTAACAATTTTAATTTGAGATGAATGTAATGGTGAGGTAATTTGATTCTTATTTTTTTATGTGAAAGTTTCCTCCAGTTTATTTCTAAGTAGAAATATTGATAGTCCCTTTGTTTTACCTCGAAACATGCCAAAAACCAGAATATAAAGAATGTTTATGAAGCATATTATGAGATCCCCTAGGAATAGTTCTGAAATTGAATACTGAATTTCTGACCCAGGAGTTAACATTTGTTACATCATAAATATGACCAGTCATGCCTCATGACAATTAAGTCATTATTATAAGTACCTATCATATAACCTATTAAAGTTATAATACCAATCCTATAAAATGGTTATGGATAAACAAAGCACATCTTTTATATAAAGGAATCCAATAAACTCTACATTTGGCGGGGGGAGGAGGGGAGGCAGTGGCGGGAACCATTAAAAATGTCACGTCTCATTGGCTGCTGATCTTTTCCATGGTCTTTCTGAAGGCAGGGAGCAAGGAGCAAGTAAAAAACTGCCTGAATGAGCCAACAGAAGATGTGGGAAGCTTGTTTCACTTCTGAGTTTCACATACGGTCCTTTTCAATTCATTCTAAAATTCTAGGAAACTACTTTCTAAATCTAATATGCTAGCTATTTCTTTCTTTTTAAAAAAACATATTTTATTGATTTTTTTTTTTTTACAGAGAGGGATAGAGAGTTAGAAACATTGATGAGAGAGAATCATTGATCAGTTGCCTCTTGCACCACTCCTACCGGGGATGTGCCCACAACCAAGGTACATGCCCTTGACCGGAATTGAACATGGGACCTTTCAGTTCTCAGGCCAATGCTCTATCCACTGAGCCAAACCGGTCTCAGCTATGCTAGCTATTTCATTACATGCTAGCATAATAAAGGTTAAGCAACAAATTCAAAATAATTTCTTGTGCCACCTTACAATTTACAAGCATTTCAGAATGTGCTAGATAGGCCTGTTTTAGAAGGTTGTTAAAGAAGTTTAACAAATGATAGATCCCGTTTCTTTTGCCTAGCTGGACATCTTATAACTGGGGCCTTCTAAATTTTCCCTTTACCAAAGTAGTTCGCATTCAAAAGGTATTTATTAATCATGTCGAAGGTAAGGTTTTTCTTTCTTTCTTTCTTTTTTTTTTTTTTAAATATTTTTATTGATTTCCTACAGAGAAGAAGGGAAAGATACTATTTTCTAAAACTAATATGCTAGCTATTTCTTTCTTTTTTTAAAATATTTTTTATTGATTTTTTTACAGAGAGGAAAAGAGAGGGATAGAGAGCTAGAAACATTGATGAGAGAGAAACACTAATCAGCTGCCTCCTGCACCCCCCCCACTGGGGATGTGCCTGCAACCAAGATACATGCCCTTGACCGGGATGGAACCTGGGACCCTTCAGTCCGCAGGCCAATGCTCTATCCACTGAGCCAAACCTGCTTTGGCAAAGGTTTTTCTTATTGAAAAGCATTTTAAAAATAAGGGCTAAACATCATCTTTCCCTTTTACTCTCTAACTCCTTCAGTTACACAGATGACAGTTTACAGATGGACCAAAGTAAGGTACCAAGACACATAGGGAGGGGTTCAATTACTTGTTCATTTAGCCAAAGGCCTACTTTTTACTTTGTTAATCTGCTAACAATTACCACCAGAGCATTAGCAAAACCTGTGAAAAAGGAGTTTCAAAACACCTTACCCAGAATCCTCAAAAAGAGAATACTTTAATGTAGCTTCCTTTTGTGAGGGAAATGCTCGCCTGTCCGAATTCAAATTCTGGACTCGGAGAAAGAAGCATGGCCAAAATGAGACTTTTAATATGTTCTCCAAAGTGGTGTCTGTCAGGTTGTACAGGCACATCTGGAGCAGCGAACACAGCCTATGCAGCCAGTCTCTCCTTCTGTTCCTCATTGGCTGAGTTCAATGGGGTCACCTGTTTCCTCATATGTGGACTAGGTCTTGCTGTCTCCCATTGGACCATTTAAAAAATTGGGCTGAGGCCTTTTTCTTTAAAAAAAAAATATATATATCTTATTGATTTTTTTATAGAGAGGAAGAGAGAGGGATAGAGAGTTAGAAATATCAATCAGCTACCTCCTGCACACCTCCTACTGGGGATGTGCCCGCAACCAAGGTACATGCCCTTGACCTGAATCGAACCTGGGACCTTTCAGTCCGCAGGCTGACACTCTATCCACTGAGCCAAACCAGTTTTGGCATGAGGCCCTTTCTATAATTACCTCCACGTCCCACGTCTAGCTGAGACAGGTACCTCTGGGTTTTCACCATGATGCTGGCCCACTTGCACAGTTCCTTGCTCTTCTCTCCTCTTCTCTCCTCCCTACATTCTGTTTGCTCTGGGGAAATCAGCAACCGTTTCCATCAGAAGCCAGCCTTGCTGGAGATGGATCACAGTGGCCACTTTACCAATCAACACCGGTCAGGCAAACGTGGCAAGGAGAAGCTTGTGTGTTCACTAAATGATAGTCAAGGGAGCAGTGGCAAAAAGGCAGAGATAAGAGTGAAGTTTCCTGAAAAGGGAAGTTGGTTTCAGCAGTTTTCACATGAAAAGGTTAAAACTGCTTTATTAATACTGAAACACTATTTAAAATTTTATTGACTTATTTTTAATTGAGATATAATCAACATGTAAGGTTATATTAGTTTCAGGTGCACAACATAATGATGTCATATGTGCATTTATTGCAAAATGATCACCATAATAAGTCTACTTAACATCCATGACCAGACATAGTTACAAATTTTATTAAAAAATTAATTAATATTCATCACCTTTCCTTAGATGTTGACTTCTCTTACAAATTAAAAAAATATATATTGAATTTAATTTGTAGTAGTTAATTGAGAAATTTCAGAAAATGAAAATTATTTACTCCAGGATCCTTAATATTATTAATTTAAAATCACTCATTTTTACAAATTAGGTACTGGCTATATCCCTTAGCCATATTTTTCTTGCTTTCCCCTCTTTTGAAAATAAACAAATTTTACCAGAATGACAAATTTACTGAAACTGAAGAGAATGTTGAGGTTCCCTAATCTTACCTTAGGCCTTCTCAAATGTAAGACCTTGAATCTCTTTCATTTCTGCCTACCTTAGAAAACAACATCAAATTGGTGATATTTTTCAGGACTTACAAATTTTAGATTATATATATATATATATATATATATATATATATATATATATATAATTTAAACATATGGCAAATAGAAATAGAATTACATGATACTATTATTAAAATAATAAAGAAACAAAAATAAAATAAAACTAGTCTTGCCGGCGGGCAAGACTAGTATAACTAGCCCATTTATTACAAACTCTACCCAAAAGCAATCTTATGTAAATTCAATTTATAGGCCCTGGATACCTTCCCCCACGTTGGTTTCCCAAAAGCTCTCTATTGGTATTTTCAAGAAACTAGCAGCATATTTCACCTTGGAAAAGTAATATAAAGACACTGCCATTAGTGATTTTATGTATTTCTACATATCCTTCTTGAATTTGAAATAATGGATAAGTTCAGGTAATAATTTTTGTTCTCTTTCAAATTTCATGACTAAATATTGAGTTATGTTTTATGGCCCACATTTATTATTTTCTGTACAGCCAGCCAGCAGCTTTAGGCAAAGAATACCTATGGAGTCTGGAATAAGATGCGAAGAAATCAGAGGTTTAAAATGAGTTATCACGTATTCCGGAAGCATAAGGATTGTCCAAAAGTTCTGAAGTACAACTAAATACTGCAAACTGTATAATATATAAAAAATAATTTCTCAACCCTCTGTACAATTTCTTATTCTTTTATGACTAGGGTAATTTTCTGTTTAAGTATGGCCTAGGATTATAACTATAAAACTTCATTTTCTCCAGAATAGTTTTGGGAGTTTTTTGTTGTTGTTGTTGTTGTTTTTCCAAGGGAAGAGTTTAGCAAATTGTACTCTGGCAATGGTGAGGAAATTTCAATTATGAGAAATTTAACAAGATCACAGGAAGGATCCAGACTTGGTTTCTAAGAGTCAAACTAAAAAAAAAGAAATTTAAAGCAGTAAATTCAATAACAAGTAAGGCTGGTACTGTAGTCATTAAATACTAATATTAATAGCTAGAGGCCCAGTGCATGAAAATTCTTGCACTGGGTGGTGGATCCCTCAGCCCAGCCTGACCCCCTCTCACAGTCTGGGAGCTCTCAGGGCCAGGAGGTGACCCTGTAATCAGGGGAAGGTGATGTCCCCATCACACCTCTGCTGCTGACACTGCCAGTAGCACAAGCCTCAAGCCGGCCCTGGTTACCAGAGCCTCAGGCAGTCCTGGGTGCTGGGCAGCCACCCTCCATCTGAGGCTTGCCTGTGCCTCAGGCCCACCCTGGGCACTGGGCAGCCAACATTCGAGGCTTACCTGTGTCTCAGGCTGGCCCTAGGTGGCTGGGAGGCTGAGGGGACTGGGGGGACTCTGGAGGCAGACACCCTGGTGGGCCTCAGGAGACTGAGCACTGCCATCTTGTGGCTGTGGATGCCACCATCTTGGAGAGTGTGAGCCAATTAGCATATTCCATTCTCATTGGCTGTGGGTGCTCCCATGTTTGTGAGGGTGTGATGGTCAATTAGCATATTCCCTCTTTATTAGATAGGATAGGTAGGAAACGAAGGGAAGGCCAAACATTAGAAGCATGGTTATCTGGGCAGCTTCACCTGGAAACAGCCTTTTCACACTCCCCAGAGAACCACTTGTCCATTCCAATCACTGTGTGTGTGTGTGTGTGTGTGTGTGTGTGTGTGTCAGGGGGGTGGGTGGGCAGGTGTGAGGGGGAGTCAACAAGGAGGAAGATGAGCACATGGGCAGTGAAGTCAGGGTGATGCAGGGAGGAAGCTTGCTTGTCAGTGTAACCTGGGGACAAAGATCATTGGCTAGGAGGGTGGACCCAATAGAAGCTTGAGAAAACTTAGGAATACACAATCCAAAGACAAGGGCATGCTCTCTCTCTTGTTCCTTTTGCTCTGCTCTTGCTTCCTTGCACTCCCCTGTTCCATGGCCCATGCTAGCCTGCCATGAGGCCCTAGGAGCCACATGGCCCAGGACCATGCTGACCCCACACACAATGGACTGCAGCTGGGGACATAAGCTCATCTAGCCAGATGCTAGGCTGGACTGGACTGTGCATGCCCAGAACAGAAGCTCGGGGCGATGGCTTTGACCTAAGCCTCGTTGAAGACAGAAGGGGACATTTTCCATGGTGGAACAGAGGGAGATGGGACTTTGGAAACCCAGGGGTTTGATTCCAAAGAATACAGCTTTCCATGAGACCTCATCCTTCCATGGGGGTCTAGAGAAAAATCTTATTTCTGTGGCAGCCCAAGAAGTCTACTTCCACCAGCAATAGGGGGAACACAGAGAACACCCCATTAATAACAAGGCTATATTTTAGTTATGTGACAGAACAAAACTCTTCAAAGAACTTTTTCTTTGTAATTTTGGTTCTCCTTTTAAAGGTCCAGATACAAGTTGTTAATACAACTTGTTTAAAACAAATGACAACCTGGCTTCTATAGGAGAAATAAAGGGGAAAGGCAGGATTCTGACCTGGGTTCAAATCCTATGAGTTCCTAATTCTGTGCATGACGTAGAAGGTGCTAGAACTATCACAGTCACTTTGATAAACTTTGGCTTCTTTACTTACCAGAACATGAACCTTAATACATATGGTCCTAGACTTACAGTAGCCCTTGACTTACAAAGTTTTTCAACTTAAAATCATTTGACTTAGACATATGAGTTTTTGTCTTGATAATGCTGTGAAAACCATATGCATAAATTAAGTGAGATATTTATACTATTACAAAATAGACGTGGTGTTAGATAATTCTGCCCAATTTATCTGAGATCTTTAGGCTAATGTAAGTGTTGTAAGCACATTTAAGTTAGGCTAAGCTATGCTAGTCTGTAGGGGATGTGCATTAAATGCATTTTCGACTTAAGATCATTTCATTTTATGATAGGTTTATCAGGACATAATCCCAACGTAAGATGAGGAACATCTGCACTTAATGTGTCTGTGACAAGTGAGATAATGTATGTGTGCATGAAAGCATTGTGAACAATATACTGTACGTTATTTATTAGGGAAGAGCACATGTCACGTACACTTAGTTTTCATGGTAGTTTAAATTTATGTCACAGTCTAGTTAGGTTGTAAATTCAGTTTCTTTTTATGGTTTTTAGCATCCTCTAACTTCAGAGCCAACCTAAAATCCTGCACCAGGGACTATCTTTATGTTGTATTTGGCTAAACAGATCTACTTTTTTCTTTTCTTTTTTTTTTTTTTTTTTTTTTTTTTTTTTTTTTTTTTTTTGAGTACTCACTGGTCATTACTGATGACTAAAATCTGGTTAGAATATCATTACAATTATGCAGTACGTAATACATTCTATGACACCACTGAGGCGTTTGAGAAATAATTTGCTTTCTTAGAATTCAGGTCAAGAGCTGAAACAAAATTATTTATACATAACCTCAATTTCCCCCCTCTTCAGTACACAGAAAGAACAAATGCACTATGGGTTTTCTTTGGAGATGTTTGTGTTTATTATGTTTGCTTTACTTGTTTTTTTACATAGGGAACCTTTATTGGCCTTTACAATGTAATTTAGCAGTGTAACTGATGGGGTGGGTTTCTTTCTTTCTTTCTTTCTTTCTTTCTTTCTTTTTTTTTTTTTGCCACCAATAAAACAAATCCATATGACAAAATGAATCTGTGCTCATTTCAGCCTGTAAGATTTGTTTTTAAATTATTCTAGTTGCAGTCATGGAGCGGGGGGGAAATGAGATCATTTCTTTCCCGTCCGCCAAAGACAAGCTGTTTTCTCCAGCCCACGTGGACAGCGGAGCCGTCAGTCTAGCGCGCTAGAATGCCAGTCTACCCACCAGCCATCTGCGGGCACCAGTGCATTCACACTCCTGACACTGGATGGGGCGAGAGAGACTCAGAGTGGCATCGCCTGTCCCACCAAGAAGACTGTGCTGACCATGCAGCTACTACCCCTTGTGTCTGTCCCATCTGCTCACTGGGGAAAAGAAAGATGGGGAAAGAAAGAAAGGGCACTCCAGGGAGGGTAGCTAGCTGCTCTCATCCACTTTCTCCATTTGTATACTTTGGGCACCGGATCACACACGCACTCGCATGCACACTCACACACGTGCGCACCCAGCCTCACCCAGTTTCAGGCCGGGACACGTCCATGGCGCACCCCACCTATCCAGCCCCGGGCCCTGCCGCCTCCCCGCACCCCCCGCACTGCACGTGGGCGCAACCCGGCGCCGGGCGGCCCCGCTGCCCGCGCTGCCCCGTGGCGGGACGGGAGGGGAGGCGCGGCCCGGGGTCGGACGGACAACGCGGGCGTCCAATCCCGCCAGGCACTGCCCTCCCGGAGGGAGGGAGGCGCGGCTCGGACGGGCCCAATGAACGGGGAGCCCGAGTGGGACTTCCTCCGGGAATCCCGGTGGCGGGGCTGTGGGTGACACGTAAGTTAGGTGGGTGGAGGCAGCGGCGGCTGCCAAGGCTCCGCAGCCCCGTCGAGTGACAGCGGCCCGCCATCCCCCACACCCGGGCGAGCCCCGGGCCCCCTCTAATCCCCCCAATCCCGGGGGCCGCCGCCTGGAGCCCGGGAGCCTTTGTGGGGCGCGCACCCCCCCTGGGTGGCCACCGAGCCGCGCGCAGCGGGACCCGCCGCGAGGGGGCGGGGAGCGGCCGGGGCGGGACTGCGAGTGCAGCCGGAGGGCAGTCGGGCCAAAAAAGTGGGGAGCAGGAAACCGATCGGCCGGGACACCCCGCTCCGAAGTATGCGGAGGGCGCCCCCGCGGGCCCCGGCACCCGCGGAGAGGGAGAGCCAGCCTCCTCGCCAAAGTTTGGCGGCGCCCGCGTCCATGGCTGCGCGCCCCGCGGCGCGCGGGGGCTGAGCGGGCGCCACTTCCCCGTCGGCCCCGCTTTTGCTTTTGTGTCTCGGTCTCCTCCCCGCCCCATGCGGCGCCCCGGCCCCTCCTGCAGCGGCCGCTGCTGAGCGCTCGCTGCCCGGGCGGCGGGAGGAAGGGCCGGCGGCGGCGGCGGCGGTGGCGGGCACGGCCCCGGCGCGCGGTCCGGTCTGGCGGGGACGATGGGCAACGGGATGTGCTCCCGCAAGCAGAAGCGGATCTTCCAGACGCTGCTGCTGCTCACCGTGGTCTTCGGCTTCCTCTACGGCGCGATGCTCTACTACGAGCTGCAGGCGCAGCTGCGGAAAGCCGAGGCGGTGGCGCAGAAGTACCAGCAGCACCAGGAGTCCCTCTCCGCCCAGCTGCAAGGTACGGTGAGCGGGGCGCGCCGGCCGGCGGGCAACTCTGCCCCGAGCCTCCCCCCTGGCTGGGAAAGTGGCTTTGGTGAGCAATTTGGCATTGCGGGGGCCACCTCTGACCTTCCGGGACACCGGAGGCGAGCCCTGCAGGGTCACTGAGCCCCGAGTGTCACAGGGAGAGGACATCCCCGACATCCGGGTTCCAAAGGCGGTTCCCTTTGGAATGGGGAGCACCAGCCCCTGGACTCACTGGGCATCGGATGGGCACACGGACTCCTGTCTTCCAGCTCTTCCCAAAGGCCCGGTGCCGTCCAGGCAGGCTAGCCAGCAGCCCTCGCGCCCCTTCTGCCAGCCCATCCCAGGGGGGCATGGTTCCCTGCTTCTAGCCACTGGCTTTTCATTTGAAGTTGTCAGTAATCCCAGGAAATGAGGAGTTTGGCAGAGATTTCTCAAACTGGGCTATTTTTTTTTCTCTCTCTCCAAGGGAAACTAAGCCCTCTCCCAGCAGCGCAAAACGAATGGCCCAGTGCTACCTTTTACCTCTTTGCACACAATGTGCCACAATTGCCTAATCCTCACAGCTTCCAGCTACACGGTAACATTTAGTCTGTCCTGTGAAGGCTGGTTTCTGTGAGCTTAATAGGGTGGACTCTAGAGATACTGGAAAAGTCCATACTACCACTGTTTGCCATCCTGCAGGTGTGTTTTTACCGTGGGGGAAAAGTGTTTGTTTTCCCGAGTAACATTTAGTTTATCACAGGGGTAGGGATGTGTGTGTGTGTGTGTGTGTGTGTGGATACACGCACACACACACACATATATATATATATATATATATATATATATACCCACACACATACACACACACATATACACACACACATATATATGTATATATATGTATATTTTTTTATTGATTTTTTTACAGAGAGGATGGGAGTGGGACAGAGAGCTAGAAACATTGATGAGAGAGAAACATGGACCAGCTGCCTCCTGCACACCCCCTACCAGGGATCTGCCTGCAATCAATGTACATGCCCTTGACCAGAATGGAACCTGGGACCCTTTAGTCTGCAGAACGACGCTCTATCCACTGTTTGTGTGTGTTTTAAGTTAGCTTTGAGAAGTCCAAGAAGAGAAATACAGTGTTTTCACTTTACCAGACATAGCGAACACAACTTGAGCAAGACCTGCAGAAAGACTGAAAGTTCCATCCTTCTCTTTTGAAATCTCACTTAATGTAAATGTCAGAAACATAAATGATGCATGACTGTGCAGTAACCACCAAGTTGTCTTCGTAAGAGCATAATCATCCTGTACGTGTATTTTGAAAGCTTTTACTTGTATTTGGGTTAGTTTTCAACACTTACGCAGCCTTCTCTTCAACCAAAATAATAACGAAAAGCTGTGCATAGTGAAATGTTGACAGTCTTTGCTGATAAGGCACATATAGCTTATTTCATAGTACTGTGAGGATGCAGGCCGGATGGATGTATCTGTCAGTGTGTCTGTGTACAAATATAAAACAGATGCCTTTTCGTTGCTTCAGCTATTTTGAGTGTTTTCTAGTAAAAAAAAAAAAAAATTAAGATGAGTGGAAATGATACACGGCCCATTGCTTGGTCTTTTTTGCTCTTCCCAACTTAGCAGAAAGGAAAGTATTTTTAGCTTCCTGAAGCGACACAGCCACAGACAGTGAAAATATGTGAGCTGGGCTTACTTCAAAAAGGAAAAACCTATTTTGGTACAGTCTTAACTTAAAAAAATTTTTTAGCTTGTGGACATTTATCCATGAATAATATAGTTGGTATTCAGAGTATGGATATGTATTTATTTACTTGTTCATTTAGATGACGCCAGCGGCTTCCCTGTGAAGTTCAGTGCAGTTAGACCGAGGGAACATTTTTCTGTCTGATAGTACAGAGGCAGGGCTGGGTTTTTACGCTCGTGGCTGGAAGGGGCTTGTGTGGTGAACTCTGGGAAGTTGTCGCCTTGGCCTCTTGCTTTCGGAGACCCGTGAGAGCAAGTGCTGTCATGTTCCTCAGTACGTGCTCAGCACCGCACAGTGCCTGACACTCAGGAGCAGATCAGTATTTATTCATTCAGTCAGCCAGTAAAATTATCCAAAGCCGTGGTGAGAACCTTAACCCCAAGCACGTTAGTCTGCTTTCTCGGGCTTCCCTTCCCAGTCTCTGCTTCCGAAAAAAAAACCCCAAACACGTAACAGCAACAAAATACTTTGTGCAGGTAGTGGATTTACCTCAACTGCCAATGTTGATACTCATTGACCAAGCTCCTGCTTTCTGAGACGTGGCCTTTATTTGTACAATAGCATTCCATTTTGAAAATCAATTTCAATGTCTTTTCTTCTTTTATATGCCTTCTTTCGGTGGTAGTGGGGGTAACACAAGACAGTTAAACTGCCAGCATTGGCTTTGCTGCAGAAGAAAAGATGTAGCTAGTTAGTTTGCATGGCTTGCCTTATAGTCCATTTCTTAATTTTACTCTTTTGCCATTTCCTCCTAAGCTGTGGCGCTGCAACTATTATAACATGATTAAGCATGAGGAATTGTTTCCCAAGCAAGCTGCAGTGTATTCTTTTTTAAAAATGGATTCCCAGTTGACTTCCGTAGCGTTTATTTTGGATTTCACATCTGCAGGCCCCAGAATGAAGCTTTTCTGACGGTATGCAGATTTGTGTCCCTTTTCCAATGACAAATGACACTTGACTCAGCTTTGCTGTGTACCACCTGCATTTGTTCTTAGGGCATTAAACTCTCTATTCTTAAGACTTGATTAGTTCCCTGAGATCTCTTAATCTGTCTTGGATTAAGATCAGCGTTAATTATAAGTGGTCTTCTATAAAAAGCATGACTCTTGAGTCCACCTGGAATGGCTCAGTGATTGAGTGTCGACCTATGAATCAAGCACATGTCTGGGTTTCGGGCTCAATCCCCTGGTTGGGGCGTGCAGGAGGCAGCCAATCGATTCTTTCTCTGCAATATAGCAGGTGCTCAATAAATTGATATTTCTATCTCTCTCTACCGTCCTCTCTGAAATGAATAAAAACACATTAAAAAATATATGACTCTTGAAATGTTTCCGTAGTTTAGCCCTATAATCTGAAGGTAAACATTTGTTAAGTGAACATATTTAGGATATCTTCACTTTAAGAATGGGTTGTTCTCCAGAGTTTACTTTGAAAGGCGGTTGGTTACCTCTAACACCAAGTGTGTTTTATAATAGAACAGTTCCATCAGGAGGAGATGGTAGGGCGACATGGAGGAAGTCCCAAGCCTAGGCAACCCTATCCCCTCTAAATAGAAATATATCTTCGTACTGATCTGTCTGCCGTCCATACTGCACCTCACTGGTGCCTAGGAGTGGGACAGAGGTTGCATATTGTTGGCAGAGGCTGTGCTAACAACTTGTGACCAGCCCAGTGTTTCCTTAATCTTTCAAACATGTTTAAGCTCCTTTCAAGTGGGCCATGCACCCTTCTCTCTGTCTACACACAGTGGCTCTTGGCTTTGACTGGCCCTTGGCATTACCTGGGCAGCTCCCAGACCAATCAGATCACCATCACTGGGGGTGGGGCCCCCTGGCAATCACCCCAGATTATTACAACGGCCTGCCAGCTCCATAATCTTAACACTGAACCACATCACACAGGTACTGTTCCTGCTTGGCCGCAAAGACACTTACGGCTTTTTTTTTTTTCTTGAGCATGCAGTTCGAATTCTAGTCCAGCCACTTTTTATGCGAATATGGGCCTCATTTTTCTTATCTACTGGAGATTAGAATGACATATTTCATAGGGGTATTGTGAGGGTTAAAATACTTAATCCCTATTAAACTGGTAGCACACCCAGCACATAGTAGGTACTGCTCATTGAAGACAGGTTGTTACTATAGTCACTGTCCCTGTTAGACGTAAGATATTTTATCTCTTTCTCTTCCCAGGTTTGTCATGGGTAAAATTTTTTGAAATTCACAAAATTTGTGTTCATAGTGAGCCACCTCCTTTTATTGTATGTAAATGAATGAACATCGAAGGAAACAGGAACTGCCATAAATCTGAGTACTTGACTCTGAAGAAGGGGAGATTTTAAACTTGGACTATGGTTACTGATTAACTCTCCTCTGTGTCATTTCAGATTGGGAGAGGGCGTAACGGCTAGAGGTAGGCAATAACCTTATGCAATAAGATCTGGGAGTGAGATACAAGTTCACATGTTTTAAAAGTAGGAGCAGCCCTGGTCTATGTGGCTCCGTTGGTTGGAGTGTTGTCCCATACACCCCAAAGTGGCAGGCTCCATTCCTGATCAGGGCACATACCCAGTTTTCAGATTTGATCCCTGGTTGGGGTGTGTATGGAAGGCAACTGATAGATGTTTCTCACTCTCACATCGATGCTTCTCTCTCCCCCTCTCCGTCTCCCTCCTTTCCTCTCTCTCAAAATCAACAACAAAAAAGTAGGAGCAAGGTGTCCTTCATTCCTAAAACGCTGTATGACATTATTGTAGTGCTTGGTCTTCCCAGTGATGACCTGAAACCAACAAGGAAAGGTTTAGATAGTTTTCTATGCTTCTGTTCCAGAGAAGTCCAGGGAAGTGTATGGCAACAGTTTAAAATAAATAAAAAAAAAACCTTTAGAGTTTCTAAGGTTATATTGTTTCTTTTTTTCAGTTAGTTGCCCTTTGCATTGTGTTCTCCTAACAGGCAGATGGTTTGCTAGCCAGAGCCTGAACACATTTTATTGTAAATGGTTACTTGGTTTTCACCCTACCCTGAATCTGTTTAAAAAAGGAAAAGAGAGCCAAAACTGGTTTGGCTCAGTGGATAAAGCGTCAGCTTGCGGACTGGAAGTTCCCAGGTTCGATTCCGGTCAAGGGCATGTACTTTGGTTGCGGGCACATCCCTAGTTGGGGGTGTGCAGGAGGCAGCTAATCGCTGATTCTCTCTCATTGATGTTTCTAACTCTCTATCCCTCTCTCTTCCTCTCTCTGAAAAATCAATAAAATATTTTTTTAAAAATTAAAAAAAAAAAGGAAAAGAGAAAAAAAATTAAAAGAAAAGAAAAAGTCTCCTTCAGCTCAGAGCCAGGCTTTTTTTTTTATCCTTCCATCTCCAGTACCTGATGCTTGGCAATATAGCAGGTGCTCAATAAATAGTAGGTCTGTGACCTTGTGGTATTTTCTCTCTGCCAATGAATGGGCTTTATATATGGTGGGCAATTCAGCGTAGTGGATAAGAGCTGAGGAGTCAGTGATTGAATTTGATTTCTTGCTCCCACCCCTAATAGCTATGTGATCATCTGCAAGTTACTTAACTTCTCTATGACTCGTTTTCATTGTATGTAGTAATCAGGGTAATAGTGCTTATAATAGGTTATCGCAAGGATCAGTAGTGTTAATCAGTATAAAATTCTTAGAAGGCTGTAGTCTGTACTTTGGACTATTGGGGAACCTCATGTACCTTAGAATAGTTCACAGACCTCAGAAATGTAAACCCACAGGGGTGGGCAGAGTGTTGAAGATTTTACTCATTTTCAAGTGCAAAGTTAGATAGTATCTAGTAAGAAAGCATTTTCACTGAAGTACATCCTGCAGTTACAAGGAGTTACTTATCAAGCTGTTTTTGTTTAATTTTGTTGTGTTTTAAAAAATAGAACAGATACTCTCTCTCTTCCATTTTATGAGAGGAGACAACCTAATTTTTGAAGGCCTTGCTTCGGCAAGGCTGAAAAAAAGAAAAGAAAAAGAAAAGAACAAAAATACTTTCTGGGCTCAGTAGTTTTTATTTCTATGCAAAACCCTGCCTTAAAATCCATTTCCTGAATAAAAGAGAAAAAAACTTCTAGACACTTTTTGAAAAATGTCCTCAAGTATACATTCTGTTGAATATATGTAACTGCAGAAATATTTGATTCCACACATTGCGTCTGCCTTAGTCATCCCCGTAAATGGGAACAGGGCATTATTGGTTGACATGTAAGGTAATGTAAGAAAATCGCTCATTATCCGTGAGCCTTTAGCTTAAGTACCAGGAGGGCTGAAAACCTAACCTTGAAATTATATTAAAAAAAAAAAAATTCTCCTGCTTTTCCAAATGCAGTTTCTTATAGGACTGAGGCACAAGGGCATGGGTTTCAGTGACTTTAGGAATGAGTGAACTGGAATTGAGGAAGTGACGACGGAAGCTTCCGGCGACCAAAATACAAAGGATTTGAGAGAAATCTGAAGTGGGGAGAAAGAAAAGGGGACTAACACCAGTGCATGATCTTCCAAGCATTGACACATTCTTGCTTACATCACTCTGCCCTGAAAAGAAACGGGGATCAATGAAAGGAGAGTGGGTTTGGCATCAGACACAGTGTGAATGCATTTCTGGTGTTTGCTGGTGGAATGACCTTGACCTCTCTGAACTTCAGTTTCTTTATATTTAATTGGGGATAACAATGACTATCTTGCACACTTGTATGGGTTAGAAATAATACACTTAAAAGTGCACAACATGAATGCTGGAGCGAATAACAACGGCAATGATTGGGTGACCAGGTCTGCTGTTGCTGGATTAGTATCACGTGGTTATTTGGCTATCGTTTGCTATAACTAGTACAGCTATTTTCAGCCTTTTTCATCTCATGGCACATGTAACTGATCGCTGAAATTCTGCCCCACACCAAAACATAATTATGTTTTTTTGTCATTCTGACAAAAAATAGGTATAATTTTGATTTTCACACTGGGAGGCTATTATTGTGTTGGCTGCTGTCAGTTTTTTTTTTTTGTTTTTTTTTTTGACAATCTAAGGGAAAAGAGCTCTGTGCCCCTGACTAAACTATAGTGAGGTATTGTATGTTTATTTGTAAATCTTAGTATTACTTTTTAGAGAGGGAGGAAGGGAAAGAGAAACTTTGGTTGGTTGCCTCCTGCAAGTTCCCTACCAGGGACTGAGCTCACATCTGAGGCATGTGCCCTCCCCTGGGATTGAACTGGCAACCCTTTGATGCAAGGGACATGCCCAACCAACTAAGCCACAGGTATTGGGTGTTTTAAAAATCCTTGCGGCACACAGATTGAAAATCATTCTGTCCTTTCCATTGTTTTGACCCTTTCGGGAGAAAGAATAAGATCTGAAAACGCTTTACATAGTTGCAAGTAAGAGTTGCTGTTTTCATTTTGACCACTGAATGTTGTTATTTTATCATTCAGAACAAAGTGTTTTTACTTCTTTTGCCAGTCAGTGGTTTGTGGGTTTTTGGCTTTGTTAGGAGTGAAAGTTTTATATGTAATGTAACTTTATTTTTATTTTTTTTAAAGACATAGTTATTGATTTTTACAGAGAGAAAGGGAGAAGGATAGAGAGTTAGAAACATCAATCAGCTGCTTCCTGCACACACCCCACTGGGGATGTGCCTGCAACCAAGGTACATGCCCTTGACCGGAATTGACCCCGGGACCCTTCAGTCCGCAGGCTGATGCTCTATCCACTGAGCCAAGCCAGTTAGGGCTGTAATGTAACTTTATTATAAAATGGCAAACTATATTGTCCTCCTAAGCTGCTGTTACTTGAAATGACTGTATTAAGGTAAAATTTTAAAATTTATTTGAAGGAATTAAATGATTTTAAGTACATAGCGTTTATTGATTGTCTACTGTAGTCAGGTACAGGCTTTTTCTCATTTAATAGTGACACAGGCACTTTAATGAGAATGAGCAATCTGAGGCTCAGAGAGGTTAACCTGCCAGTATCAAGGTCAAATCCAACGAAACAGTTTAGAACCGTAATGTGACTTCCTAGCTCATGTTCTTTCCTCAGTACTTACTCCATTGACCTAAAAAATTAACTTAGTGTCTCATGACAGTATTGCTGGTTTTGAGAAAGTAGGTTAGGTGAGTCATATGAGGATTCAAGATAAAAATTTAGATCAGAAGTAACAGTGTGATTATTTGATTTCCAGAGTGTAGGACTTTTGCTTCTGTTATGAAAGATGATTTTGGATGATACTGACTCAGTTTCAGGTGGCATACAGATCATACAATTAGAAAACCGACCTTTTGAATTCCCTTTTGGTGTGTTCTTGACAAATTAAGTAGAAACTCTCAATTGGATTCTAGAACCCTCCCCTAGATAGAGCTGCTCATTTGTTGTTTTTTTTCCCAAAGAGGACAGATTTCAGGGAGCCAACACCTCATGACTAGAATTTAATAATTGTTTTATTGCACGTAGCTTTTACAGTTACCATCCACGGATGCCATGTAAGTCAAAAGTTTTCTTTTTTTCTTTTTTTTTTTTAGAAGTTTTTTGTAGGGAGAGGTGGGAAATGCAGGTTTTGTGGGCTTGAAGTAAGAACTCATGTTGGGAGTACCTGCGTGAACAGCATTAGCTGTTCAGGTCTGATATGAACACAGCATCTTACAGTTAAGAAAGCAGTCCTGAAGCTGAAGAGTCACTTACCATGTGTCTCAGGCACCCTGACTTCCAGTACAACTGCACCCCACTTGGTGTTCTGCTCTCTCTGGACACAGGCAGCACCCAGGCAGCCAGGACAGAAGTGGGAGGTGCTATTTTTAACAATGCTGTGTCTCTCTGAATGGCATATTTGTGCTCTTTGCTTTCATTGGCCTGGGAGTGCTTATCCAGAGGACATGTCAGTCATTGCCCTTCACTAATAAACCTCGCTAAATAGGCTCATAGCCTGGAGGGACGTGGGCAGGAAATAAATTGCTTTTTATAACAGTGTGACATTTAAAAATATATATATCTATATTGCTTTAACAACTTTTCGTATATAAAATGTCACAATATGATAGTGAATAGAAAAGTAACAGATACACTGTCATTCTGCAGAGTAAGGCATAATGGAACATTTGAATGGCACAATTTCTTTTCCTTTGAGAGCAAGCGAATTTAAGAAAAATCTATAATTATTTTGAGAGATAAACATTGCTTTTTCCCATTTTGCATCCCACTTAAGCCCCTTTAGGAAGAGTTTTTTGTTACAAACAAACAAAAATCTACAAATTAAGGTATTTCAGAGAGCTTTGGCATTGATTGGATTCTCTGGACAACAGCTTGAGACTAGTTTTACATTATTAGGATTTAATAATATGAATCTATAATTTCTATTATATCAATCTCCAGTGGTCAGCAAACTGTGGCTCGAGAGCCACATGCGGCTCTTTGGCCCCTTGAGTGTGATTCTTCCACAAAATCCCATATGCAGACATGTAGGTACAGTGGGATTGAAACTTTGTGGCCCATGCCCAGAAGTCAATTTTCAGCTTTCAAAAGAAATTTCAATCGTTGTACTGTTGGTGTTTGGCTCTGTTGACATTAATGAGTTTTGCCGACCACTGTCTTAACCTATGAACAAACATTTCAAGGGGATTTTTAAAAGGACTTTATATCCTTTTTAAAGGTTTGAAGCTATTAAAACATGTTAAATTGTACTGATGTCACACATCACTTTTATTAGAAGATGAAAAATAAATTCTCTTTGCTATATAGGTGAGCATCAGCTCAAAATCCAGAACTCCTAAGTTTGATCTGGTTGTGGTTGAAGCTCCTTGGGCTTAATTTCTCCAGGAGTGCTTATCCAGAGGACTGACATGTCCTCTGGATAAGCACTCCCAGGCCAAAACACTGCAGAATGACAGTGTATCAGGTCTAGTTCCTCTTCATCTGCAGGCCTGTGAAACTAAGGTGTCCAGTATTCTGACCTTGAAACAACCAACATACAACGGGGTGGGGGGATAGGAGCGGGGGACACGCATAAGATGCCGCCATATTCTTGTTCATCAAAGCAGAAAGTCCAAGGTATGTAGGACTCACTGGTTCATTGCACTTCCAAAATCCAGCTGGGCAAATACATGGTCCTTGCGTAGATTTTCAGGCCTGGGACTACTTTTCCATGAATTTTCATTCCTCTGTTTGGCTATCGGTTCCACTCTCTGAATCATCCTTCCTTTTTTCATTGGAAGGTGTCATATGCCTGTTTCTGAGTTTCCTCAGCCTGCTTCCTGCCAGTAGAACTTTCGGGATCTATAGCCGTTTTGCGCCCAGTGCGATCTTTGTCCCTCTGAGGCCAAATTGGCAGTTTCTGCTGATAAAATGCTCTCAAAACTTTTGTGGGTCTTCTGTGAAACTGGGTGCTTACTCTGCTAGACAAAAACCACACCCACATATTTGTTGAAAGTAAATTCTTCTCTACCTTGGGCTTCTGCTGAGACTAAGGAGAGACCTCATCCTTTATCTTCCCAAAGGCCTATTAAAGGACCTGCTAGTCACAGCCTTAAACTTTTGCTGTGGTCTGGCTGAATCATTCTGAGACATCGCATTTCCAAGCTCTTCACAAGGATTGCAAAAGCCACACTCTCCATCTCCATCATGTTCTTTTTTTTCTTTTTCTTTTCTAACAGTTCCCTGGATTTGATCTTTGCTTGGAAGCTATTTCTTAATTTTAGCCTTGTTTGTAGTCAAAGGAGGTCGAGAAAGCTCAGAACCATCACATCCTGCCTCCTTTCTGTTTAGTAACCCTTCCTTCTCTCAGTTTACTGTAAGGAACAAGAAGAAACCAGGTTGCATCTTCAACATTTTGCTGGGAAATCTTAGGTAAAACACCCCGTTCATTTTTTACTTCTCATAGGTACTGCTGGTCATGCACCTATATGGAAGTGTGGGTATTGGGAAGCCTTCTACCACTACATAATTTCCAGCTTCCAAGAAAATTTTCTTTACTTTCATTTGCGCCTCTAGCAATCCTTTCAGAGCCAGAATTCTGTGGACACTGTGCTCAGGGCACCTTATCCTCTACTTGCAGCCCTCGTAAGGCCCGCTACACAGCCTCAGTGCTGCTCCCACCTCTGAGATATTGGTTAAGGCAGCACTTAACTTCCAAAATCTGTATTGGCTACCCTGTTGCACAGCAACAGAAAAAAAGGAAGGTCTTTTCTGTTGAAACTGTCCAAGGAGACAGCAAATCATCTCCAAACTAAATTTCCTTAAAACAACAAGCGTTATCTTACAATCTCTCTGGGAAAGGAAATTGGGCTTTGCTGGGTGATTCTCCCAAGATCTGTCATGAATGTCACATGAGGAAGCTGCTGATTAGCTTTGAAATCTTCTCAAAACTCAACTGGGATTCAAGAATCTTTCAGAATTCACAACGTGATTGGCAGGCCTCAGAAGGTCTGCTTTCAATCCTGCCCATCTGGGCCTTTTTGTAGGACTTTCCGTGTCACCAACATGGAATTTATAACATGAGAACCCAAGATGAAAGGGAAAGTATTTTAATAACCTGATCATCTTGAAAGTGATAAAGCATCACCGTTTTATCATTACCAAAGTCCTCACAAGCTCACATTTATTGGACACTTTCTATTATCGATATGTACCAGCAACTGTTCTAAGTAGTCTTGGATTATGCAACCTAATGATTCTGAAAAAATGTTTTGCTACATATTAAAATGGGATTTACCATATAATTTGAAGTAGGAAGTGGCATTTGAAATCATGGCCTCCAGAAGGAAATTGGTGTCTAAAGCATCTTATCTACAGGAATTAAGATTCAAAGAGAGGTCTAGGTAACTCTCTGAAGTACAACCCCAACTTGTAGGCTATCAAGAGAAATCCCAAAGTGGAAGGTGTCATGTCCTTGGGGAGTTTCAAAATCTATTGACAAAATATGAAAACTTTTGCTACAAAGGCCTGTATTTCATTGGCAAGTAGGAATGCAGTGCAGTATGTTAGTTCATACAGTATTTTCACATGCTTCTGGATGTTCTTTCTGACTTTATAGACTGCGGTCCTTGGTGAACACCTTGCTATTGAATAGTCAGAAGATAATTTTTTATAGAGTTTTACTGGTCTTGGATAACAAAATCTTTTATTTAAAGAAAATGTAAGTGGAATGACAACTTCAACTTGTTCATTCATCTACTTTGAATGTCAAGTTTAAAATGACTACTTTGAAAGTCAAGTTTAAAATATTGCATTATATGAGAATTCTTTTGTGATATTGAAATAAAAATAGACATAAAAGCATATTATAAAAAAGTCATTACATGTTTTCTGAACAATTGTAATTTCAAATTCATGGTATGATCTCATTCTTCTTAACATATTTTAGTAATTAGAAATACATGAAGTAAAGATTTCTATTTCCCTTTTGACTGGGCTGAATATAGTTACAATGTGAGAAGACTGATGCAAGAATGGGCCTTTCTTCCCCTGGCTGTTGGCTGCCTTTGCTCCGGCCTGAGCTGCCTTTTTGCTCCAGCCCAGCTGCCTTTCCACCTGCCCAAGCTGCTCAGAGACTGACCTCACCCCCAGCCACTTGGACCTGCATATGCAAATTAACCTGCCATCTTTGTTGGGTTAATTTGCATACTCACTCTTGATTGGCTGGTGGGTCTCACAAAGTATGGTCAGTTAGCATGCTACTCTTATTAGTGTAAATGAGAAATTGGGAATTTGATAGAGAATATTTTTTCAAAATGTTTGAGGCCATATTCCATTCAACAGTTAAGGAGAGTTCTGTTCTTGTCAGTGAGAAGTGACTGTTGAATTTCTGTTGAATCAGTGATTGTCTCTCTACCCCATGCCTATTTATATGGGTGCCAGGTAACTACCATGATATTCATGGTTACTTTATGTTACTGTGGACTTCTCTTGGTGATGATCATGTAGATATCATAATCTCCTGTGACGTATGGTCTCTGCTCTCCATCCCCAAAACGAATTCCCTCCATGTTCCACGCTGTAGTACTAATGTGTATTGTGATTCTTAGGGAGATTTACAGGTTAAAATTTTGTTTTTGAGTATGTCTTTTATTTCCTGGATTGATTAGGGTCCAAATGGATTGAGCCAAAGGAAGCTCTTTTCTGTTGAAACTGTCCAAGGAAGCAGAAACTAGGAGTTAGCTAGAATGATGGTGTTTGTGAGTCCAACCTAAGAAATCCTCATCTGTGGTCCCACAGTAGCTACACTTTGAGTACAGGCTGCACCTTTAAAGAAAGGCTGCTTTGTTGTATTTCTGGCCTCCAGCTATTCTTACAACTCATTCCTAAGACCACATTGTGGATCTTGTCTCTGACTTTCTCTTCCTTCAGGGTGGCATTTTCATGTGGCATCCATGGGGGTCCATGAACTTCCTGAAACTATGTCACTTTTGTATATGTGCCATCTTCTAAGACAGAAGCCATAGCTTTTATCAGATTCTCAAAGCCTCGGTGACCTGAAAAAGGTTAAGAACCACTGCTTTAGGGCAAGTTCCTCTGAGGTATTTTTAAGTCCACCTTGGAATTTGACCTCTCCTGGTCCTATCCCATGAACCCTTTAGAAAGTAGTTGGATTTGTAATGCAGTAGCAGTAGTCACTACTGTCCCCTTAAAGCCACCCCCTCAAATTTAAGAAGAATCCTAATTAGGGACCTAAATGGCATTTAATAGTTGCATTTCTTAGAATCCATTTGTAATTGCTTCATAAGTACTAAAAAGGAGTCTTGCAATTACATGAGAAATTTATACTTTTCAAATTGCTTTATATTCATGATATCATCCCCCCCTTCAACACCCCCCCCCCCAAAAAAAAAAGAACCAACAACACTGTGTTATAGAATAAAACAAAACATGCCATATTGTGACCAGTTTAAATTTGGAGAAACGGAAGTCCCACAGCCAGCCAGTGCCACAGTTGGTATTGATGCTCACATTGCTTGAATCCTAACTCCGGGCCCTGACTAATCCTCAGTTTCCATGGCTCCCTTGCCTGAAACTCACTATAGTGAGGTTTTAACAGTAATCACAAAACAATTTCTTTCTGACTTTGTCTCTTGGAGAGAACTCAGTCCTTTAAGCACATGTGTCAAACACAAGGCCCGCGGGCCAAATCCGTCTCGCCAGGCCCTGCAATGTGGCCCGCACCGCGCTGTCATCACTGCACTCCGCTGCGTTTCCATCACAATGACAGTTTATGACTGTTCAGTAAACCATTCGGCCCACGACTTAGGCTGGATTTTAGATTTTGGCCCCTTCTCTGATTGAGTTTGACACCCCTACTTAAGGATTCTGTCAAACAGTCAATATTCCCAGATGGTGCCTCACCTGGATTAGAGAACTGGTCTCCTCGGAGTCTACCTGCCAGCCCTCACCCCTTCCCATCTCTATGACTAAGGAAGGTGCTAGTGGCTGCTCAAGCTACTCCCTCCTGCTTCACTTCTACAGCTTTTTACATCAGTATCATGTTTTCCTTGTTCCATATTGGATCGCACAGGCCCTGGAGGATCCTGGGAGGCTCCATGGAGATTGGGTTCCAATGTATTAAGACCAGTAGTCACTGTGGTGAGCTTGACTTCTCTACCCTTTCTCTCTGGCCCTTGGCTTCTCTACCCTTTCTCTCTGGCCCATTGTTCTTGATGCAAAAATAGGGGCTTGGGTGGTTCTTTACCTTGGGGTGATTTTTTTTTTTTTTTTTTTGGACTCCTATGCATGCTGGGATGTAGACAGGGCTTAAGCTCCTGCTACTTTCACCACAGGATGTCACCTCCTGATAGCAACTGTGGCTTCATCCTGACTCCAGAGTGAACTTTGAAGCTCACCACTCAACTGATTGTCCAGCTGTGATTTTCAGTTTCCAGATGTAGAAGTCACATCACTCCTAAATAAATCATAGATTGGTGGAGCCGGAGAGAATGTTTGTAGAACCCAGGTTGCAAAGAGCAGCATATGGTTATGTTTTGGTTTGGCCTACACAGCACTCTGAAAAATTTCACAGTAGTTGTCTACAAGGAAAACGATATTTTATGTAAACATCCGATTCCCGACTTTGAAGTCTTCAGATCCCTGGACACTGAGCTGCATTCCTGCATCGTGAATGGCTCGCATTTTGAACGGAACATGTGGGCTTCAGTTGGCAAAGATTCTAACGGGACTCTTTATCTGGATTAGCTTCTTTGGTTTATCAATGAAGAAAGCGAGCCTCAGAAAGACAGAGTGACTTGACATCTGTGCTTCCCAGTGTAGCCGTGGCCATGTGTGGCAAAAGCACTTACAATGCAGCTAGTGTGCCTGAGGAACTGAATTTTACATTTTAATTCATTTAAATTTAGAAATTAAAGCAGAAGTATTGTAAAATATTTTTCTGTCCAACACAACTTTATTGTTTTGGTGACACTACATTTCCGTTAACGGTTGTCTTGCAATAGATATAATTGGTGGATTACACTGTACAGATACTTTCTACTTTTTAAAAAGTTGCAACTGCTAGACATTTAAAATTACACAGGTGATTCACGGTGTGCTTCTGTTGTATAGTGCTAGCCTGGCAGAGCCCACCGGTGGCTGATGGCCGGTGTGATGTGTGTCGGCAGATACCCATAGTTATAACCATATTTTTTCTCCGTGACTAAAGTGTTACCCAGCTATCCTTCTAATCCTCAACACATTTTCATTATAATATACAATCTCACAAACTCCTGTAGTGATTTAGTTTTCCTCATTTTTATGTGGCATCTGATACAGAAGTGATTTGATGTAAAAGAAAATTCAGCTTTGTGTATTATCAAGTACTATATAATACAGGTGATCTTTAAAAAATATATATATTTTATTGATTTTGTACAGAGAGGAAGGGAGAGAGATAGAGAGTTAGGAACATCGATGAGAGAGAGTCATCGATCAGCTGCCTCTTGCACACCCCCTACTGGGGATATGCCCGCAACCAAGGTACATGCCCTTGACCGGAATCGAACCCGGGACCTTTCAGTCCCCAAGCCAACACTCTATCCATTGAGCCAAACCGGTTTCTGCAATACAGGTGATTTTAAAGATAAAATTAATATTCATGACACATATGACTACTTTTAATTTTTAATACCATTAAAATAACATTGTACTTGATTTTGGCACAGATGTATAAGACACATAGTCTAAAATTAATTACACATTGTAGCTTTAAAACTAGACAAAATTACTTTTACACCTAATATATTGTGTTCTTATATTTAACAAGATAAGAAGGAAGCAAAAACTTCACAAATAAAACACTGGGTATGAGAATAGCCCAATCAACTCTAACATTTCCTATTTTGACATTTTAGTTATTGAACTATGAATTGTAACATATATACATAAAAGTGCACAAATTGTAACCATGGAGCCTGATTTTTGAAAACATTTGTGCACCAGCAACCTGATCAAAACACAAAACAATACCAGCACTTGAAGTTCCCTTGAACCACTTCAGTCACTGCCCCCACCTCCTAAAAACAATCACCATTGACTAATTTTGCCTGTTTTTTCACCTTACATAAAGGAACTCAAATAATGTACACTCTTATGTCTGGCTTCTTTTGCTTAACATTGTTTGTGAGATCCACCCGAGCTGTTACATGCATAGATTGTTTGCTTCTATTAGTATGCCATTGTGTAAGTCAATCACAATTTATCGATTCTACTATTGACGAATATTTGGGTAAGGTCAATGCCTGTTGTTTTGTTCTGGTGTGTGTGTGTGTGTGTGTGTGTGTGTGTGTGTTTGTGTGTGTTTCAAGGATTAGCAGTTTCTTAATGAACTTGATGACTATTTTGAGTAAGATTGTACAATTGAAGGACTGTTTTGAGAGCATTTGCAAAATTGTTATCTTATTATTACCCCTCTCCTAGGACTAATTTAATATCCTTATCCTGTCTGTATGTGTATTATTAATATAAATTTAAAAATGTGATCCAAAATAAAAATAACTAAAACTTTGTGTTCAAAACACGAGCACTGGTATTGTTCAGCTAATGATAAGCTGCCCTACGGCCTGCCCGGATATGAGCTGACTTTTCTCTCCGCCATACATTCTTTTTCCATTTGTATTGTTTAAAGCGGTAGTTTTTAAAGTAATCAACTTATCTATTTTAAAAGAAATTAGAACAGGTTCAGTTACTGCCTTTTGTTAAATTTATTTCCTGAAACATGTTCGCAATCTCCCTCGTTTGGGCACACAGCCTGTCCCTGGAAGGGTCCGAAGTATAACTAAGTTCTCGGCAGGAAAATTATGGAGTGAACGCAGCACCTGGTGGTGCTTAAGCTAGCCTTGAGAGCTCTTCTTAGTTACAATTTGGGGAGTTTAAATTCTGAGCTGCTAGCTTACATGAACAGTAATGAAAATAAGAATTACCTGTAGTGACTCATGCTCAGCAGTTTGTTGATACACAGTAAATTTCACAGCATTGTTTTTGCTTTATTGGATATAAGCAGCAAAAAGGGCAAAGTGTTCTTAGGATTGATCCATAAACAGCTCCTAAATATCGCCTTCATAACCTGTGATAACTTGTGTTAGGCTGTGGTTTGCCTTTCATACAGATTATGCTAGAAAACACTAACTAATAAAATACTTGTGTAAGTGAAAACCTATCCCTTTTTAAATGAACAGATTTCTAAATATTTGGGAACATAAGAAGGGAAGATAGCCTCCTAGCCAAAGAATTAATGGATGATTCTTATCTGTAGATTCAGGCAGGCCCTAAAAGCATTAGTGCTCAAAAGCAACACAGAAAATAGACTGACAGCTGTCAGAGGGAGAGGGGGCTGTGGGAATGGGTAAAAAGGTGAAAGAATGAAGCCGGAAAAGAAAGAGAGAGAGAGAGAGAGAGAGAGAGAGAGAGAGAGAGAGAGAGAGAGAGAGAGAGAGAGAGAGAGAGGGAGGGAGGGAGGGAAGGGAGGGAAGGGAGAAAGAAAAAAAGGAAGGAAGGAAGGAAGGAAGGAAGGAAGGAAGGAAGGAAGGAAGGAAGGAAAGAAAAGAAAGGAAGAAAGGAAGAAAGGAAGAAAGGAAGAAAGGAAGAAAAGAAAGGAAGAAAAGAAGGAAGAAAGGAAAGAAAGAAAGACAATCTCACAGAATAGATAATACCATGGTGATTACCAAAGGGAAAGCAGGGCTTGGCAGCAAGGGTTGGTGGAGGTAGAAAAGTGTCTAAGGGGATAAATAGTGATGGAAGAAAACTTGACTTGGAGAGGTGAACACTCTATCATCTGTCTGTCTCTCTATCTATCTATCTATCTATCTATCTATCTATCTATCTATCTATCTTTCTAGAGAGGTAATATGAAAATTAGGCCAGACTCCATAACAGCTCATGAGCAGACAGGAGGAGGTTGCGTGTGCAGGTGAGGCCTGGAGCAGACACGGAGACAGAGGCATGGGGGCCTGTCCGAGCCAGTGGGGCAGCTCGGGCGGCCAGGAGCAGACACAGGCAGGGGGGCTGGGCTACTCTGCAAGTCAGGTCCTCTAGTATAATATACAGAGGATGTATTACAGAATTGTATGCCTGAAACCCATGTCATTTTATTACTAGTGTCACTCCAATAAATCAATTAAAATTATACTTACTGAACTCTTCCTTAATTCAAGAAGTTTACTAATTCATACGGCTCCCCCTCCCAGCATTAATTAGTTCATACCTATGAAGTTTTGAAGGGAAGCTATTTAGAAACTGCTCAAAAAACCAGACAGGTGGCTTCGCATTTATATCAGATATTTAAGGAGGTTCTTTACTTTTAGTTCACTTGGAGGACAGGTAGGTAAATTGTAGAAACATCTGAGGTTACAAAATTATAACTTGGGTTTCTTTAAATGTGGCTTATTCAATATTATAGTTTATTTCTGGAGATTAGACTTTAGTTATAGTTGTTGTTTTTTTTTCTGTGGCTTTTCTTAAAAAAACACCTTTATTGAAAAGATTTCTGATTCAGTTTTCTAAAATAGAAGCTAGCTAAGAAAATTACTGTTAGTTTAGGATAGGTAAATCCTATCCTAAAAAGATGTGATTTGATGCAGTTAATGTTACATGAGTTACCTTATAAAGGTATGAAGCATCAACATATTAGTTATTGCTTTGTAACAATTTTCAAAATTTCAGTGGCTTACAGTAATAAACATAGTCATGTTCACAGTCTGCAGTTGGCTGTGTCTTGGCCATTATGGACTGGGCTAGTCTGGACTTAACTTGTCTGGACCGAGGTATAGACAACAGGTTTGCAGTCTCAGGCAGACTTCAAATGACTCCTTTCTATGACCAGGGCCAAAAGGATTTCGTCTCTCTGATGGTGCCCTTCTCAGAGTCCTTTTAAGAGGTATCCTGTGCTACCTCGTAAAGTCTTGCCTTGGAACTGGCTCACTGTCATTTTTGTCTACATCCTGATGACCTAGCAGTCTTGTGGCTAATCCCAACATTAATGGATTGGGATGCAGAAGGATACTCTGCCCACAACAGGAAATGCAATAGCAAGAGTGACAGGGTGTGAGTATGTGAGGCGTGAAGAATTTGAAAGTTTAGCCCCATCTATCTTAGTCACTTTCAAAATTAGTACAGTGTGAGATAAAAAAAGAAAGCTAATTTTACTTGAAGAATCATTTTGCAGTGATTTGATATAGATTTTTAAAAAGATTGATATGTTAGCCATATTTGTATTTTCTTGGCAAAGAGTATGAGTTTATAATAAACAAGCACTTAGCATAAATGGTAAACAAAGGGCAATAAGTAAACATGTCCTTGTATTCAACAGACTTTTCCTGAGCACCTACTGTGCAGAGACTTTGTTGGGATATAAACTTTATTGTATAGGTGCTGGAATCAAGAGAGAGAGAATTATGACTCTGCTCTCTCAGTAACAGAATAATTAGAACTTCTCTATCAAAGTATTTCAACGTTCATGGTGCTGATGTTAGCAGCAAAAGTAGATGTGACAAAATATAGGATTTATTTTTATATAATAACTTATGTGGGTAAAATTAAAAAACAAAACAAAAACTAAAACAACTTAGAACATGGACCCACGGATCGATTTAGGCATTTAAAATTTTGGGTAGACTTCTTGTGCATATATGTAATACTTTGCTTTTAAAAAAAACCAAAAAACTGTTGTGCCGAAACCGGTTTGGCTCAGTGGATAGAGCATCGGCCTGCGGACTGAAAGGTCCAGGTTCAATTCCGGTCAAGGACATGTACCTTGGTTGTGGGCACATCCCCAGTAGGTGATGTGCAGGAGGCAGCTGATAGATGTAAAAAATCAAATTATATATATATATATTTTTTTTTTAAAATATATTTTATTGATTTTTTACAGAGAGGAAAGGAGAGAGAGAGTTAGAAACATTGATGAGAGAGAGTCATCGATCAGCTGCCTCTTGCACGCCCCCTATTGGGGATGTGCCCGCAACCAAGGTACATGCCCTCGACCGGAATCGAACCTGGGACCTTTGAGTCCGCATGCCGACGCTCTATCCACTGAGCCAAACCGGTTTCAGCAAATAAAATATATTTTAAAAAAATAAAAATAAAAAAAACTGTTGTATAGTCACTGAGATTATTTTGTAAAAAATTAAAGGAACAAAATTTTGCCATTAGTATTTATTTGAAAGCTATAGTACCTACTATGGCAACTATATATGTTTATACACAAAGCCAGGGGGAGGGGAGGAGGGACTGGAAAATTGGTAGAGGCAGATATCCTGCCTATCTTTTTACCAGTCTATTGTGTTTTTTTAAAACTTAACCGATTTTAGGCATTTCTTTAAAACACCCTTACTTTTCAAGTTGTACATTTATTAATTCCTTCCTTTTAATGTGAGATTGTGTTTGTGTGTGTGTGTGTGTGTGTGTGTGTGTGTGGCTTCTTTAGTAAGATAGTAAGTTATTATGAACCTTCTCTAGTAAGAGAATCCTAATAGTAATTTGCTTATGTTTTCACCTTTTAAAGTATGATGCTTCCTGGCTTAACTTGAGAATATCAGACATTTCTACTAAACATGGGAAACTGAAGGTGGGTCCCTTAGGTATACAGTCTGGCTTTGATTTGGAATCGGATCTTTCCTGTGAGTTGTCTCGGCCTGCTTTTGGTGCATAGAATTAGAAGAAGCAGTAGGAAGAGGTAGTTTCGTTTTTTGCTTTTCTCTGCCAAGTTCATTTCTGTACTTTTTGTGAACAATGCCTGCTTAGAAAATTTTCGGAGTGGGAACATGTAGATTCTTGTTAAGGCCTCATAGGTGAAACCAGTGAAGTCAGCCAGCTACTGGTGTACTTGTTTGCTCTCTGACTTAAGTAAATAGTTCTTCTCATTAGCTTGTTCCTTTGGAAATATGTTGATGTGGGAAGAAAATCTGGCTTTGGTTTCCTTGTCTCTGTTTTATTTCTTATTTGCTGAATTTATTTATTTTACTTTGCTAGTTCATTACTTAAACACTTTAAAAAAACGCAACAGTATGATTGGCACCAATCAGAACAGACACCAAGTAGAATATTTCAAGGAAAGAGCCTTTTATTTTTTCTAGCTTACCCCCCCCCCCCTCCCAGCACTTAACTATAAGAGGTTATGATTTGTAGCTACCACACCTAAAATTATTTTTTGAATTCTGAGTTATGTCTCAGTAGATCATATCTAATTTCCCCTCTTTCTTGGTCTATTCCGATGTTATTCTGGTCACTCAAAAACCGGAACCTACTGGCATGCTGTAGGCTACACGGCTGTTTTTTCATATACTAATAGTTGTGTTGGCTCTGCTTTCAAGATGTATATCCTGAATCTTAACCAATCAACACATATTTCTATTTCTAGCATCCTAGCCTGACGTACCAAAATATCTTGACCAATGGCAGTAGGTTTCCATCTGGTTTTCCTGCTTCCACCCTTACTTCCCACAGAGAAGCCAAGCACTTTACAAATATTCTTTGTAGAGTATTAATTGGGTGATGTGATTTCCCATCCTCTTTGGAGGAAATTTTAACTCACTTGTTTTAATTCACCAAGAAGATTCCAGCTGTGTGGGCCTGTTAGCTGTCTCCATGGCCCCCCAAGCTCACTCACTGTCTCAGAGTCTTTATACCTACTGTGCTCTCTCTCTTCTCTGTCAGGAAAGTTCTTCCCTGAGATTTCATCACTGCCTCCCTTTTATTCCTGCCTCAGCTCAGATTTCAACTCCTAGAAAGGCAGCTGCATAACAAATGCAAAACTTAGCACTTTCAAACAGTTAGCCTATAAACATTAACTTCTAGAGGCCCAGTGCACACATTTGTGCACCAGTGGAGTCCATCTGACCTGGCCAAATCAGGACCGATCAGGCTGGGCCAGCTGGGAGGAGGGGCCGCAGGTAGCCATGCCTGCCTAGACCCCTTTTCAAACTCCCAGTTGAACTCCCAGTCCAGGCGACAATTTGCATATTATTGTTTTTAATGACTCTTCTATTATATAGGATTTTTCACAGTTTTCTGAGGATGATGAATCCAGGAGCAGCGTAGCTGGATAGTTCTGGCTCAGGGTCTCTCATGAGGCTGTAACCAAATAACCAAGTGATTGGTTGGGCTGCTGTGTGGAAGAATGGAGTGTCTGGGGGAGTTGCTTTGGGGGAAGGAATCACTTCTGAGCTCAACTCACTCTCCGTGGTTGTTGAACTGGCTCTGGCTTCAGTTCCTGACTGTTGGCCCAGTACCTCAGTTTCTCACTATAGAACTCCCCTCCACAGATTGCCCGAGTGTCCTTATGACATGGCACCCAGCTCCCCACAGGAAGAGCCCAACACAGAAGACACAATCTTTTATAATCTAATCTTGGGAGTGGATCGGATCAGTTGTGCTGGATGCTATTAGTCACAAAGACCAGCCCTGGCTCATTGTAAGAGTATAATCCCCAGGAGGTGGGGATTATAGGGAATAGTCTGGAAAGCTGTCCTCTGGATGTCTTAGGATCAGTGCAGTTATTTTGTGCTGTAATATCGTATTGTTCCTTGTAGCATGTTCAGAATGTAAGAAGGTAAGACACCATATTTTGAACAACAAGAACAAAAATCAGAAAAACCACTTCTCTGTAAGCAGAAATGGCAAATTACTTAGTTATATATGTTTAAAGATCACTTTGCTAAAATATATATGAAATTGTGTTTCATTATTTGTGGTCGGTGTATTTAGAGGAGTTTGCCCACACACTAAATAGCCCTCAATCAGTGAATCTTTGAAATTAGTTCTCTGAATAGTGATTATTTTTTCAAAGCATTCTTCACTGTTATCAGCTTCTTGCTAAAGCCATTCTGTCTCTCTCTCTCTTATTCTGTCTCTCTCTTACTAGAGCTGTCTCATCTAGTTTTTCTGTGGACTTGAAAGCCCAGTAACCAAGCTTTATAGAACTACGTGCAATAAAAATAAACGTTATTCTGTACAAAGTTTTCTTTTTAGAGTAATTAAGTTTTAAGAGAGGCTTTCTTTTTAGTTTAGCTCTTAGTGGCCCATTTGTGCCTCTTTCTGGTACTCACCTATGTCTTAACAACTCTTAATAGACAGGATGTTAGGTTTTTCTATTGAACTTTTGTCTCTGTTGAGTATGTCATGGTTGGCTTTGAAGTCAGTCTGACTCACACGTCTGCCAGATTTTCAGTTTATGTCTTGAAACAAGTTGTTGAGTCTTTATGAGCCTGATTTTTTTTTTAAACCTTCCTTACAGAGTTGGTGTAAAGAATAAATTAATATTTTAAGGGCCTAGAATGTTACCTAGCATTTTCTTTCCTGCTTTCCTCCATCTCTAGTTGATTCCAGCAGGTGAAATGGACTTCACACTCTATCATTTAGTGCCTAGTGACAAATGCCATGGACGCCCTGGCTTATCTCCAGTGATGTAGAGTGAGCTGGGATGACCAGGCCTACCTACCAAGCTTGGGTTTCACTGCAGACTGGTGCCAGTAGCTTAGCCCTCTGGAAAACCCAGAGTCCAAAACCATCCATAAAAATACACCTACTTTCTAGGTATCCTTCAGAGATTTGATGCCCACAAGCAGGTTTAACTGCTATCTGGTATTTCACTCCCTGCCTGGGGTTGGCAACAGTGGGACTCAGTCAGAGGCACCTTGGAAAAAAGAATTAGGCTGTGGGGGTTTGGTGGGGTGGGCGTGGGGGAGGATGTTTCAGTCACTGTAGATACTCTTAAGTTAACAAAACATTCAGAGCAAGGAATTTTTTAATTAGAGTAAGGTCTACAACATCCATGTAATTACATTTTTCCACTCCCTCACATTCTTTTTTTTTTCATCAGCTTACCCACCCTTGTGACTCATTCAGTAGCACAACGAGCAAAATCGACATTCTCTTGTCACCAAGTAAAAATGGGTTATCCCCTGCTCTCCTGGCTTCTCTGGTATGCTACCCCTGCGAAACTCATTTCAGTTCGTACACTTCCTGCTGCCCTGTGCCCTTGTTTTCCCCGTGGTCTGGTTTCTCCTGACCATTAGGAACCTCTCACCGTGGCCAGTTCCTTTCACAGACCCAGGCTGCTTTCTTCGGAATGTTGCATTTCTTGTATTCAGTCATCATCCATGCCTCGAGAGTAATAAGATTCTGTCTGTTTCTTACTTTAAATTCAAGTGAAATTCACCAAGAATCTATTATGTGCCCTACATTGAAGTAGGCCCTGATACTTACATTATGGGTTAGAAGAATGAAGCTCAAAAAAATTGTGTCCAGAATGACAAACATATGTCCAGAATGACAAACATATTAAACTAGAGACCCGGTGCATGAAATTCGTGCAATAGTAGGCCTTCCTGCCCCCGGCTGCCGGAAATGGCTTCCTTCCCGCACCCGGGACCTGGCCTTCCCTCACAGCCCCCAGCATTGTCCAGAAGGTTGTCCCGAAGGACATCCAGTCTAATTTGCATATTATGCTTTTATTATTACAGATGATAGAAGGAATTTAATGCATATCTGCCAACTCCAAATTTAGCTGTTTTTCCAATTTATCACAACTCCCCTTTCCTCCAGGTATGCCAAGACACTGAGAAACATTAGTGACGTCAGCTGGAAGGCTTCATTGGCTCATGCTTGAGTCTGTGCCTCTGGCCATCACCCCTCTTCTAGCTAGGGGGGCTGCTGAAAGCAATGTGTGGCAGATGTGCTCCAGGTACCAGTTTCTGGCTCCACTTTGAGTCTATAATGCCCCTGGCTTGTAAGATGGAGAGAAAGCTGTCATCTTCAACACTGATAAAAAAAGATTAGAAAAAAGGATTGGTCTTAAAAGTTGATTTAGCGAGTTAGAGTAGGAAACCTCCACTCACTAATTATGATTAAATATAACAAAGTGTGGGGAACTCCCCGACTTCATTAATTTAGAATATGGATTTAATACTAAATCAGAAATGTGTTACCTTAGAGGAGCTTTCTCTTTGACATGACAAAGCCTTATCCTTCTGTCTAGAAAGGTCACATGTTGTTGTTTTTTTAAACTTTTTCAATAACCTTCATGAAAATGAAGGAAGTTTCCATTAGTTGAAAAACTGGCATTTATTGATTGATTGCATTACTGGAAAAGAATATTAAAAATAATTCATCTTGGGTTTCATAATGTGTTTTGAGAGTTTACCTTTGAAATTATATTTCTTGAGGCTGAAGATTACTTTGGAGACTTTAATGAAGCCATAGTGTGACTACCCAAGGCAGGAAGATGAAGAAACGATGCACTTCCCTAAAAGATGAAATGACTGCCAACCTGGGTTTAAATATGGACTCCAGACCCATGCTGGTAGCTCAGTTGGTTAGAGCATTGTCTTATACTTGGTTTCTGGATTTATGAGTTTAATGAGAGTATCTATACTTGTGTCTAGTACCTGGTAGACATTTTTAAAAAACCAACCATACCTACCTACCACTTTCATTAGTTAATAAGTTTTAACTTCTAGAAAAAGAAAGTATTTATCATACTTATGGTGAGTTAGTAACTTCATCTTTCTGTACAAAAGCGTTGTAGTTGTGAACTAGCTACATTACATAATTGTCTTACATAACCCTAACTTAGAAAATAAAAATAGAGATGACATAATAATGATACCCTTTTAAGATCTCCATTAAGGGAAGTTTAGCATATTATAAGACATGATGTTTTTAATAGGCATTTTTTTATTCCTCTCATGAAGTATATTTTAGAATGATCTTTGAGAGGCTGCTGTTTGAACTGTTAATTCATTTTGCTTTTAAAGACTGTGAACATCAAAGCAGCAAACTCAATTAAGTGAAATAGTCAGGAAATGGAATATTCTCATGAATTTAGTTGTTAGTATTAAATAGAAGACTTATTACCTTCTCCAACCATATGGTTTCTGATCTCTGCTTAAGTCATTCCATTGAGTTTGAGTTTGTATGGAAAGTTCTGTGCCAAGTGTTTTTCTAGAAAATGGAAGGGAAATAAAAACATACTTAAAATTCTTTTTGCTTCAAGTTATATTACTGAAAAGCACTCCAAACTGTATTAATTGCTTTAGCTCAATGGTTATATATCATTGAGAACGTCAATTTTTCTTCCAGTTCTGAAAATGGAGAATAGATCTGAAGAAGATTCAAGGAGAAGTGTATAGGGTGGGGCAAGAGTGGGTTTATAGCTGTGAGTATATGAGTTTATTTTTGTATTATTGTTTATTAATTATTGTATTATTTTCCATACAAACAACTGTAAATCTACTTTTGCCACACCCTGTATACAATTCTATTTTTAACCTCTTTAAAATTTTCTAAACCTGTTTAAGTTGGTATTTTGCATTGTATTCTTAATCCATGTTGAGTTTTGGACAAATTGTATAAAAAAGTGGATTAAAAAAACCAAAAAGGAAGTTTTCTTTTTGGGTTTTAAAAATCTGTTCCTTATTTAATCAGCATTGCAGTATCTTATTGTATATACAGAAAACCTAACAGAACTTTTTAAAACTTTTTCATTCTACAAAGATTTCATATGTAAATAGTAAATCACATACCTGTTTTCAAAATTCAGGAAAAAATGCTCTGAAAAAATAAAACCATTCAGAAGCCAATTTTTAAGTTTTCTTTCCTGTTTATTTTCTTACTCAGTGTCAAAGAATGAACAGTTTGAATCACAGTAATTTTTTTGTTGGTTTGCTTTCAGTTTTTTTTCATCACAGTCAGGCATACAAGCTTAACAGGAAAACGCTTTCATGGGTAACCAATATTTGTTTTATCTTACGCAAATTCCTGATCACTGACTTTGTAAGGAACATCTTGTGAAAGTTATTGAACTCTATACGGAAATATTATCAGATATATATTTTCATCACATATAGATCATATATACAACTGCATTTTAAAAGACTGTGCGATAAGCAAATGGCTAAAGAAGAGTCGCTAGACTTTCTAAAATTACATTTCACAACCTGCACCTTCACAAATGTAGTGCCCAGTACCTCAAAGCAGAGGGTATTCCTGCTTAGAGTTACATGGGTTCTTCATTTTCTATAGGAAATAAGAGGAAAGGAAAGAACACTATACTCTTGTAGCAAAGAAGAGCTACAAGAGTATAGTGTCCAAAAAAGTACAAAGAGGATGCAGGATATCGCTAAGAATGCCGATCAAACTGGTGAAGAAGGATTTAGACATCAGAGTTGACTTTGTCCCACAGTCTGTCATCTTTTCCACATCCCTCAGTGGTAACTGTAAGGAGGTAAGCTGTTTGGGGGCTGAAGGACCGAAAATGTCAGGGGAGTAAGCAGTGGTGGTGGAGGCTTGGCTGGGATTTAGGTCTTAGACCCGTAAATGATGGTGAAATAGACCTTCCCAGCAGTAACCTTCCAGCCGCCAGTCACTTGGGTATTGCTTAGATTACTCTTTACTCTTCTCTGCTATGCATACATCTCCATCACACTTTAAACATGTCCCACACGGGAGGCATAATGGGCTCCTCACCCCATCCTCCTTGGTCCTGTGTCTACCTTTCACACAGCAGCCTACGCCAGAAAAATCTGCACCATCCTTGGACCCACTTTCATAGTGCGCATGGGACCAGTGACTCAGGCCTTTTAAATTTATTTCCTTAAATATATTTGCTTCTGCCAAAACTGGTTGGCCTGTGAACTGAAAGGTCCCAGGTTCGATTCCGGTCAAGGGCACGTATCTTGGTTGTGGACACATCCCCAGTAGGGTGTTTGCAAGAGGCAGCTGATTGATGATTCTCTCTCATTGATGTTTCTAACTCTCTATCCCTTTCTCTTCATCTCTGTAAAAAATCAATAAAATATATTTAAAAATATATATATATATACACGCTTTTGTGCATTCCTCTCCCCTCCCTCTGTCAATGATGACTGCATGTGCTTAAATATTATAGGGCAAGGTTCTCTTCATGTTGCACAGTCCCCCCCCAGAACAGAGGAGGCCTCGTTGTGTTGGAGTTGGTACAAAGCCTGTGCTATTACTGGGTGCTTTCCCAACCGCTTCATTTTAAACAGCAGAGCCCTGTGTGAGGAGGACACACGAGCCCAACATGACCTCACTTCACGTGCTTAGATATTTATGGAGGCCTCCTGACAAAATCCTTTTATTTTTAAAGGGTGCAGTCCCATTTAAAATGGCAAGGGCATTTTGTCCCTGGAATGTGTCCTCACAATTGCAAATGCAAAATGACTATTAAAAATTTTTTTACAAAAAAACAAACAAAACTCCACAAAACAAAAACACATCAGCCATTAGGGCTATCGGAAGCATCAATGTGCACCTACAAGTGAAAAGTAAGCTATCGTAACGTTTAGCAAATACCTGTAGTTTAGGACGTTTGCAGGGATGGTAGCAATGAGGATGGGCATGCCACAGGCATCTGTCAGAGGAGGGACTGAACACGCCACCTGATGTGACCTGCACACGGAGGTCAGATACCCAGGGGAAGCGTTTGAATTAAATTGTTTGGGGAGGTGTGGATGGAGAAAACATGCATCTAAATATGTTTTATATTCTATAATACTTTACTTATGCAACTGGAAATCACAAATATCATGACCGCATGCCACAGTTGTACATTCAGAAAAGTGCATGCATCATCCGTATATGGCTCAGTGAACTTGCACAAGCAGACTGTGTAGTAGACCGAGAATCAGAACATCACCAGCACCCAAACTGCTCCCTCGTGCTATCTTCCAGTCCTCGCCTGCCTGCCTGCCACTGCCACGTGCTCTGGGAACCATGCCCTGTCTCCTAGCACTGCCCCGTAGTCTACTCGTGTTGAACTTCTATAAGTGGAACCATTCAGTAATTACCATGTGGCTGCCTGGCTCCTCTCCTCATCATTATGTTGGTGAAACTCACCGATGTTGTTACATCTAGTTTGTTCACGTTGTTGAGTGGTGCTTTATTTTTTGAACAGCCACTACTTACCCATTCTGCTATGGTAGATGCCCGTCTTTCCAATTGGGGACTGTTATGGATAATGCTGTTCTTAAGATTCTCCTGTGTGACTTTAGGTGACTAAATGTTAGACATTTGGTTGGTACATACCTAGGCCACAAGGCATTTCTTCCTCAGCTCTGGCGGATACTGTCAAACAGTTTTTTAATATGATTTTACTAATTTACACGCCCATCAGCAAAGAGGAGAGTTCTTCCCCCACATTCTGTCGACTCTTGGTATTTTCTGTCTTTTTTTTTTTTTTTAAATATATTTTATTGATTTTTTACAGAGAAGAAGGGAGAGAGATATAAAGCCAGAAACGTTGATGAGAGAGAAACATTGACCAGCTGCCTTTTGCACACCCCCTACTGGGGATGTGCACACAACCAATGTACATGCCCCTGACCGGAATCGAACCTGGGACCTTTCAGTCCGCAGACCGACACTCTACCACTGAGCCAAACTGGTTTCGGCTTTTCTGTCTTTTTAAATTTTAGCTATTTTGATGGAAGCTTAGGTACTAAATTGTGATTTTAATTTGATTTTCTGATGACTAATTTTGATGACTACTTTTTCATATATTTAATTTCCATTAGGATATCTTTAAGTGCCTACTCATACTTTTATACACATATATTCAAATATATATATGTATATATATGTATATACACACACACACACACACACACACATATATATATATACACACACACACACACACACACACACACACACATATATATATATATATATATATATATATATATCAATAACTTTTATTGATCTTTTTTAACAGAGAGGAAGGTAGAGGATAAAGAGCTAAAAACATAGATGAGAGAAACATTGATCAGCTGCCTCCTGAACATCCCCCACTGGGAATGTGCCCGCTACAGAGGTACATGCCCTTGACCAGAATTAAACCTGGGACCCTTCAGTCCACAGGCCGATGCTCTATCTACTGAGCAAAACCGGTTAGGGCACTACTCATACTTTTTTTCACCTCCTACTCTTTTTCACTTCCCTAAATTTTGTATATTCTAATCAGAAAAAAATAACTTTTTTTTTTTTATTGGATTGTCTTATTGGCAAAATTGATATTTTCTTATATGCTAGTCAATATGGAAATTTAACTTTCATGTTATTTTATTTTAGGTTATTCCAGTGACCTCCTGGCTAATTCATCAACTTCTACTCACTCTCAGACTCTCTACACTGTCTTCTATTTGACCCATAAGTTATTTTTTTATAGCCATGTAGATCTGATCAAGTCAATTGTAGTCCTATCATTCCCTCCTGACCCTCATTTCTCACATTCCTATCAACCCAGGCTAAACGTAGTGTTTCCAAAACTTTCACGGGAGTGAGTACGGCACACTTGCTAAATATTCAGATGATCAAGACTCTTCCCTGGAAATTCTGGCTGAGTAGATTCAGGTTGGACCACAGGAATCTGACCTTTCATGGTGCAGTGGAGCACTTTTTTGGGTCCAAGTGTTCTCGCCACCTGGGACCCGTGTTCTGGGGCTCACAGCTGCTGCGGCTATGGATATTCAGGCCTCTGACAAGATCCACTTTTCCTTTAAAGATGATAAGATTTCCCTGTCCAAGCCCGTAGGTAGCTCTGGGAGGGGACCCAGCCCAGCTGTGGGTGCTTCCCTGTCAGGGGAACCCCAATCAACAGTCCTCCGCCTTCTCCTGGAGTTCGCCTGTCCCTTAGCTTTCTAACAAACACTCCCAGTGCGACCCTCAGCTGCTCTTTCTTTCTGCTTCGGGACAAGGCTCAGAACCTGTCCGTCTATTCTTCCGCCATTTTCCTCCTCCTGCATCTTGCCTTGACCACACTATTTAAAAATGAATTCTGACCCATCCTTCCCACACTTTCAATTTCTTATACCATGCACTTCCCCCTCCCACCCTGACCCTCACTGGTTTCTAATATACTAATAATTAAGTGTATTATCAATTATATCTGTCTGCCAGAATATGAGCTCTCCAGAGAAGATATATTTCTTACTGTTGTGCTCATGATGTATAAAGTGAGTGATGAATATTTTTTTCATTGAATAAAATATTCAGGATATGATATGTAAGAGAGCTTACATAGTATCTCTTTACAAGCCAGGTTTCTGTAGAACCTTTTATAAGACACTAGAGGTCTGGTGCATGAAAATTCATGCACTGGAGGAGGCGTCCCCCAGCCCAGCCGGCCCCCTCTCACAGTCCGGGAGCCCTCAGGGGCAGAAGGGGACCTGATGATCAGGGGAAGGCGATGCCCCATCACACCTCTGCTGCTGCCACTGCCGGCAGCACAAGCCTCAGCCGGCCCTGATTACCTGAGCCTTGGGAGACCCTGAGCAACTGGGCAGCCGCTATCCAAGGCTTGCCTGCACCTCGGGCTGGCCCTGGGCGGCTGGGGGGTCTGAGGGGACTGGGGAACTCTGGAGATAGGCACTCAGAGTGGCGAGACCTGCTTGGGGGTGGGCCCAGCCTTGCCATGCACCTGCCACCATGGCGGGGCTTGAGAGACTGAGTGCCACCATCTTGTGGCTAGGGGGTGCCCCCATCTTTGAAGGTGGGACAGTCAGCATATTCCCTCCTTATTGGCTGTGGGTGCCGCCATCTTTGCGACAGCTTGAGGGTCAGTAGCATATTCCCTCTTTATTAGATGGAATGTTGCCTGTTTTCATATTTTGAAATAAAAAGTTGTCTTTGGGAGTTTGGATGAAGCTGGGATTGCTGGGTTGTTTTGAATGAGAAGCCAGTGGTAGTTCAGCTCCCTCTGCCCCAGTCATGGGTGTTCTCTGGGTTCAGGTTTATTCAATCTAAAAACCTCTGAGGGATTGCTACTGAAGTACTAGATTTTAGGTTGTTTCGTCTTTGCCGGCATTCCTAGATAACTTAGGAAAATTAAATATCTTTTATGTTTGCTTCAAGCACATACATTATGAAAAGTATGTGCTTAAATTCATAGACCCGTTATAAAACTGTGTGCTTTTGAATAGTTTAGCCCTTCTCAAGGGCATTCTTGTACATCCTTGCATTAATTCTAAGTGACCAGAAATCTAACCCTCTTTCTCTCTCATGAAATACATACTGTGATGCTGTCCAGCTGAAATTTGACTACTAGATAAGAAGAAGAATACTGTACGGGGTCTATTTATATACATCTTATTTTAGAATAATTTTTGACTATTACTGTGAGTCCTTAAGTTTCTAATATATACATACATATAATTTTATATGTATTTTTTGCTTTATGGAGTGCAGCATTTTTATGGGACCAGAGGGTGGTATTTTTCCTTTCTGCTTACAAAGAGATTATGTTTAAAAATCTGTTGACTCAGCATGTCATTATGCCACCTCAAGTTCCCTTAACCTTTGGTGATCTCTAATTGTCTTCTTACTGTTTTACCTGTTTTAGCCTCTTTTTACAACCTGAATTTATTGATTATAAGCTTTTGCTAAGAGTAAACTCTATACTTCAGTGTCTCCCAAGGTGCCTGGAACACTACTGGGTGGCAATCTGGGCTGTAATATAATAGCTCTGAGCAGCTAAGAGAGGAATCCTTTCATGAGGAGAGAATAGATTTCATCTCCTAATAATGATTATTAGTGGCTCACCACTTGAAAGCATGCCAGAAAGGAGCTATATGAAGCTATTTGGAGAAATATAGCTTAAGTCAGCTAACAACATAATACTTGTTTCACAAAGTCAAATCTGAATTAGATTGTGTCATGAGCGAAAGCCTGGGTATAGTTTTATCCAAAATAGAAAAGACAGTTAAGCACCAATTTAAATCATAGTTAAAATTTACATTTAAATGACTTTGTCAACTGTATGCACAGCAAACTTAAAAATAACACTGGTGCGAACTATTATAGGAACTTTATTGTACAATAAAAAAATACTTCAATTGCCACTTCATGGAAAAATACCTATCAGATCGTTCTTTGTTGTCTCGGCGTTCTGAGAGCTATATTTCAGGACTACTCTTTAACTACGGCTAATCTTATGAGCCTATACATCAACAGATCAACTTATGTTTAATCTCTATTCTTCTTCTGTTTATTCTCTGGGATATGTGATACTAATTAGTTAGCAAGTGTGCAAATTCAGTTGAAAAGTGATGGGGCGTAAAGGATGGCAGGCAAATGAGGAAAAGTATGAAGTATTTTCTTTCTTTAAAAGAAAAATCTTTATTGTTGAAAGCATTACATAAGTCTCCCTTTCCCCCCATTTACCCCTTCTAGCCCTCTGCCCCAGACCTTCACCACCCTATTGTCTGTGTCCATGGGTTATGCATATATCCACACAAGTCCTTTGGTTGATCTCTTCCCACCCAGCCACCCTCACCCTGCCTTCCCTGAGATTCCACAGTCTGCTCCATGCTTCTATGTCTCTGGATCTATTTTGTTCATCAGTTTGTTTTGTTTATTAGATTCCACATATAAGAGAGATCATGCGATATTTGTTTTTCTCTGACTGGCTTACTTTGCTTAGCATAATACTCTCCAGGTCCCTCCATGCTGTCTCAAAAGGCAAGAGATCCTTCTTTTTTATTGCTGTGTAGTATTCCGGGGGTGTGTGTGTGTGTATATATCCCACAGCTTTTTTTATCCACTCACCTACTGATGGGCACTTGGGTTATTTCCAATCTTACCTATTGTAAATTGTGCTTCTATGAACACAGGTGTGTTTCTGGTTTCTTAGGCCATAGTCCTAGAAGTGGGATCACTGGGTCAAATGGCAGTTCCATATTTAATTTTTTGAGGAAACTCCTTCCTGCTTTCCACAATGGCTGCTCCACTCTGAAATATTTTCTAAATGCCCTCATTCATTTAACATGATTTTTGAATACTGCTGGGGAATTAGGAACTGGGGGATTGGGACTGAAGTGGTAGTGAGGTTTTGGGATATAGAAGAAAAGGAAAAAAGTGATAACCAATCCCATCCTTCAAGGCATATATAGTGTTCATTCATACATTCATTCATTCATTCATCCATCCATTATCTATTGAATGCTTACAATTTGCTGGGGATACAGGGGTGAAATAAAACAAACCAGAAGTTCTTGCCTTCTTTCTGGGACAGAAGGGCATTAAGTAAGACAGATCAGTAAAACAATATTATAGAGCGTTAAGTGCTAAGGAGATACTAAACCAGGAAGGGAGATTGGACGTGTTGAGGGTGGGAAGCAGGTTGCAGTTTTAGGTAGGTTTTCCAGGAGGGACTTGGTGAGAAGGTTAAGACCTGAAGGAGGCGAGGAGGCCAGTCTCACAGGCATCTGGAGCAGGAGCAGAGGCAGTCCGAGGTGCGGAGGCGAGAGCGGGCCCGGCTTCTGGGAGGACCAGGGAGTCTGCTGGGGCTGGAGCAGGAGGGACACTCGGGTGAGGTCCTGAGAGGGCTAGGCCACTGGTTAATGAGAGCCATTGGGAGGTTCTGCCCCCGGGCTTGGAACATGACCATGTAATTTAGCAAAGGGAGTGAACCGTAAAAAGCCTTAATTAATAATTAAATTCAGCTATAAATTGTCCGGCAGACTGGAAAGGTTGCATTGTTCTGAAAGATGGAGAGCTGGGACTGAGTGAGAAGTAAAAGCTGAATGTAAGGGTCTGGGAGTTGAGTGTGAGGGGTCACGGAGACAGATGCAGTTTATGTGAGATGATAGGAAGAGGGAAGCAGAAGAGTCCGGTGGGGAGATGCTGAAGACAGCCTCAGGGGAGCCCCGGCCAATCACAGGGCTGCAGGCAGGACCCAGGGAGGTCCTCAAAATGGTATTAGTTGTCTCCCTTCTTTTGTCCTTTACTTATTTTATGTCGGTTGTTTTCTAAGGAGATCTGTATTCCTTCTTAGACTTCTTATGAGGCAAATATGAAAGAAAGAAGAAAGGATAATTGGAAAACTCTGTGATGTTGTCTTCATGCTAATGACCAACTCATTCTAGAGGGAAGGGGGGTGGATAGGTGGCCGGCCTTCCCCTCACTTCTGGAAGTGAGAACACAACTGAAAGCTGGTTTAGGACTATAATGAATAGCTACGATTTTAGGCCTACAGAGCAAGACCTCAAAGTACTATATTGATTTCAGTTTAGTTTCCTTTTTGTCATCTCTTTTGCTGTCCTCCTTAAAAATCTCACTCACAGTGATCAAAAACACAAACTTGTTCATTATGATTTTTATTATATGTCAAATGATAATGTTACTTGCAACTCTTAATATTTTCAGAAGTTGAATTGTGTGACTTTTTTTTTTAATATAGTTTATTGATTTTTTACAGAGAGGAAGGGAGAGAAATAGAGAGCTAGAAACGTCGATGAGAGAGAAACATCAACCAGCTGCCTCTTGCACACCCCCTACCGGGGATGTGCCCGCAACCAATGTACATGCCCTTGACCGGAATCGAACCTGGGACCTTTCAGTCCACAGACCGACGCTCTACCACTGAGCCAAACTGGTTTCGGCGAATTGTGTGACTTCCATCTCAAGCCTAAGTTGTCGTTTTTTAAAATAAAGGTAAAACCTTATGTTATTGTCAGGACTGAAAGCAAAATTCCATGGGCTGTTGCAAAGAAACATTGCTCTTTCTCTGGCTTAAGGTGTTAAAACACTTTAGCAGTGTTTTCTGTCTAACTTTAGTGTTGCTTTCTAATTCCGATTGGGAGCAGTTTACCCCAAATGTCATGGATGTGTATTTTACCCATAAATGGATGTATACGGCTCATTTCTCTGTGACTTTCAGAGGGAAGTCAAAGTTAAAATGGGAAATTGCTGTAGGAAGCTGATATGTTTTCACATTCTTGAAGGCTTTACAATGGAATAAAACCTCTTTCCATTCTCAGCTGCACGGAAAATATTAACCTCCTTTTCAGTAAGCAGCTGATGAGTAGTATGGACTTTTCTCTTTTTCCCTCGAGTTCTCGTGATTCAAATGCTGTCCGTGTTACAGTGTTATTCGGCCTAAGGTCTTCAGTGCCCAGATTGAACGCTGGTGTTTTTATACTTAGTTTTCCTTAAACTTGTTTGGTGCTGTGAGAATATTCACTATATACCATTTTTGTTACAAAGGTGCTAGCAGTATTAGTTCATCTTGACTGATGCCCTTGACTTCAGAGTAAAAATAGAAAAATAGAGATAGGTGACAAGGATTGATTAGTGATCCTCCTTCTAAGCGAAACTATAAACTTGTCTGGATAAATCACTAGCTCGAAAGCCTGGAAAATGCATTTTAAAAGAAATAAGGGTAGTATGTGTGTGTGTGTGTGTGTGTGTGTGTGTGTGTGCGTGTTTAATTGATAGGGAAGTTTTCTAGAAGAGCTGCAAGTCACAAAGATTCTGTCTGGTTTTACTGTCCTTTAATTTTTATTTAAAATATTGGTTTGTGCCCTAACCAGTTTGGCTCAGTGGATAGAGAATTGGCTTGCAGATTCAAGAGTCCCAGGTTCGATTCCCATCAAGGGCATGTACCTTGGTTGCAGGCACATCCCCAGTAGGAGGTGTGCAGGAGGCAGCTGATAGATGTTTTTCTCTCAATATTCCTAACTCTCTATCCCTCTCCCTTCCTCTCTCTCTACAAAATTAATAAAATATATTTTAATGAAAATAAATAAATAAATAAATAAATAAATAAAGGTTTGTGAGCTTTCCTAAGCTATTAGAATGATTACTTACTTTATCTTTTTTTTTTTTAAGTGGAATTAAAAAATTGTTTAAGAAAACTAAAATCAAGATCTTTTCAAATGTGTGTGGGGTGTGTGTGTGTGTGTGTGTGTGTGTGTGTGTAATTTTACTTTGTTTTTATTAGACTTTAATTTTAGGGTTGGGAGGACCCATTTGATTTCCTCTCAGGCACTTTTAAGCCATCACAGCAGATAAAGTGAAAAAATATTTTAGTGTTTTTTGGTATTTACCCCATATTGGGCAGTGTTCTAAGCACTTGACATATATTAACTCATTTAACCCTGACATCCATCCAAAGAGACAGATATACCGTTATTACCACCACACACCATATAAAGAAACTGAAGTTCAAAGCTCAGTAACTTGCCCCTTAAAGAATGGATCTGGGATCTCAATTCAGACACTAGAGTCTATGCTCTCAACCATTATATTATCGCCTGCCTCTTTTCCTCTCCGCTTCTTTCTAGGATTTCCAATTCCAAGGATTGGTTTTCACTCTCATTGTCTTTTACCTCATGTGCATTCCTGGGCTCCCAATGTGGAGTTCTTTTTAGGCCTGTTTTTTCTTTCTCTGGCCTGATGAAGAACCGTGCTTCCACTTCCCACCAGCCACTACTGCTTTCTCGCCTTCTTCCTTGGGGATTGTCTCCAACTCTCAAACCATTTTTGCATTCTTAAGTCGTGTTACATCAGGGCTAGAAGCTGGTGCTACAATAATGGCTGGACCAGTTCTAAGTAAGATTATATTAATTAATAGTGAACTACTGCATGGCTTCTACATGTATCCTCTGTTCCTTTTTTTCTACTACATTTACAAAAACACATTCTCTTGCCTTAGTTCTTGTGATGCCATTTATTATTATTTTTGTGTACAATATTTATGAATATGTCTTAGATGTCCCAAGACCTTTGTCTTTGGACTGAAATCCACAAACATGGGCTTCTCTTTGTGGACACCCTACAGCATCTCTTCAGGTGATTTATGAAAGTTGATAACTGTGTATCCTAGGATCTTCTGGCTCTTGAGACACACGGCTGTTCATATGTTGAGTGTATAAATTCCCATTGAGCGTAAAGCTGTCAGAGACAGTTGTGTGATTCAGGATGACAAATGGGTACTGTGGATCAGCTCTTGGCACGTTATCTTCCTGGCTGCATTGCAGGAAAGAGGATAAAGAAAAGAATGGCGCACCATCTCCCTCCGCCCCACACCCAGTGCCCTCACCCCATCCCCCACACTCCCTCTCTGTTTATTGTAATCTTCTCCTCACTTATTGAAGATGAAATCACACCCATGAGTTTTCTGCTTCCCAAGGCAAAGATAATGATTACTGAATCCCACACAACATCGAGTTTGCAATAGTGAGTTTAGGGTAATCGCTGCTGTATATTAAACAAAGAAGAATTTCACAGGATTGAAATTTTGAATGCAGCTTCCCCCCTCTGTCCTTTCTCTTCCATGATATTTACTATATAGAGTCTGAAGTGGCTGGGGATGGGTGGTTAGCAGTCCCCTCATCTATGTGTTCTTGACAATACTGCAGACTTGTGTGTGTTTTTAAAATACATTTTATTGATTTTTTACAGAGAGGAAGGGAGAGGGATAGAGAGTTAGAAACAGCGATGAGAGAGAAACATCTATCAGCTGCCTCTTGCACCCCCCCCCACTGGGGATGTGCCCGCAACCAAGGTACATGCCCTGACCGGAATCGAACCTGGGACCTTTCAGTCCACAGGCCAACGCTCTATCCACTGAGCCAAACCGGTTTCGGCTTGTTTTGTTTTTTTAATTATGGGTGTTTCTAAGCTGAAATTGTTAGCCCCTAATGGACCTAACATCCCCAGGAGCCCCTGGGCCCAGGAACCCCGGCTGCCCCTTCAGTTCCATTGGAGCAAGATATTGGCTACTTTGCCTGTTTCTTTCTTTGAATGGAGTGCACATGCTCACTGAAATCATCTGTAATATGTCCAATTAGTGCACCAGAATTCCCTTTTCACCGGCCCCTTTATGTTCTTGTGTCTACCCAGAAGGAACTTTGGCCAGTGGACTGGAGTTGAGGGTGTGTTTTCCTTCTAGCTGGGGAGCTGAGGTATTCCTGTGGCATCTCATCCTTGCCTCTGTCATGTTATATCATGATAACACTGTAATCCGTCTGTTTCCCTGACCTGACTGAAATAGTCTCCAAGACTATGAGCCTTCAGTTCAGGCTTGGCTTTAGTTGTTGTTATAAAATAGCACTGGTCATTGTTCTCCCTGCTTCATCCCAAACATCATGCAAGATGGTAACAAGGAAACTCTTGTTAATAGGATCCTAGAAATCGGTGAGACATTTAAATACAGATATGTCTGAACAAATGTGGTTTCTCAACAATGGACTTACAGCCAAGCCTTTTGGACTACAACTATCTTTAGTCTAATTTCATACTTCTGTGCCTTTCTCTCTGTGGTGTCTTCCGGAAGTGCCTTTGACTTGGGCTGCTTCATCTCTCTCTTCACTCTCAAAGCAGCCAAGAGTTCACATCACCCTTCACCCCTTTCCCATCCAGAGCTCACCCCTGTCTTTCTCTGGGTTTAAATTTACTTTTATTATGCCACATGTATTTAGCTCTAATTATTTCAAATTACCCAACCCATTTCCCAAGTTAGACTGCACATCTTGGGGCCAAGGCCCATGTCTATTCATTTTACATTTCTACTGATATGTGGTTCCAGGTACATAGTAGGGGCTAAGTAAATGCAGAGTTGTGTTAGATTCCTTTAAAATATTGTAGCACAGGGGTGGGATGGTGAATCAAATAGGAACTCAGATGGAGAAAGGATGGTGTAGCGATTATTGTAATGACCAGTGGAAGGCTGAGGGTGAGGAGAAAGACAAGATTGGGGCAGGCGTGCTATCAGAGATGACACCATACAAGTTTGGGTGGCGTGGACAGAGGTGCTAGCAGAGTAGAAGTAGGGGCTATGTAGTTGGACCCCTGGGAATTAGAGGTTAATATGAGATGACAAGATGGGATGTGCAGTAAGGGGAGAAGGTGGAGGACCCAGGAGTTGATGGCCATGTTGGAGGTTGGACAGCAGTAGCCGGTAACGGGCAGCTGTGACAATGGGGAAAGGGTGGGAAGAGAGACAGGAAATTCCTTCAGCTGCAAGAGATTGTAGCAGGTGTGTGTGTGGGCGTTGCTGTGACCCTGGTAACTTAGGACGGCCAGTTGTGTTGGACGGGTGTATAAGCTGTTCATGGTGGGTCAGGGGTAATGCTTAAACTGTATCTTAGGTATTTGTGGGGAGCTGGGGACTGGTAAAAGAACCAATGGACAGGCTTGGCTTAGCTTGCCAGCGGATGAGATCATATGTGACCGAAATGCTGAACAAACAGGAATCAAATGGTACATCCGAAATTTCATTTATCCTCTCCTTCCTGTCATTGCCTGTTCAAACCACTGCGTGGGGTTGCATTTCAGTCCCCAGAGGAAATCTCTGCCTGACTTAGCTTCTTCTTAGCTTCTCTCAGATTAAAAAATATATATATATATATTTCTTGTGTTATAATTATGTAGTGTAATAAGTATTGCTATATCAGGAATCACATTACAATCTGTAAATGTATCAAAACAGCACTACTGTCTACCTAGAACTTAACCAGTGCGATACAGCACATTTATTCATTAAAAATAAGCTTTCAGTAACTTTTATCCATAGACACAGTCTCAGCTCAGTAAGTATCTGGTCTAGTCCTGGGGGACACCGTATGTCCTTCATGCAGAGGTGAACCCTCTCCCGCTCCGGCAGCTCCTTTTTGCTGGCGTGTGAAGCCGTGTCCGGAAAGAGAGTTCTGATAGACGTCTTCTCCCCAGTTGTCCTCTAACACCTCTGCTCTTCCTCTCCTGCTCACCAGCAAACCCTGGTGTAGGCAGGGACGAGAGAGGGCAGGAATGTCACAGCATGACATCCCTCTGCCATTCATTTCTTCTGACCAAAGCAGCTGTGAGCCTGACTTGTTCTTTTGTGGGCAGTTCTGTAGGTTCTTTGGACTGTCCTTCCCTCTTCCATTTCTGTGGCTCTTTCACCTGTTTTCCTTGATGTACAGGGGGCATACACCTTCTTTCTCATCCCACGGGTGTACTACTGAGGTTTTCTCACCTGCATGGCAACCTTAATTCTAATTCAGATCACAGTGGCTTGGCAGTGCTAATGGGATATGTAGGTGGAAACGCCCTATTAGGAAATACTCAAGTGCTTAAGAGAGAGTCAGGAGTTAGAAGTACATGTGTGCGGTGAATGCTATGCGGTGGTGGTTGAAGACATGAGAGTGGACAATGGTTGCCCAGGAAGAGGCATGGACCTTCACAAAGATGCTCATTTTTAGAAGCAGGACAAGGAAAAGGAGCTGGCAGAGATGGCCACAGCCCCTTCCGGAGTACTGGTTCTATAACGGGCACACTATACAGGGGTCAGCCCAGAATTATGTTGACGATAACATCTATTTTTAACCAAAATGTGGAAATTATACATACATACATTTTTATTTTCATGTTTACTACTATCTTAAACAATGATAATTAATTTCACTTTAGAATTCTTTTTCTTTGAAAATAAAATTTAACTCTTTTTTCCCCCCAGTTGTGTATGAACACAGATCAAGATTAGAAAAATCCTTGCAAAAGGAAAGACTTGAACATAAAAAAGCAAAGGAAGGTAAGTAATGAAACAACATGTTTTTCTATTTTTTTTTTTTTTTGCTAAGAAATTGATATTAACTCAAAGTCAGTTTTATAGGTAGACAGAGATGTCAAGCAATTTGCTTTGCCTTGTGTATTAAAATAATTTCTGCTCAAGGATGGATTTAGAATCTTTCAGCGTGTGCCACCTTGAGGTAATTCATATATTGGTTATATATACCATTTCAGAAATAAACAGCTTTCCATTTGAATATTATACACATATGTTACTAATGCCTGGAACTTTTATCTACAAACATCTAGAAAATAACAGTATGCATTGTCCAGAATATGAAAAATTTTATATACACATATGCATGTGCATTTTACATATATATACAAATTAATAGCATAATAAATTGATCACATTATATATCTTTTCAGTTATGAACCTGTTTTTATCTTGTGAGGGCTTTTATTGGACAGCTGATAGGTTCATTTAGAAAAAAATAACATTTAACACCGATATTAGTCAAATGCTATGATTTTTATCAGAATTTTGGTATAAATTTTGGTTTTACACAGCTTGTGATTTAAAGTTACCTGCTTTTTTACATTTGTGTGCATTTTGTGATAAATCTTGAGGTTGACATTAGGTGTTGTGTATAATTAACTCGGTGAGTCGAAGGAGGGAGAACATAGGAGGGCAGTATTGATTAGGATGTTTTGGTCATCCTCGGATTAAGCCTGTGTGAAGAACAGGAGTGTAACAGCATTCAGATGCTTTGATCGGATTTGGATTTTTCTTGTGTTCAAATGCAGCGTGATTTTACAGGGCCATCTAGTGGAGAACATGCTTTAGGAGCGTGACAGATGGTATTCTCTTCAGGGCCTGAGTGATTTCAGTGCCATCTAGTGGGCAGCAGTAAATCACCTCTGTCTTTAGGTGTGCAGCTTATTTTTCCCCACTTTAATTTAAAGGCTGGTTAATTGCAGAGTGTGCATTCTAAATGCACTTTTAATCAGTTGGTTGTAATGCAGATGTTGGTGCTAGATTTACAGCTTTAAGGTGAAGAGGAAAAATATGTAATAGGTTTTTGAACTTTTTTCTAAAGTACGGAGAGGCAAAATAAAGTACAATATATATAACTCACCAAGTAGATTGTTTTAAACCTAGAACATTTTTTTGGAAGCCTGAGTAAAGTTTGCCTTTATTCTTTTAGGTGTTTGAAAATTTCACAGAGAATGGATTTACTCTCAATTTCTTCCATTTTGTATTTTCTAGACTTTCTTGTTTATAAGTTAGAAGCACAAGAAACACTAAATAAAGGAAGGGTAAGTTGTCTTTTTTAGTTTTTATTTCCTGAAATTTAGGAGAAGAGATTGTTGCAAAAGCTTTTTCTCTGTTGATCTTTAGTATTGTAGGGCTGAAATACTTTTTTTTTTTTTTGCCACCAAACATATTTAAGAGGGAGACTTTAATAATTGTTCTTTTAAAGCCAATATTTGCTTATGCCAATACTTATTATAGCAATGCATTGGGAATAGCTTAATCTTCAATAATAAAAAAATATTTTTATGCATTTATTTGTTCATTTGTTTCAAATCTTTCCTATAGAATGTAATATTGATTTTGGTTTGCGTTTGCACAGGCATTACTGTGTAATGTCTAACACAGTACTATGGTGCTCCTGTGTACCCACATGCTCCTCACTCTCAAAGCTAACCCAGAGATCACCACCTCCGAGAAGTCTTCCCTCGCCTCTCTCCCAGCCAGAGCTCATCCAAACACATTTGTCGAATTCATAAATGAATAAAAATGATATTGGCCTTAAAAACTTCTCAAGTCCAAATTAACTGGAGAAAAACTAGTCTTTCTCTTACTCTAAAAAAAAAAAAAGTAAGCTTTAGTTGAGTAAAACATTCGTGTTTTGAGGTCTTGAAACTGAGAAGAGTCAGTTCGTTGGGTAGCTGGGAGGCTATTTCTTGCTTTAAAAGCTCTGACCCAAACTGTGTGCCTTCTGTTGTGCCTTTTATACTGTAATTTCACTGTCACCTAAAGTGGTAAAGCAGTGAAATAAAATGAGAAAGTGAAAATGCAGTTTATTTTAGAAGCTGAACAAACTACGACCTGGGAAAAGACTGAGAGCATGTCCTTGTGTTGGCCATGCCGTAAGCCAGGAGTGTGGCGTGTGAGGTACGACACAGTATGGGAGAGAAAACCCTCAGATGTCTTGTGTCCTGGCTGGTCATGGCTCCCAGGACGGTGGACGTGTATGAGACCCGCCTGTGAAGGTGTCCCACTGGAATCCAGGGATCTGCTCCTGGAACATGGACCGGCCCTAGGCTCAAGTTTCAGTCCTTGCTCTGCTCCTGAAGGAAAACTTGGTCCTTGGTCTGCTCCTCATCCTTTCTTATTCTCACCCTGTGCAATGGAGTCTCGCTGGGATAAAGCAGTGGCTGGAGAACTTCTTGCCCACTGAAGCTCAGGGAAGGAAAGCAGCTTGTCTCTCCCCTCCTGTGAGCCAAGCTGAGCTTCTGAGACCTGGTCCTTGTGGGTTCAGCCCTTGGAGCCCCATCACAGCATATGATTATCTGTCTTGCGACAAGCTCCTCTGTACACCTGGGCCTGAGCGCTTCTGGATGAGAGAGTGGAAGTCTTCTCCAAGCTGCTATTTTATGATTCCATGCCCTCTTTGTCATTACTAAAACCTAGCAAACTTGTGGAATGTTAAAACTTTATTTCTGCTCTTATATAAGGAGATGGTCTCAGAGACAGCCTGGTTCAAGTGTAAATCCATTTTAGCATACGCAAGCGAAATAAATGAAATTCTTCCATGAAGACTTTTAAGCTGTGTTTAGTAAGAGTCAGATTTTTAAAATCTTTGTGTTAACTATCTTCTTTTCAATTTACAGCAAGATTCCAATAGTAGATACAGTGCGCTGAATGTGCAGCATCAGATGTTGAAAGTGAGTAATTTAATGTTGTTCTTTGGGAATGAGTTGAAAGGATTAAGTAACTTAAGTGATTAAGGACAGTTACAGAAAGTTAATTTTTATATAATAAGTTAATTTATATATTAAAGTTATATTTGGCTCAAAGATGATATGTAAGTATAATGCCCCATCATATTTTTACCTTTTTACAAAGAACGTATTTAATTTATTATACATTTTCTTATAAATCAGACTCTCTGGTCATCTACTATTTTTGTTTTTCTCTTTATTCTTCAAGGCTTTTTGTTTGCTTAATTTTTCATGGTGGTTTCTCTCAGATACTTTCTTTATTTAGACACACTGCAAGCAGTAAACTATTCAAATGCCTCACTTGTGCCACTAATATTTAAAAAGTCTTTTTACCAACCTCTTTGTGAGAGAGAGAGAGAAACATTAATAGATTGCCACCCATATGCACCCAGACCAGGGATTGAGCTGCAAACTAGGTATGTCCTAACCGGGAGTTGAACCCACAGCCTTTTTGGTGTATGGGACTTTGTTCCAACCTATTGAGCCACCCAGTCAGGGCAGTAGGGCAAGTACTTTTTATTGAAACCAGAATCATTTCTATTATCAAGAAAGCAGTTCCTGAATTACAGCAGATAACCTTTCACATGAAACATTTGGAGACTGTAGAATTTATGTAGATTGTCATCATAGCTTAGTATTATAATGAGGGGTAAGATAAATAAGAATAACTCAGTGTACAATCAATTAATCTTCCCCAAAAGGGAAAAATCTTTTTTTCTCCCCTCTTTACACTGGCTAACCAGGAAGGCTGGAAATCAAAGAAGGGAAATAAAAAATGGTTTTAGGAAAACAACAGATTGAAAGAGGAAGTCTAGAATATCCACAGAGGGTTAGTTTTTCCATTAGCTTTACCTTGTTTCCTGAGTAATTTGAGTGCCTGGGAATTTTCCCGTATCCCTCCCTTCTCCAACTCTCAGGCTAACATCTACATTCTTATTGTTTCCATTGATGTTAAAAATTAGGAAGAATATTATTTCTGGCTATGATCCCAAACTCATTATTTGAAACGTAAGGGAAATCGGAGGTGAGCTGCCCCAATGAAAAGCAACCTGAGGAGCACGAAACCTCCTCCTCCATTCGTTCTTACTTTCTCGCAAGAGAAAGACAAGGCTGTTGGGAAATAGACTCTTTTTATAATTTAGGCCATCTACATTTTTATTCAGAGTCTCACTTTTGCAGAGTCAGCACGAGGAGCTGAAGAAACAGCACAGCGACTTGGAGCAGGAGCACCGCAAGCAGGGAGAAGACTTCAGCAGGACGTTCGATGACCATAAGCAGAGGTACCTGCAGCTGCAGCAGGAGAAAGAGCAGGAACTTTCTAAGCTGAAAGGTATTTGGAAATCTGCCTCACCAGTTCATATGGAAATAAGTGCTCATAGCGATGTTTCAGTAGAACAACAGACTTTTTAAAAAATTTAATATATTTTGATTTTTACAGAGAGGAATTGAGAGGGACAGAGAGTTAGAAATATCGATGAGAGAGAAACACTTATCAGTTGCCTCCTGCACACCCCCCACTGGGAATGTGCCCGCAACCAAGGCATGTACCATTGACCGGAATTGAACCCGGGGCCCTTGAGTCTGCAGGCCGACTCTCTATTCACTGAGCCAAATAGGTTTCGGCAACAACAGACTTTTGATTTATTTCTTGTTGGCATGGTGGTTGGTTTATCTGTATTAAATGGTCCTTTCCTAGCCAGTTAGTTCTTTATAACATCCCACATTTATCCTTATCTCTTCAATTTGTTGAGGGAAGCAGAGAATAGTGTTTTTCATTGGGCACATTGGCCAATTGCATAAGACAGTTCTTGGGTGTATGTGTTACAACACATTTGGCATCTCTGACCTCAACCCACAAACTGCCATCCATCCGTGTTCCCCAGTCCTTGCGATGATCAAAAGTTGTGATGGTGAAGCATTTCTTAAAATCTCCCAGGGGAGGAAAAACTTCTGAGTGGTGGCTCATAGTAGCCTGTCTTAGCTCAGGCTCTCAGAGTCGGCCTGCCCCGGTGAACCTTGGCCTCTGCAGTCACTGGCTGTGTGACCACGGGCCAGCTGTGAAATCACCACCAGCATCATTGTCCTCATCCGTAAAACCGGGATGTCATACACAGTACCAGCCTCGTAGGGTTGATGTGAGGATTAAATAATTTATGAAAAGCTCCTAGAACAGCTATTGATCTGTGGTGAACCTTTAGTACAAATAATTGCCGTCAACATCAGCATCAGGTATTTTCGTAGTAATGTGGACAAAATGTGTCACTTCTCCAAGTACTTGTGAGTTTTGGAAATGAGAAGTAGCACATTCAGTGATTAATAAAAATTAAATAATATTCAATTTAAGTAAACTATTTAAATTAGTTCAAAGTGCGAAAAATGGTTTAAAAAATACATAGTATCTCCAAAAACAGTGGTGAAATCTGAGTAAGGTGTACAGTCTAGTTCAGTGGTCAACAAAATCTTTAGTCCAGAGAGCCAAATATTTACAGTACAATGATTGAAATTTCTTTTGAGAGCCAATTTTTTAAAACGTAAACTTCTTCTAACGCCACTTCTTTCAAAATAGACTCGTCCAGGCCATGGTATTTTGTCAAAGAGCCACACTCAAGGGGCCAAAGAGCCTCATGTGGCTCGCGAGCCGCAGTTTGCCGATCACTGGTTTAGTTAATTGTACTTGTGCCAAACGATTTCCTGGTTTGGGATAGTACACTACGTTTATATACAGTGTGATCATTGAGAGAGGTGGGTGATCGATACCTTGGAACTCTGTGTTTTTTTTCTTTTAATATTTTTTATTGATTTCAGAGAGGAAGGGAGATGGCCAGAGAGATAGAAACATCAGTGGTCAGAGAGAATCATTGATTGATTGATTGATTGACTGCCTTTTGCACAACCCACACTGGGGATCAAACCTACAACCCAGGCATGTGCCCTGACCAGGAATCGAACCATGACCTCCTGGTTCATAGGGCAATGCTCAACCATTGAGCCATGCCAACTGGGCAAACCTCCCTGTGTTGTTATATATATGTTGTTGATTTCTTACAGAGAGGAAGGGAGAGAGATAGAGAGCCAGAAACGTCGATGAGAGAACATCAATCAGTTGCCTCCTGTACACCTCTCATTGGGGCTGTGCCCACAACCAAGGTACATGCCCTTGACCGGAATCGAACCCAGGACCCTTCAGTCCACAAGCGAATGCTCTGTCTACTGAGCCAAACTGGCCTCGGCCTCCCTGTGTATTTTTATGCAACCTTTTGTTTATAAATATTTCAAAATAATGTTTCAAAAAAAGGCTTGTAGGAGGAATTAAGTAGCCACTGAGGCAAATTACAAAGGGTAAAGGTGGTCTTATAGTTGGGCTGGGTGTCAGCAGATGATTCTCTCGAGGTGTAGACATGTAGGAGCTTTGGCTTGTTGGGGATGCAGCTGGTGGTGAGGGGTCATTAAGATAACAAAACAGCAATGCATCTATTTGACAGACCTGGAGCAGTTACTATCTGTTGCTACGGTTACAGTGCTGATGCAAAAAAAAAAGGTCCTCGGGCTTTCTGTCTGTCTCATTGTGGCAGCCAAGATTGAATGGGGGAATACAAAATAATAATGACGATAATAATAATCCTATATAATAAAAGCCTAATATGCAAATGGACTGAACGGTGGAATGACCGGCAGAACAGCCAGTCACTATGATGCACGTTGACCACCAGGAGTAGATGCTCAATGCAAGAGCTGCCAAGAGCTGCCCCCTGGTGGTCATTGTGCTCCCACCGGGGGAGCACCACTCAGCCAGGAGCCGGGCTCATGGCTGGTGAGCACAGCAGTGGTGACAGAAGCCTCTTCCGCTTCCATGGCAGTGCTAAAGAGCAGCAAGCCAGGTAGTAAGGAGCAGCAAGCAGGCAGGTGGTAAAGAGCGAGTGGTCCTGATCTGAAAGAAAGTGCATGCAAAAGTGTCCCCACTGGAGTTCGACCGGGAGTCTGGGAGTTCTATCAGTTGCTAAGATGTGCGCTCACCACCAGAGTGTGGTGCAGAATGAAGGAAGGCTCTGGCTGGCAGTTGGCATCCCAGGAAGGGAGGCCCCGGCCAGCAGCCAGCAGCAGGGGAGGGGAAGCCCCAACCAGAGAGCAGGAATGCGCCGATCAGCCCTGATCACCAGCCAGGCCTGGGGACCCTACTGGTGCACCAGTCCTCTAGTAATCTTATATAATAAAGAGGTAATATGCAAATTAACCTTCACACCCTCACAAGATGGCTGCCTTCGACCAGGCTAGCAGGGGGGTTAGTGAGGGATGACCAAATTACTGAACAAGCAGGCTGTGTGGGGCAGCCAGGCCATCAGGGGTGGCATGTGGGGCAACCAGGATGGCAGAAGGGAGCAGTTGGGGGTGACCTGGCCAGCAACAGGGCCAGTTAAGGGCCACCAGGCCAGCTTGCGGGGGGATAGTTATGGGAGATAGGCCGGCACACAGAAGCAGTGAGGGGCAATCAGGCCAGCTTGGGGACATTTAGGGGCGACGATGCAGGCAGGCAGGCGAGTGGTTAGGAGCCAGCAGTCCAGGATTGTGAGAGGGATGTCTGACTGCCTGTTTAGGCCTGATCCCCGGGATCGGGCCTAAACCGGCAGTCGGACATCCCCCGAGGGTGCAGGAGAGGGTACAGGCTGGGCTGAGGGGACTCCCTTCCTGTGCACAAATTTCATGCCTGGGCCTCTAGTAATAATAATAACCAACCAAATGAAGGAAGAAAGATTGAGTACAAAAGCCCTCATAGAAATAGTGTAAAGCAAGCATGTCAAACTCAAAGGCTAATAGGGCCAGATAAACAAGGTTTAAATTAATGTGGGCCACAAAAAACAAAAGCTTCAATTTTCATAGAAACATATGAAACAGGTTTATTTCGATAGAGACATGCTGAATACAAAGGGCTGAAATCAATGAATGATCATTAAATTAAAATAATAGAGCATTTTAATAAAAATTAATAATTTTTCTTGAACATTAACTTACCAGACACTGAATAACTGCACAAATTAATAAACGTAACACAAATAAACCTATTTTTCTTGTTCTCCAAAAGTGAAATATTTTCTGTTGCATGTACCAAACAAGTCAGTCCAAGACTAATGACGTGGCAATCGGTTGCTAAAATATTGGCTGCAGGTATTAGTGAAGAGAAATGGTGCGCTTACACGTAAGGCACATAAAGGAAATGAATGCAACATGATTATAGTAATCAGTCATTACCAAACGTTGTAGATCGTTATTAATAATTATGAATAACAGGATATTGTAAAAATTAAGTTACAGAATTTTTATTAAAACGTTTCTTACATACCATTACATTGGCTGAACACAAAAATATTTGTTGTGGGCCACATGTGGCCTGTGGGTCTCGGGTTTGACATCCTCGTCCAGTAAAGGAAGAGAGAACCAGAGGACTCCCAGTCAGAAAGCACTTGCCCCGCCCTGGGAAGCCACACCTTTCAGTGTTGAGGGAAAAGACTTGGGCGTAGTGGATACACTGAGTTAAGCTAAGTAAAAAATTAAATTATGCTGATAACAAATAAATAGATTCTTTAAGGAAAAAGAAATACATTTCATAGGTGCCTGACCTGTGTGTGGCACACTTTACATAACCAGATCATATATATTTTAGCAGTATCCCTAAGGGCAGGTTTTTTTTTTTTTTTTTTTATGTGTACCCTCTAGTAACCCCTTTCTTTGAAACAAAATCCATGTGTAGTACAGTTTTAACAAATTATATGTAGAAGTAAGAAATAAGAACCATGGAAAATAGGTGGACACATATGTGAGTTCTGCATACTAAGATAATTGAAGCCTGAATTTCCTGGCACCAAGGACAATAGGGGAGATACGGAAAGTTATAAAGGCTCCTGTTATTAGAAAGAGAGAATATCCTGATACCTTATGGGAGTGGGGAGCAACAGAGACAAAGTGAGAGCAGGAGAGAGAGAGGGGAGGGGAGGGAGAGGCAGAGACACAGAGAAAGAAAGTTACAGAGAGAGAGATACAGAGAGAGATATACAAAGAGAGAGAACACTCTGCCACCAATTAATTTTGGGGGGAAATTTCTCAGAGACCTTAACCAACAGAGTGTGACCACACCCTGATGACACTGTTGTAACTAATTGTCACACCAGCAGCTTTGTTTGATTATGTTCTTTGATAAAGCTTGGGATAATAAGTTAAAGCTCAGTAGTGGCAAACTAAGGTGTGCAGTCCAAGTGGTCTTTGTGGTCTACAGGAGAGAATTTGGAATTCCTGGAGAGATGAGCTGATAGCATTTAAGCTTAGATAATTATTCTTTTCATTTGCATCATCATAATAGCTGTCACTCAACAGATGTTTACCGTGTGCCGGAACTAGGTGAGACTCTTCATGCAATGAACTTATTTAATTCTCATAACAGCCTGTGAGGCAGGTGTCCTGTTCAGCCTCATTTAACAAATGAAGAAGTTGAGGCTGGCTAATACGGCAGAAGCATGGGAGCCCCTGCCATTGAGTTTGTCTTCTGTAAGTGCTTTAAAAGCTAGCATAGTGTGGTACTTCAAGTGTTTGTGTTCCTATGTGTGTAGACTGAAGTCCCATCCAGCCTTGGATATGTTTATAGTCCCCTTGGATCACCAGTGGTCCTGTTTTGACCTTGAGAAAATCCATTATCCCATGTAGACGGATAAACAAATCATTGGCCACATTTCCCACTTTGTTGATCTCTACCCCAAACACAGTCACAAATCCAATGCCCAGGAGACCGCAGGGATGCCTAAGGAGTAAAAATGGACAGAAAAGATGTTGAATGCCGGTGACTGGCACTTTCCTTCAGTGCCAAGTGCCACATGGGAGAGTCAGGGTTTATCTGCAGGGCGGTGGCTGCCACTGAGGGGCAGTTTGCTCAGCATAGTCCAGTTGGCATCTGCTGACCCAGTAGCTCTTCTTGGAACATGAATTACACTGAGTATATAATGATCTCTGAATGCATAATAATCTGGCCACTCAGTGTATATCCTATAAAATAAAAGGCTAATAGGCAAATTGTCTCCTCAACTAGGAGTTTGATCAGCAGGCAGGCGGGTCAACTGCCCATGTCCATTCCCCCTTGTCAGGCTGGCTGGACTCCACCCATGCATGAATTCATGCACAGGGCCTCTAATATATATATTACACACACACACACACACACACACACACACACACACACACACACACACATTGAGTGGCCAGATTATTATGTGTTCAGAGATCAGTGTATATCAGCGTTTTTCAACCGCTGTTCCGCGGCACACTAGATGTTGCCTGGTGTGCCGTAGGTGCAGACAAGACAAGAATTTTATAATTTTTCACTATTTTGTTTACTTAATATTTCATAATAAAGTAATTATAAAATACTTACTTTGTGTTTATTTGATTCCTATTCAAGAGAATTACTTTATATATAGTCAATATAGGCACAGAGTTAAATTTTTTAACATTTTCTAATGGTGGTGTGCCTCGTGATTTTTTTCATGAAACAAGTGTGCCTTTGCCCAAAAAAGGTTGAAAAACACTGGTGTATATGATCAGCCTGCCACTGCCCAGCTTTTACTGAGCATTGCACATGAGAATCGGCCTAGTGTTGCCAGAGTCTTGATTTTGTAAATAGCGATGACTATTCAAATGTGGGAGATATATAAGCCAACATTGCAGGGGCAAAAAAAAAAAAGTCGTGGCTGCCAATTTATAACATCTAATGTCCAGATACAGGATGTGTGAGAATTGCGGAGGAGGTAAGAGCACTAGGTCTAGACTCTGCAAGTTGCTAAGGCTGTATCCTGAAAAGTATGGCATAAGATTGGGAATGTTTTAGGACTTCACTATGATTGCTATTGTCTCATCCTGGAAAAACTTCCCTAGAATAGAGAATTTGGATCAGTCAAGTACTCAATGGTAGGAGAACAAAAGTGTATTTAGAATTTTCAACAGGTAAGTGAGATTTCTCTCTGTCTCTTATTTCTTGAGTTGCCTTAATGTTGAAATACCTTCTGGGGAGGTAGAAAAGATTCATGCTCTGAGAAATAGGGTTTGTGCTTTTTCATAATTGTGGCCTATATTTCTAAAGAGCTTCACGTTTTAGACCACCCCTACCCATCACAGTTTATTCCTAAGGGCTTGCTTATTAACAGAAATATTTCATTTTTAACTCAGAGTAATTAAACATTCTTTACTTCTACAGTGTATAACCTGTTTACATGTATTTAATCTACTGAACCAGATTGTATTGGGATATCCAACTGAATCCGTGCCCTAACAGTATAATTTCTGTTGACTCGGAATATTATATTGTTAAAGTTCAAAATAAATCTTAAAACAAGTTGTGTGAAGCTTCAGATATGAAAATATTAGAATAACAAGACTAAAAATTCTCAGGCTTTATGCATTATTTTTCTGTTTTTACAATAGAGACCGTGTACAATTTGAGAGAAGAGAATAGACAACTAAGGAAAGCACACCAAGACATACATACACAGCTTCAAGATGTCAAGGTAAAAATCTAATCATGCATTTGACAGTGTAGTGTCTGCCTGATTTATTTGTGGAATGATTTAAAAGTCATTCCACGATTGACCTGCTCTACAAACCCACACTGTTTAATTAGGGCTTTGCATAAACTGAAGTGCTCCCAATACGTTCACCACTACCACATCGTAAGCTAAAAAAAAAGATGGTCTGAAAATCCAAACATTTTCATCAGTACTGAAATGATTCTTTTGCTAGATGGTTGCATTTTCATACGCCTTTTTTTTTTTTAATCAACAAAGGTTTGTTAATATTAAAAGATTTGTTCTTTCGGTTTTGATTTCCTTGTAAGTGATTAAGATATTTGGGTAGCACATTCTAGATTTTTGGAATGCTGCCTTAATCATAGTCGTCTCTCCACAGCGATTTTGAAACTTAACAAATACTACGACAACAAACAGAAATAAACAAAGAGGCGAGCAAGCAGTGTTTGGGTGGTCATACCACTGTCAGCCAAAAAAGAATTTGCCTTAGAATGTTAAAACTCAACATGTAAAATTCTTTTTTGTGTAGCAACAGCATAAGAATTTACTCACCGAGCATGAACATCTTGTAGTGACTTTGGAAGACCACAAGAGTGCGCTAGCGGCTGCACAGGTTAGAAGAGTAGCAGCCTGTTTCGGTTCGGTTCTTTTTTCCAAGTCTGCTTCACATCTCTGAATTCCTCTGTGCATGTAGCCTCCTAAAAGCCAATCTTCAGCGAGTTCCTGAGGAACAAGCTCTCCTAACCCTGAAGATCATGCATGCTTTCAAAATTCAATCAAGAACGTATTAAATAAACCTTTGACTATTTTTTTGCAACGATTGTGTAGCTCACATGACTGTGTCTACCCCGCGCCAGCCCTTTGACGCAGCATTCTCGTTGTTTAAATCGTAGAAGTTATTCTCTACAATGGTCTCTTGCCACTGCCTAACCTGTGTTGACTCCTGCTTTAGAATTTATAGGATTTTTAGAATGTGATCTACCTAAATGAATGATTATCAGGCTATTTCATTCCTCCCTTCCTTGCTGCCAGCATATCAGCCTACACACACACACACACTCTTTTTGGGACTAGGCTGACGTGTTGTTGGTGAAATGATAGAAATAAGAGATCTCATGTCAATACAGAAGGAAAAACAAGAGTTGTAAGTGGCATTTGTTCAGAGTGGAGAGCAGACCCCGGCACACGGCAGCCCCTCACAGATGTTGCTCAGTGAACAGACAGACAAGCACTGGTGTTGGACAGCTTATTAAGGCAGTGCCATACGGAGCTGTTCACTAGCAGGAGTGAAGAATGGGGTTGGCTGGCTCAGTCATTATGGCTTTTCAATCATTAGGTCTTCACTTTTCTTCTCCTGGAAGAATTAAGAGGAAAGGGCAAAGGAAAACCAACCCTGTCCCACTTATCAGGAGACCATGTATCATCTTTTCTCTTTATAAAATGATTACAAGTGTAGTATGGTGTGTCCTGGAGCCTGCACTTTTAACCGGACCATCCCATGAGCCCTAATGCATGTTAATATTTGAGAACCACAGCATTCGTGCCATCAAAAATTACATGTTTAGGAGGAAGAGAAAGAAGAAAGGCTAGAATGAAGGTTTGTGTATTCCTCCATATTTACCTTAAAATATTAAATGTATCTCTACCAGGAGGTCACTTGTTTTTCTCTTTGATCTCCAAAGTTGGTTGGTGAGTGTTGTGATAGATTTCTGGCCTAAGGGCCACTGTTAGCCGAATGGCACATATTTGTACAAATTATAAAGACGCACTCTGGTGAGAGACTTAGGAGGCAGACTTCTTCACCTTTTTTATTTTATTTATTTTATTTTATTTCTCCATCACCATTTGCCCCTCTGTGCCCCCGGCCCCCCTCTTTATGTGAATTAGAGAGGCAGAAAGGCCCTCCTCCCTGGGTGGGAAGCGCCATGCAAATGCTTTGCTAACAGGAGGACCAGCAGGTTCTGGTCTCCAGCGCCCGCTCTGCTGTGCGCCCCGAGCGAGGCGGCCCGTCCAGGAGGCTTGTTCAGAAAAAGATGTTTGTGTTTGTGTGTCTGTAAGTGTTTGTACACACAGCCTTTCTGTTTTAGGGTAACAGTGTTGGTGCATGGAATGAGCTAAGTGTAAATAGTGTCTATTTGTTTTCTTAGTTAAGTTGTGGGTTTTTTCTACCTTTTTAACTCCTTATATTGAAAATAATTGTGCACACATACCCAACCACATAGTACACAAATAGATACTCTTTTTTTCTACCTGCATTAGTGCATATACCACTTTATTTAAAAGAAAAGTACATTCAGAATTGAGGAATAAAAATTCAGCCTCACTTTGTGTTTGTGCTGTTTCTTTCCAAAAACCACAGAGCACAATACACAATACTGAAAGTGTTTTGGGGAGTAAGGAACCCTATTTGAACAAAAAGAGGGTAGCTTAAGTGATTATATATCTATATCTATATCTATATCTATATCCATATCTATCTATCTATCTATTTATTCAGTTACTTATCTTAAATTTACCATTTTCCACTGAAAAATGTTACTTGGAAAATATATCTGCACCTGTATTTATAATTATGTAAATTTTAATAGATTTTCAGATGCTATAAAACCGATTGCAGTCTTCTAATAATGATATTTATACTAGGAAATTATTTATGAAAATTCTGACTTTGCTTAATGTAGCATGGGAAACTAACATCTATCTTTGATATTTTTTTCTTTGTTCCCTGTAACTCTAATTCTAATTTGCATGTGCTTTAAAAAGGTTAAGCATGTCCAAGTAAGAATAGCTAATGCATGGAAACAACCTTCATATTTTCTCCAACTTGTATTTAGGTGTACTGTTTCTGGCGAGTCTTCCAGTGAACCCTAATGCCCATCCACGAGTGATATTTTTTTCTCTCTTCCAATTGTGCAATTGCTATGCAGACTCAAGTTGCAGAATATAAACAGCTGAAGGATACTCTGAATAGGATTCCCAGCTTTCGAAGAGCAGAACCAGCAGAGCAGCCAACTGTTACTCAGGTGGCACATTCCCCGCAAGGCGACACCATAGCAGGGGAGAATGCAGCCCGGGAGCAGCAGGAGGTAAGGCTGATTACCTGAGGTCAGGCCCCTGGCCCTGTGAGGCTGTCACCAGGTGAACTGAGCTTCCTGCACAGCAGTGGTTTCCAGATCGCAGTGTATGTCAGAGCCCCCAGCAGGGCTGTTAATACAGGTGGCGGGGCCCAGCCCAGGGTTCAGATTCAGATAATTGAGTGAAGATTTGCATTTCTTCTTTTTCTCCTTTCCCTCCTCCTCCTTTTTTTTTTCTTTCCTTTTTTGGATTGATTTCAGAGAGGAAGGGAGAGGGAGAAATAGATAGAAACATCAATGATGAGAGAGAATCATTGATTGGCTGCCCACTGCATGCCCCACACTGGGGAATCTAGCCCGCAACCTGGGCATGTGCCCTGACCAGGAATGAATCGTGACCTCCTGGTTCATAGCTGGATGCTCAACCACTGAGCCGAGGATTTGCGTTTCTGATTCAGCTGGGCTGGGAGCAAACTTTGAGAATGACTGCAGTGCTTTCTGGGAAAGACACAGTGGCCCTGCCTTTCTTCACGTGGGTTTATTTGTTTGAAAAGAGCTTCCATGGCCTAAGATTTTAAGGTTTCTTGTTTTGGGGAATGACCATGGGGATGAGTACTAGTGTTAGGATTGACTTTTTTGTCTTCTGGTTCCTCATGAAAACAGCCTTGCTTAAAACGATCTTCCAAGCACCCTGATCATTAAATCTTACAGGTTGACTTTGCAGTCACAGGTGTGACAAGAAGGGACAGGGTGGTGACCTTTTCCCCAACCAAGCTGCTAACAGTGAGTGTTTGAGAAGGCTCGCCCGCGTTCCCATCGTAGAGGGGTAATGAGTGATGGGTCTGCAGTCCCTGGGTCCTCCTGGACCCTTGTTCTCTGTCTGCATCTCAGGCTACTACTAATTTATGAGAACATGACCAGATCCCTGGCCTGGGAATCAGTTTTATTCTCGACCCTTGTTTGGCTCACAGTCTGTTAGATGAATCTTTTAACGACTCAGAGCTTCCATGTTCCCACCTGTTGACTGAAGACAGCTGTTTTCTGCTCACACCTTCCTTACAGGGGTAGTGCGGAGATAGATGACTAAGTGTTTGAGAGCACTTAGTGTTCTTTAGAGAAATAAAACTGGGGCAGTAGTACATCACCGTTGTCAGATGTGTTGGTAAAATGTACATCTCCAAATGTTGTCCTCAGATGTCCAAGAAAGGACTTTTCTCTCAAATTTGTTTTTATTTATTTATACAACCCAGTTTTCCACTTATATTCCTGCTACTTTATGAAGAGGCCTTCTCATTTATTTCAGTCATGGGAGAGCAATCTCATGAGAGAAGTTATTTTTTCTGGTAAAGGAGAGGTGGGAGAGGAGTGACAGATGCTCCTATGGATGTGACATCATCTCCGTTTTGCCCTCTGCTCTAAGTAAAGAAGATCATACAGGAATTTCTGAAACTTGCAGGGAAAACAGATTTAAGTAAATTCCTTTCAGAAGAGGGGTACTATTTAAACTTATTGTTGTTGTTATGCAGGGTGTTCTGTATTAACAGTGCAAACTACAAAATCCTTCCTCTGGTTTACAAGGAAACACCACTTAAGGGTCCTCAAACTTTTTAAAGTGGGGGCCAGATCACAGTCCCTCAGAGAGCTGGAGGGCCGGACTATATGAACTACTAATTCCTACTGTAACACCTCGGCTGCGCTCACTGCCCAAAAAACCTGGCGGGCCGGATCAGACTCCTCTGCGGGCCGCATGTGGCCCGCGGGCGGTAGTTTGAAGACTCTTAATACATGAAGAAGGGTTATGCTGTTTCTGGTGTCATGGGCACTGATTTTAGCCGGCATGGATGCCCATGAGTAAAGGCATTCTCTGTTTTTATCAGCTAATCCCAAATAAACCCAGCTCATCCTCTGCTTGATCTTATCCTTTCTCTTGAAATCCTTACCTAAGACAAAATTTACATGGAAAAGAAGTACGTCAACATTTCATCCCTTGAAGGTATTATTTTTAAATATATATTTTTATTTATTTTTTTTACAGGGAGGAAAGGAGAGGGATAGTTAGAAACATTGATGATAGAGAAACATCTATCAGTTGCCTCCTGCACACCCCCCACTGGGGGTGTGCTTGCAATCAAGGTGCATGCTCTTGACCTGAATCGAACCTGGGACCCTTTCTCATTGTGGAAAAGACAAAGGGACCTTTCAGTCCGCAGGCCTACACTCTATTCACTGAGCCAAACCTGTTAGGGCTGAAGGTGTTTTTTGTTTGTTTGTTTTTCATTCTCCCCCTCCCCCCCCCCCCTTTTTTTTTATTTTATTTTAAGGGAAAGCGGAGGCTAGATTGCCACTGAGATGCAGTCACTGACAGATTGTACTTTCGGGTTATCTGCTCTGTTCTTCCCCAGAGGAAGTTTGCTTTTGCTCTGTTTTATAGGGGAGCTTACACAGTGAGAAGAGTTCACTGCACCCATACTTTTGAATCAGGATTCTATACGTCTGGACTCCAGGATTGTGCCCATGCTCTAACCCCATAGAGATGTTTTTTATTTATTTATTTATTTATTTATTTATTTGTTTGTTTGTTTGTTTATTTATTTATTTATTTAAAACAAATATTTATTGTTCAGATTATTCTCTTCCCCCCTCCCCATAGCTCCCCTCCACCTGGAGATGGATGACTCCACCCTCTGCCCTTACCTTCCCCCTCTCCTCGCTGTCCTCATCCATAGGTATATGATTTTTGTCCAGTCGAGACATGGTTTTGAAGACAGGGTTGTGCTTGGCCTAGGTGTCTCGAAACAGTGAAGCGTGGCAGAATCACGGAGCCGCCGCGGCTGGAAGAACAGAGGAAACAAAACACGACCCTCCCGCTCAGAAGGAGGCCGAACTTCAGGCGGCAGAGCTCAACCAGCCGCAGGCGGAATCCAGAGAGCCCGAGGGGCACCAGGTGGAAGAGGAGCAAAGGAAGGCCCTGGAGGAGGAGGCGATGGAGCAGGTGGGGCAGGCGGAACGCCTGGAGGAGGAACACGACCCATCGCCAGAGGAGCAGGACCGGGAGTGGAAGGAGCAGCGGGAACAGAGAGAGGATGGCGCGGAAGGGCACGCTCAGGCTCACGCGGAGGTAGGAGCTTCTCCACTGCGTGGGGGCTCTTTCCCTGCCTGGGATGGGGGCGTGGCTTTGATTTTAAAGAAAAAAAATCTTCCATATTTGGCAGTCTCTAAAATAAAAATGTGACTCTACCCAGTGTCACATGCACATACTTCACTTTTCCTTTGTAATGTTAGAGCAAAGCTACTTACACACCCAAGGAAACTCTTTGGAGAGAAGAGAGAGAGCGGCTGGTCTGTGTGCTGTGCTGTGTGTCCACAGTACAGGAGACGCGTGCTCACGTCCCTTTTACAGAGCCTCCGAGGGGAGCACCTGCCTGGGCACCTTCCCAAGATGTGCTCAGGCCCTGTGGTCATCTTGGTTTTCTATGATCAAAGGTCTCTTCTCCCTGCTCACCTACTCCCAGGGGCATGCTGGCGTTAGCCCATTCACCTTAAGCTAGCAAATTGCTGGTCACTGAAGGATACTCTACCAAGTGAGCATCTTTCAGCTCAGACCCCCAGTCCTCTCTCCCATAAGTGAGATTTAGACACATCATTTATTATTTGTATCAGTAGTACTTTAAAAGAACTTTAAAGCAACACTGAATGCATCTAGGTACCTTTTTTCCGCTATCTCAGCCGATCCTCAACAATAGGCTGCCTGGTCTTCGCATAGACACCGGCCACCTTTTATTTCTAACTGAAGTGGGCTTGGCCTTGAACTTTCCAACAGTTCAGGCTGCTGGAGGCATTGGGCTGAGCAGGTGTGCCAGCCTCTGGGGCTGGGCTCTGGTGATGCTGCCAACTTAGCCGCAAGAACCCTCCCAGTTTTGTGTCCTCTGTGGCTTGCTTCCAAAGCAGTTCTGCTCTGTGCATCGTATCCTTGGGGACAGAGGAGAGAGGTGGAGCCTTCAGTGGGAGTAGAGTTTAAGGATCCCTGCATCCCTTGTTCCTTTGATCAGAAGGGTCTGTCTTCTCACCCATTCTTTGTTTCTTGGAATAAAATTGGTTCTCTGCTCTTGCAACCCTAATCTGAAATTTCACTTTTTGGCGGCTGCTAAGCCTGCGATTGGTGTAGACATTGCTCGAGTTAATTAGCATCCCTAGGTCTTTAGCCTCAAGCTCACAAATTGCCCCAATTAGTGTGCGATCGCCAAGTTTCCGCTTATAACAGAGCCTTTGAACATAAGTTTAATTAAGGTTCAACGCTGATTTTTCCTGGTTGTCCTCTCCCGTTTGAGAGGGAGCACGCTGAAATTGGCCTTCCTGTCAGTAAGTCGGGCGGAGCAGTGGCCAAGAAGCCATGAGTGACTCACAGGGAGCTGGGAAATGGGAGTCCTAGCGCTTGGTGACCTTGGGTGTCACGTGGAGTCACTGCTCACCTGAGAGAGAGGTTTGAATGCACCCACCCTGCCTCCTGAGTTTGTCCTGAGAAACAAAGGAAGGGAGAATTCAGAGGACCCAACGGCTTTTGCTCAACTCCAACTCATCTTCCCCAGGTGCATCCTTCAGCAGAGCCCGTGACCAAGTTCCGATCTCCGTACGAGGAGCAGCTGGAACAGCAGAGGCTGGCGGTGAGGCGTGCAGAGGAGGCCCAGCGGCTGAGGCAGCACCAGGAGGCCCTGCACCAACAGAGGCTGCAAGGACACTTGCTGAGGCAGCAGCAGCAGCAGCAGCACCAGCAGCTTCTGGCCCAAGAGATGGCCCGGCAGAGGCAGGCCCGGCAGGAGGAGGGGCAGCCACAGCGCCCGGAGCAGCTAAGGTAGCTTCTGATGGCTGTGGATAAGCCCTCCTCTAGTTTTCAGAAGCAGATTATAAACAGCTTCCTGCATTTGTTATCCATACACTCAAGAGGCTCATTGCTCCTGTAGCTGAGGCAGAATTAAATTCCAAATATTTAGTTTAAAAAGTAACTAACATTTTGTTTTTCTGCTTAAAGATGACAGTTTGGGTCTCCGAATAATCTGGCAGGTTTTGTGCCAGATTTATTTTATCATTTGAAAAGTAGTTTCTCTTTTTTAAGTTATCCTTTGAAAGTATATCTAGCATCTTTATGAAACCCAATGGCATCAGCTTTTTAAAGAAATGTGTATGGCTTCTTTAAAAAGGTTGAAAAATTAGTTTATCGCTGTGCTTAAAGACAAATGGCTTAAGTCAAACTGTGCTACATAATTTGTGTTGCTGAGTTCATAATGTTTGTGCCCTTGCAGGCAGCAAGCTCATTATGATGCTATGGATAACGATATTGTTCAGGGAGCAGAGGACCAGGGCATCCAAGGAGAAGAAGGAGGTGGTAAGACTTCTTAGATGATGAATGTTTTAATAAAAGCGCTTGGTAGTACATAACCAACTCAGAGTTATATGCATCTCTGAGTACATGCAAAGGAGACTTGTGTTCCCTGTATCTTTTAAAAAAAAATTTCTGTATTTTTCCTAATCCTTCCTGAGGTTTTCTTAATCCTTCCAAACAGTGCACATTAGTAGCCAAAATTGCCCAAGATAACGCTTCCTCTGCAACATGTTAGAGTGGGAAATAAATAGTAGTTTGAGCTTTTGTATACCAAATAGTTATTTCTGACACATTATCATAAGACCATTATGCTCTGGGAAACGTCTTCATTTTCTCCTTACCTTGAAGGCTTTTGGATCATGGCGTGAAAAGTTTTGAAACATTAAGTCAATAGTGGCTTTCTTTTATAGTGTGCCCCTAGTATGTAATTTATCCAATATTGCTCTCCCCGACAATAGAACTGGAAAGTAACTCTCTCTGACAACACTAACACTTAGATATGTATTCTTTCTAAAGTCTAAAGGAAGGTGATTACCCAAACTCCCTCAATATCCTGTTCTCGTGGTTTATAGCCCTTATAGTCAGGAAATTGTTTTCCTTATGTCAGCACTTTAAGCTTTTTTTTGTTCTATTATCAGTAAGACAAAAGAATGGTTTGTTCGCTTCTTTATTTAATGAGTTCTTGGGTGCACTTGACACCTGATGGTAAGTTATCCTGCATTTTTATTTTCTATAGGTCAAATATTCTTCGTATTTTTAACCTTTCCTCTAATAGCTTACTTAACAAGTTACTTCTGCCCTAGCTGGTTTGGCTCAGTGGACAGAGCGTCAGCCTGCGGACTGAAGGGTCCTGGATTCTATTCCAGTCAAGGGAGCATGCTTGGATTGCAGGCTCAATCCCTAGTAGGGGGCGTGCAGGAGGCAGCCAGTCAGTGATTCTCTCTCATCATTGATGTTTCTATCTTTCTCCTTCTCCTTCCTCTCTGAAATCAATTTTAAAAAATCCTATCTAATAAAGAGGGAGTATGCTAATTGACCTTCACACCTTTAAAGATGGCAGTGCCCACGGCCAATAAGAAGGTAATATGCCTATTGATTGTCACTCCCTCAAAGATGGTGGTGCACACAGCCACACTATAGCGGCGTTTCCTCCCCTCAGCCCAGCCTGACTCCGGAGTCCCCCCAATTTCCCCCAGTCCCCCAGCCACTCAGGGCCACCCAAGGCTCAGGTAATGAGGGCTGGCTGAGGCTAGCGCTGCCAGCAGTGGCAGCAGCAGAGGTGTGATGGGGCATCACCTTCCCCTGATTGCCAGGTTGCCTCCCATCCCTGAGGGCTCCCGGACTGTAAGAGGGAGCAGGCTAGACTGAGGGGACTCCCCGCACCCCCCATCCAGTGCATGAATTTACATTAACTGGACCTCAAATAAATAAATAAATAAATAAATAAATAACTTATTTGTTCTCTTTGTGCTCTTATCTCAATTCTCTTTATGAAAACATTTTCTTCCAAAAGCAGCAACAAGTACATGTCTGTGAGAGGATAATGCGGAAGTATGTGTCATAGCGTGGTGTCAGAAAGTACAGGATAGGGAGTGTTCGTTTTTTCGTTCCACGCATGGGTTGTTTTCCTTGACTTCAAGAAACTGTCAATTTCTCCTTTTGGGACCTTGACATTTCCCCTGATATTAACCAAAAATTAGTTGGTAATTTTAGCAATGTCCGGTTGACCGGGCTTTCTTTGAGAGAGTTTTGATTCTTGACTTGTTCTACAAAATGGAGTGGGAATGGGGATGAGAAATTGCAGTTTCTGTTATAAACATTTGTTTCAGAGACTTAGAATGGTGATCTGCTTAGACACACAGTTTTGGGAAAAGGACATGGCATTATTCAGAAAATCTGGGAAGTAAGTTTTACTTTGCATTTTTTTTTTTAAATATATATTTTTTTATTTCAGGGAGGAAGGGAGAGAGAGAAAGAGATAGAAACATCAGGGATGAGAGAGAATCATTGATTGGCTGTCTCCTGCATGCCCTACACTGGGGATTGAACCCATAACCTGGGCATGTGCCCTGATTGAGAATCGAAGCATCATAGGTTCATAGGTCAATGTTCAACTACTGAGCCAGACCAGCGAGAAGTACCCCTTACTTGGAATTAAACTCACAGGAGGAAGAGGTTGGGTGAAATGGTCTCTGGAAAAGCCTCCTGGTGGCTTTTGTTTAGTGAAAGGAAAGCATCCTGTGTGATTCGTCTCGGCTCATGTCAGTTCCTTTGATTTGCTAGCCTATGAGAGAGACAACCAGCACCAAGATGAGGCAGAGGAAGACCCAGAGAACGGCCAGGAGCCTCGAGGACAGGGGCTCCAGGAAGCGGACCCAGACTCTGAGGCAGACGTAAGTGTCCTCTCTTCTGGGCATGACCCTAGGAAACTCCCAGGGAGCTGGCAGGTTTGCCACCCCCGGCCTCTGGCTCCAGATACGCCTGTCATTCCATCAGCACGGGAGGAGGGCAGCTTGCACCATACCATAGAGCAGTGTTTCCCAAACTTTTGACATATGTGTATCCCTTCTATAATTTTCGTAACACTGAGTACCCCTCGTACTCATGAGAACATAGAATTAGGTGCAGCTAAGCACGGTGCAGTGCATATCCCCACCAAACTCCGGTGCAACACGTAACCCCACCAAACTCTTCCCGTACCCCTGGGGTACGCATACCACACTTTGGGAAACACTGCCATAGAGCAAAGTTATTAACTGTACACCATGGAGGGGCTGTGAGATGAGAATGGGTTAAAGTTTGCTCTGGGAAACCACCAAAGGATTCTTTCTCTTATGAATAAATGAAAATTATATATATATATATATATATATATATGTGTGTGTGTGTGTGTGTGTGTGTGTGTGTGTGTGTGTATCACAAAACCAAAACTGAAAGGCATTGAAAGATGTAGCAATCTGGAAAGATAGGAGAAAAAGTCAAGTGTGGGAGTTGGAGAGGGACCAGAGAAAGGGAATGAGCTATCATTGGGCCTGGGGAGCATCTGCTAGGGTGGTATGTATGTCAGTGAGCATTTTCATAAATACATGGATAAGCAGGTGTGATTCGAGAAGTGAAAAACGTTGCGCAAGTACCATGGTGCTACACTGCGTTTACCAAAAGAGGACTGAGACTCCCAGCTCAGCTGGGTTGTTGTCGGGGTCCTTGGCCTTCCTGTGAGGACAGAGAACAAATGCTGGAGGCACGTGTTCTTGTGCTGATGTGTCCGTGCTATAGGCAACTTACTGTAGCTCTCCTCTCCTCTTTGGCTAGGAAACGAACCACCGTGTTTATAAAATGTAGTCTGTGCTGTCCCGTGGGCCTTGTTTACATTGAGCCTGTGGACTGAAAAAAGGCTCCCCCTGCTTCCTTGATTATCGTTGAAAAAGTCCTCCTCCTGATGGCTGCCTACAGCCACCGTGATGGATATGGTTTTCACACTCGACTTGCACGGAGAGGTGGTGAAACACATTTGCCTGCCAGCCCTGGAATTAGCATTTTGAAAGAATGCCCCAGGAAACCCCTAGCCCTGAAGTATTTTCAGGAGAGAACAAGAGCTGGAGAGAGCAGAGAGTCTGAGAGAGCTGGAATATGAAAGAGCAAGGGAGGGAGTGTGCAAAAGCCGAGAGTGTGCCTGAGAGGGATGAGGGGGAGTATCCAGTCAGTGGAGGATGTTGAGTGCCTTGGTGACTTAGAGTCTTTTGCTCTGTTGTCATCAGTTTGTTGGATCTGGAGAACATACAGGACACATTGGCCTCTCTTCTCCACCATGCCTTCTTTGAATTAGAAATTGTTAGCTTGTTTGTATCTCTCTTTGTCTGATCTCTTTCATTTACTTTTTTCTTTAATGCTTTTTGAAAATTACATTTGACACACAATATTATAGTAGTTTCAGGTGTACAACATAGTGATTGGACATTTACATAACTCATGAACTGGTCACCCTGATAAATCCAGTATCCATCTGACACCATGCATAGTTATTACAATATTAGTGACTATATTCTTTACTTTACATCCCCACCACTGTTCTGTAATTACCAATTTGTACTTCTTAATTCCTTCGCCTTTTTCCATCTTCAGGGAGGTGTAATTGACCCTCTAGTTATTTTATTAGGATCCTAAAGGCCCAATTCATGAAATTCATGCAAGAATAGGGCCTTCCTTCCCCCGGCTGCTGGCACCTGCTTCCCTCTGGCACCCGGGACCCGGGCTTCCCTCTCAACCTGGCTTTGTCTGGAAGGTGATCGGAGGGACATCTGGTCTAATTAGCATATTAGACTTTTATTATTATAGATAACAGCCAGGCCTGATCAACCTTACTCATTACTTGAGCAGAGTTGGAGCTAGTGTGTATATTTTCATTAACTTTTGCAAAAGGTTTGCTATTTTTTTCTGAAGAGAATGTGTGACTTTTTTTTTTCTTTCTGTTTCCACATGAATTATTGATCATGCACAACAAGAAACCCATATGACAAGAGACGGTGGAGTACCTGGGGTTTAGTGTGCAGGCAGTGACCTCTCAGTCTCTCTCTTCCCAAGAAGAGTCATTTGCATTTGAATGGAGTGTGTAGCTGGGATGTACCAATGACAGTGCAGCCGAGACTGCCTGAGCTCTCCAGCCTGCCCAGGGCTCTGGAGTGGGTTGAAGTAGAATCTGTCTGGAGAAGCCACTAGAGAGGAAATCCCACTGCGAGGCTCCTCCATCGCCAGAGCATTTTCTGCTTCAGTCAAGTGTCCTGTTGATGACACTGGAGTGATGGGGAAGCCAGCCATGTGCCGCCTTCCTGCCCAGCTCAGGCTCTGAAATCAGAACCTTTATGAGGCTGTGTTTTGTTTTGAGAGGCGCCTTGGGAACTTCAGTGGAAAACCGAGATCATGTTAAAGTTGGTAATAGGAAAGGAATTTGTTGAACACAGGAACTAAGAATCACTTGGGAGGTAGGATGGGTTGGGAGATATTTTTCAAAACATGTTGCCAATGGTGGGTTAACTCGGTTCTCCTTGTCCTGTCCCTGGCCAGTGCAACGTATCTCAGGGTCCTGACAGTGTTCCTTGTAAAGAAATGTCATCTGTACTGGATTCTGATCATTGACGATATAGATATAGATATAGATATAGATATAGATATAGATATAGATATAGATATAGATATATCTATTGTTGAAAGTATTACAGATGTGCCTCTTTTTTTCCTCATTGACCTCTTCTAGCCTACCCCTACCCCAACCCCAGGCTTTTACCACCCTATTTTCTGTGTCCATGGGTTATGCATGTATGCATACACGTTCATTGATTGATCTCTTTGATCATAAGAGGCGTGATCATTTACTTTTGAACTAGCCCCCTTCCTGCCTTCTATGTATCCCCTTCTTGGGTCCTTTCCGGTGTGGGCCTTCTTTCTCTTCAACAGCTTTTACACCCACTTACTTGGAAAAAGTTGCTTTGAAGGAAAGCTTGTCTGTATGAAAATCAGCACGCCAGTGAATGGAATTACCATTTGCCCATCTAAACCTTCCCTGTTAATTATTTCTCCTACTTGGTCTTTGGTTTTTATAGACTGTTTTTCCAGTGTCTATTTTGTGATGCTCCCATTGCTTGTGACCCGCTTGGAATCCCTTAGAGAAGAGAAGGGCCCAACCTATTTCATTCTGATTCCTCAGCCTCTGACAGGCAACACAGGAGTTTTATCTTCTGACGCCGGGGGGTGTGCTCGTGTGTCTTGGCAGGGTTAGATCTGAGCAGTCCTCTGAAGGACCATTTCATTTTCTGCCCGCGTATGGCCTCTCAGATGAAATTAAACTTGATCCCGGGTTTTGAAGTGGTGGTTGCTTTTCATTAAAATTTTACAGAGGGCAGCTGTGGAGGACATCAACCCCGCAGATGACCCTAACAATCAAGGCGAAGACGAATTTGAGGAGGCCGAGCAAGCGAGAGAAGAAAACCTACCGGATGAAAACGAGGAGCAAAAGCAAAGGCGGCAAAAGCAAGGGAACGCGGAAATGGAGGAGCATTTGGTGGTAAGCAGAGGCCATTCTGGGGGGTGGAGGTGGCTCCTGGGCATTTGAATAAATGCCTCGTTTATGCAGCCGGTGAGTCATGACCTGTGTTGACAGAAGGTTCGCCTCTTTGGCTGGTTTTCAGGCCGCTGTATGGAATGATGTGTCTGCACTCCGGGACAGGGGGTGACGGATGGCCTGGGCTTTGTGTTGGGAACGGTTACTCATTATTTCCTGGCCACTGATGCAGGGAACAAGCGGTGGGCTTGTTCTTTGTCCCAGAGTATAGTAGAGCACCTCCCTGACTTTCAGTGACTGAGCCTCCCCCTTGTGTCACAGATGGCGGGAAACCCAGACCAGCAGGAGGATAATGTGGACGAGCAGTACCAGGAGGAGGGCGAGGAGGAGGTAGGAAGGCGGGAGGGATGCAGGGGACTGATTGCACGCACCCTCACCAAACCTCCGCAGCATCGGTTTGAAAGTGTCTTTTTTCCAGAAATGTTTATGGAAAGACTTGGGCAGGATAAGAAAGGGGGTTTCAAGAGGAAATGGCCCATGGCAGTGGACACACTGGTGAGAAGGTAACCATAGCAGGAGAATAGAATTCCTTCTCCCTGGCTCTCAAGAAGACATCTGGCCGTCCAGGAATAGTGGACTGGGGTACAGACAGTCTCTTTTAGGATTTTTCCTGCTGTATCTGTCCCTCATGAAAGAGAGAAGAGCAGCGTCCTGCACGCTGAGGGAGCCTGCACGAACCTCACAGCTTTCTGTGTAGACACTGCACAGTGCCTGCCCCCCGGGGCCCCACAGGGCCTGTAGAACAGGCTCCACACCCTGCAGGTATTTATAGTAAATATGTGGGCTCCGGCTCTCCTTTTAGCTTTTGCCCTCCCAAGAATCCGGTATCTTCATTACATTTAACAGGAAAGAAAAGGAAAATTATGTAAGGAACTCAGTTGAGTAAAATGCATTTGGGTAGAAATTTTTCACCTTTCATTCCAATTTGCTTTTTTATTGTACATTTCTGGCATATTTGTGTCAGGTTGAGAGCATCGTGGGGCCACATTTGTGTACCTGATTGCTGAGTGCTGCTGGTGGTGGCCGCTTTGCAGCAGCACGTCACTGCCTGGACACCTGATGCTTGGTACTTGGGGACGTGGCATGGAGGAGGCCAATGCCCTGTGTCCAGTCTCTCTCTGGACCAGTGAAGGTGTCTCTCAGTTAGGCACCCAGCTACTGTGTGGCTTTGGCCGAAAGGGGATGAGAGGATGGACAAGTGGCAACCTGAACAACCCATCCCCTCCCCAACCCCGCCCATGGACCTGCTGAGAACATCTGTGCTGCTGCCCTCAGTGCACAGTTACCCCCAGACCCTGCTCAGAACATCTGTCCTGCTGTCCTCAGTGAACAGTTACCCCCGAGACTCTGCTCAGAACATCTGTCCTGCTGCCCTCACTGCACAGTTACCCCTGAGACCCTGCTCAGAATATCTGTCCTGCTGCCCTCACTGCACAGTTACCCCTGAGACCCAGCTCAGAACATCTGTCCTGCTGCCCTCACTGCACAGTTATTACCCCTGAGAGATCTGCTCAGAACATCTGTCCTGCTATCCTCAGTCATAGTTATTATCCCTGAGACCTTCCTCAGAACATCTGTCCTGCTGCCCTCAATGCACAGTTATTACCCCTGAGACCCTGCTCAGAACATCTGTCCTGCTGCCCTCACTGCACAGTTATTACCCCGGAAACCCTGCTCAGAACATCTGTCCTGCTGCCCTCACTGCACAGTTATTACCCCTGAGACCTGCTCAGAACATCTGTCCTGCTGCCCTCACTGCACAGTTATTACCCCTGAGACCTGCTCAGAACATCTGTCCTGCTGCCCTCACTGCACAGTTATTACCCCTGAGACCTGCTCAGAACATCTGTCCTGCTGCCCTCAATGCACAGTTATTACCCCTGAGACCCTGCTCAGAACATCTGTCCTGCTGCCCTCACTGCACAGTTATTACCCCTGAGACCTGCTCAGAACATCTGTCCTGCTGCCTACTGCACAGTTACCCCTGAGACCCTGCTCAGAACATCTGTCCTGCTGCCCTCACTGCACAGTTATTACCCCTGAGACCCTGCTCAGAACATCTGTCCTGCTGCCCTCACTGCACAGTTATTACCCCTGAGACCCTGCTCAGAACATCTGTCCTGCTGCCCTCAATGCACAGTTATTACCCCTGAGATCCTGCTCAGAACATCTGTCCTGCTGCCCTCAGTCACAGTTATTACCTCCGAGATCCTGCTCAGAACATCTGTTCATCCTGCTGCCCTCAATGCACAGTTATTACCCATGAGACCCTGCTCAGAACATCTGTCCGTCCTGCTGCCCTCAGTGCAGAGTTACCCCCGAGACCCTCCTCAAACATCTGTCCTGCTGCCCTCAGTCACAGTTATTACCCCCGAGATCCTGCTCAGAACATCTGTCCTGCTGCCCTCACTGCACAGTTATTACCCCCGAGACCCTGCTCAGAACACCTGTGCTGCTGCCCTCACACACAGTTCCGTGACTAAGTCTGCTTTCTCGTGTTTGTTCCATTTGTCGGCTTTTAGAGCTAATGCTAAAACTTGGGCTTGTGCCAGGCACACAAAAGGATGTCACTCTTTAAAGCTGTCAGCAACCTATGTCTCTAGTCACATGCACTCGAACTGGCTTGATCTTTTCATTTTCTCTTTTCTCACCCTGCTGTTCCCCCTGATGTGCCTTATCAGAAAAGAGCATTAAAGAAACTCGTCGCCTTGAATATTAAGGCATTTGGCAAGCTAGATCCTGTCTGGGCTTCTCTTGTAACAGGATGTCTAGACTAATATTACTTCATTTCATTATGGCAGATTCCAGGAATCTTTGAGGGATTAAAAGAGGAACGATTCACCTTGGCTTCTGTTTAAAAATTCAGAGGGGAAACATAAAATTTTAATCAGTATTTATGGATGATTTTTTTTTTACTTCTGCGTTATGTCAGTTAAGGTGGAGAGAGAATCCTGTGATCCACGAAGGATCAAGGTTAGAAAGAGAAGACTGACAGATACAAGGAAGTGCTGGGGGAGAGGGGGAGGGAAGGCGAGGATGGAGACCAGGTGGAGGTCAGTGCCTCACCCTCGGCAGCCCCTCCCTCAGGCCCAGACCCTTTCCTCTGGGTGCAGAGCTGCCAGCGCCCTTTTCCTCGCTGCCCCGAGCCAGGTCCTGCTTCTCATTGGCCAGTTCCTTGCCCAGAGCTCCTGTGTTTGGCATCTGCAACCCCACTTTCTAACTCCCTCTTGCATAGGCTCCAGGTTGCCACACCCTCTCCTTTAGGGTGTTGCCTCGTGAACTCTGAGGAAGCCCAGTGAGCCTTTCTTCTTCTCTGGCTACCTTTCCTCCCTGCCCCTGAGCGTCCCTTGTCCAGGCTGTGTGGTCTTTTTCTTGTGGTTCCTAGCTGATGATTATTAGATCTTCCACCTCCTTCCATGGTTCCTGGTTCCCTTGAGGGGGGGCCAGAGAACAGTGGTTCCCAAATACCTTTCAAGGACGAGTAACATTCAGCGACAAAGATCTCAGCAGGCAGGAGCAAAGTGAGAAAAGTAAAGAGGATTGCAGAGTGAAAGAATGCATATTGTGTTGCTTATAGGGACTGTGTATGTGACACTGCTTGTGGGGCACAAGGGAAACCAGAGGATGCTGGGAAGTGTACTTTGCTGGTGTCACCATCTAGCCTCAGGGTCTCCTAGCTGCCCCACCGGCCCCTGGGATGTGCGGCTCACTGCTCTCGTGGGGTTCCTCCTTCCGGAGGAAGTGCATCTTGCTAGGGCAATACCTGTTCAGAGGTGCAGTCTCTATCAGATTTGTGCCTTGACCTCTAAGAGTAGAGAACCCCAAACCAGTGTGATTTTAGGAAATGTGCACAGTCCCTGCCTTCTTTTGTCTGAATGCAGCGGTGTCAGTCACCCTTCAGAGACAGAAAAATGATGGTTATTGACAGAATTCATTGTTTATTGTTTGGGATTTTTTTTAAGTGAAAGACATTTATATGGTGATCCCATGCTCTTGTTGCTTACTTCCCAGATTTTTTTAATCTATTTATGAGAAACTACAAATTATAGTATTACCCAAAAACATACTCTGGGTGCTTTAAAATTACTTAAGTGCTCAAAAAGAAAAAAGAAAAGAAAAAAAAAAAGTAGAATGACGGCTTGACTACTCTGAGTGCTCAGTTTCCTAGGTGTAACTGGGGATGGATTGATCTGAACACTCACAAGGTTATGTGCCTCCGTTAGCGGTGGGCTGTGAGCCATCTCACCAAGAAGCTGCCCATCCGGCAGAAATGCTTCTGCTGCTATACTCAGCAAGCAGTGATGCCCATCACTATGGCTGCCATTGCTGAAGGCCTCTCTTCCGTCACATCCCATCCACCTGTTTGGGTCCTAGCATTCTGACTATTTACAGTTCAGCCTTCTGATTCCTTGCTCATCCCATAACATCTTTGATGTGTCAAAGAAAGGTATTAATACATCCAGGGACAGGGTCAGCGTAGCTAACCAAAACCCACTTCAAACTCTATAGACTTGCTTTTTAAAAAAGTTAAATTTTAAAAAAGTTTTATAAAATTGAATTTTAGAGAGGGAGAGAGAGAGAGAAACATCGATCAGCTGACTCTTGCATGCCTCCTATCAGGGATGAAGGCCTCCACCCGGGAATGGAACCAGCAACCTTTTGGTGCATAGAACGATACCAATCAGCTGAGCCCCACCGGCCAGTTGTTTATTTCAGCTATTGATTAAACTTTGCCACATCACTTAGGGACCATTTCTAAAATGCTTAAAACACCAGAGTCCCGTGAACAAAAATGAGGAATGAGGAGCAGCGTTGGGAAATCTCTAACAAAACGTTTGCATCAGCTTTAACAGGATGCTAAAGAGGGCTGAATGTGGCAGACATAATTGGTGTGTCTGCATGTAAAAAGGTACTAACATTTGGCTTCTGAACTAGATTCATTGATTTAGACTAATGTTATTAGTCTAAGCATATTTTGAAATTAGAAACTCTATATCATTTTGTTTCTTTTTCAGTAATGCCTCTAAGACGAATTTGAATTACTTATGCCCCAAACATGAAGACTATATTACTAGGATAATAGGATATATCTATAAATCTGGAAAATTAGAAAATTTTTATTTGTGGGCTCCCTAAATTAAAGACTAATTTCATTTTGTACTTCCCTCCTCGTTTTATATTGACATATAGTAAACAGCCTACATTTCTACAATATCTCAAGAGAAGAGCAGAAAGAACTCCTAAAAAGGGTGTTTATCATTCTAGCCAGAGACATGCTAGCCAGTATTCATGTCACTTGAGCGAGTGGCTCTTAGTCTTTGCTGTGGCTGAGAATCTTTGGAGAGTGTGTGAAAAATACAATTACTGGTCAGACCTTACCCTTGGAGATTTTGATCTTATCTATGGTATACCCTAGAAGGCAGAGTCGTACACAAACTCCCGGCTGATGTTGATTCAGCAGCACACTATTTAGAATCACAGTCCTAGGACAGATGGTTGCAGGTAGACTGTGGGAAGTCAGAACGACCTGAAACTCCTGTGCAAAATGATGTGTATCTATGCCCATTTGCTAACGAATTTCTTTAAAATATATGTATATATATATATATATATATATATATATATATATATATTTTATTGATTTTTTTTTTTTTTTTTTTTTTTTTACAGTGAGGAAGGGAGAGCGATAGAGAGTTAGAAATATCGATCAGCTTTCTCCTGCACACTCCCTACTGGGGATGTGTCTGCAACCAAGGTACACGCCCGTGACCAAAGTCAAACTTAGGACCCTTGAGTCTGCAGGTCGAAGCTCTATCCACTGAGCCAAACCAGTTAGGTCATGCTAACAACTTTCTTACCAAAGTCTTAAAAGGATCCATGATTTACCTCCTCCCCCCCACCCAAAAAAAAAAAAAATGACAAAGATTTTATCCAACCTTTTTATTTTACAGATAAGAAATTTGAGGTGCAGAGAGGGTAGCTAATATATTGAAGGTCACACAATTTGTTATTGTTAGAACCATGATTAGAACACACTGAGGTCTGCTTTTAAAGGCTTCCATAATTAAGGATATACAGCATGCAATTATGCAGGTAACTGAAATTGATATAGTCAAGTTCTTCTTTATAGAATTCAGTGAACACAGAATGAATGATAGAATTATAAAGAAACTATTTCTGTAAGCCCTAATTAAAACAATTGATTTAATACCAATCATCAATGGTTGACATCACTAGATGAATGAAAATCCTGGAATTTTACCATGAAGGGATCAGGCTGTCACCATCGGGCTCACTGAACAATCTCAGCCTCACTGAGAGTGGGTCAAACATCATGTACCTTCCGATATGATGCAAATAGGAATTCTGAAAAACCCTTGTTTTGCAAATTGAATCTGAATTCATCCAAGCCTTAAGCTAACTTGCTTTTATAAGAAATGTCAGGGTTAAAGGAATGAGTTAACTATTGCCTTAAAGAAGCAAATAAGTCCAGAACATGGATCTTTCTATAGAACAACGAACCAGTAACATTGATTCATTGATTGAGGGAAAAAGAGAGGAATAGCATCTAAGTGACCTGTGGCCTTTGTTTGGATGATGACTAGAACAAACCAACTATTAATAGACATTTTTGTAAGACAATCGGGAAGATGTAGTAAGGACTAGACACTAGATGATACCATACAATAATTTATGGGGGGGGTTGGTTGTTTATCACGTGAGGATATTTTTCCATTCATTTTTAGAGTGGAAAAGAGGGGGAGAAATACAGAGATAGATTGATGTAAGAAAGATACATCTTGACTGGAATCAAACCCTGGACTCTTCAGTCTGCAAGCCGACACTGTATCCACTGAGCCAAAGGGGCCAGCAGGTGTTTTAAAGGCATTATGGTTATAAAAGAAAAGCCCATTGTTTTTAGAGATATATACTGAAATGTGTAGGGGTGAAATTATACGATATCTAAAAATGTTGAAGAATAAGTCATCACAAAAAAAACAGAAGCAATAGGTCATGCAGGTGTGGCAATATTGTGATGCCTTTTGAACCTTGCTTATGACTGTTAAGAATTCATGACATTCTCTTTGTGTGTGCTTGAAAAAATTTATAATAAAAACAAATGGCTTCATTGTTTATACAGCCAGGAGAGTTTTGGAAACAAGGTTTCTGTCCAGGTTTGTCTGACTCCGCAGTCTGTGTTAGTGGTTGGCAAACGACTGGCTTCAGCCTGTTTTGTAAATGAGGTCTTAGGGGAACACAGTCATGATGTTTTATTTGCTTCTTGTCAGAAGCAACCTCTGCACTACAGCGGTAGAGCTGGGTAGTTGCTACACGTTGTGGCCGAGAAAGCTGAATATTTACTATCTGGACCTTTACAGAAAAAGTGTGCCAACCCTGATTTACATATTCTGTCCACCACAGTGTAGTTTCCTCCCGATCCCAACCAAGCCATGTTATTTTTCACTAGTATATTTTCATTATTATGGCGATAGCAGACATATATCTAATCACTGAAATTGACCAGGGCATTTTAGCAATTTAACGATGTTTCAATTAGTGAGACCTTAATGTAATCTGAAATAAGTGCTTCATCGTTTTCATGCCATTGTCCTGGGCACTGTTGCTAATGAGGTTCTGTGGCTAAGGGCAAAGCAAAGTCAGGGACCACAGCTAGAGCCTACTGGTGCAACATGCACGTAGCTTCCCCCACTAAGCCATGTGACTATAAAAGATGGTCAATGCCTCTGTCCCCATAATGAATTTATTTCGTGCCAGTGTGAATCCAGATGGTGTTAGGCTGGTCAGGAAGGTCCATGAAGGCTGACCACTGTCTAGGGTAGGGGTGTCGAACTCAATCAGAGAAGGGGCCAAAATCTAAAATCCAGCCTAAATCGCGGGCCGAATGGTTTACTGAACAGTCATAAACTGTCATTGTGATGGAAACGCAGCGGAGTGCAGTGATGACAGCGCAGTTCGGGCCACATTGCAAGGCCTGGCGGGACGGATTTGGCCCGCGGGCCTTGTGTTTGACACATGTGGTCTAGGGCATCCTTGAAGGGTCATCTCTGTAGGCTCCGAACAGACCAGGTTCACTCCAAACCTTGTCTGGTAGGTTGGGGTTTATTACAGTTGTATCTGGGCCTAAGCACCATGGGAGAGCTCTCCCTTTCTTTCTTTCTTTCTTTCTTTCTTTCTTTCTTTCTTTCTTTCTTTCTTTCTTTCTTTCTTTCTTTCTTTTTTTTTTTTTTTTTTTTTTTCAGAGAAGAAGAGAGAGGGATAGAGAGTTAGAAACATTGATGAGAGAGAAACATCGATCAGCTGCCTCTTGCACACCCCCTACTGGAGATGTGCCCGCAACCAAGGTACATGCCCTTGACTGGAATCGAACCTGGGACCTTCCAGTCCAAAGGCCGAAGCGCTATCCATTGAGCCAAACCGGTTTCGGCAGCCCTCACTTTCTTGTTCCTTAATTAGAACACCTGCCTACTTCCTTCCCTTGCCCATTTCTGGGATTTTTAACACATCCCCCCTCTGCACCAAAAGAAATATTTTTTAAAAATCAGGTCATAACACATGAGTGTTATTCTGGAAGACTCCCTCTATAACACTGTCCTTGGAGAGAATGGGTTTTCTTTTTGTACCAGGACAGAACATGATGTTTAATGGATGGTCAGCAGTTTTTTGAAATGTATTCAAATGGTTCAAACCTTTTGGCATACATATGGTTTTCCAAACAGTCAAGTTAGAAAATATTTTCTAAGGTATTTCCAATTCCTATATAATGTATTCACTAAATAAATATTACTTAGCAAAATAATTTGGATGATTTCTTTGATGTGCATTTTGGAAAAAAAAATAATTGGGATCAATGACATGACATAGTGGTGATAAAATAGATAATAGAAAACTATTTAAAACTTAAGTGTCATGTTAGGACACTGAATAGATATAGGGATTTGAGGCAGTTGAATTGCTATTTTATGAAGAAATTGAAATTATTGTGTTCTGAGTTCTAGATATTTTAGACAGAAAAGTTTGTTCTTAATTATAGAAATTTTTCTCCTATTTTATATATATACGTCATAAGGTCTGTTTTCTTTGCCTTTGCAGAGCAGATATTTTTGCATTGAATCATTTATTCATTCATTCAACAGCATTTATTAAGCAATTGCCATGTGCCAGCTATGCACATAGGTACAGAAGACAGTTGAGTAAGATATTTTTATAGTAGCTGTATTATCCACTTCTTCATAGGTAATAGACAAATCAAATATTGGACTTACCTTTTTTCAAGTTTAGTTTTAGTTTAATTTTGTTGCTGCTCTTTAAATGAACTCTTTAGAAATTATAATGTGTTGTTTCAAGTGTTTAAATGATAGAAAGCATCACCCAGTATCTTTGATTTGTTTTAGGTTCAGGAAGACTTGACTGAAGAGAAAAAAAGGGAATTGGAACATAATGCTGAAGAGACCTATGGCGAAAACGATGAAAACGTATGTTTAGGATGTGTATTTCTATTGCACATGTTTGCACATGTGTAGGAGATAAATGTATATGTAGTTGGATAGATACCAGTCAGTACATCTAAGGTGCCACAGAATTTAACAGGCCCACCTGGACCCAGGAAAACTTGTGACAATATGAAAATTAAGAAAGACTGTAGCACTGTTGCTTCTTGGAACATTTTTCTTCACTTTTCTTTCTTCCAAAAAATGAGTAACTTCTCATAATTTTAAAATTTATTTATTAACCCTCATCTAAGGATTAAATTTATTTATTAATCCTCATCTAAGGATATTTTACTCATTGATTTTTAGACAGAGTGGAAGGTAGAGGGAGTAACACAGAGAGAGAAACATTGATGTGAGAGAGACACATGGATTGGTTGCTTCCTGTTATACACCCTGACCTGGGTGGGGATCGAGTCTGCAAACCAGGTACATGCCCTTGTCCATAATTGAACCCAGACTCTACAGTCTGCAGGCTGATGCTCTATCCACTGAGCCAAACCAGCTAGGACATCACCTTTCTTTTTTTCTTTTTTTTTTATAGAGGGAATTATTTATCTCACTAACTCTATACCCTATCTCTTAGATGTTGTTTTTTTCTTTTAATTTTAAGGCCGATGAGAAAAACAATGATCGAGAGGAACAAGAAGTTCGAGATGACAACCACCTCAAAGGCCGAGAGGAACACTATGAGGAGGAGGAGGAGGAAGAGGAGGACGGAGCAGCTGGTGCTGAGAAATCACAGCAAAGAGCTGAAATGTAGCTGCGCTCCTCCCTCCCCCCACCTTCTCAGACAGCGCTCAGTGGACAGATTCCTTACAAGCTGCTCAGAAATAAACCTGCCTACTGAACTCTAGAATATTTAATTACAAAAATTAAGAATTTAGACTTTTTTAAAACTTTTGTATTAGAAATGCACATACATTTATATAAATATATTTTAATAACCTAGGTTAGAGCTTCTTTTATATTCAAGCTAAACCCAAGCAAGAAAGAGAAATTTAGGCTCTGAGTCTCCTTTTTTTTTCCCAATGATTATGTGATGTTGGAAAGGACATCGATTTTTGTATATGCTTCATCTTGTTACTTTTCTATCTTCTAGTTTCCAGGTGTTGTTTGCCTTTGATAAAATACAAGATTTCAAAATAAATACTGCAAAAAAAAAAACAAAAACAAAAAAAAACACGCTGTTCGGAATTTACAGAGAATGGCCTATTTACTAACTGCTCCCTTTACGAGGTTCTAGTGTGTATATATAATCTGATAGACTTTCCACGCGTCTGTGTTGCTGGGATAAGATTCATGTACAGAGTGATATTGTTTCCCAGAGTTGTCACGTCAGTTAGAAAAAAAAAATGGCTTTACTTAAAATCACAGCCCTTCTTCTTGAAATGAATGAAATTTAAAATCGAGATAGTACTAAATTCATATGACAGTGTTCTGGACTTAGATATTTCAGTCTTCAAACAAGGTGTGGCACCTTAGAGGAGTAACCTTTTTGAAGGACTGACATGTTGCTTAATAACTAATCGACTGTGGATGGGTAGTGTTTTCTACATGAGCACCCATTCTATTAAGTTTCCATAGCGACCTAGCAAAATTCTTGTTTCATTATCTAGTTCCCTACAGTAATAGATACTTCCCCTGTAAACTCTATGCCTCAGTAAGTAATCTCTGATGACACGTATTTATAAAGGCATACCAAAATGTATAATTGAATAGGGTTATTTTTTAAAAAACTATATGGTGAGGTACACATGGTAGTAGGATAGACCCTGATGTCTTTTCTGCTCACTGAGGTTGGGTCTCCATGATGCCCACAGAGAGGCATTTTAATGATGATAAATGATAAACATTTCTTAAAGAAGTTAAAAATAAAAATTCCTTTGGGATAGAAACATTTCAATCTTAAGCCTAAAGATTTTTAGATATATAAAATCAGGTGATATAATTCATGTGTGTGGTTTTGTAATAATAATAATAATAAAAACATTTCAATTTCTACTGTTGTATGAATGTACGTTTATTTTAGCAACCACACTCATGTATGGTTCTGATTGTCCCAATTGAGTGATTGCGGATATATGCATAGGAATGTTTGTTCAGCTGTATTTTAGATTTTCAGTAATCATAAATCAAATTTTACCCTTATGTATAAAAGCCCTTTATGTAATGTAAAATGTATAATATTGTACATAATATTCAAAATACAATTATTTTGGTAAATTAGTTTGTATTTTTAATGCCCCAGTTGCAGTATTTAATTATTTGAAACATTGAAACTTGGTAATAGTCAATAAAACTATAAAAAAGGAAATGATCAATCTTTTAAAGTATGTGAGTTTTTAGTAGTTTTTTATTTTAAACATTCTTTTTCCTAAAAGCAAAAATTTAGATGGAACCGATATACATTAATGAATTATACAATGTCTTTCCTAACCTGTTATTTTCCATATCTCTTCCTCTACTTAATTGGTGTGTGATTTTTTTCCCCCTCCCTTTCTCCTAAAGAAAAAGTTAAGAATTTTTATTTTATTTGAACTAGTTCTGGGGAAGAAAAAAAGAAACAGAGAAACATATGAGTGTCATGTGTGCATACACACACACACATAATAAACAATAACAAAACCCTGTCATATATATCCCCATTAAGAAGTAATAATCACAAACCATTCTACTCTCAGGATGGCACAAGTTATAGGGCCACTTTAGCTAATGTTTGAAAGAGAAATAATCAGCCAGAGTAAATCTACATTAATGAGATGAGCAGAAATAAATTTTCACTTGTATTTATCTTGCCAGTTAATCTGTGACTTCTGGTGCAACCAATAAGTCAAAGGACTTGGTACCAGTAGTCTAATCAGAAATGGGGGAGGCATATTTACTAAGGGCAAGAACTGTAGCACAAAAAAAGCTACATTAGTACAAATAAAATGACTGGATGGCTGTAAGAGTGATCGAAAAAGATCTAGGAGTAAGAGTATGATTTGGCCACATGCAAATCACAATGACTCGATTCAAAAAGAAAAATTACTGACACTTACTGAATGTCATAGAACCAGGAGTGTGTCAGTAAGACCACTGTATCCCACAGTGCTCCTTTAAGGTTGATGGAGTTCCTCCCTCCCCACTCAACTGGAGAAGTTTGTTCTGTAGGATTTGGCATCATTTAACTGATTTGGGTTTTTTGTTTTGTTTTTAGTTCTTGCATTAGCCTGTGGTACATTCATACCATGGCATGTTGCACAACCATTTAAAAAAAAAAAAAAATGTGAGGTAAATTTCTATTCCCGAATCATCATCTGGCTTCCGTCAAGGTATCTGTGTCTACTTCTTACCATTCAGGCTACTCTTTCTTGTTTTTATTTTTTTTTATTTTTCCAGGTTTCTCTTATGCTCTCCTTAAAATATCTGTGTTCTTCAGATTTTCCCTAGAGGTATTCTCTCTGTTTAGCCCTCTTCCCACCCATATATTAGAGATATCTCCTAACTCACTTCCTCGGCCTAGTTTTCTATGACCTGCCCTACCTCAAATTCATAATTTTCAAAGCTGAATTTGTTTTTCCTAACTAAGCCCCACTTAATCTTTCTAGGTTCTGCATCTCAATTCCCTAAGTTTTCCAGAACAAAAGAAAGTTTGTCCTTGAGTCTGCCTTCTCTCTTTATATCAATAGATGTCCCTAAAATATTTTTATGTTTGCCCTCCTACTAACCTCTACAATCTGTCATAGTGTGATCTTTCTAAAGTTACCACTAATACTACCCCATTATTGAATGACATAATAAAATTGCTATTGCATACAGAAAAAATCCGAATTTCTTAATATAACCTACATAATTCTTCATGATCTGGCCCTATCTTACCTCTTCAGCCTTACAATTTACCATCCAAACTGAATCATAATAAACGTATCTCATCTTTGCCAACCACATTTCTCTCTTAAAATCTTACTTAGTAAGTGACCTTGACCCCTGTTTCTGGGTGGGAAGTCAACTTGAGCAGAGCCAATAATACTAACCATCTCCTTGGACAAAGTACTGTACTTGGTCCAAGATGGACGCATGACTTAATTTCGTCCCTGGGATTTTTTTTTTGTTGGAGGGGAATTCTCTATGGAGTTTCTATACATCTGTGAGAAATTTTCTATATCCAGAAGTTAAAGTTACTATCTCCTTCTGGGTTGGAGGACATATTTGTTCCCTGACTAGAATAATAAAGATAGTATCTCCTTTGGGGACAGGTTTTCTAGCAGTCCTTTTATTAGAGGATTTCGTAAGGTTAGTGATCCTAGTTGGAACACAAGCTCAATGTGTGTGCAGCATCCATCTTGAGTGCCTCCCATTGTTCCCATAACACTTGGGGGCCCAGGAAAACTGAAATGAACATGAAACTCACATTGCCTGCTGTGCCATGAGAAATATTTGTTTCAGAGCCAGCAGTTGAGAGTCTTCTAATGAGCACCTATGATACTGTGGCAGGCTAACTTGTTAGTTTGTTAATTGGGTAAAATCTCAGACTCTGCACAATTATTTCCAATTTTTTTTTTCAGGCTGGAGTACATGGAAAATAGCAGGCATCTCTCTTCTCTCTCCAATGGCAAAGCCATAGCATGCCAAGCACTAACACTTTGAATAAATATGTACTAAATGAATATCTTACAATCCTCATTTGTAAAATGAGAATGCTGTTTATTTATAGATCATACAATTTTGAATAAGTGGCAGAGCTACAATTTCTTCCCAAGTGAATCTGATTACAATGTTAATTCTAAATATAGGCAGAATTGTATGGATCGTTATTCAGTGCTACATTCTGAGTTTCATACATTAAGAAGGTGTGCTTTAAATGTTACAACAAAACACACAAATGCAATGGAGGTGTAAAAAAAAAAAGAAAAAGAAAAAATAAGTGAAGTCTAAGTCATAGGGTTTTGAGGAGAAACTAAGAAATTGGAATTATTAGACCCAAGAAATATACGGTCAGAGCAAAATGTAACAGTGTATGTCAATTGTAACATCAACAATAAAAAAGTTCTTGAGAAAAAGGTGAAAGGAGCTGTGAAATCTAGAACATGAAACAGGATATCTCTATAAAAGCCTAAGTGACTGGAATGACTAGTCGCTATGATGCACACTGACCACCAGGGAGCAGATGCTCAATGCAAGAGCTAACCTCTGATGGTCAGTGCAGGAGCACTGCTCAGCTGACCTACCTGGTGGCCCACCAGCCCAGTGGCAGCCACTCGCTCCCTCAGTAGTCCTGCAGATCCAATCTCCAGAGAACGGGCCAGGCACTGATGGACTAGTGCTGTTGGCATGATCCTGACAGTGCTGCTGGCCTCCTGAAAGTCAGCCTTGGGCACTGCAGACACTTCCCCTCCCTAGAAGCTCCACAAGGAAGAAACAATATAAAAGCAGCTACCAGGTGGCTCCCAATAACCAGTGCGAATGTCTGCAGGACAGATCAGGATCCTGGGCCTGCGAGGGCATCCCACCGCCTGCCGGAGGGCTGATGTCATTCTGCTGCTCCCTCCAGTGCCTTCTCCCCCTTCCCCCTACTTTGGGACCTCATCCATGTATGAATTCACACACTGGGCTTCTAGTATTAAATATTCCATTCCCATTTACAAGAGGCCTGCCTAAACAGAGGAATAGATGCAATATTCTCTTCCAATTTCCTTGGATAGTGTGACCATGTGGGAGGGTCAGTTGTTATGGTGGATGAACATGCTTAGGCTATGTGCTTATCCACTGATTGTCCTCTTGTCCTAGAATCACTTCCTCTTTAGCTCTTCATGTGTAGAAAGGCCTAACCTTGTAAACATAGGGGTGACCTCCAAACCAATCATTAAACTCTGTCTTCTGGGATTTCTGTGCTGAGACTGGACAAAAAATACATTTTCTGGCTACTCTGGGGAGAACAGGAAATGTACACCTGAAGCTGCTGGGGTCACAGTCCCCATGACATGGAGAAAACCCAGTTGCTGCAGGAAGGAATGAAGCAGCACAAAAAGAAGGACTGTATTGCAGTCTCCTTAGAGAGGAAAAGGTAGGGAGACAAAGAGGGCCATAAAGAAAGAGAATGCTGTTTAAATGCCCAAGTTCTACTTTCCTTTTATTTTATTTGCAAAAAAAAAAAAAAAAGCCCTCCTTTTTTTTCTTAAGCAAGTTTGAGGTTCTTTGCTATCACATACAACCTAAAGTATACTGACTGACTTTATTATATGTTTCTTGATGTGGCAGAACAGTAGAGTGGGAGTAAATACTTTTCATTAATTATTAGTCATTTCAACCTAAATGTAGCAATTTTTTAAAATCCTCACCTGAGGATATTATTCCATTGATTTTCAGAGAAAGGGTGGAAGAAAAAGGAAAAGACAGAAAGAAATATCTACGTGAGAGAAACACATCGATGGGTTGCCTCCTGCACATGCCCTGACCAGGGCCCAGGCTGGGGAGGAGTCTGCAACCGAGGGAAGTGCCCTTGACCTGTATCAAACGTGGGACCCTTTGGTCCACAGGTCAACAGTCTATCCATGAGCCAAACTGGCTAGGGCTGTAGCAACTTTTAATAAATAATGATATGCTGTTTGCCAGTCTCTTGATTGCTGTTCTCTCTTGGATCTGGCTTTAAGACCCCAATAATCTGAGTTTAGGAATTATTGTAAAAAAGTTAAAAATACTTGTATATCCCCATTTTTTAGTCTACACCAAAGATTGACAAACTTTTTTTTTTCTGTCCAGATAGCAAATTTTTAGTCCTTGTGAGACTCTTGTGAAACTATTGTGAAACTATTCACTCTGCTGTTGACTGTGAAAGTAGCCAGAGACACTATATAAAGAAATGAGCATAGCTGTGTTTCAATAAAACTTGATTTACACAGACAAAAAGCACGCTGGGTTTGGCCTGAAGACTGCAGACACCTGTTCTGTAGGATGCAAATGCTTGCTATAAAAGCAATGATTCCAACAGAAAATAGAGCATTTTGAGATCTTTAGGTATCAATGTTATCTGGTTCTCTCCCATAAACCTTTCCATTTTGAGTTGGCAAGTGCTCAACATTATCTTAGCGGCTGCATTAATACACTATTTTAAGTAATTGGAAATGAAATACTTTTGTCCTTTACCATCTTGGCTGACCTTGTTCTCACCATTCCCTCTGTGGTACTAATGGAGCTTGAAATTAAATGTCATTTCTGTTTATCTGTTAGCACATAACACAGCATTCCCCATAAAGTGAGTATCTTTTAAAGAACTGATTCATTGGAAAAAGTGGATTTGAGAAAGATGAGATGACTTCTTTTGGTCTAGTATGTCTTTCCTCTTTTTAAGACTTAAGGTATGGGAACTCATAATCATGCCTGCTGGTTAATATGTGAACAGCAATCAAATTTGTTATCTCAACTCAGAGTTCTTGGGGTTCCATAAGTTTCTGATTCCTGTTAAGTTCATGCATCTCTGTGGCATTAGACTATTTTTTGTTTCCATAAAGGCAATGAAAGCACCTTTTATATTCTCTTAACCTTGGCCAATTATCTTCTGTGGTGGTTTTAAGATTTGCTCACGAAATCTTTGAGAGTCTTCTTTCCAAGAGGTGAAGTCAAGTTGCGTTGGTGGTATAGTGGTGAGCATAGCTGCCTTCCAAGAGGTGAAGTCTAGTGTCCCTTCTCTTGAGCATGAGCTAGACTTAGCTACTGGCTTCTGACAAATAAAATTAAAGAGAAGCAAGGGTGTGTGACTCAGAGATTAGGTAATAAAAGACAATGCAGCTTCCTCCATGCTCTCCTGGAAGCCAGCTACGGTGCCTTGAGGCTATTCAATCAGCCTTTTGTCAAAACCTACATCCACATGGCACAAAATCAAGGCTTCTGGCCAACAGCCTGTGAGGAACTGAGGACTCCTGCCAAGAGCCACATGAGCGAGATTGGAGCGGACCCTCCAGCCCCAATCAAGCCATTGACTACAACTTGATCATAATCCTGAGCCAGAACCACCCAGATAAGTCATCCTCAGATTCCTGGCTCTCCCAAACTGTACATAATAAATGTTCATTCTCTTAGGTTTTGAAGTAATTAGTTCCACAGCAGTAGATGCTAATGCATCTTCTAAGGAGTGTTTATGGCTCAAAGTGGAGAGGCCAGTGGTGAGGATGATGTGCAGCTGCATGGTGTACCGGGCATCTAGCCAGCTGCTTTGCTGGGAGCCAGGCCCAGATGTGTTGGTGAGGGGAGGTAGGGTTCGACTTCATGATTTGAATACATTTAAGCCAACGTATTTGTTCAAAAGTATTAGATTCTTTGGGACAGATATTAATGGCCTTCAATATAGTAGTTCACACATCTGGGAAATTTCTAAAGTAGTGATACCTGGGTCCCATTCCCACAGACTCAGAATAAATTGCAGCAGGGTGTCTGCTGGGCATCAGGATTTTAAAATTTCACCAGGTGCTGCTTATGTGCGACTGAGATTGAACTGCTGTTTTCAAAATTAGAAGCTGGGAAGAGTAATGTTCCCTCCCCGACATCTCTCCACCAAATGGTAAATCACAATGAAAGCAAGTCTCAGACCAAATTTGCAAAATGAATATTCACAGACAAACCCGATACTAAACTTCTCTGAGTCTCCATGAGTCATAGACCCCTCTGCTTTTAGGCATTCTTACAGGCACGAGGCATGATGGATTTGCTCAGGACATCACTCTTAATAATGCAGGATCAGAATTCAGCAAAATTTCCTGTCAGGTCCTGCAGTCGTCCCTCAGGAGGCCCAAGACCTGCAGTGGGTGCTGTGCTCACTAGGTGCTCAGTCCTCTTTGTGGGAGGGTGGAGGTACCTGTACAAGACTGTCCTTCAGCTCATCCATATAATTTAAACACCATTCATTTTTAGGATGAAAAAAAAAAAGTCTATAATAGCCATCATCCTACCTAACAAAACAGTGCTGAATTTGTGTTTCTCAATGAAACCCCTTTAATCTTTCCAGGTTCTGCATCTCAATTCACTAAGTTTTCAAAACAAAAGACAAAGCTTTTCCTTGAGTCTGTTTTCTCTCTCTATCGATGCCACCAAAATATTCTTAAGTTTTCCCATTTCTCTCCAATCCCTCTAACCTGATTCAGGCCCCTGTTAACTTGTACCTAGACTATTGTAACAGTCCCTGACTTCTCTCCTACCAAGCCCTACAATCTGTCCTAGTGTGATCTTTCTAAAGTTACCATTAGCAATACCCCAACATAGAATGATTTAATAAAAATTGCTATTGCATATAGGATAAGTCCAAACTCCTTAATATACTGATTTGGGCTGCAGAAAGGAGAACTTGTGGTAGCAGCCTCCGAAGTGCAGGCCCTGCTGAGCGCAAAGAAAGCCCTGTCCCCAGTCTAATTAAGGCAGAAACTGAGGGCAGAGCCTGGGCATTGGTATGTTTTACAAGCCCTTCAACAAATCATGTTTGACGGGGATTAGGGTGGTGAGGAACAGTACACATGAACATGAAGGAACAGTACACATGAACATAAAGGCGTTTTTTAGGTAATTGTGAGAGTGTGATGCAAATTTATACATGTATTCACACTCATAATTCTGTACAACCAAAGGAAAAAAAGGTCAGTGTTATTGTATGATAATTTAAAAAATAAAATATTGTAACTCTTACATTCTTTTTAAAAGCTTCAGATAATTCTAATGTACAGCCAGGGCTGGGAGTCACTGAGTTAGGTTGTCACAAGGGCTGATTCACTATCTGTGGGATGTGCATTTATACAATAGTTAGGGTACCATCAGCGTTAACCTCCTAAGTTAGCAAACCTCCTCTAATCACACATTTGCACACACCCACATATATAAGCACACATTTTACAGTAATTTATAAATACTGTGATAGTGAGATATGGCTGTCTTACCAGATTCACACTGGAGAATTTCAGAACATTGCAGTGGTGAATTGCATGAATCAATGGTTCTATTAATCTCTGTTCTTGGAGGAATAAAAACTCATAATGCAAAGGCTTTGCTTCAAAATGATGTTTCTCAAACTCATAAACTGTGGTTTTTATAGAATAACAGAGAATCCCAAAAGGAGGAGAGTTTGGCAGTTTAATTAGTTTCATTTCTGAGTAGGTTTATGGAAGAAATAAATGCATTTTATATCACAAAAGCGTGTACATTATATAAATGAGGTAAAAACCTCAAAAAACAATTCATATCTTTTCCTATTTTATTCTTGGAAGTGTTAGTCATGACTCAGGATCTTGATATCACAGTGTGCTAATGTTGAGAAAAATCACAGGTAAAACACTTTGGGAGCATACAACCAGGTGTGTCTATGTGTATTCCTATCAAGAGGCAAGGAAATGGATAGGAATTCAATGCCTGGCGGTACCCTTCTTTAGTTTTCTGAAGTTAGACACGTTTCTTGATCTTTGTGTGTCTGCATTTGAGAAAAAATGGCAGCAGCCTTCAGGTTGGTGTTGGGATCACAGTACTCTCATCTGACACGCCTAGCTCCCACCTTTCCTGCCTCTACATTTAAACAAAGACTCACTGAGAAAGAGCCAGACATGAAGACCTAAACTATTTCTTAACTTGGAGGCCAGTAGACTGGACTTGCATTTATTGTCTTTTTCCTTTGAATAATGTTATTTGGAAGATAAGTTTTTATCAGAGCTTTTATAGTAAATAGTCAAAGAGCTTAGAAACAGTATAAATTCTTAGCCAAGTTGGGCTCAGTGGATAGAGTGTCAGCCTGTGGACTGAAGGGTTCTGGGTTAGATTCTGGTCAAGGGCATGTACCTTGGTTGCAGACTCCTTTCCAGTCCAGGCTCTGGTCATGGCATGTGCAGGAGGTAACTAAACAATGTTTCTCTCACGTTGATATTTCTCTCTGTTTTTCCTTCTCTCTTCAACTCTCTCTAAAAATCAATGGAAAAATATCCTTGGGTAAAGATTAAAAAACCCCACAGCAGTATAAATTCTTTACTCCCCCAATGATTTGGGCAACTCTGGTTAAAGGCATAAGAAGAAATTAAGCAGTTCTGGCCAAAGAGGACTGAGACCCACACTTATCTGTCCCATAAACATCCCTACTTTAAAATAACCAAGAAAGTTTCACTTACAGATTTATCTTACAGAAAATCAGCAGTAGTACATGAGGGGAAAATGAGATGATTATTCTGGTTAAGAAACAAGGTTGTACAATAAAAGGGATGATCACAGGAGCAAGCGTATGTTGTTTTCCTTGCCACCGGTTGTATTCCTCACCATTCACTCACCTTCAAGTCATCCCAGGGCATCTGAGGACCTGGCAAGCTAGGCAGTTTATTCAAATACTCACAAGGGCACTTTCTAAAACCTTGGAGACATGGAAAAATATGCTACGTGTACTGGAAGGTAAATCATGCAAACACAAGTGAATACCAAGAAGTAAAATCAGAAGCCCAAGAAGCTACTTCATTCAGCCTCTGGTTTCTGTTCTTTGGGGGTAGGAGCAGGGATGGGTGTTGTCTCATGGCAGCCAGTCCTGCTACTTAGTCACATCATGGACAGTCGTCCAAATTCAAATTCACGAACAGGTGCTGTTTACCTAGTGTCTGTTCAAACCAAGACCAGGGATTTTTCCAAGACATGGAGAATAGTGACCCTACAAATTCTACAGTTAAACTGGGGCAGTTCAATGTATCTAAATCTCCAAGCTATCTTTTAGATGACAACAGCTATCCAAAAGGCTAATCCTGAAAGAAAATCTGGTGTTGGTTTGCAAACTCAGGATTTCCTGTATAGATATGAAAAGGAGAGGCAGATGAAAGAGACAAGTTTAATAAGCAAGGGAACTTACATAGGAGGCTCGTCTTGGGTGGCCCAAAGACCAGTAGATGTCTGTACTGGCCCTCCAGAATCTTAAAAGTTTATTGAGAAGCCTTGACTGCATTCAGTCAAGTATGCCATCCAGATGGTCTCAACTACACATTGCTCCCTCAAGGCTGTGTCCTTGAAAAATCTCCAACTCTGGGAAATGGCAGGAGGAACATCCATTCCAAGGACAGGGGAGGTGGGGAGAGGAGCCTGCAATTGCCCGGTCCAGCTCATGGGTCAACCAGTAGTCATATCCTCTCTACGACCTCCTCCAGCAATAGGAGAATGTGTCATTTGACACGCGACAAAATTACGAATATGGCTAAAGAGCACATTCATGTTTAATAAGAGAGAGATTTGTATTGGGAGGAGAATCAGCTATAACGCACATTTAGAAAAGGAGAAAATGTTAATGTTGAACCTGAACATGATAGGTTTAATCTGCCTGGGGCCATGCAGGAGGGACTGCAAAATGAAATCTTGGCTTCTCACTTTGAAATGCACTTGAATGTAATGTGCACACTCACTTTGCAGTTTTGGCTTTGCATACTACCATTGGTTATACCACGGGACAGCCTGGTTCAGGAACATCTCCGACTGAATGCCCTGGGAAACTTCTCCCAGCCTCGGAGCCTTCCAGGGGCAATGCATCCCAGAGTTGCCCTTCTTCCTTCTTGTTGTGCCCCCTCACAACTTCCCCCACCCCTGCAAGTGCGTGCGCGTGCGCGCGCGCGCGCGCGCGCGCGCGCACACACACACACACACACACACACACACACACTTTTTTTCTGATCAGCTTACTAATTTTTGAAATGTCTTTAACTGAACACTAAAGACTTGAAGCCCTCAATCAAGAATGAACAATTTAGCACAGGATTCTTTCTGTCTGGATGAGGTAGGTGACCCACCTCCTCAGAATCTGAGGGTTACTAAAATGTGGCTCACTGAACCCTGGTGATTTTGGGTTGGGATGCTGCTGGATAAACAGCCAGAGGATGCTGGCTTCCTTGAGGATGGAGGATAAAGGAGGAGGGCTGCAGACCGATTGACTGGAAGCCTGCCCATCTTCACTTTTAATTGTGAGTAAAGTAATAAACTATTTTGCATTAAAGTTCAAAGACTATGACCTCTTGCAAACTCTAGGAGGGGTCATAATCTTTTATTCTAATAAATTGCAGACCCTGTTATCTTAAGTGGGTTAGTAACTTTATTCTGCACCCAGACGAGAGCAGGTTTTAACAGCCCCTCGGTGCCTCTTCTGTCCTCCCTCTTCATGGCATCATGGCTCCCATTGCCACAAAGCTGTGGGAAGGCACATGTACACCACCAAGGCTCACAGGATGGAGACTATGATCCTAATTCCTCTCCTCTGCTTTTCCCACCTTCAGCTTCATATCTATAAATGCTCTTGTTTTTTGAGGACAGAAGAGCTGAATTAATAAATATCTGGGCACAAGGCGTAACAGGGGCATATGTGACTTTCACTCTTTTGGCATTTCCCTGTGGTCGGTTCTCAGCCCTTGAATTATAGTGTGTTCCCTATTTATAGGCAAATTTGGCCATAGCCCCTTTCTTTCCACCCCACCCCACATTCTTCTTACACTAATAGCCTGGTAAAGTCAATAGCTGGGAGTCAAAACTCCATGTGAAGGAGCAGCTGGCCCCTGGCCAACATCAATGGTTTCCTGGCCTTTCTGAAACAAAATTCATATCGTAAGAGCAAGAAATAAGACAAAGTTTACACTAAGCTAGGAACTGGATTCTGGAAGGAATGTCACTGTAATGCCTTTTGTTTTCAAATAGTTTAGAAAAGCAAACATTCCATGGCTGGATATCAGTGCTAATTTTTATGTAATGTCTATATTCCATTTCATATAGAACTCTCACTAGCCACTTAACAGGACCATAAACATTAGTGAATATATTCCATGAAAATTGCATGGTATAGTGTTAATTTGATGTATATCTTAGAGACTGATATAAACATATCACCTATTTTAATGAAGAGGTAACTCAGCAGCCTCATCATATATAGAATTGATGAATTAAGAGGTAATACAACATTTACTTGTCTATATATCAGTCCACAATTTGAAGGGAAATTATTCAATTATTATACTGCCTCTGCTTAGAAACTATAATCATGAGTCTACCTTATATGAGAAGAATTAATTACCTGTAATTTGTATTTTGTTGGCTAGAATAAAGATGTAGTCAGCACCTTTATCTTACATTTATATCTTCCTCTATTTCCCCAGGGATACAATTCCAGTATAGTTTTAAATCTAAAGGTGATGCCAACAGCAAGTAAAATTTTCTAGTGATTCTTACACACTTAAATCTCAATTTGAAAAAATTAATTCCAACTGTAATTATTACTTTTGTACCAATTAAAAATCATGTATTTCTCCTTGTGGCTCAGAAATGCACTTAACTTCTTAAGGAGTAATTTTTAGAAAGCCAGGGAATTGTTAAAATAAAAGAATTAATTAGTCATCCAAGGTTCCATTTAACATGGTGATTATTTTCAAGTTTATTTGAGCTGAATTTTCAAATTTTAATGCAGTTGCCAAATGATAATCAGAAGCAAAAATCTCAATACAAATAATTTTTCTTTGTCCTTATTTCAAACTGCAAATATTACTGGGATAAAAAGGGAGAAACTTGTCAGAGCAAAGAAAACAAATGGTAAGTGTTTTGTGTAATTACAAAATGGCTTCATAGAGTCAGACTTTATCAATTTTTTTTGTCACCTAGTAAAATAATTGCCAGATTCATTATTCAATAACTTAACATTTCATTAATGAATGGGTTATACGGACCATTTGGAATTATGTCCAAAGCTATCATCTTATCTTTATGAACAACCCAGAAGGAAAGGTCATCTCTTGAAAAGACTATAGGAGTCGATCTGTCTTGCCTTTCACTGAAAGTTCTATCAAGCTAATTGTGTAATATGAGAAGCCTAAAGCACCATCTGTCAAGCAGAAATGAAATGATTTATTATTGTTAATGTTAATGTTAATGGAGAAAATATAAGATTAGTTTCATATCACTGTATAGCAACAAATAATTAACTGGCAGAGCTTGAACTTATTCAAAAGCTTAAGATATTTAATATTGCTTTGAAAAGTAACAATTTCAGATAAATTAAGGCCATGTATATTTATAATAGAAATAAAAATACTGATTTTTATAAAATAGTTTTTTTTACTACTGTCTAACAATTGAGACATCTGTGAACTTCTAACAATAAACAAATATTAAAATTTGACATTCATGTCTATATTACTTTCCTAAGGCTGCCATAACAAATCACCCCAAGCTAGATGGCTTAAAATAATATATATTTATTCTGGAGCTTCTGAGGGAGCACCGGTTCCCTTCCTCTCTCTGGCTTCTGGTGGTCGCTGGCAATTCTTGGCGATCATTGACTATAGATGCATCACTTCAGTCTCTACATGTCATCACATGGTGTTTGCCCTACATGCCTGTCTTTCTCTGTGTCTCTGTGTCAGTCCATTACATTCTTCTAAGGATGCCAGTTATTACATTTAGGATCCAATTAACCCAATATAACTTCTTCTTAATTAACGTTATATTCAGAGATCTCTTTTCAAAATAAATTTACATTCTGAGGTTCTGGGAAGACATAAATTTGGAAAATAGAATATCCAACCCTTTCTAATATTCTTAATATTAGAAATAAAAAAATTAATAGTTAAAAAATGTCTTATAATATGTTTTTGGTATTCATGTGCTTTAACCAGCAGTTAAACAATTTTATTTTGGAAGTATGCTGTTTCATTTTCATTAAATTTTATCTGACTAAAGAATTAGAGAATAACTTAATACTTACTATTTTTAGAAAATGTTGGTATAGTCTTTATTTACTTAATCAGAAACTATCAATAAATATTTATTGAACCTTTTCTATGCCCAAGGCACATCTTTGGTGACTATTGGTTTTTCATTTATCTGAAACATGATTACTATTGATTAAAATATTTATTACATTCACTCTTGGTTGTTTGCAATACATATAAAGGGCAGGGGATATTGGAAATAGGAAAGAAATACATAGTACTTTCCTCAAAAGGTTTCAAATAAAGATATGCTATGTTATAAAGAGGGAGGGCAATGTGGTAGGTGAGGGCATGCCAGGCTGCTACTTGTTAGCAAGGTAATCATGGGCAGGTTAGCAGACCTCATCTGTAAATGGAGGATGTAGTATTTGTATCTATCTCAGGACACTGTTAGGAAGACTAAGTGAATAGAAGCATGAAGAGTATTTAGAGCCATTCCTAAACACAGGAAGCTTTGTGTAAGCGTGAACTATTGTTACAAGGAAAATTAGCACATATACATATTTAAGATTGATGTGGGATAATATTGTAAAGGCCAAAGTACTTCCCAGAAAATGGATTCCAGTGAATACTGGGTAACTTGGTAGCTATAAACAAATAATTTGCAATGGTAATTGATTTTCTTAAATCTGTAGGAATTGTCTGTTTCAAAGTAATGAGTGGTTTCTGCTTGGATAATGGAATGATTTATTCTGGAGTTGAGTTTGCTCTTAAAAGTAACTGAGATTGAGAAACTTAAAATATTTGAATAATTTGATTTTATTGTGTTTTTTTGTAATGTTTTGCAGCCACACCAAATTATCATTCTTCATTACCCAACATTCTTGTTTCCTAATGAATTTGAAGCTCGATTGTACCAACTATTTAGTAGTCTAAACCCAACAGTTACCCCCAAAAAATAAAAATAAAAACAGTCTCCTCTGGAAATCCTCATCAGCCTTTTGATGGGAAAAAATAAACTCTTCTTTCTCTAATGCTCTAACTTAGGAGAATACAGGGCAACAGAGAAGGGAAGTACACTGGCCAGTATGCTGAAACTGACTGGTAGGATATCTGTGGCCCAGAGAGTATTCCTCCAAAGACTGATGTGATTCATTACCAACTAAAACTAATAATGACATTATTACAATCACATAGAGCCTCTTTTCAAGAAGTTCATGATTCACCTACACACCTGAATTCTCATGCCATCTCCCATCAAGGCAGGGAATGGAGGCAACAAGGTGTTGTGGTATTTTTTTTTTTTTTTTTTTTAATATCGTGTGAGTTTGATTGCCTCATCCTCTGAGGTACTGTGACAACTGTCATAACAGAAGTCTGGACTTCCCCTCTTTTACACCATAAAAAGGCACTGGCTGGAGCAAAATTAGACTTGAGCATGGTGGTCATGGATTTCTGTCTCCAAAGAGAATCAGCTACTGGGTCCACTTCTCAGACTTACTGGGCTTCCTGGGACATCTACTGCCATAGACAGAAACGGAATGCCCTGAAGCAGCTGAATTATCCTGATTTTAATGTTTTCTTTTCCCAGCCCAGCCAACTATTGTATGTCATATGAAAACCTTTTGGGTGATGATGACCTTTTCCTTAGGAAGTAAACAGGATATGGTATTTTCAAAAAACATGTTTGGAATAAATTGAGGGTCTGGGTAAAAACAGTATTTGTAAAAGGATGTGTTGGAAAAGACCAAGAAGAAGACCAAGGATGCTTCTGAGAAAGTAGGAGGGACACTGTTTAATAATGTCAGCAGACTCAGGGAATAGCCTTTCAAATCTGAGTGAAGGAACATGCATGGGGCTCTCCCTTATATCCCCCTCCCTGTGATCATTGTCTCACAAACATGGATTATGCTTCCAGTCATTTTCATGGGCCTTGCAAGAAGGCCCCCAGGTGTTGGGGATCTCCAGGCCATACCTGATGGTCTGGTCTGGCATCAGAGTTAGTAGCCCTCTTTTTGGGCAGTACACTGTCCACAGTCCAATGGACTCTAACCATTTCTGCAAGTCCAGTATCTGGAAAAGAGAGAGGGACTTAATTATAGGCTATCAGGAATGTACACTGAGTTTACTGGCTTGGATTCAGATCACTAGCCTCCAAATATGAGGGTTACATTGAAATTACCCCATTTAGCCTCCTCAGTTGGACCTAAATGTATACTTAAAAATAATAGATTCTGCATCCCCATATTCAGTTTCAAATTTAAAAGTAAGTAAAAACCAAAGGACGACATTATTTCTATGTAAATTTAAGTGCCTATAGATGATATTAAATTCTTTAATGAGGAACTTAATTCTATAATATAAATCCTTGGGATTAAAGGTTTATAAGCATGGCTGATAGCCCATTAACTTTTTAATAATGTTATAATACCCCAGGAGGGAATTAACACTGTCCTTAAAGATCGTTAGCACAGTCTGCCTGTTTTCCCGACATTTTTGTCATGGTGACTTTTGATTCTAAGAGTCTTTTACGGTTGTTTCAGGAAAATGCTTTATTGTAATTCCCACTCATTTCTGAGCATAAGATCACTTAAGTACAGATTCCTCTGTTGCTGGAACTATCCCTCTTATAATTACAGCAAATGTTTCCAACTTTATAAAATGATAATGAGGGTTTAATGGCTCTCTTCACTTTTAAGATTCTTTTTTTTTTTTTTTTTTTTTTTTTTTTTTTTTAGAATATTAGAGATATAGGGACTTTGCTTTCTCTGGAAATGCAAAAACAAAATTGACCTCAGTCTTCAAGCTTTAATCTTTCAATGGTTAATTGGATATTATTCTTACTTGTTTCTATCTGTTTGCAAGGGTCCTCAAATTTACTGATTTATAAATTAGCAAAAAGAAAGAAGGAACAGAGTCATGACTTTGACGCATGAATAAATTAGGACATCATAGCTTAAGAGAAAGTTTGAGTTATGAATAACAAGTGTGTGCTATATCTAGAGCACCAGCTTGAACCAGCTTGAAAAGGTCGAGAGGGTGGCAAGAATATGCAAGAGTATGGGAAAACAATGGTTGGGCAGAGTTAAAGTTACAAAGAAAACTCAGCTTGCTTAGAATAACAGTTGGAACATTATAGGCACTCAACAAATTGGTCAATATTTGTTGACTGAATGAATGAATGTCTCACACTAATTAGCTCTTCTCTCAGTGTTTTGGTAATCATAACACCTGGATTAGGACATGCTATTTGAATATAGAAATAATATAATAATGCCAAATAGTTTTTCTGATTTTTTTTTTAGATCATACAATAGAGAAGAAAAAAACATGCACATCCTTCCTTGTTCCTTGAGTAAATAAGATTAATATTTGCTTTACTTCCTCATCTGAGTATGTAAGAATCAAATGAGATGGTTCATAAGAATGTGTCATAAAAGCATTTTGCGTTATTACTCTTTAAGCAAATGTCAACAATTTCCTTTAGAGCACGTTTTCTCATCCAGCAAGTGATCAAATCTCTACATGTGGATAAGGAGTTGCAAAGCAGAGGTGCATGTGTATATTTTATTAGTGGAGTAACATGGATCATGATCCTGAACTTATCAGTGTGCATTAGATTTACCTGGACAGATTTCACAATGTATCTGAGTCTGCATCTTTCTCTAAGAAATTCTTATTTAATTAATCTAGATAAGGCCCAGGTATTGATATGTTTTTAAAGCTACTGAGATGATTCTGTATGTTGCTAGAGTTGAAAATTACTATTGTAGACTAAAGTTAGGGGTGGGGTGAGGAGAGGTAGAAGGGGAAGGAAGATAGAGCTTACAACTTTTTTCTATATAAATTCAGTAAGTATTTACTGAATATCTATTATGTGCCAGATACTGTTCAAGGCATTGGGCACATACTGATAACTAACATAGACAAAATCCTTACCTCCTCATGAGTTTACATTCTTATTGGGAAAGAAAGACAATAAATGAATACAAATTTCATTGATTTTAAAACACATACATTTTCCACAATTCAATACCTCTAAAATCATTAAGCAATTTACAGCAGATGTAATAAGAAAGTCTTGCAAATTAGACAATTTTTTATTAGTGGTAAATAGATAATGATACATCTTATAATCTTCGAGGTCTTAAATTCAATGAAATATAATATAATTTTAGGTAGAGTCAAATAAACAATTTCTCCATAATCAATAAAATGTCAAGTCACATAATTCAAAAGTTAAATATCTCAATTAACAAAAAGTTAAATATTTCATTAATAAATTGCTCACCTAGATCAACACCATGATTCCGTCATGAGGGTTTGCTTCCCTGGATTGACACTGTAACTTCTATATAATTTGCTGAACAAATATTATGAAATTTAAAAATGTATGGTGCCAGATTTGGGACACAATTTTCAATGAGTGTCTCATGTTTCTCCACATCTTGAAAAGAGTTCTAAATGTGCTTTGTTTCAACTATTTTTTTCAAGGTTATTTATCTAGTAAGTAGCCTTGTAAGACAGAGATAGTGTTCCCCTCCAGAGCAAAAGGCTGGCATGCTTCTGTCTGTATAATAAAAGGTAATGTCTCCCCCTGAAACAAAGGACATGCATCTTATTGGCCGTTATAAAAGTTTCAGATTCTCTAAGCTCAGAGTTCTCATACAGCACATCTTGCTGCATGTTCAATTATCATCTGACCTTTTGCAATGGCCTTTGGGAATTGGTGTTTAAGGAACCAACACAAAAGATGCAATACTCTGGCTACCACAGGCATACCTCAGAGTTATTGTGAATTTGGTTCCAGACCACCATATTGTGAATATAAATATTCATATTCATATATTAGGTCTAGTAATAATTAATGTCGTTTTCTAATACTTTTTTTAAAATCGAATTTATTTAAACAATACAACAAAATTTAATCAACAATATAGTTGCCGTTGTTTTCTACTACTTGTGCCCAACGCTCAGGAAGCATTTTAATCCCTCTGTTGTAAAATTCTTGTGATTTTGATGCAAAAAATTCGGTCAATGCATTTTTGAGGCATTCTTCATTATTAAATTTTTTTCCAAGAAGAAAGTTTTGCAAAGAACGAAACAAATGGTAATCAGAAGGGGCAATATCAGGAGAATATGCAGGTTGAGGGAGAACTTCCCATTCCAACTGGCACAGTTTTTCAGCAGTGATTCTTGCAGTATGCGGTCGTGCGTTATCCTGGTGAAGAATTACGCCCTTCCGATGAATCAGCGTGGGTTCTTTTTCTCTTAAAGCTTGGGCTAACCTTTCCAATTGTGCACTATACACTGCACTTGTAATGGTTTGGTTAGATGGTAAAAGTTCATAATGAAGAATTCCTTTAAAATTCCACCAAACACACAACATCACTTTTTTCGCATGCAAGTCAGGTTTTGGCGTGGGCTGCGGAGCCTCATTTTTGTCCAACCATTGAGGCCGCCTTTTCAAATTAACATACAGCACCCATTGTTCATCTCCGGTAACAATTTGCTCTAAAAACGGCAAACGGTTTTGACGAGAGAGGAGCGAACTGCAAATTGTGACTCTTTGATTACGGTTGTTGTCGGTCAACTCATGAGGAACCCATTTTCCAAACTTTTGGACTTTGCCAAGTGCACGCAATTGATTGGAAATTGTTTTTTGTGAACAATTTAAAGTTGTCGCAAGCTCTGGTTGGGTAATTTGAGGATTTTGCACCAAAAGAGCTTCAAGAGCTTCTTGATCAAAATTGGACACACGGCCTCGACCACTCTTGTCATCTCATGAAAAATTTCCTCAAACCAACGCTGGCATTTTCTGGCGCTAACTGCAACTTGACCAAGAGCACTACAGATGTTTTTTGCAGCCTCACTTGCTTTTCTTCCTAATTGGAACTCGTAAAGCATGCAGTGCCGAATATGCTCTTCATCCGCCATCTTCTTAGCCCTAGTTTTGCAACAAAAACCAAACCAAACACAAACTTTTTCAAGCAAAACTTGTTAATTGCACTTCACATGTTCTGTAGATACCACGTGTTTGAAGGTTATGTCAATACAAGTCAATGCCAAGCAAGATTTTAAACGAATGCTTAAAAACGACATTAATTATTACTAGACCGATATATATATATATATATATATATATATATATATATATATATATATATATATATAGTGAATACAGCAATAAAACAAGTCACACAATTTTTTTTCTCTGTTTTCCAGGGTATATAAAGGTCATGTTTATATTTTTCTGTCATTTATCAAGTGTTTAATAACATTATGTCTAAAACACAACAAATGTATTTAATTAGCAATCCTTTATTTAAAAAAAGTTTTTTTAAATATATTTTATTGATTTTTTACAGAGAGGAAGGGAGAGGGACAGAAAGCTAGAAACATCAATGAGAGAGAAACATCAATCAGCTGCCTCCTGCACACCCCCTATCGGGGATGTGCCCGCAACCAAGGTACATGCCCTTGACCGGAATCGAACCTGGGACCCTTCAGTCCGCAGGCCGACACTCTATCCACTGAGCCAAACCGGTTTCGGCAGCAATATTTTATTGCTAAAAATAAATAAATAAATAAATGCTAACCATCATCTGAGACTTCAGCAAATCATAATCATTATTCTGGTTGAGGGTCTTGGGTTGATATTGATGGATGATGGCTAATTAGAGTGACAATTGACTGTGACAATTTCTTAAAATAAAACAATGAGGTTTACCATGTCAGTTGACTCTTCTTTTCATGAACAATTTCTTATAGTATGTGATGCTGTTTAATAGCTTTTTACCCACAGTAGAACTTATTTCAAAATTGAAGTCAATCCCCTCAAACTCTGCTCCTGCTCCATCAACTAAGTTTATGTTAATGATCCAAATCCTTTGTTGTCATTTCAACAATCTTCACCAGGAGATTTCATCTCAAGAAACCAGTTTCTTTGCTCATCCAGGTAAAGCAATTCCTCATTTGTTAAGTCTCAGCATGAGATTGCAGTAATCAGTCACACCTTTAGGCTAATTCTCATTATCTGGCTATTTTCACCTTATCTGCAGTTACTTCATTCTCTGAGGTCTTGAACCTTTCAAAGTCATCCATGAAAGTTGGAATCAACTTCTTCCAAACTCACCCAAGAAGAGTCTAGCATCTTTGCCTGGGAGTGAAACTCCCAAGAAGGCTAGTGTGAGGTTACTTAAAGAGATAGCGAACTGGTATTCCTGACAACCACAGAATGTGTATGTTGACAGAAATCAGTTTGAGCCTTTCCCTCAGGGCTACAGATTCCCTGGCCTCGAGGTAGACGGAGGGGCATCTTGATTAATATAGATCACCATATTGGACAAATAGGACCGATGCATATTCGCTCAAGGTCAGCTCACAATAGACAAACATCACTATTATCCTCAATCATAAATGAGGAACCTAAGGCTGAAAGAAATAAGTGATTTCTCAAGGTGACAAAAACAAATCAGAGGCAGAGCTGGGGTAGAAATTTGAATACCTTTCTGACATTGTTTTCCTTGCACTTAAAGCTGGTGAAAAAAAAATATGCCAAATTGTATTATTCTAACTATGGAGAAAATAACACCAAACCAAAAATTATGCATTAAAACCCCCCAAAAGAAAATATACTAAAAATATTACTAATAATTGATGGGATCATGGGCAATTGTTTTATTTTCCACTTTTTTTGTGGTTATTATAATTCTTACAGCTAGTATTTTTACACACATAAAGATATTTTTTCAAAACTTTATTTGATTTTTTTAAAAAATATTTTTGGCTGAAGCAAACTATTTTATCAGTGTTCTTCAAAATAGCATATGTAGAGATAAAAATACACTCATAAGTAAAATAAAAATTCTGCTTGTGTCATAGTTCTGAAACTTATGTTGTTGTTGACAGAATTTTTGAAATACTCAAAATCTCAGCCAATGTATTATTTATTCTATTATTAGAGTATTTTAATTTTTTATACAGTAATTCATTTTTAAAGAACAGAATGTTGGTTTTATTGACTAAAATATAGCATTGCTTACTGTTTTAAAGCCTCATCAGAAGAAATGTTTAAAAGCAGTAGCAATAAATCTAACCTCTGTGTTCTACTTTAAATTTCCTTTTGCATAGTTTATGTGCATTGCAAATCTTGCTAAGGATACCTTGGATGAAAGAGGGGGTTATATTTATGTTTCCAGTTGTTGTTCATAATGGGAGAACTCTTCAGTTATATGCTCTCTGGGTTATTTTAAGCTGATGAAGTAGAACATTGTAAATATGTATATGACTGACACAATGGATGAATAATGCCAGTATAGTGACAATCATTATCCAAAATTGTTTTAACTAGAGTGGCTGCTTGCTGAGTTTTGTATTGTTAATTTACCATTTGCAAGATATTTTAAAATGTAGCTTTTATAGCGATGCTAAGAAAAAAAGGTTAGGCAATATAATGGTAGAATTTTGTTTGTGAAGGGGGGAGAGGATGAAATGATCACCTCTCTATTTCTCTGATTCTTCTCTTTCCACTTATACATGTGCATAATTATTTATGTTTATATATTTGTGTTCAAACTATGTTTTTATATATCACTAGAGGCCTGGTGAATGCAATTCATGCACGGGGGTGGGAAGATCCCTCAGCCTGGCCTGCACCCTCTCCAATCCAAAACTCCTCAAGGGGCAGTCAAACATCCCTCTCACAATCCGGGTCCACTGGCTCCTAACTGCTTGCCTGCCTGCTTGACAGCCCTTAACCACCTCTGCCTGTTGGCCTGACCGCCCTTTAACTGCTCTCCCCTGCTGGCCTGATCATCCCTAACCACCGCTGCGTTGGCCCCCACCACCGTGGCTTTGTCTGGAAGGACGTCTGAAAGATGTCCAGTTTAATTAGCATATTACCCTTTTATTAGTATAGATGATACATTTCAGTAAGTTTGAAGACATATTCTGATGTTAATAATAAAAAAAACAACAGTATTACAATACCAATTGCTAGAATTGTGTTCTGTTGCCTACATAGTGTCATGTGGACTATTTCTAGTTCTTCAATACAAAAGTCAATTAATACATCGATTATGTTTTTAACCTGTTACAGGTGTATGAAGATCTTTCTTTGGTGGTGACAGTTAGAAAATAAAACATGAGACAGCTCATTTGAGACTAACAGAGAAATGGATAAAGTTGCCTTTCAGGGAGAGAAATAGGAGCCTCAGTGGGGGCCAGCTGACTGATGAGGGGTGTAGCTCTAGCCAAGAGGGAGCACTGAGTCCCTGCCACAGCTCAGCCTGCAGGGGTTTTACTGCCACCTGTTATAGGCTGAGGGGTTCAAAGCCAGGGAAATATGCAAAAAAACATGACTGTGCAAGTAGTCTTTGGCTTGTTACAACCAAATATGTCCACTGGACTGCCAGGGATGCTAAATAATAGCTTCTCACTGTTTCACTATAGATGTCCTCATTTGAAGTTGGTCCATAGAAAGCTAATTTTATTGTATCAATATTATCATAGAGCACTCAGAGTCCGTTGAACTTCTGCTTAATACCTACCCAACCTAAAACTCAAGCCAAAAGTTAAATACATTTTACACCAAAATGAAAGTGAGGCTAATGTTTGCTTAAATAACTATATAAGGAAAAAAACAACAACACCCTAAGCTTTATTTGATTTAAAATATATATATATATATTGGCTGAAGAAAACTGTTTTATCAATATTCTTTTATTTTTTAGATTTACATTTATCTGATTAGTTTTTGAACTAACCATAGCCATGAACTTTGTTTTCAGTTTCACTGAAGTTTGAAGAACTTTCAAATTGTAACTAGTTTATATTTTGGGTTCTCTTTCTGAGTTATACGTCTCTTTAGTGTGCGCTTAAAATAGCTTTTGTGTGTGTGTGTGCTGCGTTGTTAGTGTTAAGTGAAGATTAATCTTCAGTTTCCCAAGCATTTTTGGAGTTGTACTGTGTCATAATTAGTTTTTGCTTATTTCATTGTGAGTACATTGAAAATTCATCCAGGGGATAGATTACTATGTCTGAATTTTTAAAATCTCAATGATGCCAATGCTGCAGTCTTGGACTTCAATAATACTCTCTACATTGAGTTAATTTAGCACATTTAAAAAAGAAAGAAAGGAAAGAGAGAGAAAGAAAGAAGAGGAAGGAGGAAAGAAGAAGAGAGAGAGGGATTGAGAGGGAGAGAGAAAAGTTGGAGGCAGAAAAAAAGCAACCAAGATATTAATAGGGGGACATTTTTCTTTTAGAAAAGGTCAAAGTTTCTTTTGCTTGTTAGAGAAAGAACCTCCTTGTAGGCTTCACATGTAAAAAATTAAGATGGGCTTCCTGTGCTGCAGGCAAAATTGACCTGAGATGATTAAAAATTTCTTGAGCAGAAAAATTGTTAGAATGATCGCACAAAGTAAATATAGCAAAAGGGCAGTGATCTCTGTGCTTTTGACAATCATTATCGATTAGGGAACAAGAGAGAAATTACGTTCCAATGTTAGTAAAAGAGGGAACAAGGGAGGGTTCTCAGAGGAGGAGGCTATTACAATGGGACTTGAAGATTATTATAGATCTGGGCCTCAAAGAAGAGCAGGCATGGAAGCAGAAGGTTCGGCATGAGTGAAGACCTGGGACTCTAGTAGTGATGGTGGTGGGTGGGGGTGAATAGGGAATAGCTGGTATGTAATACAAGACAGTCAGAATCTGAACGCAGGCCTGGATTTGAATTCAGGTCTGTTAGACCAATGTTAGTTCTCTTCCGGAGCTTCAAACCTGGCCCTTTAACGCTCAGAACTCCTTTTCAGCTGTGAAACCCCAGCCCCCAGTCTTTTCGCATCAGAATAGGTATGAAGGAAATAAAATGTCAACCACATTGTCTTTTTTAAAATTTTTATTTAAATTCTTCATTGTTTAGCCGAAACTGGTTTGGCTCAATGGATAGAGCGTCGGCTTGGGGACTGAAGGGCCCCGGGTTCGATTCGGTCAAGGGCATGTACCTTGGTTGAGGGCATATCCCCAGTAGGGGGTGTGCAAGAGGCAGCTGATCGATGACTCTCTCTCATCGATGTTTCTAACTCTCTATCTCTCTCCCTTCCTCTCTGTACAAAATCAATAAAATATATTTAAAAAAATAAAATAAATAAATTCTTCATTGTTTAAAGTATTACATGAGTCTCCTTTCCCCCCATTGACTTCTCCCTGGCCGCCCCCACCTTTCAGCACCTGCCATACTGTCTGTGTCTATTGGTTTTGCTCATAGGCATGCATACAAGTTCTTTGATTGATCTCTTACCTCCTCACCCCTGCCTTCCCTCATTGGTTGGACAGTCCGTTCAGTGCTTCAGTGTCTCTGATTCTATTTTTATTCATCAGTTTATGTGGTTCATTATAGTCCACAAATGAGTGAGAGCATATGATATTTATTTTTCTCTGACTGGCTTATTTTGATTAGCATGATGCTCTCCAGTTCCATCCATGCTGTTGCAAATGGTAAGAATTCCTTCTTTTTTACAGCAGCATAGTATTCCATTGTGTAGATGTACCACATTTTTTCTAATCCACACATCTTGTAATGGGCAGTTAGGCTGTTTCCAAATCAGAGCTATTGTAAGTTGTGCTGCTGTGAACATAGGGGTTCATATATCCTTTCTGATTTATGTTTTCTTGGGATATATTATTAGAAGTGGGATTACTGGGTCAAACAGAAACCACGTTGTCATTTTAATTAACAGAGATTTTCTTGTGTAAATTTTGAAACTGAGAGAAGGGACAGAGTGGGAATGTTGGGTGACAGAACCACTGCCGGGTTCTGGTTCTCCTCTCCCCTATAAAAGTGCTCCCACTGAAACTCAGAGGTTAGAGGATCAGACAAAACAAACAGCACATTAGCTCCAGACCCAGTGGTCTGCCATGTGCTCCAGGGATCGTTCTTTAGGGAGGGACACAGTGGTGCCACGGGAAGAGCCCAGACTGTGGGAGGCAGACAAAGCTAGATTAAAGCCCTGCCTCCATTCCCCATTACTCCGTGAACTAGGGCACTCACAGGCTGCTATCAGTTCTTTCACGTACACCTTGATCTTGAACTCAACAGCTTCTAGAGCTCTGAAAAATAAATGCAACCCAGTTCATGGTATTCTTTTATATAAGAACTGACTAGACAATATTCTCATATTTAATGCAAAAAGAAAAACAACAGTACATATCTATAGTTTATATTGGTTAAATCCTCAAAAAATTGTTAATTCATGGAAGAGTTTAGGACAGTGCCTGACTCATAATTACTGCCTATTAGATACTGGTTTTTATAGCCATCATTATTAGAGTAAGATCTAGGGTTTAATTCATGGTTTCCTCACTTCTTATCTATACAGCCTTGGTGAATTTTCCTGTGCCACAGTTTCCTCATATATAAAGTGATAATTAAAGTATCAGCTTAAAAGGATTACAGTTGAGATGAAAGAAAGAAAGAAAAAAGAGAAAGAAAGAAAGAAAGAAAGAAAGAAAGAGAAAGAAAGAAGAGAAAGAAGGAAAGAAAGAAAGAAAAGAAAAAAGAGAAACAAAGAAAGAAAGAAAGAAAGAAGGAAAGAAAGAAAGAAAGAAAAAGGAAAGAAAGAAAGAAAGAAAAAAGAAATAAATGAAAGAAAGAAAGAAAGAGAGAAAGAAAGAAGAAAGAAAGAGAGAAAGAAAGAGAGAAAGAAAGAAAGAAATGAAAGAAAGGAAGAAAGAAAGAGAGAAAGAGAGAAAGAAGAGAAAGAAAGAAAGAATGAAAGAAAGAAAGAAAGAAAAAAGAAATAAATGAAAGAAAGGAAGAAAGAAAAAAGAAATAAATGAAAGAAAGAAACAAAGAAAGAGAGAAAGAAAGAAAGAGAAAGAAAGAAAGAAAGAAAGAAAGAGAGAAAGAGAGAAAGAAAGAAAGAAAGAAAGAAAGAAAGAAAGAAAGAAAGAAAGAAAAAGTAAGAAAGAAAGAAAGAAAGAGAGAGAGAGAGAGAGAGAGAGAGAGAGAGAGAGAGAGAGAGAAAGAGAGAAAGAAGTAGTTCAGAGTGTGCCTGGTATAGACTGAGCACTCTAAAACTGCTAGCAGCTTTTGTTTGTGAACCACTGACAGAATATTTGGTGGCTGCCATTTTATATCCAAGTGATATAATTTTATGGAACCTACAAAACTATATAATGACAGTTTTGTAGATTCCATAAAAAATTGTTATTTCATGGAAGAGTTTAGGATGAGTTTTAATGCAAACATGGAACTAAGTTTTATGAACTAGTTTAATGAACTAAGGAGAAAAGCTTAACACACCAAGGTCTGAGTAAAGAATGATGCAAATCTCAACTATTGACAATATGCAGAGAGATGGCATTTTTGAAAACATTAAACTGATGTAGTTAAATTCCAGTTACCAGTAATTATTTATTCTGAGGAACTAATAATTGCTCCTCTTTACCCTGAGGCTCTTTTCTCATTAAGAGTGAAACAATCTTAGCTTCAGGGAAGGTAAATACTCCAAAAAACAAAGAAGTAATTGCTCAGCTTGAAGCAAGTTTTAAACTATAATTTAATATATATATATATATTTAGGAAAATATATCTTAACAAATTAAACAAATGTATTTTTAAGATAAAAATATATTTATTGGCATTTATATGCTTTATAGTCACATGGTTAAAAATTCAAGAAGTATAAATGTCTATATGGTGAATATTCTCCTCTCTTCTGCACCTTATTCTGCACAATCAATATTATTTGTTTCAGTGTAACCCTCCAGTTATATCTTGGAAATCTTACAAATCAGGACATAAAATCCACTTCCTAATTTTTCATGCCCTTATAATATCCCATTGTGTGAATATTCCCCATTTTATCTCTTCAGTCCCATATTGATGGGCATTTGATTATAGCTGTTGTATAAATTTCTAAAGGTAACATTGCTATTCAAGGCCATGTGTGTTTAACATTTGTTAAATACAGGGGATGGGCAAAAGCAGGCTTACAGTTGTTCACATGGAAAAAGATATGCAGGTTATGATTGTTACAATAGATTTATTAACTCTGTGCTTTGTGTTCTCACAACTATAAACCTACTTTTGCCCATCCCTTGTATTGCCAAATTATTCTTCTTAGAGGTGGGTGGTATCCATTTACATGCTGACTGGAAATGTATGAGAACTGTTCAAACTAGCCTTCTTAAAGTCTAATCAAAATCACTTTTTTTTTTTTTTTTTTTTTTTTTTTTGCTTCTCCAAGGTGAGTTAAAATTCTGGGAAAGGGAGGGATGAGGACAATGGAATCATCACTTGAACAGAAGATTCAGTCTGGTGCTCACTTGCCCCGGCCTTTTCCTTCAGATGCGATGAGGCTCTGAGTTTCCAGGATGACACGCTTTGCATTCCAGATTGCACGGTGGCAGTGGCTGAGGAGGGGCAGGGAGAGGATCCAGGGCGGTGGGTCTGAGAGAAGCTCTGAAGGGCCCCCTCACTCCAGTGAGGCATAGAAGAAGCTCCTGTGAGTTCCCTGGGCCCACAAAGGTTTGGAATTGCGGAGAGAAGTGTAGATTATCTCCTCCTGGGTCAAATGAGGGGGGCAGAAGACAAAGCAGAATGATACACTGGGTAGAGACCAAGTCAGATGGGCCACCTATTCTCTCCCTAATGAAAGGGATGTACATAAACTTGAATCCGACATCAGGATAGAGAAAAGATGCCCATACTATCCTACTTTATCTCCTCATAGATATCTCTTTCCTGATTTGCCCAATGCCTATGCCTTGGATCTCTGGTTTCACTGTTTCTTTAGGTCCGTGGTTGGCTAATCGTGGCTCATGAGCCACATGCGGCTCTTTGGCCCTTTGAGAGTGGCTCTTTCATAAAATACCATGGCCTGGGCGAGTCTATTTTGAAGAAGTGGCATTAGCAGAAGTTTAAGTTTAAAAATTTTGGCTCTCAAAAGAAATTTCAATTTGTTGTACTGTTGATATTTGGCTCGGTTCACTAATGAGTTTGCCAAGCACTGCCTTAGGTAATTTACAACTGTAGTTGCAGACCATAAAATCTATCCCAACTAAGTTAAGCATCAAGAGACTCAGAAAACATTTTTTGGAAACTCACAGGAACTCCAGAGTTCCTGGAAACTAGGCTGAGATATAAAACCAGCAGCCCTGCAAGCCTGCAGAGAAGCCCAGTACAGCCAGTCACCTCTGCTCATCACTCACACTGCAGGATGCTCGGGAGAAAATGCGAGAAACTCTGCCACCGTTATCCCACAGGACCCAGGCACCTGCGCCACTGTGCTGGTCTCACTGAAAATTACTTCTTCCTGTGACTGGCAGCTGTTCTCTGTCACATCAAAAATGCACACAGACTTGTAGGAACCAGGCCGCACGTGGAGCTCTAGCTGGAAGGATGCCCGGGAATGACTTTGTTAGGGTTCCTGGTGAAGAAGACAAGCAAGATATGTGTCAGAGCGGGTGTTGCAAAAAGCAAACCAGAGCATCTGCCTCTCTCCACATTTCAACTGTGACCTTTATGTTGAAGAGTTCCACATATATACGGATCTGAGCCTCAGATCTGCATTTTCAACTTCCTGCTAGACAGAAAAAAAAATGACTTGTTCACACTTCTTTTAAAACAACACCATTCATTCTTTTTTTCTTGGTGATTTTTTTTCTCCTAAAGTTAGTCTTATCCTCTTATATTTAGCATTTTTGGATGAGATTTCTGGAGACATGTTGTCATCATTGTTTCTGAGATTTTATTTGGAACAGGTTGCCCTGAGGTTCAACCTTTCTGCCTCATCCAATGACACGGTCACCATGGTTCAGCTGCAAATGAGTGGAAGAATGAACAATTGCTTTTCAAAGTCAAGATGTTTGGATTCTGAACCAACACACTAAATGTAAGACGATTAACTATTTAATGCTCCCCTTAGACAATAAACAGATGTATTTATTTCTGGTGGCTTTTCTGTGTGGGAGGATCTAGGGCAGTGGTTGGCAAACCACAGCTTGCAAGCCACATGTGGCTTTTTGGCCCCTTGAGTGTGGCTCTTCCACAAAATACCACGGCCTGGGTGAGTCTATTTTGAAGAAGTGACATTAGAAGTTTAAGTTTAAAAAATTTGGCTCTCAAAAGAAATTTTAATCGTTGTACTGTTGATATTTAGCTCTGTTGACTAACGAGTTTGCCGACTACTGATCTAGAGCATTGAGATCCCTTGATAATACACACAACAGCAGTTCCCACTAAGTCTGGAATATCCTGTTCACAATCCCTTTCTGCCAGTTATTTGCTGGTTTACCATGTAACTTTGCTTCTTTTCCTGTTTCCTTCTCAGTACTTTCTCTTTATTCACATGTGTGTCAACATAGCTTCTATCCATTTTTTACTGATCTGTTGTTTTATCAAGGGAGACAATATTTCTTTTTCTTTTAAAATCTTTATTGTTGAAAGTATTAAATATGTCCCTTTTTATTCCCCCATTGACCTCTTCTAGCCCCCACCCCCACCCCCAACCAGGCCTTCACCACTCTATTGTCTGTGTCCATGGGTTATTCATATATACATACAAGTTCATTGGTTGATCTCTTCCCACCCATCCACCCTCCCCCACCTTATTTCAATCAACAAAGGCTTATTTCTCGTTCATGATACATGTCCCATATGGGTTGGTGGAGTTCTCTGCTCCACTTAGTCACTGATGGACACATGTTTCAGAATTTGCTGTGGTAGGGAGACAACTGGAGGGTTTAGTCATGGGTTCTTCTGTGCTTCAGTCTAGAAATGACGCAGAGCTATCTTCATCCCATTGGCCAGATCTAGCCACATAGCTCCCACTTAGTGCAAAAATGTTGGGACATGTGGAAGAATACTGGGGAACAGCATTATTTATGTCTCAGGTCATATCAGAGAGAAGGAGGGAAATTAGCATTCCTTTTAATGCCTTTTAGCCTTATCATCCTTCCTTTCAGGATCTTGCACAGAATCAGAAACCCATAGGGTACCAGATCTAGAGAGCCCCTCAGTTTACAGGTGAGGAAGGTGAGGCTGAGAGAGAGTCTGTGATTGACTGAGATCACATAGCCTTCCTGCTGCTGCCCTGCCTCTGCCAGCTGCTTTCCAACTCAGCAGGGACTCTCAAGCTCTATTTTTCTTGGTCTCTTCTGATTTGCTCAGTTGTTCACTGGCTCCTTCTTCTTTGTGACTTTTGTTTCATCACTCTCCTCCCCTCCTTCTGCCTCACCACATATTTCAACTGTGACCTTTATGTTGAAGAGTTCCAAATATATACATGTATCTGAACCTCAGATCTGCATTTTCAACTCCTTGCGTCTGGTGGTTCAGTTACTCCAAATTAATTTTCATACATAAAAGGTAGGAAGTGATCATGTACCGCAGTTAAAGGAATCTTGTAAGATATGTGGGTGAGGGAAGCTTTGCTTTGACGGCTGGACCATGGATTTCCAGAGTCAAAGTCCAAATAGCATGGTTATGGGAACCCAGAAAGAAAGCTGGGATTTAATGTGGAATTTCCTTCAGATGCAAAAAATCCAGTAGCTTGTATTAGCTGATACAATGACTATCTTGCCTCCTTTTTCATTTTAATAGGTATTACAGACTTTCTAAGCACTGAATATGATTGAATTAGATAGAGGCTTAGGGGACACAAACTAAAGGCCACTGGTGGTTGTGGAATGTTGACTTTCCCCTCTTTGCATTTTACCTTATTCCATTGAAAGAAAATAGTGTGTATCTTTTATTTGGTTTCCTGCCTGTAGCTTTTGGAAAATGTATTCTAACAATTCCATTGGCATTTTGCCTACTTGAGGCCTTCAAGTTAAATAACACTTTATGGAATGCACACTTTCTTGTTTGATTTTCTTGGCTAACCATTTGCTGTATCTTCGCAATTTAGTAAACTTTGTAAAAAGTTACATAAGGCTTTTGGGCATTAGGAATAGTGCATTAATTATTTCATTTTAAACAAACAAGTCTTGTAAAAGAATGGAACATGAGTGATTTCCATTTCTCATTTTTTAAAGCTTCTCTAGAAAATGCCCTTTTCTCCTTAGGCATAGAAGCTCATTGTTTAAAGCTACAAGGGTGAGCGATTTTATTTTCACCCCAGGACTCCTCCTGCAAAAGACAGATATTGATTCTTTTGTTAGATGTACAGTAGTCATTAAAAAAAAAATGTTTCTTCTTTTTCTTTAAAGATGGGCATTTTAAATGCATGCTCCTGCTCTCTTTCTGATAAATCACGTCCCAACTTAAATTCTTTACATCATGTTATACTGTGTGTGTGTGTGTGTGTGTGTGTGTGTGTGTGTGTGTGAATAATGAGAAAGGAATTTGAGGAAGTGAATACAAAAAAGGTTTTTCTTGAGTCAAATCTCATGAATATTTTTCCTAAGGGTTTTGAGAGAAACCATTTTGCACAGAGCACTGCTAGAGAGATTAAAGAAGTTGCAGGAGAGATTTTTAGTCAAGGAAGGCTTTCACTTAATGAAACAATCTTGACTTTATTGAGGAGTAATAGAAAACAATGTTTCTCTCTCCCAGAGAACAATTTTATAATGGCTATAAAAATGAGATGCATTTAATTATAAATATTTTCTTCATACACAACTGATAGTGCAAACTGGAGCATTTGTGAATGACAATTTGGCATTTCTCCTTGAAAATTTAAAATAAGCATGCCTTTAGATGCAAAAATTCCACTTCTAGCAATTTACTCTGAAGACAGACTTACACTTGGTGTTAAATGACCAATGTACAGTTTGATCACTCGACACTGCCCTCTCCCAAGTTAAAACAACAAACAATTTACATGCTCATCAGCTGGGCACATCCCTAGAATGGATTTCCTTGCAAACATACAAAAATGAATGAGAAATCGTGGCATACATCACTACAAAATTATTTCCAAGATGTTTTAAGTAAAAAAATCAAGGGGCAGAACGTTATGGATGAAATGTTACTATTTTGTCACAAAGGAAGAACAGCGTGAGAGGGATGTTGGTGAGCACTTGGGCCACATGGTGCTTGTGGAGATTGGCATATCTAGGCAACCTGAGATGTGCAGCTGTGATGCGGAGGAGAGGATAAAGGGGAAGATGGACATTTGGGAGCCATCTACATAGATATTATCCAGTGGTAGTAATGAGATGGGAGGCATACTCCAATACAGAGAAATAAATATAGAGAAAAAAGAAAAAAAGGCTTTAAACATATTCTCAAGAATCTTGAAGTATAAATTGATGGTTCTATGCCTTATTTCTAATTTGAGTAACCGAGCAAGCCTGAATATTTATTTTACAACTTTCCAAGTTAAGCAGAAAGGAGAAATAATTATTTTGGGATGTTTGAAGCTTGCAAACATGATTAGAAATTAAATAGTATATTTATGAGATATGGATGTTTTGTTTTGAGAAATGCAGAAAGCAGGTCAGACAGAATAAATAACGCTATGAATAAACACATGCAATAGGCAACCCCAAAGCATCTTGATTTTAAAAATCAAGTCATTAACCATCTAAAATTTTGTCAAGAAGAGAAGACGCGAAGGCCAAATGAGATTTGCAAAGAACAGATGGATGTCCTCAGGTGACAAATTTTTAACATGAGCCATAGCAGGAATTTCTCAGTCTGTTGAAAAGATCTTAATGACCTAAAATTTATTTGAACTTTCTTTGCTTCAATGAAAGAACATCCACTACCTTCCCAACCCCCTCAGGCAATTTATTGTGATAAATAAACATTTAAAGATACAATATTAACCTAAACTATATTGATAAGGTGGAAGAGAGCATCCAAATTTTCTCTGTTCATGGGACTTCTTGGCGTCTCAGCATTTTTCCCTCCACACTATCTTTAGTCCAAAAGAAACACCAGTGTATTAGGTGGTTAGATTAAAACAATTTCATAAGTATTCATGTTCTAGTAGCTCTGTAGCCATTTGGAAAAAAAATAATATATGTAAATGGAAAGAAAAAATACTCATATTCTTGAATAACCACAATTACTTCCTAATGAGAAGTACAGCTGTTGAGCACTGCACAATTTCTCAAACCTTGGAATCAAAGTGGATGCCCCTACCTTCATTTCCTGCCCCACATAAATTTTTGTGAAGTATTTGCTTTTTATCATAACAACTGCAGAAAACTGAGCTTCTAAAAGACATTATGTCATCCAAAGAAATGTTATGCAGTCTGGAAATTACCTCAACCTTGTAATTTATGGGCCATCTGAGAGACACTAAGTATCTATGTGTTTCCCTTAAAAATAGAAAATATCCACAGCTTCTCTATGAATTTTATGCATTACTGTGTGATGACTTGGCATAAAGTTGGGAGATGCAGCTTCAGGGAACTTGGAGGTAATCAGAATCAAAATGGAATAGGGGCACTGAAAAGCATATAAGAGGTCAACTCCTTGGATGATCAAGTGGTTTCTTCATGGTGCGAAACTAAGATTCGTTAGTTTATAAGAGGACTCGTAATTTGGTACTTGTTATGGGTCAACATGAGTTTGCATAACTTTCTTTATAAAAATATAATTAGTTTTCAAAATAAAGCAATGACCTCTTATCTTCAGACATCAAAATTTTTTGAATCACCTAAGGTAGGACTATGTCACTACTTTGGTAGGCAGAATCCAGGAACCATGTAGATCTGGCAAGAAGTGACTTGTTCCTCTCTTGGAATATACTGAGCTGTTCCTCTGGCACTTTGATAAGGACATAGTGTCAGAACTATTATCTTTTAGAAGAGCCAGGAAATCACTGCATCTAATCACTACCAAGCCTGGAGCTACTTTATTATATGAATGAGATATTAGGCTCCTACATCACCTTAATTGTGTTCCAAATCCCAGCATTAAATCCTTGTGTCTTTTCTCTAACTGCCAAATTTTCTGTTCACCTGCTATGACAACATATTCATTATGAGTTATCATTTATCAGCTCTTAATGTATTCATTAGACAGGCCATTGAGATTACCTCTAGCTCCCGGGACAATTATGAAAAAAACTCATTTACCTTCCCTCATTTCCCCCAGAATAAACCTGATTCTAGAATGTGTCATCTGTAGAAGGAAGAAGAAAAGGAAACAATTACCTACTGTTTTCTAGTGATTCTTCTGTGCCATGCCCTTTAGCTAGCTACCTTAATGAATTTAGATCTCACAAAACCTCAGGTACATAGAACAGTATCCTTTTTACTGGTGAGGAAAACCCCCCTCAGAAGTAGTAAGTGCTAGACTGGGAATTCAAATATCAATATCCATGTTGTTTTTCTTTCTAGCACTCTTGGAAATGCAACCAGATAATATAAAGCCTGTGTTTCATTTGTGTTCTTCCATTCTTCCATTCTAATATTGCAAGTCCAGGATCAAAGGAAGTTAGGGGTAGGGTTAAGGCCAGGGTTGGGAGTGTCCCAATGGCCACTATAAAGAAATGAGCTCTCTGAAGCTCTGAAAATGGATTGGTATTTGATCATGCCTACATGAGGAAACCTCCATTACATCCCAATGGTATGGGGTTCAGGGAATATCATACCCCAACTCCATGGGGACAGAAGCTCCTGAACTCAGGACCCTCTCAGATCTTGCCCTATGTATTTTAAATCTGGCTGTTTATCTGAATCCTTTATAATATATATTTTTTTAAAATCCTAAACTGAGGATATTTTTCCCATTGATTTTTAGAGAGAGTAGAAGAGAGAGGTAAAGGCAGAGAGAAATATTGATGTAAAGAAACACATTGATTGGTTGCTCCCTTAACAAGCCCCAACTAGGGCCTGGGCCAAGGAGGAACCTGCAACCAAGGTATATGCCCTTGACCAGAATCAAATCCAGGACTGAGCCAACCAGCTAGGGCCTTTATAATATTCTTAAAGAAACTGGTAGACATAAATAAGTATTTTCCAAAGTTCTGTGAGCTGATGGAGCAAGTTATTCAGACCTGAGGAGGGGTCATTGTAACTTCAGATCTACAGCTGCATATGGGTCAGAAGCACATGTGACGACTTAAGTTTAGGATTGGTGTCTGAAGTGGGGATGGGGAGGGGCAAGCCTTATGAGCCAGTAGCCTATAAAATCTGATGCACTCTCCAAGTAAATAATGTCAGAATTGAGTTCAACTGAAGGACACTCAGTTGATGTTGGAACTTGCTTGTTGCTGTGTGTATGAGGGGAGAAACCCACATTTGTTGACTGGAAGTGTCAGAAGTAGTAATGTACCCTCACAGGAAAGAGACTCATTGTAGGGAAGAACTGGGTTTTCCTTTCCATGTCCCAAACTGTTAATCTAACAATTCCAGTGTGAGAGATGGGAGGAGAGAGTACACTGCAGCATGTATACACATATACACATTCTCATAGATTTACAGGTAATTTCTTTATCTTTTTCTGTTTTGTTTTTGTTTTTGTTTTTGTTTTTAGTATTTTTCAAATTAAGTAGAAATAATAAAATTACTCTTATCACTAACATAGAATCATGTTAGCCCTTTGATGGGCTTTTTTTCAATATCTATTCAAATCTCTAAAACAACAAAATAATCTCATGGCTCTTATAATCTTAGGAACTAATAACAATTGAGTATTAAAGTAAAGCTATGAACCCTCTTGCCAGAAGCCAACATTCACCAAGAGGGGTTTGCAGGGATTAATTACCTGAAGCATATCTGGTTTTAAATGCTGCTACAAAGTAAAGAAACTAATTTGCTTTTTTAAAGTGGATAAACAAACCCCCAAACATCCCCATTTATGCTATAGTAAAGCCATTTAAAATAATAATAGTTAATAATAAAAAATATGCAGGTTAAACTTATATTTATTTTTTCTATATTTGGAGATTATATTAGCAAACATCTATCCCTGCTTCATAAGTTCACTGAGCCTTGATTGAACATATTAAAGTAGTTTTTAATATCATTCTAATATTTTAAAGTGGAAAATCACCCCTTCCCTTCTTTATATTATAATTATTCAGATATCAGGATATGGCCTGGATTTGATTTATTGGCATGCCACTCTGTTCAGTTAGTAATGCATTTTGAACGTGACATGCATATAAAAATATTCAAGATGCAAATTATGTATATAAACAAAATAACCTTGTAAATCAGCATTCCTGTTGATAATAAGCTAAGATGGTTTGTAAAAATAATGAATAGACTTGCCTTCCAAAAATTAGCAGTGTCTAGAATGATTAAAGTAAGAATGCTATTAGGATTCAAAATACAGAAGACAATATGAAAAGACTCCAATTTGGCAGAATGAATTTATGTTTAAGGTGAGGGAAGTTGAATAAGACTTTAAATACATTTTAACATTCATTTTCTTGGAAATGTCAGTTATCAAAAGTCATTTATCATAGGAAGGTATTTAATGTCTCTTAATGATTTTCTCAAAATGATGTCTTAATCTCAAAAACAGTTCTATAGCTTATGACAGTTTCACTTTGCTGAGAAGGTGTGTTTCCATTTCATTTCTCTAGTGATTTTTTATGTAGTTTATTGCAGATTTATGGACCTACTTGTATGCTATGCCATTCTCTATTGCCCTGATCATTCGTTTCTGTTATTTCTTGAAATCTTAAAATACCGGAAGTTTTAAGTTTAATAGGAAATGAGGACTAAAGAGTGTATACAGCCCTTTCTCAGTAACAATGAGGATTAATCCATGGCAATCGCAATAATATCATGAAACATAAATGGAAATTATGGAGTGTTTGAGATAAAGCTAGCTATCCTAACATTACAGGTGTATGGGTTAGCTGTGGATCTGTTTCATTGCTAAAGATGAATACCACCTGGGAAGAAGCACTATTTCGCTTCCCATATGCCCAAGTGCACATTTGCCATCAATTTTAGAATATGGCTGTCAGCCATACTGAGCATTAGCTCACAGCTGGGATTAGGTGACCCATAACTATTCAGTTGATTTTACAAATGTGACTTTATTCAGGTGGCTTGGTTTGTTTGTTGCATGAATATAGCCTTCACTCTGTTCTTTGGTTTTTCAGTTAGCATATAAAATGTTAAATGCCATATTCAGGGGACATTTATAGGAATGTTTCCTGCTGTCACCATCATTTTCCACCCATCATCAAAACTTGACAGGTAGCCCTGTGATGACTGCTTTAAAGGACTGACAAAGTTCTCTTTCACTAAGAAATGCCACCACTAGGATAAACAAGATTTTTTGGGGAAAAAGTCAAAGCTTTAATTATGGATGAAATTAAGAATACTATTTATATCCAGGATATGCCAAAATATCTTGCTTGGCATATAAATGAATAAATTAAGTATATAATGGGTTTCATGGAGAAAATTCTTTTTGAACTATTGCTTTATGTGATATCAATAGCAGTAGAAATGATGAAGAGAGATAACCTAAGTTAAGCATGTATTATTTGAAAGCCTGCTAAACGCTTTATAGTATTGTTTTATTTGATAAGATGTATTTGATAAGGTGCATCTTATCAAATACATCTTAGAAGGTGGATAGTGTTATTACTCTTATTTCATGTTAAGTAAATAGAGTCTCTGAGTGTTAGTTTTCTATTGCTTCATACCATATCGCCACAAATGTAGTAGCTTAAACAACACCAGTTATTAATTCACTCACCATTCTGTGGGGCAGAGGTCCAAGCACGCAATGACTTGGTTCTTTGCTCAGTCTCACAATGCAAAGATCAGGGTGCCAGCTGGGCTGCTTTCTCATCCAGAGCCTCCAGGAAGATTTCACTGCCAAGTGCATTCAGATTTTTGGCAGAATCTAGTTTCTTAAGACCATGAACTGAAGTCCCAGTATCCCTGCAGGCTCAGTTGGGAGTCATTCCCAACAAGGAGAGACTGGCCACATTCATTGTCATGTAGAGCCTTTCCTTCGTTTTAAAAAAATATATTTTATTGATTTCAGAGAGAAAGGGAGAGGGGAGAGAGATAGAAACATCAATGATGAGAGAGAATCATTGATAGCTGCTTCCTGCATGCCCACAAAAGGGATTAAGCCTGCAACCTGGGCATGTGCCCTGCCCGGGAATCAAACCGTGACCTCCTGGTTCATAAGTCCATGTTAAGCACTGAGCCAGGCTGGCCAATCTCCCTTCCATCTTCAAAGCAGATAATGGGGGTGTCTTGTATTATATCTCTGACTCTGTCTCTGATTTAGAAGGCTTGTGTGATTAGGTCAGGTCCATTCTTTCTTAAAGTCAACTCTGCCATAAGATGTAATGTAATCATGAGAGTGACTATCCTGTCACATTCACAGTTCACATCCATAGTTAATGAGAAGGGCATTCTACAAGGGTTGAGTCACTGCAGGTGATCTCAGAATTCTGCCTACTACCCTGATTGCATAAGTAACTTTCCTAAGTAACATAGCTGGACACTGGTGTCACTAAGATTTGAACCATGGCTGTCTGACTCTAGAGCTTTGCCCATTTTGCCATATAGGCCTTGTATATTGAAATTAAAGCTAAATATAAGTGAGGAATGTCTGACCATTATTATTATTATTATTATTGTTATTATTATTTTAGAGTGATCTTGACTAGACCGTGTTCTCTCTTGCCCCATTCTAAATCTATACTTGTTTTAAAATCTTAAAATTTTATCACCATGATACATACATTCATTTTTAAATGTCAGAGGGTACCATAAAGCTTATTTTTGCTTTTTATTTTAAAATAAATTTAACTTGCTAAACGGCTGCAAAATTTAGAAATCCCTATTACCTAAGTTTGTTAATTGTTAATATTTTATCATATTTATCTAATTGTTTAGCTTGGCATAGACTTTTAAGTTGAATATATGTTTCCTCTTGAAAGTTTGAAGAGATATTAGCAATGTTGGGTTGATTTCTGTTTGTTTGTTTTTTATTTTTTAATGAAATAATTTAGTAATTTTTTTCTAGGGACTTTTATGCTTACCCCTTTACTCCTAGTGCTCTGGAATTTCATGAGTCTGCACTTTGTGGGGATCATTTTTCCTTCACTATTTTGGGTACTCAGGGGACTCATTCCATCTGGAAATGTTGTATTAAGCTTTCTATTTCTGAATATTGTTATTTTGGAAGTTACATCTCTTATGTCATTATTCTATTTTCATTTTTCTTTATAATTTCATTCTTTTTTTAAAGCTTTCGTATGTATCCTGTGACATTTCCTCAACTTTATCTTCTAGAACTTGCATTAAAATTTTCACTTCATATATATTTGATTAATTTTATGTGTTAACTTAACTGGACCACAGGGGTCCACATATATTTGATTATACCTTATTTCTGGGTGTGTCTATGAGGGTTTTTTTTGGTGTTTTTTTTTTAATGAGATTAACATGTGTATCCATAGCTTGCGTAGAGCAGATTGCCTTCCCCAATGTTGGTGGGTCTCATTTAATCCATTGAAGGTCTGAGTGGAATTAATGGCTAAGTAAGAAAGAATTCTCCTTTGCCTGATTGTCTTTGAGCTGGGACATTGATCTCCTGACTTTGGCTTTGGACTAGAACTTACACCACCAGTTCTCCTGATTCTTAGGCCTTTAGAATCAGACCAAAACTACACTGTCAGCAATCCTGGGTCTCCAGTTTGTGCATCCCAGATCTTGGGATGTTTCACCTATCTTAATCATATTGGTCTCTCCTAGAGTTTGATTATTTTAGCCTCTTTATATTCATCAGAGGCTCAAGTGCCTGATAATGTTTCACTATCTGTTCATATAGAAGGACAAGTCAGTAGAACACTGTAGAATACTGATTAGAAGTTTTCATTAAACAACGGGTAAGTTTAATATAAAGTAATGTGAGTACCCCTCGGTGTTTTTTTCTCGGACTTCTCAGTTTTCCCAGAAAGAAACACACCTTGCATTCCTCCGGAGATGAGGCCTCCTGCGAGTCTTTTGGGAGCAAAGCTATGAACGAGGTTAGAAGGAATTGTGGCCTAAATTTGTGTCCCTCCTGAATTCATACGCTGAAGTACCAATCTCTAATGTGACTTTATTTGGAAATAAGGCCTTTATGAATATAATCAAAGTTAAATGAAGTCCTAAATATGGGGCTCTGGTACAATAGGCTTAGTGTCTTTCTAAGAAGGGACAATAGAGAATTCTATCTCTCTCTGCCATGTGAGGATGTAGAAAGGTGGCTATCTGCAAGCTAGGAAGAGAGCTCCCACCAGAAACCAGCCCTGAGAGACTTTGCTCTTGGACTTCTGGTTTCCAGGACTGTGAGAAACTAAATTTCTGTTGTTTAAGCTGCCTCATCTATAGAAATTTGTTATGACAGACAAAGCAGACTAATACCGAGTCTCTCTTTCTCTTCATAGCTGTGTTCAATATGATACTTTCATGTCTCACATGCTACCTTCGTTATATCTGATGTCTTTGAACTTACTGTCTTGTTTCTGAAAGATTAAATCTCTAGTTTTCAGCTGAGTAAAGGAAGGGATATGTGCCTGTTTGTGCAGAATGTGGGGATGGACATGGAGAATTAAGTGCTGTATCTAAATACTTTTGACAAATCCTTCTGTTTTCAGCCCACTCTGTGCCTTCCCATCAGAGTGGCAACACCAGTTTGTGCTTGTCTTGTTTTTTTTTCCCCCCCCAGCTTGAATTATCTTATTTCTAGAAATTTTGTTGCAGTCTTTCTCTACCGTTGTTTCTTGTCCAGCTTCTTTTTTAGTGTTGGGGGATATATGACATTTTAAATGTTCTGATTGTTTCTTAACTGTTGTTTTTCTAACAGTAATTTTAATGGGGTCTGTTGTAGGGACTGAACCCACACCTTTATGGACTTGGTCAATACTATCAGTTTAACACCCTAAAGAGTCATTTATGAGACCCCAGCAGCAAGAGGTTATAGGATAGACAGATTGCAAGGACCAACAAAGAGGTCAAACTCTGATCAGAATTCCTATGCCAAGGGAAGTTAAGAGGAAACCTGCACCACATGTAAAGCCAATATTTAGACATGGGCCTCTTATGAGAAGCAGTTGACCAGACAATGTTAAGAAATAGTGATTAAAAAAAAAGTTATCTACCATCTGAATCTGAGCCATCATAGATGTCCTTGCCTAGCTCTCCTCCTCCGCAACACCAGAGAAAACCCTTAGAGAAGGTAGAGGTAGAAATGTGAGAAGAGCAGATTATACCTATTTTCTAAGCCACAGGAGAAACAGATAGCAATGGGGAAGAGGAAAAGAGTGTTAAATTAGATAATGAGGCAGAACTTTAAGAATAATTAATACTCTTTAAATGACAAAACAAGACTATTTAAATAATGAAAAGGAACCAAAGGATTATAGACTCTGGACAAGAAAGTCACTATTTACCCAAAGGGAATGAATGTGCCATGTAACACCATTGGAGGCAATTTGTTTATACACAAATCAGTAAAGACTAAAAAACAGGTGGCATGATGAAATATAGCTCCTCTGAAGTTTAGATGCACTCAGATCAAGAGAATAGACTTAAATATATATATATATATATATATATATATATATATATATATAATTTTTTTTTTTACTTTATTGATTAAGGTATTACATAAGTGTCCTTACTGCCACCCCCACCCATTACCCATTGCCTTACCCCCTCACTTATGCCTTCACACCCCTGGTGTCTGTGTCCATTTGTCAGGCTTATATGCATACAAGTCCTTTGGTTGATCTTCCCCCCTTCCCACACCCTCCCTACCTTCCCTCTGAGGTTTGATGTTCTAATCAATGCTCCTTTGTCTTTGTTTCTGGATCTGTTTTTGTTCATTAGTTTATGTTGTTCATTATATTCCACAAATGAATGAGATTATGTGATACTTATCTTTCTCCAACTGGCTTATTTAGCTTAGCATAATATCTCCAGTCCCATCCATGTTGTTGCAAATGGTAAGAATTTCTTCTTTTTTACAATAGCATAGTATTCCATTGTGTATATGTACCACAATTTTTAATCCACTCATCTGCTGATGGGCACTTAGGCTGTTTCCAAATCTTAGCTATGGTAAATTGTGTTGCTATAAAAATAGGGATACATATTAGATTTTTTTTAGGCACTCTAAATTCCAGCCTCAAGAACTTGGGGCAAAATAATTGGACCAGGAGAAGGCTGGCTGAATCCAGGTACCTACCCATAATCCAATTAGATGGATTGGGAGGATGAGGTGGGAGAGCATGGGGAAAGAGACAGTATAAATATTATTCTGGGACCATTCTTATAGTTGGTTCTCAGAATAGGTGGAACATAGGCTGAAAAAGTATTCTTCAAAGTAGTGATACAACTAAAGGACCATTAGCTTGCTGACAATGATGGCATCATAGCAAAAGGATCAAGTCCACTAGAATCCAATATGCTTTTTCCTCCTGTGCAAAGTATTTGTATGATCAAGCAAAAATAAGTTATCCAGTTGCTCTAGGAAAAACTGCTACTTCCAACTAAGATGGTGAACCAGCTAAAATAACTTATTTAGCAAGACTAATAGTTTATTCATCAATACTTTAAGTCCTCACCTCTCCCTGCCCTCTAAACCAAAGTTACCATGTTATAAACTTTGTCCAATAGCAATCAGTTATCCTCCTTGCAGGATTTACCTAAAAATCTCTCAACTTAAGTCATAAAACCCTTCAAATACTCCCCACTGACTTTCTTCCTCTCCAATCACTACTATGTTTCTGTCAAGGTGGTATTCAGTCTCCTTGCAATAAATCTAATAATCTAAGCTTTGCTCAAGCAATAGCTTCATTTGGGGTTCTTCTTGCATGTCGACAGCTGACATGGAGAGTTATGATTTCTGCTATATCTCCTGTTTCAAATTAATTTCCACATTTTATTATCATGTGCTTCCCAGAAGAGCTATATGTAGTCAACATTTGCAAAGCAAACAATATACTTTTTGCAGAAAAACTTATTGAAAAAATTCAATGGTGACAAATTGTATCCAGAAGATGGTTATGACACTCTCAAATAAGTTTGAAACTAAACATTAGACAATAATCAAAATAACTCAAAATGTTAGTCATTCTTTTAGTTCAAATGTAAGTTGAATATTCAGAGAAATAATAATCAGACAGAAGTGGTGATTAAAGAACAACCTGACCCATAAGAAATTCTATAGCATTAATACCAATAAAGAATTGTAGTAATCAAAAGCATTGCATTTTAAAGTCTAATTTCTCATTTAAAGAACTATTTGAGTACATTTCCCCTGGTGTATTTTTTTTTTAATTTCCCCTAATCATGGACTCACCATCTGGTAAACAGCAATAAAGGGTAGACTGCAATGTAAAACTTTGGAATATAGCACTTTTTATTATTATTTTCAATACTCCTATGGCAATATTATATACAAAGTTAGGTATTGTGACTCTGCCTTCATTGCAATATCATCTTTATTTTTACTAAAATGTAGTTCATGATCATATTTAAAATCTGATGCCATATGTAAGAACACATAAGGTTGGCTTCAATTAGAATAAGTATGAGGCAAAATTCCATATGAAAGTTGTCCTATGCATATCCAAGGACAAAAGCTAATAGTACTGCTTCCTGTTCAGATAGGTCATTATCAGCAAGAAGAACCTAGGAAACTGTAGAGGTCTATTCTCATGTCTGTCCAAAGCATTCACTAAACCACAGCATTTCACTCTTTCTAACTATAGCTGTGATGTAACCATATCATACTCATTATTACATTAAGTATTACTGACACACAGGGTTCATAAAAAATTGAGCAAAAAATTCTTTTTTAAAACCCAATTTACATTATCTGGTTGGGTGACCTTGAACAAGTGATTAAAGTTATTTTGTAGCCACAGTTACCTCAGCTGCTGTATCTAAAGAATAATATCTGCCTTTCAGGTTATCATGAAGACTAGATGCCCCTTGAAGGAAGATTCCTGCAATAGGGTTTCCTGCTGTAGTCACTGCCTTGCCTGCTTCCCTTCCTTCTCCCCTGCCCTGCTTGCTTGCTTCTCTGTGTCTTCAGTCTTGGCTCTGGCCTGGATATGCAAATTAATTGCCATCTTGGTTGGGTTAATTTGCATACTTGCCCTGATTGGCTGGTGGGCAAGGTTTGTGGCCGTAGGGAAGGTGTGGTCAATTTGCATGTTTCTCTTTTATTAGGTAGGATTAGAGAAAATGTCTTATAACTATGATCTCCTCTCAATAAATGTTAGTTTTTGATAATCTATGCAATGAAAAAATGAAGTAAAAAAAGAATTCATTATACAGGCACTCAAAAACTAGTAGCGGTAAATTCATTTGCCAGTGAAAACTTTGAGAAATGCACCGTAAGCCTGGAAGAAGTGAGTTAATTTACCACAAAGGAAGCACCAATAGCAGAAAGGCAAAGGTGAGGATTCCAGCAGCTTTCTCAAACCAGAGAGGAGGCTGGCGTGTCACACCTCATTCAAAGCCATTATTCATCAGGATATTCTGTGCTGGATACGTGGCAAGTCAGATTTTGTATTGTGGGCAGAAAAGGGGATATCGAGTTTGAAACTTTCCTTTTTGTTTTTGACAAGTATTATCAGAAACCATTAGTATTACCATACAAATATTTAGACGGCTGGTTGGAAGAAGAAAAAGTAAGCCCTGACTGGTTTGGCTCCGTGAATAGAGCATAGGCCTGTGGACTTACTGGTCCCAGGTTCGATTCCAGTCAAGGGCATGTCCCTTGGTTGTGGGCACATCCCCAATAGCGGGTGTGCAGTAGGCAGCTGATAGATGTTTCTCTCTCATTGATGTTTCTAACTTTCTATCCCTCTCTCTTCCTTTCTGTAAAAAACCAATAAAATATATATTTTTTTAAAAAGAAAAGAAAAGAAAAGAAGAAGCAAATTCTAGACATCTAATCCTTAAATTTAAGTCACATAGGACAGATAGGAGAAACTTTTTGCAGATAAACTTTTCAAATCAAGAATTCTGGGAATTAAATGCCTCTATGGAACCAACTTGTCAGATCTTTCATGACTCACAAGACTAAATTTTCTACTGAGATGCAACCCATGGACCACACTTGACCAAAACAAGCAGGGAGGACAAACAAGTCTGTTATTGATTTGTTCAAGGACGAGGTAGTTCAGATTCAAACTGATTATGTGTGTAGTTGGGGTGTCAGACTGATCTGCAGCTGTGTGCCCTGCTGGAGCCCAAACATGACTGGGCATGTCTGGAGGACATGCGCTGCTTCCCCAGAAATCCATTTATATTAGGAATGAAGCGCATCTTTGGAGATAAATCATCCAAAGGTGAAGAGCAGTCAGATGCATGGAGTTGGTCCAACAGCAAAGACCAGGGCACCCGACAGGCATCTTTGAGAACAGAGTGGTTTATGTTACTATTTAGACTCTCAGCTTTCCTCTCACACTTGCCCCCATTTCCCAGAATTCATATAGGTTCATAGGAGTTTATCACAGCAAACTGTTAGTAGGTATGACTTGGGGGAGTCAAAAGTTATCCATGGATTTTTGACTGCATGGGATATCAGTACTCCTAACCCCAGCATTGTTCAAGGGTCAGCTATTGAATTCTGTGGAATGGGATAACTTTGCAAGAGCCTGGAGATCCTTCAATAGAGAGTGGGAAGCCAATGCCTGTGAAATATGGAATATACTTTATAATGTCAATTTCATAAGGGTGTGAGTTTTGTCCTTTTTAATCACTATTGTTTCCTCAGATCCTACATTGAAAACAGATACATAATAGAAGCTAATAGCTATTTGTTGAACTGTTGAATGACCATGATCTCATTTACTATCCTGGGCAGGCTGTCTGATAAGACATGGTTAGTTTTATGTATCAATTTGACTGAACCACAGGGTGCTCAGCAATTTGATCAAACATTTTTTTTTTTCTGGGAGTGTTTATGCTTCTGAGTTTTGACACTTGATTCAGTAGACAGAGTAAAGTAGATCGCCCTCCTGGGTGTGGGTGGGCCTCATCCAATCGGCTGGGGGACTGAAGAGAACAGCAGCAACAAAAAACAGAGCAGATGCGAATTTACTCTCTTTGCCTCCTGGTCTTCAGGCTGTGACACTGGTTTTCTTTTGCCTTTGGACCCAGGCTGGAACTGGAACTATCCCATTAGCTCTGCTGGGACTCCAGCTTGACAATTGCAGATCATGGGATTCTCAGCTTCCATAATCACATGAGCCAATTGCTTATAACAAATCTCTTTATATATAAAGAGATTGGTTTTGTTTCTCTGGAGAAACCAGACAAATACACATGGATTATATGTACATTATGCAAATGGGTATTGTAGAGGAACCTCATTTCCTATTGCAGAATTTCTAAAGTCACAGGAAACAGAATCTGAAAATTAGAGAGCAATTTTATGGAAAGAAACGATTTCAGGAAGATTCACAGATTTTGATGACTCGGAGCTATGCTTTGACATATGGTGGTTGCATTAGTCAAGTACAAGCTTCAAACTATATTAATGCCACCCAAGTGATACATTAGTATCTCTGAAACTTGGGAGCCATTTTTCTATGGGAACCTGCATTTTCTTTCATGACACTGGTGAGATAAAAAGAAAGAGGCATTTATGTCTTAAATAGTGATATAGTCCCTAGGTCAAAATTGAGATGCATCCTGACTGGCTCCTCCTCTATTTTCAGAAAAAGTTTTAGCGATTGGCATTATTTCTTCTCTAAATACATGATAAAAATCACTGGTAAAGCCACCTGGGGCTGATATTTTTTTTTTTTTTTTTGTGAGAAAAATTTTAAAGTATTACTTCAATTTCTTACTTGTTAAAGAGTAATCCCGATTTCTTCTTGCATATGTTTTGTGTGTGTTTTTTTAAACGAATTTACTCATTTCATTTAATTGTCTATTTTAGTGTATAAAGTAGTTTATAATCTATCTATATAAAAGCTCAAGTGATCAAGCTCAAGTGATCATAGATCAAGTGATCATAGCTCAAGCTCAAGTACAGACGACTGAACAGGCTGCGTGGGGCGATCAGGCTGGCAGGGGTGTTAGTGAGGGATGACCAAATGACTGAGCAGCAGGCTGTGGGGGCAACCAGCCCGGCAGGAGTGGCATTTGGGGGCAACCAGGCTGGCAGAGGGGAGGGGGGGAAGTTGGAGGTGATCAGGCCAGCAGGGGGGCAGTTAGCGGTGGCCAGGCTGGCAGGTGGGGCAATGAGGTGTGATCAGGCAGGCAGGCAGGCAGGTAGGTGAGCGGTTAGGAGCCAGTGGACCAGGATTGTGAAAGAGATGTCCAATTGCTGGTATAGGCCTGATTAGGGGTCCCAGATTGGAGAAGGTGCAGACTGGGTTGAGGGAACCCTCCCCCCTTCCCTTTCCTCCCCTCCCCCCCTCCCCCGCACCCTGTGCACAAATTTCATGCAGCAGGCCTCTAATATTTCTTTAAAAATGTTTATTTTTTATTTTTTATAGATTGGCAGTGTTTTTTTTCTTTTTTGTCTTTTTTCATTTCTTTCATTCCTGATTTGATCATTTATGTTTTTCTCTGTTTTATTCTTGTTAAATTTAACAAAAGATTTATTAATTTTATTGACCATTTCAAATAACCAAGTTTTTAATTCCTGTGACTTTCTTTGTTATTTTTCTGGTTTCTCTTTTATAGATTTTTGCTGTGATCTTTATTATTTCTTTGTTATATCTTCCTTATTAAGTTTTTTCTAGCTTCTGGAGAAAATTAGATTATTGATTTTAGATCTTTCTTCCTTTTTAATATAAACATTAGAGCAACAAATTTCCCTCTAGTATTGCTTTAGCTGCCTCCCACATACGATTGAGAAATAACATTAATTAAATTAAATGGCTGCATTTGTAACTCTAGTTATAAAAAGAGAGCAAAGATGGGAAGAAAAATACCATAATTATTTGAATAATTTTGGGTTAATAACATATGTTTAAGTAAAGGAAAGAAATACGCAAGCAGTATTCTCATACAGCATTTGGTACTAATATCCTGTTTCCCTGAAAATAAGACAATGTCCTATATTAATTTTTTCTCCCAAAGTTGCGCTAGGTTTTATTTTCGGAGGATGTCTTATTTTCGGGGAAACACGGTAGCACTGCAGCCTAGAGCATATATATTCTTCCAGGGCATTGCTGGAATTATCATTATCCCACACAGCAGTTCCATCAGAGCCAAGTTCCTAACACAAACAAACAAAAACAAAAACAAACAAACCAACAATTAAAGGTTGTAGATATAGTTGCCTTTGAGGAAGCCTTCCATTGTTCACTCCTGACAATGATTCAGATTATAGCATTTGTATCTGGTAATAATAGCAGTATTGGTGGAACAGATAGGAAGAAGAATTTAATACGTGCAATACAAAGAATAAATAAGAGTTACACAGTGAAACTTCTTCTTATCTTGTGACTTCCTCACCTTATATACTAATCTATGCAGCTGGACCTTGCTGGATAAGAATGCTTTTTTAAAAATATATTTTTATTGATTTCAGAGAGGAAGGTAGAGGGAGAGAAAGAAACATCAATGATGAGAGAGAATCATAGATCAGCTGTCTCCTGTATGTCCCTACTGGGGATTGAGCCTGCAACCTGAGCATGTGTCTTGATTGGCCTGGAAGGGAATCCAACTATGACCTTCTGATTCATAGGTTGATGTTCAACCACTGAGCCACGCCAGCAGCGCAAAAAAAAAAGTTGGTTTTTTTTTCAGTCACCAGAATGACCTTCAAAAACAGGTCAAATCACGTGACTTCGTCACACAAATCCCTTTCACCACTACCACCTCACTCAGAGTGAGAGCCAGAACACGCTGGCTTCCCGGGCCCTGCATAACCTGGCCTTCCACTACTTCTTGGGTTTCCTCTTTGGTTCCTCTTGCCTTACTCACTCTGCTCTGGTCACAGTGGTGCCTTTGCATTTCCTGCAACATGGTGGGCATCCCCCACCATGTTCCTTGTGCCTGAATGACATTTCCTCTGCAGATCCATTCTGTTTGCCTTCTTACTCCCTTTGGGGCTTTGTTCCAAGTTCTGCTTCTAAGATATTTTCTCCCTGATTACCCCATTTCAAACTGAGACTAGATTCCATCATCCAGGTTTCCCTTTAGCCCTTCATTTTTCTTCTTAAGAGTTACCACTCTCCAGCATACTATAGGTTATGCTTCCTTAGTTTATTGTGCAAATGGGTTAAACAGAAGTTTCATGAGGTGCAGCAGCTGTTGTCTCTTTTGCTTCCATGCTTCCATGCTCCCTTGGAAGGAATCTGCTTTATTGCATCTCCACTAAGGTTTTGCAGCAGAGACTTGCCTTGGTTTAAAGTTTTTGCTTCGGATTTAGACTCCTTGGGTTCACCACGGCATCATGATTCTGTGGTTTTGCCACCTTTCATGGTTGCTGCAAGGGAGTGAGGCTTCTAATTTTCATGAAATTAAATACCTTCCCCTTCAAAATACAGGGGACTCATTGCTCTCAAGGGCTCCTACTACCTGTTCCTCTTCCCTCTGGAAGAGTTTGATTAAAAACCTTAGAAAGATAATGTTAGTCTCTCTCATTCCTGGTGGAAAAAGAGCTGCTGAAACAACAGATTTTCCATCAAAAGAAAACTTTTAGTAATAAATAACTTTCTTATTTTTACTAAAGGGAATTTCTGAGATGAGGTGAGGGGCTTTGCTAAGGAATAACTGAAAATATAACAGGACACAATTTTGGAAAAAGAAGAGAATAGTAGGGTTTAAATAATGACAATAGCTAAGTAAATCAGATTCATGCAAAGTTTCTTGAGAAAACATAATAAGGGAATAATACAGATTATACACTGAGTGGCCAGATTATTATGATCTTTGACAGCATAATAATCTGGCCACACAGTATAAAGATTTGAAGCCCTGTGCATGAATTCATGCATGGGTGAGGTCTGGTCAGCCTGGCCAGGGGGAGGGAACATGGGCTGTTGGCCCACCTGCCAAACTCCTGGTAGAGGGAAAATTGTCTTATTAGCCTTTTATTATATAGGATATACACTGAGTGGTCAAGTTATTATGCGTTCAGAGATCATAATAATCTGGCCACTCAGTGTATATTTAAAATCAAGATTCTTCTGTATTATTAATGATATATAGATAATGTTAAGTGTCAAAATGTGTTCCATACTTGGTGCAAACTGTTGGTTACTGGTTTGTAACAATATAATACAAAGAAAGTATATAAAATGAGAGTTTTTAGAAACCATTAAAGCAATTGATGTACCATGGTACCCAAGTTTATGATTAGATTACTCAATTTGTTTAATAGTTTATAGATAGGTACACATACTGTTGAACTTGGTGATGATTTGCTTGTGGTTCAGCTGCATATTAGTCATGTGTGATATTTTAAAGTTAGTTATCTATAATCTGAAAGTGTATAAAAATCTGAGAACACATAAGCACTAAATTATAATTTAGTATATTAGGTATTTTACTTACTAAGTCAGAATTTTAAATTTACAATGTAGCATTCTTTGGTATGTTTCATAAGTAAAATTTATATTTAATCCTAATTTACAGATGGTCTTTTTTCTAAGCCTAGTTTCCTAGAGTCTTTTGGTCATGAGAGAAAAAACTTATTTTTCCCCTAAATGTGAATACAGAACACAAGTGATTACAAGAAGGGAAGAGCAAAATAATCAGTACAAGTTTCAATGAGAAAAAAATGGCACCTCATGCATGAAGTTGAGTTTTGTGGCTACTGTTGATGGAGAAGTGCTAAAACCTCACTGTGTTACTTGTGGAAAAAGTAAAGGCAAAAAGAGTAATAGAAATAATAACAATTTAAGCAGGTTTTGCATTCACATCCTAAATATATATGTTTAAATCTAAAAGAATTCTTCAAAGAAAAATGATTTCGATAAAGAGCTGATAGAAGTACATGTGGACTAGTTCAAACATAAACAATACCTTTCACACAAACATGAGTGCTTTATGGGTTACCTAAAATGTAGCAATACACACAATTCCTGAGCTGTGTGCAAAATATGATATGGAAGGTTTCTGCTTGAAAGTCTTCTACCATAAAGAAGGTCAGTGAAGTAATTCCCAGTGACACCCTTATCGCTTGACATATCAAGGAAATGGGTGAGTGCTATGGAAAACCAAGTTAAAGCAAACAAAGCTAACAAAATATTTTTTCACTCCACTTTAACAATTCACAGCAATTCTTTTATGTACATGTGATTTGAACATGATGGTAATTCTTCTGTCAGCAAATGTGGTTCAGATTTTTAGTTTAATTTGGGAATAAATTCTGATGACAGTGGTAATGGCAGGAAACTAATCTGGAGTAGTTGCCCAGATTAAAGAGTTTGTGCCAGAGTGTAAATCAACTCACTGCTTCCAACATTAATAAAGTCTTGCCTCAGGAGAAAAAACACACATAACAAAAGTCAGCTGAACTATACAGCAAGCTAAGTAGTAAAAATTGTGAATTACATAAAAGAAAATATGTTAAATTCAGAATTATTCCCTTTACTACATCATAATAAGGAAGCTGGTCATAAACAACAACTATAGATGCTGACATAAATGCTTATCTAAGGGGACTTGCCAAGGATGCTTGAGCTATGGAACAAGCTCTTAATGTTTCTGCAGGGTAAGAAACCAGTTTGGTCTCAACTTTTTAAAGAACTTTAACAAGATCCAAGCCTTGTTTTTCTTGTCTGACATCTGATATGTTTTTAATGAGATTTAATTTTTCCATGCAGGGAAGGAATGTGACTATTTTTTCCCAAAGGAAGATGAGATCAAAGGCCAAAATGGATATTAGAAGCCTGGAAGAATGGAGTTTTTATAGATTGTTTTGATATATCTCTTAGTTGAACAATGTTCTGTGAGGTAGGTGATGATCTTGATGTGGCGATGTTGGGAGCCATCAGAGTTGGGACAAGCAACTCTGTCTTAAGGAAATAGAATTAAGTTCCTTCTAGCAGAAGTTATGGGGTGCTCTGAGGGCTTGGCCAGAAGATAAGATTAACCTGCCGCTTAGCATCTTCCTGCCGCTTCTCCTTCCTGATCCTCCCCCCTAGATAGCCCCAGCCTTGGAATGTTGCACCTTGGAATGTTATACCTCCCTGGCAGTTAGCCAATCCTGTGTTGTGAGATGCCAAAGACCCCTCTGCATAGGCAACCCTGCCCCCCTTTGTTCTGCTGTATAAATACAGCCATTTCAAAGAATAAAGTTGAGGCTTGACAGAACCTTGTCTTGCCTCCATTCTTCCGCATTCCTTGTTTGTTTCATTCTCTTAGGTGGTTCCTGCGTGCCCCGGTTGTTGCCCTGCAGGTTGGGACATGGCACATCAGCTAAATGGAGTTTCCACAGGTTATTTTTAGAGGTGGAAAATGAGGCCTGGGGCATGTTGGTTTTAGGATATGGATATACATCTATCAAATAAAAATTACTACCATTTGAATCACCTTGGCTTTTTGTCCTATCTTACTTGACTCCCCTCTGCTTAATTTTTAGAAAGATTAAAGATGGTATAAATAATGTGTCATTTATTATTGATTGCTTTTCTTTGCTAAGAGCATTCTCATTTGACATTCTTCTTTTTTTTGGTAAATAAAATTTTCTTCCACTTTGCCTAGATCACATGTGTCAAACACAAGGCCCGCGGGCCAAATCCGTCCCGCCAGGCCTTGCAATGTGGCCCGCACCGCGCTGTCATCACTGCACTCCGCTGCGTTTCCATCACAATGACAGTTTATGACTGTTCAGTAAACCATTCGGCCCGCGATTTAGGCTGGATTTTAGATTTTGGCCCCTTCTCTGATTGAGTTCGACACCCCTAGCCTAGATAATCCGTCATGATGATGATGATGATGATGATGTGCATGACTATAATTAAAAACCTAAAATACATGTCTCTTCTGTTCTCTTTCTGGAATAGCTAATTTTTACATTTAAGTGCACCCACCATTTGACTCTGTCATGGAAAGTGATATTTATTCTTTTGAGATATTTTGGTATAGGGACATAAAAACTTTTAAAATGGCATTTTGGTGGAGAAAGATAGTTTATGAAGTACTGCAGTTATGTACAAAGTATTGTCCCAAATTACTCTATTTTTCTTGTTCTCCATCCTGAGACTTGCAGTTAAAGTCTGATTCATTCATGCATTTTACACATGATTATAAGCCTTGAAGTTTTATTCTGCCAACAGATGTGTTCTTACTCTCTTGAAATAAAGAAGAAATAGTCACCTTGTTCTGATGATCACTGCAAGGATATGGTGCGAGATCTTAGCTTAACGATCAATTTTAGAGCAGACCTACTGAGACTTAGGGATTTTTGAAGCAATTTATAGTGCTAAATTTTTGTTAAATTCTGTAGATCACAAAATAATAAGCACTATGTCTCACATTTCATCTTGAGTCAACACCACACACTTGCACCATTTTCTCCTACATTCTTCTAGTCACCCTAATGTGCAATGCATCTTCCCAGATATTTTTCATTTCTACAGAATTTAAAGTCTTCTGCTTTTGGAATGATGCTCCAGTAGGGTTTAGGCTTACCCTGTATGTGGATGAGGAACATGAATTTTATTTTATTTTTTTAAATATTTTTTAAATTAAATTATTATAATATCTGTGTACATATTTAATATTGCCCCCCCATACATACCCTCCCTCCCCAGAGTTTTGTGTCCATTGGTTGTACTTATATGCATGTATACAAGTCCTTTGGTTGATCTCTTATCTCCCCCAGATCTCCCTACCCTTCCCACTGTAATTTGACAGTCTGCTTGTTGCTTTACTGTCTTTATATCTGACTTTTGGTTCATCAGTTTATAATGTTCTTTAATATCCATAAGTGAGTGAAGTCATGTGGTATTTCTCTTTCATTCACTCAGCATGATGTTCTCTAGTTCTATCCAGGTTGCTGCAAATGATGAGAATTTCTTATTTTTTATGGCAGCATAGTATTCCATTGTGTAGATTAGGGGTGTCGAACTCAATCAGAGAAGGGGCCAAAATCTAAAATCCAGCCTAAATCGAGGGCCGAATGATTTACTGAACAGTCATAAACTGTCATTGTGATGGAAACGCAGCGGAGTGCAGTGATGACAGCGCGGTGCGGGCCACATTGCAAGGCCTGGCGGGACGGATTTGGCCCGTGGGCCTTGTGTTTGACACATGTGGTGTAGATGTACCATAGTTTTTTGATCCAATCATCTGCTGACGGGCACCTAGGCTGTTTCCAGATTCTAGCTATTGTAGATTGTGCTGCTATGAACATAGGGGTGCATATATCCTTTCTGATTGGTGTTTCTAGTTTCTTGGGATATATTCCTAGGAGTGGGATTACTGGGTCAAATGGAAGAGGAACATGAATTTTAGGTCTAGGCCAAAGTGAAAGTAATCATATCTTCTAGCATGCGACCTGCTTCCTACTAGTCCTGTTGTAAAGTCCACTCTGATTGATGAAAACACTCTCTCACCTCTTATAAATGGGGTCATGGTAGAGTCATATATCAGCTGTGAAGCCTGGAGGTGTGGTAGCAAGCCTGAGCCAACAACAGCACTTACTAATTGGATAATCCCAAGTGAGTCATTCTTACCCATCTGGGTCTATTTCTTGAACATATCATGGAAATATTATTACCTCATAAAGAAGTTATGAAGATCACATATAATTACATAAGAAAGAGTTTACATTCTATATACAAATGCATTGCCTTATAGCAATAAGCACTCCAAATTCCACTCAGGTGTTTTATTTTGCAGTTTACTATCTAGGCCGCTGCATCTATCAGTAGCTCTCAGTGGGAAATGGCCTCTACAGAAACTTCAGAATGTTTGACCTAATATCTGAGTACCATGGCTCAGTCAAGGTGACACATACATTTAGCAATCAGAGACCATATATGCCAATTGTTTTTATACCATATCTACCTCCTTCTCACTCTTTCCATTCTGCCCCAGTCAAAACTCAAGGATGGCCCTAGCCAGTTTGGCTCAGTGGATAGAGTGTAAGCTGGAAGACCAAAGGGTCCCAGGATTCATTTTGGTCCAGGGCATGTACCTCAGTTTCAGGCTCCTCCCTGGCCCAGGCCCTAGTCAGGGCACATGGAGGAGGCAACCAATCAATGTGTTTCTCTTACATTAATATTTATCTCTGTCTTTCCCTCTCTCTTCTACTCTCTCTAAGAATCAATGGAAAAATATCCTTTGGTGAGGATTAAAAAAACAACAACAAAACAACACAACTCAAAGGAAAAAAAAAATATCTACTTCCACATGGAGTTGAGGGATCAAATAAAATTTTAAAAAATCCTACTAGATCATTTTGTAGACTGGAGGGCTACGATGAAGTTCCTCCTATCCCAAAGCCTGATTACTGCTAAATTAACACTTTTTAAAAACAGAATAGCAAAGTTCCATATGTGTTAGCACAGGGTCTAAAAATGGTTGTCCAGGGTGTTGAATATTGTGGCTGATAAAGGAATGTTAGGCTACTGTAGAAATATTATAAAGTATCTGATTCCTATCCAGTGACTCACCTGCTGTTACCTATCTTAAATCAGAGCTAAAGTGCATTGGCTTTTTTGTGTAGATGAAAGAGCTGTAGAGAGTTAAGTATGAGAGAAAAAAAGGTAGGGATGTGCATAAACCTTCCCCAAAAGTTTAGTGTTAAAACCACGATGTTTGATAACATTCATTTGCTTCTTATAAATTTGTTTTCCCTCACCAGTGGGCCATTTTCTGTGTTTACCCATGGCAATTTACCTAGAGAAAAAGACACAAAGCTTTTTTAAAATGTGTTTTAGACAGATAATGATTTTAAAAGCAGAGAAAATATATCTAGTCGTTGAACAGGTGTGTGCTTGCAAAAGGGAAATAAATGAACCTTTTAAAGCACAATTTTTCATCAAAATGAGTTTTACTTCTAAAAAATGATGGCAATATACCCGTGGATACTTAATATATATTCATTTGAAAGGCATCCTAGATTTTTTTTCCTAGTGATCAATTGCTTTGTCTTTATTTTTATTTTAGAAAGCCAAAGAGAGAGGAAGTCATAATTCTTCTGAGTAATACAGACCAATATTTAACTACTTGCTCGAATTTCACAGCTCTGGGTGAGAATAAATATACATTCAGATTAGTTCCTTATTTGATTTTTAATTTGCACAACAAAGGTTTGCTATGTTAGCTTTCTGCATTATGCATAGGAAACATATTTTACATGACTCTTACCTTATTGGCAATACATTTTGAATCTGAACATGTGAGGCCTACAGATTTAATAGAGATATTGTTTATAGTAGATTTTGACAAAAGTCAAATTTAATTTAATGTTTAGTATGAAATCTATTGTAGGCAGCAGTTATAGAGTTAAACCTCGAACTGACCTATTGGCAAAGCCACAAACAAGTCCCAGTTTAGATGGTACAGCCCTCTTAGCATAATTAAGTTTGACCTTATGACACTCCCTAGATCCTTCCTGGGTAGCTAATGGACTGTGGGAGGTGCAGCAAGTGCTGCCAAAACAAGTGAAACTCACAAGAACATTGTAAACTATGGTGACCACTACCTTGTTTACCTCTGGCTATAAAATAAAGGCCCAGCTTGCCCTCTGGATCTTTCTCTGTGGCCTTAGCCAGGCACAGGAGATCCACCTAAGCCCAGCTTATTCTCTTTGTCTGTCTTTTCTACATCATTTGCCACCCTCCCTTAGGCTCGCTGATCTCTTGGCTGAGCTGGCCTGGCACAATCTATCAGCATAATTTTTTTTGCTGAATTGTCTGAATGCAAACAGAGACTCTATTGAGAGTAAGGTGAGATTAGCATACTATGAAAACAGTATTTTAGCCATAGCATTTAGGAATACCAGAAATCTTCCCAGGAAAAATACATCCCACAACTTTCTGGAAGGAGGTAAGTGAAGAAAACAATGACTAGTTAAACAAAAGAACATTTTTTTTTTTTTACAAATTGGGTCTCTGACCTAAAAGTTATTTGTGCTAATGAATTGTGTGGGGATTTAGTAGAGTTTATCCCTAAGGTAGATACACTAGTGGGTGCCATCTTGTTGAGCCCAGAAATGACATTTAGAAGTGACAAAAAGCAACACCTCTTAGCTGAGGGAAACATGAAGATAAGCAAATAGAAAAGAGCTCTGGTGCATTTGCCCAGCATTGAGTGGGCCCAGATAATCTGACAGGCTTATCTCCAGGATTAGGACACAGTCTTCTGATGCAAGGAAGAGGGAGGGAGAGGTGCAAAGAGAGTGTGTGTGTGTGTGTGTGTGAGATTGAGAGAGAAAGAGAGAGAGAGAGAGAGAGAGAGAGAGAGAGAGAGAGAGAGAGAGAGAGAGAGAGAGAGAGAGAGATGGGGGGGGAGGAGGGAGACTGGAAGGAAGGGAAGAAAAATGATAGAAAATAGAAAGGAGAGAAGAGAGGAGAAGAGGAGAAAAAGCTGTGTCCTTACCATTTTAGAAATATGGAAAAGTAAAAAAAAAAAAAAGAGAGAAATAAAAAAAAAAAGCCGGGACCGGTTTAGCTCAATGAATAGAGTGTTGGCTTGGGGACTGAAGGGACCCGGGTTCGATTCCGGTCAAGGGCATGTACCTTGGTTGCGGGCATATCCCCAGTAGGGGGTGTGCAAGAGGCAACTGATCGATGACTCTCTCTCATCGATGTTTCTAAGTCTCTATCTCTCTCCCTTCCTCTCTGTACAAAATCAATAAAATATATTTTAAAAAAAAAGAGAAATAAAAGAAATGTGGAAAAGAAGAGAATTAGGAAAATAAAAATTAAAGCCTGCTTGAATGCTCCACCCATAGAAAACTCAGAGGAGTCAGTTAGCTAGGTTGAAATAGTCAACCCTGAAAATAGTCAACCCTGTCTCCTTGAGTGAAGGGAGGAACTGGGGCAGAACTGCTGGTCTGAGATCTGTTTTGAGGGAGGGGCAGGAGGAAAAAGAAACCCAATACTAACATCCATCTTAATAGAGAAGTTCATTTGGTTTCCATAAAATATATGTTTTTGCCCATCATTTCTTTAGATTCATAAGATATAATTTAAAAAATATTTTTCCCACTAGATATTTAACCTCACAGAGGATGTACTCAAATTTTGCTCATTCACTCAACACTCATGGAGAATGACATTTAGTTTTTGAGATGTTTAAAGAGGAAATAATTTGAATTCTGCCCTTGAAGGAAATTATATTTTATACATTGTCCAAAAGTAACTAGAATATAAACTATGAAGTGAAAATTATCTTAAAATATGTCTTGTTCAGGGACACTGAGAATTTGGAGAAACTAAAAACAAAAACAAAAACAAAAACAAAAACCCCAACAGTAGCTTTCACTGTGATTTTCATAAAGTAGTATATAAAGTTTTAGAGTGCCCTTTTAGACATTTCATACAATACTTTTTGAAGAGAGAAAAAGCAAAGAAGTAAATATGCACCTGCATGATTCAAATATTATGCATCTGCTCCAAAGCTCTAAAACTAATTAGAAATTTTGTTTCATGACTGCAATTAGCCTTTAAAAAGATGGGCATCCATTAACACAATTTGGTAGTATAATGACAAGCAATTAGTTATAATTGTTCTCTTCTGGAAAGAAATAATAATTGGAAGTAGATGACTTGTACAGGCATTGAAAAATAAGCTTGCTAACTTAATTTAAAAAAAAACACCTCATTTTAGAATCTTCCTCTTTGGATATATATGTAGAACTTGAAAATAAAAAAATTTTCTGCTTTACTTCTTTCTAGTTTACTTTATCTACTCTTCCTCTATCCTCTTCATCCTATGAATCCTAGTTTAATCACTTACATTCCCTCTGTAAGATAAGAGAAAAATATCAGGGTGCTTTCAAGAACCTAGAAGCTCAGAAAAAGTCCCTAGAAGATGGAATTAATTATACTTGAGACCATTTGAGCAATTAGTTGGAAGTTACAGGAGGCAGATTCCACTTCAATATAAGGCAGAACTTCTTAAAGATTAGGATGAATCAAAAATATTTTTAAATGTTTATAATTTCTCAGCTTGTTCAAATGTAAACTAAAATCCTTTACTGGATGTTGTAGAGTTGATATGAGCTGATCCACTGGGGGCTTTTAAAGAGTTGAACTAGTTGATATGTGAGGTTTATATTTTTATGCATTGAATGAGCTTCTCTCACTGAAATTCTTTTCTACCAAAGGAGTTATTTGCATTGTGTCCCCTGTTGGAAAGTTGTAGTATTTATACAGTTTACTCCCTGCCACCGTTCTGAATTGAGCCATTTAGATCATCATGAACCTGCACACAGGTGTCATTCAGAGGAAAAATGAAACAGTCACAGAATTAAATGTGAGATGCCAGGTGGCTCTAGAACATTCGTTTTATGACATCACTCCCAGTTTATTGAAGAAAAACTGCATGTTTCAGAAGGATGAATGTGCCTAGAAGTTTTAGAATGGGAGTTTAGTATGATTCAGTTGTATTAAATAGAAGTTAGCTAGAAGTTAGCCCTTTTTGGTGCCTATGCACAAAATCTCCACAAATAAATCTCCATTGCTCACAAGAATTTTTGTATATTTCCAAACAGTATGTCTGCCAGTATACTAAAATACAATATAGCTAAGAGATGTAAGGAAGTGAGCAGATTTATTTGAAGTGATAGCTTATGATTATTGTATATGTCACCCCTGATGGCTACTAGAGCTACTGCCACTGCAATGATTAGATCAATATTTGGTTTAATAGTATTCAGTTCATTGGCCTCCCTGCAATCAGTGTCTGGCTTAGGTAGGCATCACCAACTTAAGTCTATGCCCTCTAGCCACACTACCTTTAGAACTGTGTCTCTTACGATCAGAACAGCCCTAGCTGGTTTTGCTCAGTGGATAGAGCATTGGCCTTCAGACTAAAAAGTCCTAGGTTTGATTCCAGCCAATAGCACATACCTGGGTTGTGGGCTCAATCCCTGATAGGGGGTGTGTGGGAGGCAACTGATCAATGATTCTCTCTCATCATTGAGATTTCTATCTCTCCCTTCCTCTTGAAATCAATAAAAATATATTTAAATAAAAGAAATGTGATAAACATCTAGAGACCCTTATTTATCATTGAGACTAGTCACCTTTCCTCATAGCTAACCAGCACCTCCTACCTTCTACATATGAAACCCATGATTTTCACTGCCAATGAGAATGTCTTTGCCTGTATGTAAGAGAGAACTCATTTCAAGCTAGCTTGAACAATAAAAAATTTGTTGACTGTCATAATGCCTCAATTTTTCATGCCCTCATAACTGGTTTCTATTTCCAACACTGTTGCTCTAAAGTTTTTAATATATCTCACCTAAACTATTGTAATTTATCCTGGTAAGTTTATCACTCAAGTTATAATTTTCTATAATAAACATTTATTCCTTTATTCAACAATTGGAGTGCCTAATGTGCTATTTTTTGAGGAAAACACATCAATGAATAGGTTAAATTGTAGTCCCTAAATTTAAGGAACTGTATTAGTTGAGCAATATCAGTCTACACTATAGCATCAAATGAAATCACAGAGTTTGATGACATAGGCCTGTTCTCTCTTGATATAATCTCAGTAGGCTGAGTGTGGCTCCACTCACATTCACTGCAGAACCTAGACTAATTGAACAGCATGGAACAGACTCTATTTAGAAATTTGCCTGCTACTGTGGCACAAGGAAAAAAAACGTGTGACAAATCACAATCTAATTCTCAAAATTTCTGCCCACACATATATCACACTAACTTATATTGCACTGGTCAAATCAAGTTCCTTGACACAGCTGACATCAAGGAGTAGGGGAAGTATTTACTGCTTCCAGGGAGGACAATAGGTGAGGAGTAAAGCAATCAACCATATGGCCTTAAAATTTAGAGCAGGCATCAGCAAACAACAGTCAACAGTCTGTCACATGATTTTGTAAATAACCATTTATTGGGACAGAACTGTAACCATTCATTTATAAGGTCTATGACAGCTTCTGTGCATTACAAGGCAAAGTTATATGATAATGACAGAGACTATATGGCCCAAAAACCTAAAATATTTAGTCTTTAATCCTTTCCATAAAATATTTTTCTACCCTGATCTAGAGAGGCAGAAAGATACTTGCATGAACATTTAAAATGAAGTGTGTCCCACTTTCTTATTTATCTCATGATTGAGACCTTTTTTGGGGGAGAAGCAGGTATGGTATAACTTTTTTAAAAATTAAGTGGAGGAATTATTAAGAAAATGTTAAAAAAAATATAGAACTGCAAAATAAGCATGAATTAAAAAGTGAGGAAAGATTTTCGAAAAAGATAATATTTGAAGTGAGCATTGAAAGGAATAAAGTTTTCTCAGGGGAAAGTACTGTAGAACTAAGGAAAAACTTGAAAAAACAAAGTTTAGGGTATGCTAAAAAAAATAGTGACTATTTGTGATGAATTATGGGATATAAAACTGCCCATGGAAACAGTACAACCTGCTGCTACCTGCAATATCCAGCTCAAATAGTATTCTTTCTAGAAAGCCCTCACAGTGGCTTCCCATAATTTAAAGTTAAATTATGTGCACTGCTTTTTTTAGTCATTCAAAAGATTTTTGAGGGAAGGGATTGTAACTTGGTCTTATTAGAATGTTGGTTGTAAAATTTTACAAACAGCATTCACTCATGACAGAAAATATCCAGACAGATATTCTTATTTCTTGCTAGGCTCCATGGTTAATCAATAAACCATCTTGAGAAAACCTTAGTTCTGAAATGAAGTTGATCTTTATAAAAAAAAAAAAAAAAATACAAGGTAATAAGTTGATCTAGTTGTTAACCTTTCCCTACATTTTGCAAGCAATTAAATGAAATTGTGTGTTTTTCTCATTAGCATCTAGAGAAGGCAGGTTTAGAATAACATTTATTAAATTATTTAAAGAAAAAGAAGTTTTACCATTATAATTTATTTGCTAAGTATTTAATGAATATGGCCTAGGACCTAACAAAATTTCTATTGTGTGCAAGTCACTAATGAACGAAATAACATTTAAAATGACTGCAATATGCACAGCTTAAAATGACACAAGGCATTTTTGATGGTTTCTTTCTCTTTTGATTGGTTCAGATATTTAAAGCAGTACTTACAGAACAAGGGGCTTATAGTCCTAAGGGTAGACCAGGTGAGGTGCTGGTGCTTGGAAGAGACCTTAGAGTCCTTATACATGTTCAATTTTTATCCCATCATCTACAGATCTCTACTAATCAATGTTTCAATATAGTATTTGATGTATACAATTTCTAAATAAAGATTAATTATATGTGTATACTCAAAATTTATTGCTAGGTTATAGAATTTTTAAAAACTGGAAATCACTTAAAGGAAAACAATATATACCATAAGTAGCAATTGTTAGTCATGCATTGCCTGTATTTATTAGCTTTTCAAAGCAATGGTGACTGCTTCCTTTCTTTACAGATTGCATCTACACTAATAATAGAGAAAAATGCAAAATGACCATCATTCCACTACACCCACCAGCCAATCAGGAGCAAGTATGCAAATTAACCCAACAAATATGGCAGCAACCACAGAGTTGAAGCAAGCAGGAGGCTTGGGTTGCCCCTGGTGATGGAGGAAGCCGAGCTTCCTGCCCACCCTGGCCAGGCCTGGCCTCCTCTCAAGGCTATAAAGTTTAAATTATAAAAGATAAATAAATCCCACATACCTGCTTCCAGCAGGCCCTGGCCTCTGCTCATGGAGGCACTGAAAAAAAAAAGAAAGAAAAGAAAGAAAAGAAGGGAAGGGAAGGGAAAGGAAGGGAAGGGAAGGGAAGGGAAGGGAAGAAAAAAAAGGAAGGAAAAGAAAGGAAAGGAAAGGAGGGAAGGAAGGAGGGAAAGGAGGGAGGGAGGGAGGGAGGGAGGGAGGGAGGGAGGGAGGGAGGGAGAGAGAAAAGAAAAGAAAAAGAAAGAAAGAAAGAAAGAAAGAAAGAAAGAAAGAAAGAAAAGAGAAAGAAAAAGAAAGAAGGAGGGCTGGGAGCTTGAGTTGCTGGGTAAGGGGCGTGGTGGCCATCCTTCAAACAGCCATCAGCCCCTTACCCAGGCTGGCTAGGCACCCCAGTGGGGACCCCCACCCTGAAGGGACTGTGGCCAGCTTACAAACAACAATCCAGCCATCAGCCCCTCATCCAGGCTGGCCATACCCCCATCAGGCTGGCCTGATCCCTGTGAATGGGTAGTCAAACATCCCTTGAGGGGTCCCAGATTGGAGAAGGTACAGGCTGGGCTGAGGGACACCCTCCACCACTCATGCACTAATTTCATGCACTGGGTCTCTAGTTAAGAAATTAAGCCTGTGAGTGACAGAGCAAAGATTCAACTCTAAGTCCTGTGGCTCCAATGTTTAGACTTAGCTGGCAGGATCTTCTATCATTACTTCTTTTTAAAAAACTCAAACTATGATGAATTAATATCATGTTGACTTCTGAAAAAGGACAGAAGAGTTTGCTTGTGAATATTCCAGGAAGTGGGGCTGCCCTCTACCTACTGGGACTTACACTCTTAGCTCTATCATTAAGTCCTTTCACTTTTGAACTGTGCTGTCTTCTTGTTGGAGGATCTGAAACAAAGGAGGAAGGGAAAGACAGTCATCATGTTAGGTAACAATGATCAAGAAAAGCTCATACTTTGTCGAAACCGGTTTGGCTCAGTGGATAGAGCGTCGGTCTGCAGACTAAAAGGTCCCAGGTTCGATTCCAGTCAAGGGCATGTACATTGGTTGCTGGCACATCCCCAGTAGGGGGTGTGCAAGAGGCAGCTGGTCGATGTTTCTCTCTCATCAATGTTCCTAGCTCTCTATCTCTCTCCCTCTCTATAAAAAATCAATAAAATATATTAAAAAAGAAAAGAAAAGAAAAGCTCATACTTTTGACTGTAATGTAAAGGGTCATTGAAGCAAGGATCTGGCTCAAATCCTTGACACAGAGCTACCCAGTGATAAAATGAATGCTGTTATAATCCCCAAAGTGTGAGTTGTTGGCTAGGCAACTAAAACTCAATTTGGAAGAACTTGGGACTTCAGCTTAGTTCAGCTTAGCAGACATGGATACTTAAATCCTTTCCTCAGACTTTAAAATAACCACATCTTTCTGTTTAAAGTAACCCTGTGCTACCAAAGTCAAATACACCCTGGCTTTTTATAGCTTGAATGTCATTATATATATCTACCTTGGACTCAATCCAATAGGCTTAATACTAGAAAAATAGAAGAACCTCATTTTATACTTCATTCTCACATAACTCTAGACCCCATCATGAATTTTGAAGACAGATTTATAGTGAAACCTCAGGGTATATCAGATTTCAGACAGTTAATCTTAATACTATTATTGTAAGGCATTCTTTGAAGGGAGGCAAGGACTGAGGTGGGGCTAAAGTGTTTTATAAAACCTCACATATAAATTAACAAAAAATGACATATAACATTAATTATCTTTATGATTGGAAATGTGATTTTTTATGAATATTTTTAAAATGTCCTGTTAAACCTCCTCTGACTATAGAAAATGTAATTTTAAACTTCAAAACATTATTATAGTTAAATATAAAAGCAAGTGTGTTGCCTGTTTTCATTTAGGCGAAAGACATATGAGAATTCATTATCACAGAACATGATATTTTGCTTCCAGACTATAGTCATAAGGGAGACAATTGCTGTCATGAAATTTATGTAGTAACAACAGAAATGAGAACTTTTTAAAAAAATATATTTTATTGATTTTTTACAGAGAGAAAGAAAGAGGGATAGAGAGTTAGAAACAAAGATGAGAGAGAATCATTGATTGGCTGCCTCTTGAGCACCCCCTACTGGGGATGTGCCACAACCAAGATACATGCCCTTGACCAGAATCGAACCTGGGACCTTTCAGTCCGCAGACTGACGCTCTACCCCTGAGCCAAACCGGTTTTGGCAGAAATGAGAATTTTTATTTTGACAGTTTTTCACTGTGTATCAGGAGTTGAAGAGTCAAATAGTGTACAGATCTCTCTCTGGACCATAGTTGCTGTCATGGGAAAGGCAGTGTGAGAAAGGAAGGTGGTGAGAGCTCTGCCTTCTATTGAAATGGGATGTAGATGAAGGACTATAATCAGAGGTCAGGAATAGAACCTACAGATGTTTTAAACCTTTATGCCAGAGATTCACACTGAGAGGTGAGATGACCTAAGGCCACTGGGGACAAATACAGGTTTGAAAGCTCAGGTGCTTGTTTATATGCTTTTAATGCCCGTAAGTACACCAATAGTGGTGCTGGGGATTAGCTGGCAATAAATAGGTCATCATTTTACTTGGTGCAGACTCCGAGGTTGTTTAGATTCCATTATCATCATTAAGAATGTTCACAATAATGACAAAGGAATAAAAATGGTTTATTCTTGGCAGGTTTTCAAGGTCTTTCAACCACTAGAATAGATTGAATCAATTGCTTCTTTGTATTCATTTAATAGTGCCATGTGGCCCAAAGGAGTGAAAATAAAACCAGAGAATAAACAGCTTATGAAATTGTCACATGGTCCTTGATGAGATTGTATATTTAGGAATTTTTAAAAGACATAATATCTTTTAAGCATTCTGGAAGAAAATGCATAGGATGCAAACATCTAAAATGAAAATCTTTGTATAAGTAAAGTCACATTATAAGAGGAGCCTAAAATTTGTACAGCAATTGTAAATTAACAAAGAAAAGAGTGTATTAAAGATTTTTTTAAAGGCCAAAAATACAACAAACCAGTTCAAAGTTTTTTATGTTAGGTTAGAACCACGAAATATCCAATGAGTAGTAAATGTGATAAATATTTTGAGTGAATTTAAAAGAACAACTGTTAAACATATATGAACAAACTAGGTATAGAGGCATGGATGCATGATACAGAATGAAAAAAACAAATCTCAGATGGGAGAGGGGTGGAGGGAATGGGAAAAGAATAACTGAAGAAGATGTGTGCATATTTGCATAACCATGGACACAGACAATAGTGTAAGGAAGGCCTGGGGTGGAACAAGGGTTGGGTAGAGGGGACAAAGAAGGAGGACATATAATACAGTCAAAAATAAAACAAAAAAGTGTGATATAAAATGCAGTATGAAAGGTGACTTAAGGCATTTGTAGTCTTACCATTTCTGGTAATTTTGGTAAAATTCACAAGGGTTCCTCTTGAGCACAAGGGATTATAGTGGAGTGCGCCATAGACTGGAGAGACCAGTCAGAGTCTCAGTTTAGTTCTCAGCCAAGGATAAAGGCTGTGTCTGAGGTATCGTTGCCAATTCTTTGAAAAACATGAGATGGTTTTTGTTCATATCTAAAACTGCAGCTGAATACAAAATACAAACATCTTGTCATTTGTCTCCTAATGAGGATGGATAACTTCCAAATCTGGCATAGGACTGGTGTGTATTCCTCACCTAGAGCACAACTCTTCAAAGGAGTGACAGTGATGTTTTCTACAAATGTCATTTGTAAGAAAAGAGAAATATTCTTACTGAAATATTAAGAGAAAATAAGCAGGATCTAGGAGACTGTGGCTTGCTGAGCAGAGAACTCTGTGTTTTTTTCTGGCCCATGGTGGACCCTCCGTGTGTCCTGAATGAAAGAGTGAATGACTGCGCATAGCCTCAGCTATGAAGAGTTCCCACAGAGAAACAGAACTTGGGAAGAGTTCTGCTCTCGCTCTTTCAACCACAAAAGTAGATAGAACCAACTGCTTCTTTGTGTGATTATAGCTATGTTTTCCTTTCTACATTTCTCTACTTAAATTCTATATTGAAAAATTAACGTTTTAGATAAGAGACAAAATCTTTTTTGATATGAAAGGAAACTCAAAGGTCTTCTTAGTAGAAGAAATATGTGGCTGCTTAATTTTCTTTACCTCCTAGTTCTTTCCTGAGGACCTCTGTCTGCTGCTACCAAAGCTCACCCAACCAACCGTTCTGCTGGTGAAGCAGACAGCAGCTCTCTACAGAAAGGGTCCCACACAATCCAGACAAGGAGGGAGATTGTCCTGGGTTCTTTGGAAGACCATGGAGTGCATATAATTAAAAAAATTTTCTTTCTTTTATTTGGTCACTGTTCTGATTGCCAACCTCACCCCTCTATTAGAATGTGACCTTGAAGCCAAGACATTTGTCAACTACTTGTGGAGTCTTTCCTCCCAGGCACTCAATAAATATGATGAAGTAAAAATTATTGTCTTACAACAACAATGTACATACAATATAGTTGCATTTCCCGTTCACAATGTAGAAAATAGGGCAAACTTTTCTGCCAATAGGATTCTTATGTTTATAAAAACTGGTGATAATATTAATTTGGAAAATAATCGATTTTCTTTTCTTTCTAATGTATAACATTTTGGTATGTAAATTTCCCTTTTTCCCTGGCCCAGGCACCATCTAACACTATTACCTCTAAGACCTGACCAGATGAGGTGAACATGTACATATAATGGTCCTATGACCCCAAAATAACAAAGATTTGGTTTTAGCTTAGTAACTGGATGTTCCAAGAAGCAGGTAGATTGGCAACCTTATGGCATCTGCCAGTGAATTGTCTACTAACCAGAGGGTTTCAACTCAAATTAGTCTTCTAAGAATCCTGTTCAAATTTGCAAGTTGTAAGGGTCCCCCAAATCCTGAAAGGAAATGTTCAAATCCTGAAGGGGGAAAAAACAAAAAGAAAAAGCAAGTTGTTTATCAATTTTTAAAAATAGTTACAAATGAATAATATGTTGAATATGTTATTTAAAGGAGTAGCTGTCACCTTTTTTTGTCCTCTAAAATACTTACACATTCAAACACTCATAATTATGATGAAGCAATTCTCAAGGTAGTGAGGATGAATATCCTGACTGGTTCAAATGCATTCAAGGTTGGGGGTGCAGAGCGAGGAGGGAGGAGTTGTTACAGAAAATGGAAGAACAAAGCAATACCAGAGAGATGGAGTTACATTTATTACGTGTGGGTCCAGAGGAAAATGTCTCTCAAATTTTGGGCCCCAAAATGCAGGAATTTTACCTATTTATATATTTTTTACTTCTTTGTCTCCAAAATATGGGGTGTTTCCAGCCTTTTTTGCAAGTTCTTAAAGAGCCCGTATGTGCTGGGCCTTGAGACCTCAACCAGAGGCATGGCCTGGCACCAGCACTGATAACCTTGTCTGGGGAAGGTTTAATGGCCTCTCTGAAGTGGGAGTAGTCTTAGCAAGCAAGAATTTACAGAAACCAAATAGCAGGGTTAAAATTTCAAATGGCAGTTTTTATATAAGATGGATGCTTCAGGGTGAGGGCAGGATCCTCAAACAGATTCTGAAATTCTCTAGGGATGGAGAGTGAAGGGATAAAACTCTGTTTGGAGATTACTGATTTAAATGATTCCTTATCTTTAGACTCCTTAGAAATGCTAAAAAAAAAATCACATAAAAATTCCAGAGTCAGATATCATCATCCAAAAGATAAAAACTATAATTTTGTTTCAAAGCAATGAGAGATACGTACCTAAAGTTCAGCAATGACAGGATAAAATATAAGTTAGAAAATAAGCAACATGTTATAATGAAGAAAGGTTAAAAATTAAGAGCTGGAGAAACCCAAACATCATGAGTTTTAGAGAAAGCTCAGAAGAGAAGCTTAAATATTTATTCTGGTAATTTACCTTAAAAAGTGTTATAATTTAACCAATGAAGAAAATAGGCATTTTCTTTCTGCTGGTTTCCAGTTCTCACCTTGCAGTCTTCCCAGTTTTCTTGTAGCCACGTTTCCCATTTGTGGTTTTCAAGGAGTGTTTTCTGTGGAGGCAAGGCAGACCCGGAGTGAAGAGCCCATTTTCCACAGAGGGTCGTAGGCAAAAGTCACTGGCAAGATCAAAGTAGGTTTAGGGCAAGAGCATTGACATCTTCATTTCGTATTTGACCAGTTGTTTTAAACTTCCACTTGGATTGAGGAAATCATGAGTTGAATTATGGCCGAGTAGTGTGAGCAGTAACAAAAAGAGTTAATGTTTAACCCTACATTAATTATTTCTAGCCCAGGGAAATGAGAAAAATCACCAGAAAGGTGACTTTAATCTTTGTATAATTATATCTTTGGGGATGTGAAGTTTACAGACTTTTCCTCTCTTGTACTCAATTTAATTAGCCAACGGGTCCTATCAGTTTTCCCCTGGAGAATTTCCCTTCCTTGTCGATGTCCAGACCCTCATATTTTCCTACCTGAACTGTAATGTTCCCTTAGATCTCCTTGTTGGCAATGTTCTCTCCTTCAAAATAAATGATGTAAATTATCATCTAGCCTTCTTTAAAATATAGCTTTTACCATAGGACTCACATGTTCAAAATATTTCAGAGATCAGTCAGTCAGAAAAAGCTAAGAACCATGTGATTCCACGCATGTGGGATATTAAACTGAAACTCATCAAGACTGACAACAGTATGGTGGTTATCAGATGGAAGGGGATGGGGAGGGTAGAAAAGGGTAAAGGGAGCCAAATGTATGGCGAGGGAAGGTTATTTGACTTTGGGAGGTAGGCACACAATGCAATATACAGATCATGTATCATCAAAATGTACACTTGAGGTCTATATAATCCTATTAACCAATGTCACTTCAATAAATTTGATTTTAAAAATTTCAGAAATTCCTTATAGCCTGTCAAATAAAGATAAAAAAGCTTATCAAGCAAGGCTTCTGCATTCTTACCAATCTCCATTTCCAAACTCATTTCCCACCATTTTTCAACATGATCGTCCTCCACATTAGGTTGGCACAAAACTCCCAGGGTTAGAGAGAGGATACCTTGCTTCCAGTCTAGAGTTGGATACTATGTAATTGTTTGACTCCAGGTACCCAATTTTAATTTTCTGAGTTTTAGTTTTCCATATCTGATAAAATACAAGGAAGACTAGAATCAAGGGCCCAGCAAGAGCTTAATTGGGTGAAAAATGTTTGTTTCAAGATAATAATGCTAAACAAAAATACTGATTTCTAATACTTTTCTAATACCAAAATACTATTCTGGAAAACCAACATATGCTTTCTTATTGCCATAAACCCCTACATTCTTGTGCTATCCCAGACAAACTTCACTCTGTTATCAAGCCAACCAGGCCCTGAAAGTAATGCTAACCAAAATAGTTTCAATTTTCTTCCCATTCTAACATATTTGTATTTCTGGGAGTCATATCTAGGAGTCTTGCACACACTTCTAACATCCCATTTATCTGGAATGCATGATTTCCCTCATTTCAAAGGTAAAAAATAAAATACACACACACACCCCTGAAAGAGAATGGTGAAGACATCAGGGACAAGCTTCGTTTTGTGGCAGATTTGTCTGTGCTGTCATGGGAGATAAGAGTTCATTCATGGGGGATTTATGGGAGGCAATGAAAGAAAGACTCCAGTATTTCATTATTTTGACACAAACATCACTTTTTTTTTTCATTAGGCACTGGTGGAAGCCAAGGTGTAACCTGCCTTTTCAGGCATTTCTTTCACAATGAACTGTACTATTGCCATCCAGGAAATTACCTAACCCCAACAATGGCAGAATCTCCAGCAATTTACAGATGAAATATTCTTGTGTTAGGAAATTGTCTTCTTCATTGGTTAGGATGATTGGAGTTAAAAGTCATAGAACTAGAAAAGCTGGGACAGTCACCTAATTGGCTGGGGACATCTTGAGCTCTATTGTCTTCAATACCCTTCACCAATGATAACCCTCTTTGTGCAATAGATGTCCCAGAGTTTATTAAACTCTGCCCTGTATTAGTTGTTTGACTTCTATTGATCTTCTATGTTTTCACTTATTTTTTTAAAAAAGCTTTTGAAAGTTTCTTTGAATTTGGAGGTCATAGGCCATCTCCTCTGTAAAGCGTTGCATTAAATTGGATTTTTCCTTTTTTCACTCAGACTTGTTTTGTAATTGAGGGTATGTCTTAGCAGCTCAGAACTGCAATCTGGAATGTCTGACAGCCCAAAGATGTTGGCTTTCCCCTGCTATCTCTGAGATCATTCTTGGTCCCCTCACTGGATTTGTAACCCATAACAGCAGTGACTGAATTTACTTGCTGAGGGATTTTCAAACAGAAAGCACTTATCCTTTAAAATAATTCTGTCAGCAGTTTGCTCTTTTGCTTCCTTTAATTGGGAGGAGTTAAGGCCGTCTTGCACTTGCCACCGCAGCCTTGGGAAATCGTTGTTTATCACACACCACATAATAGTTCTTTTCTTAGAAACACTTCCGGGGTGTGCAACCAGGGCAGGTGAGCCCAATTAAAATAGTTTTGATGGGTCTTTCAGGATCTTCCTAAGAGTAAGGTAATTCTTGTCAGGATGCTTCTAAATATCACTTGTTCTTCAGCACACACACACTCTTAAAATTAAGGGCAATGAATGGGGGACATCTTTTCCTCCATAGTTTGAAGTGATGGGATTTTCCATCCCTTGCTCATTCCTTTTTCAGCTAGTCACTTGGGGGAGAGATTGGGTGTCGTGAATGTTCTCTGATGGGAGAAATGTGCTTTATTTCTGCACAACAATGATATCCTCTGCATGAGTGGTCCCTGTGGTCATTATGCGGGATTGGTTTTGCTGAAAGATAACCTCAGCACATGGCCTGGCTGCTTGGAAGAAGGGAGGCTTCCAGACGCTCTTTGCACATGCTTGTTTTCACTTTACTCCTGCATTTTATCCTTTGGTCATCCCATCCAATTTCTTCAATTCTGCAATTCTCTCTAAACCTCATTCTCGAACTGTGATCTGAATGCAATTTCTTTTCTCCTCATTTTGCCTGCCACAGTCATCAACCACCTCCCTCACACACAGACACATATAGACACAGTGTTCTTACTCTACCAATCTTTTGACTTTCAATTCAAATTTCTTCTTCCCTTCTTCCAAACCTCTTAAACAAGTGTTTCTCACTTTAAGGCCCTCAGACAATCTGCAGCAGAATTTCCCCTGTGATAATTTTTACAAATGCAGATACTGGGGCCCCCTCCCTATTAACAACATCATATTGGGGGGTATAAGGCCCAGTAATCTGCATTTTCACACACTGCCCAGTAATTTGCTCATACACTCAAGTTATAGACCAATTGAACTCAGCTCTCTTCAGCCCCTCCCGTGGTAGCTCTTTCTTTTGCTGATGAATTCCTTACATGTGACACACTGCCTCCACTTCCTCTCAACTCCTTTCTTTCTAATTCCCCATAATTTCTTGCTCTTTGAAAAATATTCTCCCTAAGGTCTCCAAAGGACAAATATAAAGTAACTCTACTTGTATTATCTGTCAATATTTTTTTAAATAGTCATTGTTTAGCTGAAAATAAAGCTGATAGAGTTAAAACATAAGAATATATTGTACTCAAAGTTTCAGAAAATAATACTATTGATATTTCAGTCTCCCTTTGTTAACTGAGTTTGATTGGAAGAAGAAAGGCATTGTGTGTGTAAAGTAATGCAATGGTGAGGGTCAACTAGGCAGATGAATAAATATATAGCAACTCTTTCAAAATCAGTATAATAACAGTGTAACTAGCAGTCTGAAAATACAGATGGAAGAAAACCAAGATGTTTTATAAAGACTGAAGCAAGAATTATGTCTAATATTATTTCATCAGCTTATGGGTGATGCAAAAGAGAGATGAGAAATCATGGTCTATTATTACATAATTTATAATATGTTGAAAAATATAGAAAACAAACTATAATATACCTTTACTAATCAAATTATGCATATCAGGGGCTGCAGATCATGGTTCTTCACACTGTCACACTAATTCACTTGAAAAATATGAGGGTGAAACAGAAATATTAAAATCTTAGTTATTTTACCAAATATTGTTTAGTGTAAAAAAAATGAGATGACCTGGCTTATTTACTTTCTTTTGATGCTTAAAAAAAAAAGTGTAGAATTAAATCAGGTTAGAGTCATCCACTGCAGGTACAGTGTTGTCCATGATCATGAAATATGATGAATAAACTAAATTTTCAAAAAGATCATCGGTTAAGTAAGTTTTATCTCCATGTGATAGAAATATATGCAACCTTTAATAAAGATCTTTTGGATAATGTTGAATAACATGGAAGACATGCTCACAATATTAAGAAACTGAAAATACTATTGTTTTCAAAATCGTTCACACAATTTGTTAAGAAGTATATATGTATATGCTTTTTCAAAGCATTATTGGAAATAAAAATTACAGTGACTATTTCTGAATAATTAAATGACAGGCTCTTTATTTTCCAATATTTATTAATGAACACTTATTTTTATGATCAGATATTACAATATGCTTTTAAATGTGGCTTCATTAAACTAACAATTCTATGATCTTGAAAAAGGAAATTTTTCTTCCTATAAGGAATATATTTTTTCAAGTAATGTCTTTTAATGTATGTGTGTATATATATATATATATATATATATATATATTCAGAGCATGTACACAGAGAATACACACATTTGTTATTATACCTTCTCTTACTCTTGGGCAACACAGCTGACTTCTTCGAATGTCATGTTATTCTATCTCATGCCAAATGAGGTACTTAAAAGAAGCTGATGGTAGCTTTAAAATAAGAGAGAAGAGAAATCCATCTGGCAGCATACATTCCATTTACTTTTATCTGTAAAAGTGATAAGATCTGTGCCAAACATTCAGTTAAATGGAACTCCAAGTGCCTCATGGTGTGTTCGTATGAGTCATCTTAGTCTAATCTAAGTTATGTATTCTTATTCAACTTTGCATGTTCAACACCTGCAACTGATTTATGTTGATGGTAAATGTAGCAGAAATAAATATATGTACCCATTTATGAATCCACTTCACACCACCTCTGATAAATTGTCATTTAATATTTACTGAATATCTCATGATGAGTCTCATTCCATTTCCCAACAGTTCTAATGGTTAGGTGCTCTTCTATTTAAGTGTTTGATAACAGTTGTCATCTTGCTCCTAAGTCATTCAATTACAACTCACAGATCATGGTTTGCAAATTATTAAATATCTAGAAAAGCATGTGGTTCTTGGAAAGAATTCCAATTTATTGAGATTGCTCTTAAAATGTTTAGCCTGTGTTGAATGATATATTTCATGCCTGGTCATCTTCCTTGTTCTAGACAGTATATACTACCAAAATATGTGCCAAGATCATATTTGGGGGCAATTTTGTATTGTTTAGCACTACTGGGTTGCAGTCAATCTTAATTCCCATTATCTCATGCTGCTTAAGGTAGTTTCAAGGTAACATAAGCAAAAAGACATATTACTAGGAAAAGATAATTACGTTAAATACACATACCATGGATTCATTCTTCTGTTAGCCAGTGCTGTGCACAAATATCAACAAACCTAGAATGTTTTATTTAAAGAATTATCATTAAAACTAGAGGCCAAGTGCACAAAACTTGTGCATGAGGGCTGGTGGAGTGGGTGTGTGTGTCTCTCAGCCCAGGCAGAACCTCTCAATCTGGACCTCCCTCACAATCCAGAATTGCTGGCTCCCAGCCACTCACCTGCCTGCCAGTCTGATCACCCCCTAACCACTCCCCTGTGAGTCTGATTGATTCCTAACTGCTCCCCTGCCAGCCCAATTGCCTCTAACTGTCTTCCCCTGAAGACCTGGTCACCACCCCTAACTACCTCCCTTGCTGGCCTGCTTGTCCCCAACTGCCCTCTCCTGCAGACCTAGTCACCCCAACTGCACTCCCCTGCAGGCCTGGTCACCCCCAACTGCCCTCCCCTACAGGCCTGGTCCCTCCCAACTGTCCTCCCCTGCTGGCCATCTTGCAGCAGCCATCTTGTGTCCACATGGAGGAAGCCATCATTTGTGTTGAAATGATCGTCAATTTGCATTTTACCTCTTTATTATATAGGATATATGAAACAATTACATTCTTCTCACAGAGCAGCATTTCACAGAGCTTATGCTTTGCTTGAGCTCTAAATTTGTGTGACTAATACTCACATAAAAAGCATTTCCACTATTAAATAAGTTTATGAGGCTCTGGATTAAACCAAGTTAAGCATTTCTCTTGATTACCCAACTTCTCAGAGCCTTTAGTATTCTAATATATATTGTGAGTCTATACTACACAGTGTTCCCCTGAACTTTTAAACATATTTTATTCATCTTTTACAGAGAGAAAGAGAGAGTCAGAAACATCGATGAGAGAGAAACATCAATCAACTGCTTCCTGCACACCTCCTACTGGGATGTGGCCACAACCAAGGTACATGCCCTTGATTGGAATCGAACCTGGGACATTTAGTCTGCAGGCCAATGCTCTATCCATTGAGCCAAAAATGGTTAGGGCTCTCCTGAACTTTTAAAACATAGAACTTTTTATTCTTGGACCAGCATGTGGGACTCTGCATCTTGTAAAGCAGAATTTAGAAAAAAGCTTCCTCAAAAAAAATTGGAAAGAGTTGACTTTTTAGTAATCATTTAGCTTTGATCTTTTATCTTAATTACATATCTAATGAATGACCTTGATTATCCCAGTAAATAAATCAATATATTCATTTAGGAAATAGAACTAATAATAAAATCTCTCTATATTTTTAATAGCAACACTAAAATATTAATGCTTGAACAATTCTTTGAGATATCCTGAGGATTTGCTAACATGCTTTCAATGAATACACTTATGTTTTAGAGCTATTTAAACAAAACAAAATACTAAGAAGCACAAATACATTTTAGATTATTGAGGAATACAGTCTCGGGCCTATTCTTAGTTGTTAAGTTTACAGGTTATGGAAACTTCTTTCCCAACCTGTTATATGCTTTTTGGAATTTGTTTTTTGCTTCTATCACAGATTCAAGATATTTTAGAAATTATATTCTCACACTACATTGTCTCTTTCTGCTATTTCTTTTTTTTATGAGGTATGTTGTTGTTTTTTTTAATATTGTTTTTTTTTACAGAAAGGAAGGGAGAGAGATAGAGAGTTATAAACATCATGAGAGAGAAACATTGATCAGCCATCTCCCGCACACCCCCCACTGAGGATGTGCCCACAACCAAGGTACATGCCCTTGACCGGAATCTAACCTCGGACCCTTCAGTCCACAGACCGACGCTCTACCACTGAGCCAAACTAGTTTCGGCTCCCTTTTACTCTTAATAGATCACTTTTTAGGCTCTAAGAATCTTAAGAGATAGCATTTTATATTTTATGGTAGTTATTATATCTTTGTAGCAATTTTGCTTTACAAGAAACTACACACCTATTATATATTGAGGTTGCCTTCATGAACTACAACATATTAATTGAGCTGGTAGAGTAGAAGAGTATAGCCATGACATCATATTATACATCTCTTATATATCAAGGTTGACTTCATGAACTACAATTTATTGATTAATCTGGTAAAGTAGAAGAGTATAGACATTACATCATATTCTAAAAATAACATTACTGTGCATTAAAAAGCAAACAACAACTACACCCTCATATCAAGGAGAAAACTATTCTTCCATCTATCATTAAATAAAAAATAAATAATGTGGTCTTATGTGAAAAAAGTAATAAAATATATGCCTTTCATATCTTTCCTATTTGAGCAATTCTTTAAATTGTTTCTGGAAATCTCCAAAGAGTGTCTTGCCACAGAAACAAATTAACAAACATTAGGAAACAATATTAAGTTGTGCAAAATGTATATTCTTGAATCAGGTAAATCCTGCCATCCATAACTATAGTTTTGGCCAACAATCAGGGAGAAAAAAATGGGGGGAAATAAAATAATATGTCAGGAGGTGAACACAGGATGAAAGTTTAACTGCCTTTTTTTGGTTCACTTGTCTTTATTAAAATAAGCTAGCCATTTTATACCAAAACAAAATCGGAAAGATAAGGAGAAACAACACACTGAATTTTTCTCCAATGACTGGTATCTGATGATCTTAAATTCCAGTGATGGTCACATAGTGAGAGGTTGAGTTATTAATAATAGAAAAACTTGGAAGTCTCCCCCTCTTGTTTTTTAATCTAAAGTGGGAGAAATGGTCTTATTTGCTTATTTAATCTCCTTTAAGCAGGGCACAGGGAAAACAGTAAGTTCACATAATTAAAATATTTGATAAAAAGATCTAGTTGGTTGGGTTTTTACTGTGTTTTTTCTTGTGTAATGCTATAAGACTAAACATACAGCTTCAATGTGAAATTAAATTAAAAGTAACTGAAAATTATCTTATCATCTTAGTTTACATTCAACAACTTTTTAATCTATGCTAAAACATTTTATGCTATTATCCTGAAGGTAATTAAAGATTTGGTAACACAATAAACAACTATAATCTCTGCCACCTCCCTCTGCCTGTCTGTCTTTCCCTCCCCTTATCCATCTCCTCCCTCATGATGATTGAAGATTAGTCAAGAGTTTCAGCTAAAGAGATTACCTGAGAAGATTCTAATCAATATATGACTAGTCAGATTGTCTTCCAATGTGAAATCCCTTTGTAGGCCCCAGAGTCCAGATTTCTCCCCTCACTTTTTTATATTCCTCCTGAGCGCTACATGAGTGTGCAAAGGAGAAAGGTAGTGTGCTGGGATTTTGTGACAAAAACTTCCAAAATCATCCATCTCTTACTTTTATCACAAATCCCATGTAAAATTTTTCATCGGCTAGCCTTTTTTGAGAGAGAAATTTCAGCAAGGTAAGATAATTTCTGATTTCTTGTGAGAGGGCAGGGCTAACTCCTGACTTCATTTTGTATTGTGAGTTCGTCCGGGATCCCCAAGACCCTGAGGGACTCCGATCCAGGGCGCAGTAAGTGTGTGTGTGTCTGTGTGCTTGTGTTAGCGCTCTGGAGGGATGAGGAAACCCCTCGTGTCTGTAGTGCCCAAAGAGGTTTAGATGGACGCATTGCTAGAAGACCACGGGCCGAAGGATTCAGAAGACGTTCCGTCCTCCTGGGAGGGCCCCTCACAGGCAGGAGAGATGTGGAATCTTCTCCTAGAGGGTCCTTCACATGCGGGAGAGGGATGGAAACCTCTCCCAGGACGAGGTGAGGGGCGTGAGCTGATGTCTCTCAGGTGGGAGAGATGTGGAATCCTCTCCCAGGTCTGGTTTTAAGTTGAAATGTTGATGTTGGGTGCCCTCTGGTTGGTTGTGATTTTCTGTGTTGTGGCGGTTCGGAAGGGCCAATGGCAGACTTGTTGTTCTAGTGAGTGGACAGCTTTCAATGTGGAGGGCCATCTGTTGGCATGAGGCAGTCGTTTGGTTTTGCTTCCACGGAGTTAGAACACTCAGGGTTAGGGAGAAGGAGAAAACTGGAATTGATAACCATTCCCTTGCTCAAGTCCTTACAGGCTCTGCAGTTTGCTTGTTCCAGATGCACTGCCAGTGCCCATCGCAGACCCTGTAGCCTGGGAACTCAGTGTGGGTAAAGAAATTCACTGCTCAAGGACTCAAAGGGACACTACACTGTTATCCTGAGCATGCCCATGGCTGTTGAAGTAGATGGTACCCAGACCTAACTACATGATTCCCAGCTACTGCATGGCCTGGATCCTGGCAACTAGCAGCCTCACCTGTGAGATCCCCACCCTGGGCTCCACACAGGCCACGAGGAGAATTGATGCCTGCAGGAGGGGAATTGGACTTCAGTGAGGACAATACTGATGGGAACTGTGATAGTAAGGGTCTTGGTAACTGTATTGTTGTTTATGCTGATTCTTACTCATGTTGTCAAGAATGTTTTTACTAGCCAGTGAGAAAGTCCAGGGCTAAATAAGGCTAGATGACAGAACAGTGAATGCCCTAAAAGGAAATAGGCTGAGTCAATGATTTGATTCATGCACATAAGACAAGGGGGGAATGAGAGGGCAGTGTGGGGCAAGGCTAACTCCTGACTCCATTTTGTATTGTGGGGCAGGGAGGAGCTATCCTCCATTTTGTGTAACTGGACCTTAGCCCTTAGCCCTAATCCAACTAATCAGGGTCAGCCAAAGCAATGACATCACCACCCTTATAAAACCCCTTGACCTGTCGAAGTTTGCTCTCTCTTCCGCCATGCTGTCAGCGTGAGTGGGACAGAGTCCATGCTAGCATGGAAGAGGCTCTTTTGTTTATTGCTTCGGGCTCAGCTCCCTGGTGGTCCTTGGGGACCATGAAGTCTGGGCATAACACTTATTATAAAAAAGAAAGAAAAGAAAAAAAAGATAGGGCACCCTCCAGGTTATATAAGTAACCCAAAATCCTACTCCATCTCCAATGGCCTTAAATGTACACATCTTTGAAATATAAATGGCAGGATCTGTGAGTCCTTGGAATCTAAGGGACAGCTACTGCTGTGACCTTGGGCAGGCACTTCACAGTTTCTTGTCTTTACTATTCAGATGATGATGTGGACTCTGCCTGAGTGATAGGAATTTTGGCTTTTGTTTTTGTTTTGTAACATTGCAGTGTTGACAGCTACTACCATTAGAATCATTTTGTTAACATTTATTGAGCACTTGCTCTGTGCTAGGCAATGTACTAAGAGCTTTACATAATTTAATAATTGAAATCACCTAATGAAGTAGGTAAAATCATTGCTTTTATTTTATAGATGAAGAAACTGAGACACAAGAAAGGTGACATATCTTGCCCACGTCACAGGAGTAAATGATAGTTGTGGGGTTTTTTTGTTTGTTTGTTTTTGTTTTTTACTATTAGTCTTCAAATAAGATTCAGATAAGCTACTTGATTCTTTAAATAACTGTAAAGCTGTATCAGGGTGCAGTTATTAAGGAAAATCATTACTATTGATTTTTCTAATTCTAATTGTTCTACTTAAGTATGTATAAATAATTGCACTAGTTAATAGAATGATCAGTCTGAGCAGTTATTATTTTGAGAAAACAAAAGATAAGCCTTCAGTAGAATGTATTGAGAACACCAGATAACAAGCTGTTTTTAAAACTCTCTCTTACTTTCCCTCCCCCAAAAGAAAATGAAAACAGACCTGAGCAGTTTATTTGGTATATTGGTTTACTCATTTTTAATCTTTCCGCCTGCAGTGAAGAGTTCCCATAAATGACACATCTAAACCCTTATGAGAGAGGAATTAATATTATTAATGCTCTCATATAAAACTGCCACAGAGAAGATGCCCCAGCTACAATCCTACAGCATTCATCAGCAGTGATTTATAGTGTCTTTAAAATAGGTAACTTTATCAGAATTGGCCATCTATCCTTGGTTTTAAAACATATGGACTGGCCAACAAGAAGGAGTCAGGTGAGCTGAGACTGCAGGATGAGGGCGGCAATAACAGACCATCAATTCATGAGCCCCTCTTGTCAGCGTCCTTTCCAATCACAAATTTATAAGCCTCATAAATTGCCGGCTGCAAGGGGTGCTATCTGTTTAATTAAAGTGTCAGTTTGGTGGTTATGTAACTTTGTGAGGCGAGTGGAGGAGGTGGTGGATGGCCTAGTTTCTGAGGGGAAGCCGAGCTCTTGAACTGAAGGAGGCAATGCTGGGCACACAGGGAGCCGGGGAGGCCTTTTCAGGAATTGAGGGTTGTCCACACTGGATTGCACATGCCTTGATCGCTGAACGGTCCATTTGTATGTAATGTTGCATCATGAGAGCATTGTTTTGAGGAAGGAAGGAGGAGTTCAATCTTATTTTTCAGTTAGCAAACTTTCCCCATATCTTTAAACCCCTCTCCCTCCTTCTAAAATATTAAGCTTGGCTCTCAAATCTTGTGGGATCTTGCTAAAAACATGTACTTTTGATATGAAGGCTAGAAGAACATTACCAAGGAGTCTAGTACATTAAATGTGGGTGAAAGGAGATATCAAAACAGCCTCTTTGATTTCTCTGACCAGCTTCTTTATTTCTGATATCCAGAATCTTTGTTCTTTCTATGCCTATGTTTTATTCATTTGTAAAATGAGTAATGATTATGCCATCTACATGATAAAGATGACAATGAGATAATAGAAAGTCCTCTGAATGGAGTTTTTATAAAATCAGGAAGAAATTTGGTATTATAATTTGATAGTTTCTGAAATGGCAAATTAGGTATAATAGGTTTTTAAATTTGAAGACTATTATGTTTAAATTTCTGATGATTCTAAACTGAGTTCCTGGAACTAAACCTATAAATTGAGAAAATAGTACTATAAGAATGAGCTTGTCTGAAAAACGATGTCCAAAAGTATTTTAGTGCCCAAAGCCTAGAGTTTTAACAGATGTATCTTAAATTATTTAGATTTCTGACTCTAAACCCATAAAATAATACATTATAATTTTGAAAAACACACTAGAATTATTTTTCTACTCCATCCTAATAAGTCAGATTTTAATTTTATGTTAAATTGGGTCATTATAAATTTTGCATGTCTGTGTTGCACCAGACCCATGCACATTCCTATAAACACAAATAGATGACCAAGTTAAGGTACAACAAAAGTAAAAGAACAAACATCTATTATACTTCAGTAATTATTAGTGGATTTGCTGGCATTTATAAAGCAAAAGATATTTTCAAATACCAAAAGCAATAAAGATAGAGAGAATGAACTACTGCTATGCTCCCTCTACAAGACTATATTTAGAAGTTTGTAAAAATTTGTTAACCATAAGTTTTCAGTACTTGAGGACTGTTTCATCATTTCAAATGTTGTTACAGCTTTGAAAATTCAGCCACATACAACACTACAAGAGAAGAAAAATATAGATACTAAAGGATAATATATGATTAAGGTAGGCTTGTGAACAGAGGTAAAATCATGAAATCCCAAAGGAAATTGACTGCATATTAGAAAGATGGTATGTATAAAACTCTTGCTTGTTTGTTTGTTTTTTTGATGTGCAGAAATGTGATTGAACAAAAATATTGGCACTAAGAAAACTTTCCTTCCTTCCCTCCCCCTTCAAAGTATGAAGATTAAAGTTTAAGTTGTAGTCTGGGCATCATTTTTTTTATATACACTCTAAAGTAATTGTATATTTACAAATTTAATAGTTAACAGTAATAATGATACTAAAGCCGAAGCTGGTTTGGCTCAGTGGTAGAGCATTGGTCTGTGGACTGAAAGGTCCCAGGGTTGATTCCGGGCAAGGGCATGTACATTGGTTGCGAGCACATCCCAGGTAGGGGGTGTGCAAGAGGCAGCTGGTCGATGTTTCTCTCTCATCGATGTTTCTAGCTCTCTATCTCTCTCCCTTCCTCTCTGTAAAAAATCAATAAAATATAATTTTAAAAAAATAATGATACAAAGATCATTTTATATAGAGCTCTCAACTAAACCTGCTCTTGGTACAGGAGGAACTAGAGAGCATTATGCTGAGTGAAATAAGCCAGTCAGTGAAAGAAAAATACCAAATGAGCTCACTCATTTGTGGAATATAAAAAACATTATAAACTGATGAATAAAAATAGATACAGAGGCAGAGAAGCATTGAACAAACTGCCAAACTACACCAGAGGGCGGGGAGAGTTGGTGGGGTAAGAGATTAACTGAAGGTCTGGTATACATGCATATAAGCATAACCAATGGACACAAAACACTGGCGGGGTGTAGGGTCAGGGAGGGAGTAAAGGCATGTGCAGGAGGGGGTAGCGGAGGCAGGAGGTAGGTCAATGGGGTAAAAAAGGAAACATATGTACTACTATTTGTAATACTTTAAACTATAAAAAAGGGTGTTAGGAAGTGGAGGAAATCAAGTTTATAATTCTTCACAGAAATTCTACCCATTTAGAAATAATTATTTCACATATTTGTTTCTCCAAATTATGGCACAATTTTAGCATTAAAATCAACATGATATCTAGACACTGCTTGAGATCTACACACTTTGCTAGCAAAAATAGAATTTCTGTAATAGAAGTGCTTTGTCCTTCAAACGCTTGCCTATGCATGAGTCCTCTCTAAACTGTAGGCAGTAAATGAAAACTATAAATATGAAACCACACGTACTTAGTCCTGAAAACTGAAAGTACAAGTCTCATTTTGTTTTTAAATTGAGAGCAAAGTTACTCATCAATATAAAGATAAAAACAGTTAAAAAATGCACAACTCCCTTAGTTGTATATCGTCTAACTATCAGCATGCTTTAAGAAACATGTATGAAACAGCTATGAAATTTATGAGGATACAGGATTAGATTTTAGCCTCTTCCTTTAATCTGACTTGTGGCCTTAATGAGCTAGTCCAAGCCCTATTTTTGTGGTAGTAATTTCATTTAAGCTTAACTAATAGATATTAACTAATATTATATAATAACAAATAGATATTAACTAATCAGCTTTTCTTTGGGCTGTTTTGCTTATTTTTCTCCTGAAATTCACACAAGCTCCTATAAAGGGCCCTATGTATCTATAGACACAGCATTACTGAAACAGTCCACATCCCTCTGTTAATAACAACGGTCACAGAAATCGCATTGCATTTTTAGCCAGTTGCAAGGTTACTGGGGAGAGGGTGGCAGAAGGGTTTGCTTCTTTTTCAAAACAACCGTCATCAGTAACACAGGCTGCGCGACTTGACATTTTAAAATGAAATTTAACCTGGTAATGCTATCTTAGCTGATTGGTTTGCTTCCTCTCCAGTAATGTGAGAGAAAGGCAGGTGACTTTTAAATTTTCATTTTCTTACCTTTCTGGCATGTCTTGCTGGTGCAAAAAGTTCCTCTGGCCTTCATAAAGCTTTTTTTTCTGAAGACATTTTTCATCCAGTTTCCAGGAGGGCGTGTGAGAGCTATCCCATCAAGAATCTGCAGTCCCTTTTGGGGGTCTTTCATGTAGTCACCGTGACCAAGGAAACAGGGAGTAACCTAGCAACCTGGCTCTTCAGGAGGTATTGTTACCAGTCTCATCAGAGGAATCCCTGTGCTTTTGGAACAGAATGACAGTGAACATTGCTTCCAGGAGTTGTCTACACTATGGTTTCATGGAACTTTGATTGTGAAAACATAAATGACAGCAGCAGGAACAGACATCTATTGTATAACATCCCTTAATAAGTTTGCTGTCCTCAGTTCCATTATTTCTCGAATGGCTTGCATATACCTTGAGTTTAGATGAAGTTGTATTGGTGCAACATATCCCTCAGTATTTGGTTTCTTGTTTCTCTTCTGTAGTTTCAGAACCAGCAGAAGCAGCAAAGGGGAAATTATCTAATTAGTTCTTGAACCTTGCTCCAATAAAACATCTTAGAATTGCAGATAGGGAATGCTGCCTTGATCAGTACAGGTAAGAAATAATAAGTTTTTTAAAAGCAAATTTTTACGACTTTTCACAGAAAAAGGAGAGAATAAAACATTATATACTAGAGGCCTGTTCCATGAAGATTTGTGCAAGAATAGGCCTTCCTTCCCATGGCTTTGCTCCCAGCTGCTGGGAGCCTGCAAGTCCTTGCTCCCAGCCAGAGCACCACTCCTGTAGCTCCCTCTGCTCCCTCTCTCCCATACCAGGTCTCCCACCCTGCCTGGCCACTCCGTTCCTGCATATGCAAATTAACCAGCCATCTTTGTTGGGTTAGTTTGTATACTCACTCCTGATTGGCTGTGGGCTTAGCAAAGATACAGTAAATTTACATGTTTGTCTATTTTTTTTTTATAAAATATATTTTATTGATTTTTCACAGAGAGGAAGAGAGAGGGATAGAGAGCCAGAAACATTGATAAGAGAGAACCATCGATCAGCTGTCTCCTGCACACCCTCCATTGGGGATGTGCCCACAACAAGGTATATGCCCTTGACCGGAATCGAACCTGGGACCTTTCAGTCCAAAGGCCGATGCTCTATCCATTGAGCCAAACCGGTTTCGGCTGTTTGTCTATTATTAGGTAAAATACTCAGTTACTGGTTCAAGTCTCTCAGAGTGTCTGCTACGGGTATAGTCAGGCTGGTAGATTTTTAACATCATGAGCTGATAAAATTAAAGTCCCCCAAACCTGGGACTTGCATATCTCCTTTCTCTGGAAAAGAGAAATGTTAGCTGCATTTTGGAGGACTGGGAAATTGTTGTTTGCCAAAAGCGTCTCCTCCCGGAAACACTCACTTCATCAGTGTTTAAATACTTCCATAGTCTTCACTGCTTCCAGGAACAACACATGTGGGAAACCTTTGTATTTAAAACCCAGTCTCAAAATAAGATATTTGGCATCTAGTTCCAAGCTATCTTGGGGAAACCATCATGTTTGCCTTTGTTTTTATTCCTTTTTTTTTTTTTCATTCCACCTTCACTTGGCTTCTCTGTGAGAAGTCCTGATGAGGAATTTATAATCTCTTGCCTTCAAATACCTTGCATGCTATCAGCTATAAACATATAGAAGCTGGTGTACAAACATCTAACTTTTTCCCCTTATTTCTCAATTTATCCAAGTTTTTAGCCACCATATCTGACCAGGAAAAAAAAAAAAACACCAATTCTCATTCTTCCCACTCAAAGTAACTGGATTTAAATGTGGTCAATCAGGATTTAAACTTCGTCTGTGAATGCTCTCTATTCAAGACAAGCTATGTAAGTTTTGGGCCCCCTTGCAAAATGACAGTGCAGAGCCTCTTGTTCCAAATTATTAATAATTCTAAGATAGCAAAAGCAGAGCATACAATCAAGCTTCTGAGCTTGGAACCCTATACAGATCCCAGGACATGCATATGATAAGACCATTTGAATGTTTTTACTTTCCCTCTACCGAAGTGTACGAGGACAGTTGAACATTTTTACCTGTAGATTATTTTCCAGGGAGAAGGCCTCACACATATCAGAATCTTCATTTAGTATTTATGTTTTGTATTCCCATTCATTTCATCATTGTCTATTACTTATCACTCTGGGGTCTGTCTGTTTAGAGTTCCTTCTCAGTTATTTTATTCACATGGTGTATAATGGTACACCTGACTTTATTGCAAATCCATAAGTTTCATTTTTTTTATTTTGGCAAGTGAATAATATTTTGGTTGCTCACAAGATTCTTCATGCACAGACCTTTCTCTTGGAAGTATATATTGACATTAATCCACTGCCTTCTAGCATGCTGTGTTGGAAAATATGGTTCAAATGACAGTCTGATTCATTTTTCTTCGTACTTTTTTTTAAATCTTGAAGTTTATAGAATTTATCTCTTTGTCTCTTAAGGTCAGGCATTGTAGTAGAATATGCTGAGTTATGTAACTTTTCTCTTTAACACTGCCTAATACTCAGAATAAAAATTCTGAGGACAATGTGTTTCTTTAGACTTATTCTCTCATCAGCTCAGATACATTTTTTTGTTATCCTATATAATAAAAGGCTAGAAACCATAAGCATAACAACCGAAACAACCGCTCCACCAGTCACACACTATGAGGTGCATTGACCAGGGCACTGGCTAGCAGCAGCAAGCAGGGAGCTGTGGCATCGAGCATCCATCATTGTATGATGGCATCGAGCATTCAGCATTATGGGGTGGCTTCATGCATCCAGCATTGTGGGGCAGCTGCAGCAGCGGCAAGCATGGAGTGTCATGGGGCAGCGTCCAGTGAGCGTCATGGGCAGTGGACATGGTCCTGATCATAGGCTAGTCCTATGGACCCTACTGCTCACAATTTTGTGCGCTGTGCCTCTAGTTTGTTTATAAAATAAGCTCTCCATCTGTTCTTTGCTCCTGATGGAATTGATATTGCCCATATATTAGGTCTCCTGGATCTGTACACACATTTGCTTGCTTTTTTCTCCACGATTTCCTTCTCTGCAAATTTCGCTACATGCTCTTGATCTTCCAATTCAGATTTTAATAACCACTCTTCCATTCTTCTATAAAACTTTTAGATTAAGAGATCATGATTTTTATTTTATTATTTTCTCAGTGTTGTAGGAAAATCTTCTTTGATGTTCTTATTACCTCTTCTCTTGAGTTCTTCGATAGGTTTTCCAGCATCTTCATTTCTCTGAGAAGCCACCTAGACTAGTGCTCTCCTTGTTCTCTTTCTTGCTCTGGATTCTCATCTCTTTCCTCTGGGCTCAGGCCACCAGTGGTATTCCAAGAGCAGGGCAGTGGGAATAGTCTGCCTCTCATACCAGCTGTTAAGAGGCTGGAATTCTGACATTCCAGTGTGGCTACTTCTAGCAGAGCCTTCTTCTGCCAGCTCCTTGTTGTGTTGACTTTTGAAAGGGGGGGGGGGGCAGGGGAGGGGACATCGATTTGTTATTCCACTTATTTAGGACTTCGTTGGTTGATTCTTATATGTACACTGACCAGGGATTGACCCTAAAGCCTTGACATGTTGGTCGGAAGCTCTAACCCAATTGATCTATCCAGCCAGGGCCCACCAAATTTTTTTAAATTAAATTTTTTTTAAATTTTTAAATAAGTTAACTGAAAGCAAAAATAAGAAAAGTTCTATGTGCTATCATTATCATTTCTAAAATAAAAAAATACATTAGATAATCCATATAGAAAATTACTATCTTAAAATAGACTATTTCTCTAAATTAACAAAATGTCTCTTTGTAAAACTCTACTAAGTTATTGTTTATTTTTCCTTGTTGACCCTTGGCTTTGCTGACACTAACTTGTGGACTAGGCTAAGTCCATTTTGGAGAAGAAATCTGGCTGCTAAGGTATGAATAAAGGGGTAGGAACAGTCTATTTATTCAGGAGATTTATAATCTTGAATCTCAAAGCAGGCCATAGGGCGTGTCATACTAATATAACTCAAGCGTTTTGGTATGATAACATCATTTGCACATGAGATTTATGTGAAATATGAGGGAAGACTTTCTTATTTTCAGATAAATAATGGGATGAGTTAGCAGCTCAGCTCAGGGGCCTAAACTATGAGGACAAGATGGTTCTGATAAAAGGTACAAGAGAATAAACTAAGTGATATTTGGGGTTGCCATAGTCTCATGTAATAGCACTGCTGATTCTGTAAAGAGTAACATTTTTCTCATACATGTATCACCTTGTTTAGACTAACTGATAAGTTCTAAAGATTTTTCTTTCTACAGTAGAAAAGGCAGCTAACCAAATGCCAATGCAATTTACTTTTAAAAATTGTATTCACCAAAAAATAATATAGTATTGCAAGGGCTCTACTTCATTTTGCAAAGACTGTTAAAATTATTGATATTTCCCAGGCATTATGAGCTGCTTCTTTAGGGAAAAGGAGATTAATAAATGTTCAACATTTAATAAAGCCACTGTGTATTCTATACTTATTTTATTTCACTCTAGTTTTAATCTCCAAATTTTTGTTACTGATGTTAGCATATATCACATCAACTTTTAAAAAACAGCTTATTCTTGGGAACTTACATTTTTATTACTTTCCCATGTGAAGTCAATTAACCTGCCATTACCAGTAAAATCACTGTCAAATGGACATTGATAATTTCTAACAATAAGACTCCATTTCTGACTTTATTGCATTGGATATCCTAGATAACTACCTTGCTTTATGTTTTAATGTGAGATATCTAGTCTTATAGAAATAATACTAAAAACATCTAGCAATTTTATTGAATCCAAAATCATTTTAATTAACTGAAATTGCCATATAGCCTAGCAGCTCTGAGAGAAGTGATTAAAAAGAATCTATACTAATAAAAGACTAATATGCTAATTAGACCAGGTCGACCAGCCATCTTGCAGAAGTCTGACTTCCTTCCAGACAAAGCCATGGTGGTGGGGGCCAAGGAAGAGGCAGTTAGGGGCAATCAGGCCAGCAGGGGAGAGCAGTTAGGGGCCAGATCAGGCTGGCAGGGGTTTAGGGGCAAGATTAGGCTGGCAGGGGAAGGCCATTGTGAGTGACCAGGCTGTCAGGGGAGGGCAATTGAGGGTGACCAGGCCTGCAGGGGAGGGTAGTTGGGGGCATTAGGCAGGAAGGCAGGTGAGTGGTTAGGAGCCAGGGGTCCTGGATTGGAGAGGGTGCATGCCAGGCTGAGGGACACCACCCCCCCTCCCATGCATGAATTTTGTATACCAGACCTCTAGTTATTATGATAAAGAGCAAACAAAAATCAAGTTATAATTATATTTAAAATAATTTATTCTTGTTTTCTTCAAAGACCATTGTTCACTCTATTTTCTAGTGGCAACATTTGACAGTATTAGTATGTTGAATAATGCCCAGGCTGATGTGGCCCAGTTGGTTGGGCGTTGTCCTGTGCACCAAGAGGTTGCCAGCTCAGTTACCAGTCAGGGTTTTGCGTTTTATTCCCAGTAGAAAGCATGCAGGAGGCAGATGATCAATGTCTAGCTCACACAGTAATGTTTCTCTCTCTCTCCCTCTTCTTTCTTCTCTCTAACTAGGGCAAAGAATAAAGGTCTCATGGTGAAATCAACAGATTTGTAAAAAGCACTGGACAATATCCTAGGAGCATTTTTTGATGTACTGCCTGAAGCAGCTTTTGTGCTTCACTGGCAGAACTGAGTAGAAGTTGTGAGACAATAAAGCCAAAAACATTGACTATCTGATCCTCAATAAAAATAAAAAAAAAAGTTTGTCTATATTTCTTTAGATAACACATAGTTCTCCAATGAAGCACAAATTTATTCCTCTGTGAAGATGTATATTTTCCTCTATTTTTTAAAATTCTTTTGCTTGATTTATCCCATGTTTTCCTTCCTGTTACCCAAGATTCTTTCCTGTGTCCCCTCTTTCACTCTTCCTCCTTTAAATAGCCATAACATGAAACTAAAATATAATATTTAAAAATAATTTGTTGGATGAATTTTTATGTTTCTTCTTAAATCGAAAGTAAAAATATTTATTCTCAGCACATACAATGCCCTAAAAGTTAATTGGCAGTCGCTTTTCACTATGTTGTAAACATAGGCATAGGTCAATGACTGACCCTTAAAAGGACAGGACTCCTGACCTGAGAAAAGGGATTGGGAGTGGAGCAGTTAGTTGCCATCCCCACTGAGAGTTAAAAAAAAAAAAAGTAACATTTGATTGCATTTCAGTAAGAATTGCAAAAGTGACTTAATGTAATCCTTTTCTGTGGATAGTTCTTTACTTCCACTGCTGTGCAGAGAAAGCAGCGTGAAGTTTGGATCGACAGCTCAAAGTGTCACATCAGCACTTTAAAATATAAATGTACAGATATAATATGACATATAGTATATTATATCATAGATACAAAGTGTCAGCATTTTTAAAATCACAATATTCCCATGCAAGGAAATTTTCTCTGCCAGCCTCCCCTGCTAATTCTCTTTTGCCTCCCTAATTTTTCCTATTCTATTTTATCTTTTAATCTCTGTACATGTCTTAATTGTCATTTTTTATCAAGATCTATTGTCCTTGGTCTCTTCTCTTTATACATTCTCTGTCTGAGCACTCTCATCTATTACTTTCATTTTAACTACCAACTAATGATTCTCAGCCTAGATCATTAACTGTGAAATCTAACGAAAGCTGCAGACATTACATGCATAACTCATGTATTACATTGATATCTCCAACTTAGTTTTATTGGGTCAAACTTAATATAATATCTCCAAGTTCATTCCCTAAATTTATTTCTACATTCCTCCTCATCAAGCAACCCACACTCCTGTACACACATTTTCAATCAATCTTAAATTTGTTTCATTGCAGGAAAGGGTACTGACATCTGCAACTTTCATTGAAATGCATAAAAAAGATGGATAGCCAAAACCGGTTTGGCTCAGTGGATAGAGTGTTGGCCTGTGGACTGAAGGGTCCCAGGTTAATTCCAATCAAAGGCATGTACCTTGGTTGAGGGCACATCCCCAGTAGGGGGTGTGCAAGAGGCAGCTGATTGATGTTTCTCTCTCATTGATGTTTCTAATTCTCTGTCCCTCTTCCTCTCTGTAAAAAATCAATAAAATATATATTTTTTAAAAAAGATGGATAGATGAATAAATTGAGAGATAAATAGATTGGTAGGTATGTAATAAAACAAAAAGAACAAGTTAACTATAAAATTATGTGGTGGTTATGGATGCTCACTGTAAAAAGCTTTAAACATTTTTGTGTGTTTCAAATTTGTTTTCATTAAAAGTGTTAACAAAATTTATTTCAGTTTGCTCTCAAATTATCTTTAGTGACCACCACTTTGCCCTCTACCCTCATCAACTCTCACTTAAATTGTTACAATAGTGTCCTTGGTGTTCCTGCCATTATATTGTCCCTATTAGATACTCACTCCCAAATGAAAGTTCTCTAAAATGTTGTTTCTCAAAGTGTGATCCACAGACCAGTCAACATGTTGCCTGGAAACGTGCCAGCATCCAGCCAGCAGGACACCTGAGAGCTGGCTGGACATCCAGGACCCACTAGGCGTCCTGAATCAGGATTTACGGTTAAAAAGATCCCCAAGTAATTTGTACGAACTGTTAAGTATGAGAAACACAGCTCTATGTGACATCTGGATTCTACGCTATTCCCTTGCCGCAAACACCTCCATGGCTCCTCATTGCTCACAAGGTGATGCCTAAGATCTTTAGCAAGGCTCACAAAGCTATCTGTCTTGGGTGATGTCTACCTTAAAAACCTCACCCCTTACCACTCTCCCTACTCCTCCTCCACCCCCAGGGATCTGCCTAATGCACATGCTTACCTGTTTTGACCATTTTTATTATTTCCAAGGCATATGTGTCTTGTCTCATTCTGATTTCCTTTCTGTAACATTCTCCCTATGCCTTAACCCTTGGCCTAACTCTGTCCTAATGGTCCTTCAAAAGAATTTAGTCTGCATTGCTCCCTTATTATTTTATGCCTATACTTACTGTATCCCTGTGTTGTAATATTTTTCCAGTAGGAATCAATTTGTTACTTTTCCTATTAGGCCGTGAACCTCAGAAAGCAAAATATGTTTTATTCATGATTACATTCTTGAGTCTTAGAGTAGCTCTTGTCACAGTGTGAGATATTTAATAAATGCTTCTTAAACTGAACCCAAAAGGAGGTGACCATTGTGGAGGATGTAACTCAATATGGAGTGGTGGTGACGAAAGCGACTGCTATAGGATAAACAAACAAGTAAAAACAACTTTATTATAGCTATAGTCATTTAGCTATATCTGCCAAGTTACTAATCTGTTGTGAGCGCTTATCTACTTTCCAGCTCTCTGAATTTATACAGAATAAAACAGCTATTTGATTAAGTATATGTATCCTGAATTAAAAATAAAAGACATGAAGATTCACTGAGCATAAATATTTACTGAGTATCTTTAAGATGAAGTTAGTCTTATTGCGATGTAACTATGCTTTTATTATACTTAAAGGGACTTTCTAAGAGAGTGATAGCAATTCTATTTTATCAATTTTCATGTACATGGCCATGTTTATCAACAAAGATAATTAAATGTCACTTAGATATTCATCAGGCAATCAGCCATCTGTAAACAAAGCATATTTTATATCTAATTTTGACCTTTGCCTGTGATATTATTACAATTAAATAGAGAATTAAATACTCTTGTCTATGTACCTTGTTAGTAAGGTAAATCAGAGTTGAAAGTAAAAAAATAAAAACTTTAAAAATTCTTTCAATTTAAGCTCTAATCTTATTTGACCTCCAATAAAAAGCAGTTTTGAAATTTACTAGTAAAACATGTTTTGTTTTTTTAAATTTTGCATTTAAGTATGCCAGTGGAATTCATCTATCTTTAAAATAATTTTAGATGCCAACCACATAAAACTAAATTATTATTATTATTATTTGTTAATCCTCACCTGAGGATATCTTTCCATTTATTTTTAAAGAAAGTGGGAGGGAGAAAGACAGAGAGATCAAAACATTGATGTGAGGGAGTCACATTGATTGGTTACTTTTGTACACGCCATGACCAGCATCTGGGATTGAGCCTGCAACTGAGGCACATGCCCTTGAGAAGAATCGAACCTGGGACCTTTCAGTCCATAGGCCAATGCTCTATCCACAGAGCCAAACTGGATAAGGCTAGAACTAAATTACTTTATATAAAACTAATAAACTGAGAAATTTAGAGACTTTTTTCCAATCTCCTTCCTTCCTTTCTTTTTTCTTCCACACCATTGAGCAATTAAGTTGTGTAAAACATGCTATGCTAGCTTTCAGGGATATGAAGATAAAGCATCCTTTCATTCACTCCACAAATATTTAGCCACTTCTGTGTGCCAGGCACTGTTTTAGGCCTTGGAGATACAGCAGTTAAGGGACAAGCTCCTGTGCTTTTGGAATTTATATTCTAGAGGGTGACAGACAACAAGTAATGGAATGGATAAGGAGTACGATTACTGACAGGTGCTCTGGAAAACATAAAGCAGGATATTGGTGTGGAGCATATAAGGTGAAGGAGCAAGGTAAGGATGCTGTCTTAGATGGAAGAGCAGGAAAGTTCTCTTTGAGAAGACAATACCTGGCTAGAGAACCAAAACACCTGAAGAGCTGACCAATTTGAAAATTGGGAGTGGGGAGAGAGATTCTCAGCAGAGGGAACAGCAAGTATAGACTCTACCTCTGAGACTAAGTCCGAGATATTTTGAGCCACAAAAAAGGCAAAGCTCTCTGGAACACGGGGGCCAAGAAGAGTGTGGTAGGATAGAAGGCCAGGAGGGCAGGCATGATCAGATCACATGATGAGTTTGGATTTTATTCAAAATGTGTTGGGAAACCATAAAAGAGAAGTAAGAAGATAGTTTGTGAAATAATTACCATCTTACAAAGGTCATTCCGACTGCCGTGTGGGGAAGGAACCATAGAGAAACAAACGGAAGCAAGGAGTTTGGTTGGGAGGTCATGACAGCATTTCAGGAAATAAGTAGTCGTATCTTAGATTTCTCCCCACATCGGGAGAGAGAAGTGGTTGAATTTGAGATATATTGCTAAGCTGTGTTTTGCTTAGAGTTAGGGGAACTAGCAAAAAAAATAATCAGAGAAGACTCCTGTGTTCAGTGATGGAGTGGATAGTGAGTTAAGATGGCTAGAGGGGGCAGAAGCATGGGGGGGGGGGCATTGGGAGTTAGATATAAAATACCTTTATACATCCACGTGGAAGGGCCAGGCAGAGAGTTTGATTATGTACAACCTGAGCTCAGAGGACAGGTCAGGAAGTATAAATTTGGATATAATCTCCCCCAAAAAGATGACATTTATAGCCCAGGGACCGAATGACATCACTTAAGGAAGAAATAAATAAGAAAAGCCTTCAGGGTGACCCAAATCACACTAATATAGAGCCAATGAGGGAGACAGGGAAGGCACAGCCAGTAATAGCAGGGCCCCTGATGTAGGAGGAGCCCCAGGGAGCAGTAAGGCTCCGCGGGCATGGGCAGCCACTCAGTGCCTCAAACTCAGGCCCCACACCTGCTTGCTCCACTGCCATCAATTCTTAACTATTTTATTTTTGAGTTTGTGTTTTGTAAGTGAAGTTTGATGGAACAGTGAAGCATGCAAGCAAGGAGAGTGAGCAGAGAAGATAAGTGCAAAAGTGTATCCTCCATTGTTGGAGACCGGGTGTAAGCTGACAAAGTCCTTGCATTCGAGGGGGCTAGCAGGGCTGGCCCCCTACCCACACAGTTTTTCCAGACTTGTTTGGATGGCTACTATTAGTAGAATGAGAGCAACCTTACATGGCTTGCCAAGAAGTCTGTAACTATTTACTGAGATTTGCTGTACTGAGTATGTATCCTTCTGCTCTGTCTCTCCATTAGAGATTAAGAGGGACAAAGAATACCCTTGACAGACCTCCTATGCAGTGTTTTGTGTATAAAAGGCATTACACAGTTAATAAAGTCACTACAGTTGGTCAATGACTACATGTAGTCCTCCCAACTTCGCTTTCCTGTCTTTCTTTCTTTTCTCAGTTCCCACCTCCCTACCTCATCCTGGTTCAACCATCAGGCTGGCCCTGGCACTCCATTCCTTGCTACCCATTCACCTTTGTGATGCCCCCTGAGCACAGAATCCCAGTGCAGCCACCGGGTTAGGGTTCGCAGTGAGAGGCTCAAAGCAAGGCCAGGTCAGCATGTCACACCCACAACAGAGCAAGCGGTGGTGTTGGAGCTGACGACCTCAGGAGGCTGTGCTTCCTGTGCAAACCAGAATTGGCTTTTAGAGCAGGAAAAAGGCAATGGTGGTCTACAAAACATGGACAATCAGAACCTGATCATTTCCTTTCTTCCTTACGTGACTTCCCTGTATTAGCCGACTACTTGCACTGAGGATGATAACATACAGGGAAAGGGAAAGATAGAGCAACCCTCCCATAAGCCAACAAGAGTAGTGATAGCATGCATGCATGCCAAGAAGTGAGCCCGGCTGGTGTGGCTCAGTGGTTGAACATGGACCTATGAACCCAGAGATTATAGTTCGTGCTCAGGATGTGCTTCGATCCCTAGTGGGGCACCTGTAAGAGTCAGCCAATCAATGATTCTCTCTCATCATTGATGTTGCTATTTCTCTCTGCCTCTCCTTTCCTCTCTCAAATCAATAAAAATATGTGGAGTTTTGTGGGCGGGTTTTTTGTTTGTTTTTTGAAAAAGAAGAGAAATAAAGAGGAATTGTGTCATTTATGAGTTAGATGTGTTTATATTACTATTGAAATCCAGCATTACACAATGTAAAGGTAAACAGTAAAATTTATGCTTATAATTTTAATTTAAATGTTTTTCTTTACTTATGAACAACAATGAAGACAAGAAAACATCATAACAAGTTGAGGTACAGTCAGTGGAAGGAAGAAAAAAAGCTTTATGCATAGTACCTTAACTTTTTTTTCTTACTTTTTGAATAAGGAAGACCACATTTTCATCTTGGCTTGGATCCAGCCATTACATAGCTGGTCCTGCCTAGAGAATTTGGTGTCCTGGAAGTCAAGTGGTGAAAATGACTCCAGAAGAATGGAAGGGTCTGCATCAAATGCTGCTGATAATTATGTTAGATGAAGACAGAAAATTGATCATTGGAGATTATTTAAAGTTAATTTTGTCAGTATATTTTATTAATATATAATATATATATATTACAGAGAGGAAGGGAGAAAGATAGAGAGTTAGAAACATCAATGAGAGAGAAAAATTGATCAGCTGCTTCCTGCACACCTCCTACTGGGGATGTGCCTGCAACCAAGGTACATGCCCTTGACTGGAATCGAACCTGGGACCTTTCAGTCCACAGGCCAGTGCTCTATCCACTGAGCAAAACCGGTTAGAGCTAATTTTATCAGTTTATAGGTGAAGTATACTTATATAATAGAGTAAGAATAGAAAAAATGAGGGAGTGTGTATACACTCATTTTTATCTATCATGTTTTCTTTTAAATGGTTGTTATTTTTTTCTTTTTTATTATTATTATTGTCTGAAGTTTTACATATGTCTTCTTTTCCCCCAATTCCCTTCTTCCCCAGCCATTCCCACCCCGGGCAAGCCCCCACTGCCCCAGTGTCTATATCTATTGGTTGACTTATATGCATGCATATAAGTCCTTTGGTTGCTCTCTAATCCCCAACCCCCATTTGTCACTGGATCTATTCTTGTTCATCAAATTATGTTGATCATTATATCCTACATATGAGTGAGAGCATGTGATATTTATCTTTCTCCATCTGGCTTTTTTCACTTAGCTTGATGCTCTCCGGTTCCATCCATGCTGTTGCATTTTATTTATTCTAACTCTACTTCAAGAATAAATCAGCATTTGTTCAATGTAAAATGAAATCACCCTAAAACTGAAATAAGGTAAAAAATATATAATTAAGTTATGTACTGTTTATATCTTCTGTTGTGTCAGGTAATAAAAATGTTATTTTTTCTCTTCTTTTCCTTTGCTTTCTCTTTATTTTTCCTTTATTACTTTGAAGATGTCTATACTAAAGGTAGTGAATTATTATTAGATCAAATTTTGCACTTAAAAATAGCTTGTTAAGTAAAAAAAAATGTATGTTTCCTACTTTGTTGGCAATATTAAAAATGCAAATAAACTACAATATCCAAAACTTTGCCTTCCTCCATATTATTAACATAAAAAGTAAAACTTGCAGTTCTTTATGTAGTAGCTTAAGTCAGGCACTAGATGGCAGATGTTACCATAGTCAACAAATCCTTTCATGAAAGGAAACTGGATATAAGCTCACTTAGAATTATGAGTTGCAGAAACATAAACTTCTACTGATTGATCATCTCTGTTCTTCCTTCTTTTGAGGACTTCATTTGGTGGGTGGCTGATTTCTATGATAGTTTTCCTTGCATAGAGGTGGAAGGATTAAAGCTTTCACCTATATACAAGATGGATAGTTTGAAAGCAATTCTGGAATTTTATCAACTCCATAAAATATAAAGTGGAATCACAAAACTGGCTAACAAATGGCATTTAAATGATTATGAAGATGAATGGCAATGTTACACTGAAGTGTTTTCAACCAAGACCAAAGGAATAGCCTCATAGATCTTATATCTTACAAAGAAGAAAATTGCATAAAGATTGCAAACCAAAGCTAATATATAAACTGGTATGTTAAACCAGTTCTAATGCATTAAAATACTTTTGATATATTGTTTGTTCATTTGATCAATATGTTGGTTATTTATTCCTTACATGGCAGTTTCAAGTGATGAGTACAAGGAGAAAAAAAGAAAAACAGCCGAAACCGGTTTGGCTCAGTGGATAGAGCATCAGCCTGTGGACTAAAAGGTCTCAGGTTTGATTCCAATCAAGGGTATGCACCTTGGTTGTGGGCACATCCTCAGTAGGGGTTGTGCAAGAGGCAGTTGATTGATGATTCTCTCTCATTGATGTTTCTAGCTCTCTATCCCTCTCTCTTCCTCTCTGTAAAAAATCAATAAAATATATATTTTTTTTAAAGAAAAAAGAAAAACAATCCTGAGCTGGTGGAATACTGCTATACCACACTGTTTAATGCTGTCCCTCCATTATACAAATTGAATTTCAGAATCTGCTAGAGGTTATGTTTTAATTAACCAAATTGCTTTTGTGGAGTTGCATATTGTTTCTATTTTGGCTGATGGCTTTAAATATACTTAAGAAACTAAGGCTTATAAAATGTAAACTTTTATAAGTTTTTAATTTTCCTAAGTTTACATACTGATTTTTTTCTTATGATAAAGAGGATTTTTTTTCTCTTTGATAATTTTGTTAACATTTAATTTTATTAAGATAGCTGTGGATATCCTGTGGTACTATACACCAAAGATCTTTTAATTTTGGGAAAATATTAAAACAATAGGGATTGATTGACATAAGAAACTTTAGAACTTAAAAAATAAAGAATGTGGTTTGGAAAATAAACTGAATTTCCTACTGGAACTCTCCATCACACTCTCTTCCTTGGTTTCATCCTGCACTTTCTCCTTAAATTTCCCCCCCTCTCTCTGCCTGCCCCTTCTCAGTCTCTTCCTGGATTTCTCTTATGCCTGCTTCTTTGATGTTCTTGCTCTCAGGTTTCTTCCTTCCTTCCTCCCTTCCTTCCTTCCTTCCTTCCTTCCTTCCTTCCTTCCTTCCTTCCTTCCTTCCTTCCTTCCTCCCTCCCTCCCTCCCTCCCTCCCTCCCTCCCTCCCCCCCTCCCTCCCTCCCTCCCTCCCTCCCTCTCTCTCTCTCTCTCCTCTCTCTCTCTCTCTCTCTCTCTCTCTCTCTCTCTTTCTTTCTTTCTTTCTTTTCTTCTTTTCTTTCTTTCTTTCTTCTTTCTTTTCTTTCTTTCTTTTCTTCTTACTCTCTACTGTTGCTCTGTATAGTCTTGAACATTTAATTTACTCCCAATATTTCAACTACAATGACTACAGTGGTTGCTCTCCAAATACTTGATGCCAGTAACACATGGAAATTATACTTAGCCTCCGGCATTACACTGTTTTTGAACACTTAATGGTTAGGTGATCTTGATAAATAATCTCATTGTCTTAATTTTCTATCTTGTAATTTAAGAATAATAAGAGTCCTAGTATCTGTTGTTAAGTAAGAATGAAGTAATTTATGTAATGCACTTAGCACAGAATCTGGCAAAGTGTAAGGACCCAATAAATATTCCACCAAGGACTACTTCTTAAAAAATAAAGCTATAGCAATTGAATGGCTCTATTCAGATGTCTTATGGGAACTTTAAAATGATATATCCAAATCTAACAAATCAATATCCTAACCTCCCAAAAATAATTTTCTTTCTTAAATGTTTAATATTTAGTATTCTGTTATTTTCCTCTAAAATCAGAAACAAAGATATTTACTATATTCATCATATTTACTATATATGTTATAAATACTAATCAGTGGAATTTGACAATCAAAAGCAATTATGAAATATGAATAGGAAACAAAGGTTAAATTTATTTTTTAAGAGAAGATGTGATTATGTATCTGAAAAATTCAAAACAACAATAATTAATAAGACAATTTGATAAAGACACAGGTTTAAAATTAAAATGTAAAAATCAGTAACAGGTATATACATACATATACATGCTTATGTGCTACATTCATATATTATATATATTACGGTTGTTGTCGGTCAACTCATAAGGAACCCATTTTCCAAACTTTTGGACTTTGCCAAGTGCATGCAATTGATTGGAAATTGTTTTTTGTGAACAATTTAAAGTTGTCGCAAGCTCTTGTTGGGTAATTTGAAGATTTTGCACCAAAAGAGCTTGAAGAGCTTCTTGATCAAAATTGGACACACGGCCTCGACCACTCTTGTCATCTAACAAAAAATTTCCCTCGCGAAATTTCTCAAACCAACGCTGGCATTTTCTGGCGCTAACTGCATCTTGACCAAGAGCACTACAGATGTTTTTTGCGTGCACTTGGCAAAGTCCAAAAGTTTGGAAAATGTGTTCCTCATGAGTTGACCGACAACAACCGTAATCAAAGAGTCACAATTTGCAGTTCGCTCCTCTCTTGTCAAAACCATTTGCCGTTTTTAGAGCAAATTGTTACCGAGATGAACAATGGGTGCTGTATGTTAATTTGAAAAGGCGGCCTCAATGGTTGGACAAAAATGAGGCTCCGCAGCCCAAGCCAAAACCTGACTTGCATGCGAAAAAAGTGATGTTGTGTGTTTGGTGGAATTTTAAAGGAATTCTTCATTATGAACTTTTACCATCTAACCAAACCATTACAAATGCAGTGTATAGCGCCCAATTGGAAAGGTTAGCCCAAGCTTTAAGAGAAAAAGAACCCGTGCTGATTAATCGGAAGGGCGTAATTCTTCACCAGGATAACGCACGACCGCATACTGCAAGAATCACTGCTGAAAAACTGCGCCAGTTGGAATGGGAAGTTCTCCCTCAACCTTCATATTCTCCTGATATTGCCCCTTCCGATTACCATTTGTTTCGTTCTTTGCAAAACTTTCTTCTTGGAAAAAAATTTAATAATGAAGAATGCCTCAAAAATGCATTGACGGAATTTTTGCATCAAAATCACAAGAATTTTACAACAGAGGGATTAAAATGCTTCCTGAGCGTTGGGCACAAGTATTAGAAAACAATGGCAACTATATTGTTGATTAAATTTTGTTGTGTTGTTTAAATAAATTCGATTTAAAAAAAAGTATTAGAAAACGACATTAATTATTACTAGACCTAATATATATATATATATATATATATATATATACCCACACATATGTAAAAAACCCAGTTAGAATATATAATTTGAAAATAAGACTACATTTGTTTTAGGAAAGAGAATACCTTGACATAAACTTAATAAGAAATGTATAAAACATTTCTTATATGAGCAAAATGTAATTTGCTTTTGAAAGATCTGTATCTTAGTGATTGGAAAGACATACCAATTTTAGAAAAGGGAGAGACTAATATCATAAAAAATATGCCAGTTTTTCCTAAATTAAGGGCTGGGAGGAAAAGCCATATCAGATTTTTTTAAGTACTATAAAGACTCTATAATTTAAATAGCTTAATATTAGCACATTAGACAAAGCAATGGAAAAAAATAGAAAATCCAAAAATAGCTGTGATCCCATGTGGAAAGTCAGTATGCAATATAGATGGCATCTCAAATTACTGGGGAAAGGTGGGTTTTTAAATCAATGTTGTTGTGATGACTGGATAGCCACATGCTGAAAAATAATATTGGTTTCATTTCTTGCAATATAAGCAAGGATAAAGTTCCATCAGGTCAGATATTTAAATCAAGGGGGGGGGGGGAGAGTCCCCAAAACAAAAACCATGCATGTATTCATAAAAATACTTGTGAATTACTCTATAATCTTGGGATAGGAAAACTTTCCTAAATATGTCTCAAAATCTAGAAGCAATGAGAGAAAATTAAATACATTTAATTATATAAAAGTTTAAGTTTCTTTCATGGTAAAAATATACCATGAGCAAAGTAAAAACACAAATGACTCATACAATTTAACAAAAGGAAGATAAACAATCAAATCAAAAAAATGGGCAAAGGACCTAATAGAGAATTTTTGAAAATGGACATACAGAAGGCCAAGAGACATATGAAAACATGCTCAAAGTCACTAATCATCTGAGAGTTGAAAATTAAAATGACAATGAGGTACCATCTCACACCTGTCAGAATGGCTATCATCAACAAATCAACAGATGACAAGTGCTGGTGAGGATGTGGAGAAAAAAGAACCCCGTGCATTGCTGGTATGAATGCAGACTGGTGCAGCCACTGTGGAAGAGAGTATGGAGTTTCCTCAAAAAGTTAAAAATGGAGCTTCCATTTGACCCAGTGATCCCACTTCTAGGAATATATCCTAAGAAAACAGAAACACCAATCAGAAAGGATATATGCACCCCTATGTTCATAGCAGCACAATTTACAATAGCTAAGATATGGAAACAGCCTAAGTGCCCATCAGCAGATGAATAGGTTAGAAAACTGTGGTACATCTATACAATGGCATACCATACTGTAGTAAAAAGGAAAAAACTCTTATCATTTGCAACAGCATGGATGGACTTGGAGAGCATTATGCTAAGCAAAATAAACAAGTTGGAGAAAGATAAATATCACATGATCTCACTCATTTGTGGAATATAATGAACAACATAAACTGATGAGCTAAAATAGATCCAGAGACACAGAAGCATCACACAGACTGTCAAACCTCAGAGGGAAGGCAGGGGAGGGTGGGAGAATGGAAGGTAAGAGATCAACCAAAAAGGACTTGTATGTATGCTTATGAGCATAACCCATGGGCATAGACAGTAGGGGGTTGAGGGCTGGTGGACAGGGGTGGCCAGGGATGGGTCAATGGGGGGAAAAAGAAGACATATGTAATACTTTAAACAATAATGAATTTAAGTAAAGAAAACACAAATGACAAACTAAGAAAAATTGCAAGGTATAGCATGAAAGGTCTACTAAAATATAATACAAAGTTACCCCTCATACACAAAGAACTTCTTGTAATATTGTGATGAAAAAAGCCAAGAACTCTGTGGTAAAATGGACTGATCTTTAGAAAGTTCATAGAAAAAAAAATGAAAATTGCTGTTAACTGTATGAAAAGTTGTCCAACCTCATTGGTCATTTTTGACTGGGTGATTGCTACATGAGTGTTCCTTGCATCCTTCCCGATACAGATCTGATCATGTCACTCATCTGGTTGAGAACTCACATGGCTTCTTCTAGCCTATAGGATAAAGCCCTAACTTCTTAGCATAACATTTGAGACTGCTTAGAATCAGAGTTCTAATTGTTTAATCTAATCCCTCACCATGACCCAACTCCTCAGCATGATGCTGTGATCACATCAAAGGTTTTGCTATTCTCCAATCATGGCATATATTTTTGTATATTTCATTGTTCTTGAGACATGATATTTCTGCTCACAGTGCCCCCTTTCCTGTTCTCTGCTTGGCGGAATCCTGCCAACCTTCAGACAGTCTTAAAGTTCATGACTGAACTTGCACTTGGCTTGTTCCTTTGAGTCCCCACAACACTTACAGGCATCTACTGAAGCCCTTCTTAGACACTTCTGTAGTAATTGGCTTTTATGTATGCCTCTGCCATGGGGAAAGGACAATCTATTGCCCCCATCTCCTTAGTATTTTTAGTGCTTAGCCATATACCTGTCCTCAAAGAGGTATGCAATACATTTGTTGAATAATGTAATTTGTATGCACTTGCCAAAGAGTCTTCAGTGTTTCTTGTATAAATCTTCTTTCAGTAAAGATGTCAGAGAAATAGAAACTGGGAAATAGATGTTGAACAGATTCTGTTTACTTAGCACTCTGAGTTTTGGCTATTAGTCAGGACTCTTTCAATTAAATGAAAAAAGATTCAACTTTAACTGCAAATGGGCAGTTTATTTGGTCCTAAAAATCAAACCTTGGAGAGTAGATTTGGCCTCAGAGTCAGTGGATTTCTATCTATCTCTCTGTCTGTCTGTCATCATCTGTCTGAATTGCATGCGCTCGCGCACACACACACACACACACACACACACACATCATCTTGAGCCTGAGATCTCCATGAAGCAGGAACTGGTGGTGGATAGCTCTGGGCTTATGTTCTCATAGCTTTGTAACTAGCAAGGAACAGAACTATTTCATGCCAGCTCCAGTTAGAAAAACTCCATAAAAGTACTCTGATTCACCTGCACCCCACGTCCATTCTTAAGTTAATTTCCATGACTAGGAAGGAGGTGCATGACCCCAGTTCAACACCATGCCTTATCTTTGTGGCGGGACAACGTGATTGGCTTTCTGCATCAGGGACATATTTTAGAATGAGACAAGAAGCTCCCCAAGACAGCAAAGATATTATCTGGGCATACAAAGGAATAACTCTTCATCGCACATGGGAAGAGCAACATCAGATCAAAGGTTGGAAGGAATGTTATGTAATTTTTATGACTAAATCTTTCTTATTCCTGATGCATAAATACTGTAGCTCAAAGGCATGCTAAAAAACATGTCAATCAGAATAAACAACTAATCAGGAGTTTTATTGAATGCTTTCATCTTTTCTTCTACTTCCTAATTATTTTTTAAATATTAATGATCCACCTAAAGAATAAAATTCTCTAACCTCAACTTTCTAAGCTTGATCAATTTTATTCTTTGTCAACTGTATTCTCTTTGTTCTTTCTCTCATCAAGCTTATTTCCCTCCAAACCAAATAACAGTATTCAAAAGGAACACAAAGAGAGAGAGAGAAGAGAAAATGTTTTCTTATCTGTGAATAAGGTACTGCTCAGAGATGTTTTGAGAGCAGAAAAGAAAGGGAACAAATGTTTTCATGATATTCACTCTTACCCGGATGTTCTGCCAGCACTTGGATCAGTGTTCTGTGTTCAGGAAACTGGGTGCCTGGACAAGTAACTTAAGAATTCTGGGAATGGCAATCAGGAAAAGTGACTATGAGGTGTTATCCTGCTGACTCGGCAGTCCCAACCAAAAGCTTCCTGTTGGATTAATATGCTCCACATACATTTAGGTGTCCATTATGTGCAAAGAACTATCTTAGGGACAGTGATAGACAAGAGGAGATGCTCTAGGTTAGCCTTCCTGACAAGAGACATGACGCTGAGTAGGATTTTGAAATAAATAACTTTCCCTCAGCAAAATAAACTCTCTAAGGTAAAGATATATTTATTTTGCTTATCTGTACTTTCTGCTTTGCTTCTCACAATAAAACAAAATGAAGTCAAAACATATTGGAAAATATTACAGGTACATCTCGCCTGGCATGAGAGGGACAAATGCCATTTCTGTCAATGAGCAACTGTGTGCGTTTTGGACAAGTTATTTAATCTCTCTAAGCTTCAGTTTCTTGGTCTGTGACATGGGGTTCATAATGAGACCTACCTCCAAAGTCAAGAGTATTAAATAAGATAAAATATAACAAAGTGATTAGCACTGTGCCTGGAAGAGGTGCAAGACAGATTATGTTCATTATTCTTGTTATTCATATGAAGGAAAATGTCAATTGAGGGCTAAACACACATAAAATCTGGTAATAAGTGGTATCTGACACAGTTTTTTTCTTTTCCAATATTTGCTCAAGTATGAATTCTTCAAACTCTTCCCACTTTATACTGAACAATCTCAGAAGCCACCTAGAATTCACTGATATAGGATCTCCAGGCCTTGAGTTGCTGTTACCTCCTGTTTTATTTCTAGCATAAGGAGCTAATAGAACTTCAGGCCAGTTTCTAGTTAGAACCTGCAAACCAAGTGACATTTGTCACCATACAACCCTGGATAATTGAAGCCTATATGGTTCCCTGTAGTTGAATCTCAAGGGCACCAATAAAATGGTGACTTTTCTCTTTCATAAAAGTTTCTCTTTCATCTCTTTTCCTACAACTGTATTTTTCAAGAGTATTCAGGTAAGAAGTGGTGAATGATGACAACTTTTTGTTGGCTTCTCTGTTCTTCCCTTCACCCCCTCTCTCACTCTCAGTTCTGAATGGGCTCTTAGTCTTCCTTGTACACAATGAGAAAGTTAAAACCTGTTTGCATTAAATGAAAAAAACAACAACAGCAATTTAGCAACAAATTAAAGTCTGTTGTCTTTAAGCATAATCTATGTTATCTACTGTTCCAAGTTTGTGGGCTTCTCAGGCCACTATAGCATTTTAGCACTGAAAAAGAATTTCATGTTTTTCCAATAATGCTCGGAGGCTGTCCAGTCCAACAGGGACTGAGTGGGGTTATCTGGTACAACTGGGTGTGTCTGGCTGCATCATTACTTGATTCTTTGTGTAATAATGACCCATTATTGGATGTTTTAAAATGGTTGAAAGCATCCAAACAACATTGTCTAACTGTTAGATTTTCAACCAGTCTTGGTGGTAGTGTGACTTTGACTTTATGACTTGACAAGAAAGGAAAATATGTCATCTTCATGACATTTATGTCCAGGATGTACAAACACGTCAGGGACTCCCAACTTCAAACGTTCAGGTGCTTTTTTCCCCACCATCCATTGAAATGTCCCCCAAATTTTAGTTTATAGAAAATAATAACTGACTGAATTAAGTCAGTCAACATTACAAAATAAACTGATCACAAACTGTGAAATAACAAATCTTAGCTGCATAAAAAATTATAATTACTCATGAAAATACCCACATATCTAGCCTTTTGAGTTACATGTCTTTATGACTACAGTACTTCTGTAGTCATAAAGTTTTATAAAACTCTGATAATAAAAAAGAAGTGTAAATGAGGTTGCAAAGAAAACATGCAGCACAAGGTGTGTGATGGAATAATCATTGTATTCATCACAGGCTATTACTTTGTCTATGATCAGAAGTTTAAATTATATTCACAAAGATTTCGTTATAACTTAAAGTGTTATGCACCCAGGCAGAAATAGATTTTTTTTATTTATGCAGCAGACATGTGTACATATGAATACATATATAACTACTAGAGGTGGTAGTTGGAGCATGAATGCCAGGGACTGCCTGGGTTCAAATCCTGACTGTGCCACTTAATGAGCACATCAGCTTGGGCAAGTTACTTCACTTCTCTGTGCCTCAGTTTCCTCATCTGTAAAATGAGGATAACAATGGAACCGAAGTCATTCAGTTGATGTGAAGACTGAAGAACTTAATACAGTGCCTGGCATATAGTGCAGAACAAATACTTACTGAGTACCTGCTATGCGCCAGGGACTCTTCTTCATCCTGGGGATGCTGAGAGGAACAGAACAGGGAAAGCCCCCTCTCCTCATCTGTGATTACATTCTCCAGCAGGAGGGAGACAACCCAGAGCATAGACTATAAGTACATCAAATAATTGGAGGTTATGATTAAATACCAAAAGGACAAGAAATTGAACTCACAATATAACTGGAGATGGATACTTTTTATTTTAATACAAGTCAAACAAGCATGCACACATGCACGTATATAGAATTGGCAGTTAGCTTTGGGTGCCCCCTCACTAAAGAACTAGTGAAAATACTTGGAGAGACATATTCAAATAATAAATTGACCTCTTTAAAACATAGGCTGGTCTCCTCTCTTGTGTTCTCTCCAGGTTCGGTTGTGCCTTCTCTTCTAGAGGCCGCCCATTTATTCGCAGAGCTGTGACTTCCCTACCCCTTTGCCCTCACTGTGGGTTGCCGCACACTGACTGCTGAGAAGGCTATGGAGTCCTGCTAAGGGAGCATTGCTTCACTCCCAGGCTGTTCTGTAATATTAGTAAATCTCTGGGGTTAAAAGCTTTTATCAACAGGGCATGTCTCCCTCTGTGTTTGCATGATGCTCCTGCTCTTCCACTCTCTCTGCTGGTGGCACTGCCTTTGCCGGCTTCCTCTGGTTCTTTGTCCATTGTCTTCTGTGCTATCACAATGGGCTATTTAGCCTAGTTCATCTGCAAGAGTAGCTTTCTCATTGGAGTTTGAATTGAAAGCAGATTTCCCTCATTGAACAGAAATGAGAATGCCGTGGCACTTCATATATAACATCATAGCTTTTCCTTGGCTGACATGGCTCAGGAGGTTTTCTGTTTAACACATTCACGCCCACTACAATGTAGGCAATAATAATATAGTGTAGTTGCTGAGGAAAAACGAAGACAATAGATCAGACATAATGCCTATTGTTGGAAAAATAATTCTTGTGTTAGTTCATTTATACTGAGTTTTTGTATAAAAATATTTGCTCCTGTGGTAAAAGTCTCTGATAATAAAATATCGTCATGCATGCAATACTTAAAATAAGAATTGTACACTGAAATGACTTCTAAGTATTTTTCTAGAATCCATGGTGAATTATAAAGGCTGGATCAGCAAAAATGGAAGTAAAATTTCTGGCCCTATTTTGATGTCAATGGTATTGAAGCATCAGGCAAGCAGTGGGAATATTCAGGAATTTGCTCTTTCTAGGCCACCCTTCTCAAAGTACACAGTTTATCACAGCTTTTTCTGCAATGTAAAGTAGATCTGCAAGAGGAGAATTTATTAAAGTTCATTTATTTTGCTTTGTGTGTGTTTTTTTCAACTTTAACACATTTTCATTAAATGTCTGAGAGAAGTATAGGAACTCTACCTCAAAGGCAGTATGCTAAATACAGAGTTACTGTGCAAAAACCTTTGCATACTAAAGATTAGTTTCACAGCAAATAAAATATTTTCCAATTATCCAATATAATAAAAGCCTAATATGCTAACTGTCCAGTCATCCAATCAAAACATAATATGCTAATGATATGCTAAGGATGCTTAACTGCTCACTATGACATGCATTGACCACCAGGGGGCAGGCAGTCAACCAGTCGACCAATCACCATGACATTCACTGACCACCAGGGGTCAGATGCTCAAAGCAGGAGCTATCCCTTGGTGGTCAGTGCCCTCCCACAAGGGGAGCACCGCTCAGTCAGAAGCCAGGCTCATAGCTGGTGAGCTCAGTGGTGGAGGAAGCCTCTCCCACCTCCATAACAATGCTAAGGATGCCCTACTGCTGGCCTAAACCAGGAGGGCTCCCAGACTGAGAGAGAGTGCAGGCCGGACTGAGAGACCCTCCCACCCCAGTGCATGATTTTTGTACACAGGGTCTCTAGTTTATAATAAAGTAACACAAATTGTACCTTCAAATTATGATTTAAAAATCTAGCTAACATTTGTTTTATCATGCTCTGTTATTAGCACATTAGCTATATTATTTATTTTCACAATCCCAATGAAGTAGGTATTGTTATATCAATTTTTGAGATCAATAAACTGAGGCATGAAAAGGCTTGCTAACAAAATTATTTACCATTAAGTCCACCATTACCTCCCATGAAGTTCTGAAGTTGTCAAATTCAGGGGGGAAAAGTGCAAATTTAATTAATAATTGTGTAAATCAGAGGCTTTATTGTAATCGGAATTATCTTCAATGTCAAGTAATTCAAAGCTTCAAATGGGACCTCTTAACTTGCAAAGTTAAGTGGGAAAGGTATTTATTTGTCTTTCAGATGAGAGAATGCTGCAGCTGCTCATTGTGCTTTGAATGAGTGGTTGCTATGAAAACATCTTTGTTGATGACCACAATGGTCTGCTGTAATATATTTATGTTCCTTTGGATCAGTTGTATCAGTAAAGAGTGTTTGTTCCACTTCAAAAGCAGATGCTGACCTAGTTCCCTGCCTGTGCTGGAGGGAAGGGCTTCGGCTCTGATGGGCAGTGAGAAGTCACTGGCTAACAGACCCACAAGAGACAGACAGAAAGCGCAGTTGGAACTTTTAAACATTTTTGTTTTGAACCCAGTGCCAACGATGTCTTTTTTTACATTATGGATTCAATGCTTAAGTTAGAGTTGTTGCTCTTTTCTCCAAAAGGCACGTTGTATCTTTCATCCTTGCAGCAATATGGCAATGGGGTGCTGGGATGCATTTTAGAAAGGAGGGGAGAAGAAGCTTGATGAATTACAGATTGAGGTGTTTTTCCAAAGGAAATAAGAACAAAGTGTGGACTTAGGAAAAAAAGGTTCTTGAAAAGTTTAGATAAATCTTCTTAACCTAGAGTAATTAATTAAGAAGTATCCTTAAATGCCTTTATTAGCATCTTTGTTTTTATTAATTCAAATTGTCCTAAATCCAAATTTGTGAAACATCTCCATTCTTGAGTATCATATGCTTTACATAGACTGTATTCAATAATAATTTAAGAGCCCTAACTGATTTGGCTCAGTGGATAGAGTATCGGCCTGAGGACTGAAAGGTTCCAAGGTTTGATTCCGGTCAAGTGCATGTACCTTGGTTGTGGGCACATCCCCAGTAGGAGGTGTGCAGGAGACAGCTGATCGATGTTTCTAACTCTCTATTCTTTTCCCTTCCTCTCTGTAAAAAAATCAATAAAATATATTTTTTAAAAAGAATAATTTAAGAAGGCATTTTCAGAAGAGTTGTTAAAGTTAATATAGATAGATTCAATATCTAGTTCCTAAGGAAAACAGAAATATGTCTTCCTTCAATAGATATTAAATCTATTCTTTAATAAAGAATCCTTTATTAAATCAACTCATTTCAATGGGTAAAATAATATGTTTGAATAATCCTCTGTTATCCAATCACCACAAAGTACAACTCAAAACAGTTTTGTTATTTAACTACTTGCTTTAAAGAACAAGTAGTTAAGAATGAGGAGTGGGCTTCACACAACCAAAGCTTGGCTACCAGCGCACTTCAGTTCCTTCCAGCATCAAATGATCAACAACTGGCTCAGGAGCTCAGGGAAGGGAGGGTGTTGCAAGGCTCCTGCAGGAGTTGTGACAGACAGGAAGGGGAGGAGACTTTCTTCTTTGAAGCTGGAAGTGGGAGGCAGATATTAATTCATGCAATAGCAAGCTCCATAAATACTACTTGAAATGTATGCTGAGAGCATGCATTTGAAAGTGGTTCCATTTTTGGTCTGTGTCTAGTGAAATATTAGGGATCTATAATTCTATTGCTATCACTCTAATAGTTTTACTCTAGCCAGCAGGTTAACTGAAGCCTTTCTCCATTTAATGTTTGGTGTCTTCCAAAGCTTAAGAGTTTGTGTTTGCTCAATAAAGCAGAAAAAAATGGAGCTCATGTTTGTCACTAACGTTTTAATGTATTAATGATGTCAATAATGAAACTTGAATTTACATTCTGGATGCTAGTTTAGTAAAGGAAGGTATTTGTAAAATAATTTACATATGAATGGATAAGTACAAATCAAGACATAGAGTTGGGAAGATACCAGACTTTTAACTGGAGTACTACACCTTGCTATTAACGTGTGCCTGAATCATATGCAGCTAGACAAATGAAGAAAGAGAGATTACAATTAAAATGTAAAAAAAAAAAAAAAAAATAGAAATTTACAATGCTCATGACAAACATGAGCTCAATTATGTTGCTTTTTGTTTCTGTGAGCATTACTGGAAAGAGTTAATGTCCTTATTAAATATTGGGGCATATTTTATAATTTGCCATTTATACCATTTTACTCTTTCAGGGTTTAGAAATAAAATCTATTTAAAACTTTGACCACATTAATAAAAATCTAGTTTTTATTATAATATGTTGGCTTAAAAAAACAGTGTAATTTTTTCCCCTTTTTATTGAATTGGGTTGACTCTGGTTAACAAATGATATAGGTTTCAGACGCATAATTCTACAACACATCATACGTGCATTGTATTGTGTGTTCACCACCCCAAGTCCAGATTCCAGCCAATATATTTTATTTTTAATTACAAAAGCAACATACCATCTCACCGGAAGTATTGCATAATAGTAGTAATAGCAGACATCCTTGTCTTGTTGCTACTGCAAATGAGAAATGAACTTAAAACTTTAGCATTCAATAGTTAGTGACTTTTTTATTTTTACTCTCCTTTTTTAGAAAAATAGTTGCTTTTATATACATTTTAATAAACCATAAGATGCCTACCCTATCTTTTTTCATGTTTAATTTCTTCTCTCTCTCTCTCTCTCCCTCTCTCTCTCTCTCTCTCTCTCTCTCTCTCTCTCTCTCTCTCTCTCTCTCTCTGTCTCTCTTTCTCTCTCTCTCCCTCTCTCTCATCAGAATGTTAAATAAACAAACAAAAATAACCTCCATGGCTGAAGTCTTGTCTGTTTATCTTTTCTTTTATTCTATTTTTTAATCCTTGCCTGAGGATATTTTTCCATTGATTTTTAGGGAGAGTGGAAAAGAGAGAGAAGGACAGAGAGAAACATCTATGTGAGAGAAATACATAAATTGGTTGCCTCCTGCATGAGCCCTGCTATTGCAAGCAGGGCCCAGGGCCCAGGCTGTGAAGGAGCCTTCAAGTGAAATGAATTTGATAGGGACCCTTTGGTCCACAGGTCAACACTCTGTCCGCTGAGCAAAACTGGCTAAGGATGAAGTCTTTCAAAGTAAGGTTTTGTTGAGGAAAATGCTACCCAAAAAGACCAGTCTTGGGGTATGCAGTCTAAGCCATCAGCTTCATGACTAGGTAGGAAAGAAATATCTGGTGTCCCTAAGTTTGAAGCATTTTTAAACATCAAGTAGGAAGGGTAGTCTGAAAGAAAGTACATTAGCTATAGGCAAAGGGGTAGGAAAAGATCCCAGGTCAGTTCTGGGATAGGCACAGAGTCCAAAAAAGAAAGGTCCAATCCTTTGTATTGGTTGTGAGCCATTGTCCAGAAAGTCCACACGTAAATAAGAAGCTAAAGCTTCTGTAATTAGACAGTGCCTGGCTAAAATCATCTGCATAAACAGCCACCTGGAAATTAATCCAAAGTTCCAATAGGCAATGAAAAAAATGTGAGAGAGAGCCTTTCATCTGGCCAGCAGCCATTAACAGACTAATTAGTTCTGTCTCTTTTTCTCACTCTCTGGACACTGTAATTTAATTTAGAACATTTCAGAATTTTCTCCTTGTCAGGAACATGAATATCTTATTCACTTGAAATGAGTCAATAGATCAACCTCAGTACAGGGGACAAAGGAAAAGGAGAAACTAATAAAGAAAAGAAAAAAGCAGGTGAAGGAGGAGGAAATGCTGGAAGCCTTTTGTAAATAAATACCCTCAACATAATGAATATGGTCAACATATTTTCCACTACTACAAATAAACACAACCAATTAGGTTTGAGATATTTTTATATTTATTTATAAGTAGATGAGAAGATATTCTCTATTTGGACTTTGGCATATTTCTCTATGTTCATGTCTTTCAATTAATGTATTATGAACATTATTCAATGTCAGTACATAGAAATCTGAGACACCATTTTTAAATGCCTAATATATAGGTGTACAATAAGTTATTAACCAGCCCTCTTTAATAGGCTCTAGCTGGTTTGGCTCAGTGGATAGAGCGTCAGCCTGCAGACTGAGGGGTCGCAGGTTCAATTCCAGTCAAGGGCACATACCTGGGTTGTGGGCTCCATTTTGAGTAGGAGGAGTATAGGAGGCAGCCAATCAATAATTCTCTCTCATGATTGATGTTTCTATAGCTCTCTCCCTCCCCCTTCCTCTTTAAAAATAAATAAAGTATTATATATTTTTAAAAAATAGATGTTTATGGAATTTTTCAGTTTGTTTTCTACTTAGTACTGCGGGAAGCCACGGCTGGCAAATATTGTCATAAGAGTGCACCAAGGAGCTTTGAAGGCCAATGGACCTTGGGCATTAGCAGGGCTGCCGATAAGCACCAAATGTTGAAATAGTAGTAGCTCAAGGCAATTCCCTAACCTGATAATCCTTTTACTGTTTACCAAACTTTACCTGTGAATGCCTGCATGCATTGGTAAAGGGAAAATGTGTATTCAAGTAAATAAAAAGCAGACTGGCCAGAGGTCAGTGTGCTCTTCATGAAAGAGACACCCTTTGGCAGAAACCAGTTTGGCTCAGTGGATAGAGCGTAGGCCTGAGGACTGAAGGGTCCCGGGTTCGATTCCAGTCAAGGGCATGTACCTTGGTTGTGGGCACATCCCCAGTAGGGGGTGTGCAAGAGGCAGCTGATCGATCATTCTCTCTCATCGATGTTTCTAACTCTCTATCCCTCTCTCTCTCTTCCTCTCTGTAAAAAATCAATAAAATATATTTTTAAAAAGAAAAAAAAAAAGAAAGAGACACCCTTTGGCCCTCAATGCCTTCTAAATTCATATTTCTTGTATAGCATTTTCATTTGTGCTTCAGCTCCTCCTTCAGATCCTGAACCCCGCCATGCAGGTCATGGCAAGTACAATTGATTAATCTATTTTACATACATCTATGCACAGCTGCATAAATATTTCCTTAATATAAGTTTTAAATAAATTGGTTCATAAAAAGTGTATGCAGTTTTAAAAAGAAGTATACACCTGCAAACTATCTTCCTGCAAGTCTATACCAATTTACACCCTTACTGTTAGCGAAGAGAATTTGTTGACACATATCTTCAGCATCACTAAAATCTACTTTTTATGCCTCCTAGCAAATCTCAAGTCTGGGAAAGTAGGAAACCAAGAAAACAAAAAAAATATGCCCCAAAGTGTGAAATCCTTCAGTCTATGCAGCACTGAATTTCATGACTTACATCCATTTTCAGTTTATACCTTTAATATATCCTGGGGCAGTTATTTGACCTCTTCTAAGAAATTCAATTTTAATTTATATTTGTCCATATCCCTTCATATGTGATTTGGACAGATGCAGGCTATTGAGCATAATAAAAACAAATTTCTCCGAGCTTCTCTTGAAAAATAGTCCCTACTTTAACAGGCAGGAGAGAGTCAAGAAATAATGATTCCACCATTTCTTAAAGATTTCACAATTCTACATTCAATAAGAGCAGATGAATTCCTGGAAGGTATGGCATTTCTGGAGTGTTTAATGTCAGCTTCCAGGAAGGGCTGGGACATAATCCCCACTCGGGATCTCATAGTATCACGTGTTGCAGAATTTGCCAGTTTGCTAACTTCTCAAATGGGATTTGAGAATCACTGTGTGAGTTGCAGGTTACTTGAGCAGAAAGGGTACCAACATATTTGATAGTAATGTTTAACCATTGGCTGAAATGGCAACAATGTTTTAATAGTTGGAAAGAGCAATAAAGGGAAGCCTTGGGGGATAAAATATTGCTTATCTTACAACCTGGATAATGAATGTGAAAGGATATTACTAAAACCTATAGTATAAAAGGCAACATGAGGTTCCACCTTCAATTTGTTTGCTTAACGAATCATAGTAATGGATTTTTTTCTAACGTTGACCCATGAGATATCATGGATTTTTAAAATATAGAGATAAAATAAATGAGTCAGATGATATGATGAGGCTATATTTCAACTTTAAGTATGTATTCCCAACCAGAAGAAAAAGCTCTATCAGAAAAGTTAGGCAGGATAGGAAACATAAAAATATATAAACCTATTATAAAACTCAAATGTTGGCTGTTGGCAGGGGTGGGAGGTGGGGGCATTTCGAAATATCTCCTCTTGAGGGGTTTGGAGAGGACTAGAGGAGGCAGGGGGCAATGGATAAATAAAACATTTTGGTGGCTACAGTAACGGATTAATTTTTATGTGTTAATAGAGAAACATAGATTTTAATATTATTCTTAGAATACTAAGGTAATATTTAGGGATATGGGGAATTATAAAATAATATTAATTTAAAAATGAGAATGAGAATGAGAAAACAAAAGAGAAACAAAACTAGCAAAAAGCTTAATATGATGAGAGAGAATACCGAGAGAAGTTAAAAAGAGAAGGAATACACGAGCAAATATTAAATACAATGATAATAAAAACAAAATATCATCTTTATAATAAACGCAAAAGAAACAAATTTCCCTATTATGTATTAAGGAACATGAAATTCTATTTAAAAATATATACAAATATGGGTTGTTTATAAGAAACACACTTGGAATTAAATAAAGACAAAGGGTGAAAAGAAAAGAATGTGTAGAATTATAAAGGCAAATGCAAATTAAAAAAAGTAAGAAGGACTGACAAGCCCAGCTGGTGTGGCTCAGTGGCTGAGCGTCAATTTATGAACCAGGAGGTCACACTTTGATTCGCAGTCAAAGCATATTCCCTGGGGTTGCAGGCTCAAGCCCCAGTGTGGGGCATACAGGATTCTCTCTCATCATCGATGTTTCAATCTCTCTCTCCCTCTCTCTTCCTCTCTCTAAAATCAATCAAAAATATTTTTAAAAAGGGGCTGGCAATATCAATATATTATTAGATAAAGCAAAATCTATAACAGCTGCATTAAATGAGACATAGGAGTTATATCACGGTAAAAGCTGTAGACCAAAATATAGTTCATATCTTTATTCACTAGGCACATAACATGAAAAATATATAAAACAAAAATCTTCCAGAAATACAAAGATAGTTTAATCAAGTAAAGATTCACTGCTTTAAAAATAAGATCAGCAGACTCCTTTTCAAATATTTACAAACACATACACTTAAAATCTTTTTCTTCTACTGACAGAGATTCTGCATTATTTTCTTACATTATTAGAACCTGTAGGATTGTGAATCATGGGGCTTTTTCTCACAGAGAGCCACAGTAGCTGAACTCTCCAGTCAATTCAATAAAGCTAAACATCAACAACAAAATCATGAATAAATAACCAAAAGTACTCCTCTGAACAACCACCAGATTAGAGTAGAAATTGAGTGGCTTAATAACGCCAGATTAATTCATTTTATGAGCACTTCACTTCAAAATCTATGCTATGGCCTTGAACATTCTATCAAAAGAGAGAGACTGACATTGAACAATTAAGGATTCCATTTACGGAGGAGAAGACCAAGTTCTGTTATTCTAAGAGCTGAAATATTTTAGGCTTCTGGCTTATCTAATGTATTTAAGGTCATAGTACACAAAATTCATGGGAAGGCTTGGCAAGGATTCAGGCCTATGTTTGACAATTTTCCTGTCACACGCTGCTATGGCCCTGAGGGGGCCCAGGGGCAGATTTCCAGCAAGGAAGAGACATCTCACTCAATCAAGTGTAGAAACTTTGGAGGAGCTGCAAGCACGTGTGCCCCCACCCCCAACGCCCACCCCCTATATTCCAGGAATGTCTCCTCATTGGCAGCTGGATGCATACTTGGGAGTCTGGGTGGTTCTTAGCAGGATGACCATGCCAGAGCCAGGAGTAGCACCGGGAAAGGTGTTGACACTGTCCTGCAGCTTGTGCCTTGCCCACATGCCCACTGAGGGCCAGCGGAACCTTCAACCCAGCCCTGCTCCACTGGCTAAGTCTTGCCTTTGTTGCCCACATATCTGTCCCCACATGAAGGGGTAGCTTCTTCTGTCTTGGGGCCGTGAGGGCAGGGGTGGGGATAACAGTCATGAACTACAATACAAGCCAGAGGCAGCCTTCTATCTGGGACCAGGGAGGAGTTAGGGAAGCCAAGCAGAGGATGCAATAGTAACTGACAAAGGTCTGGCTCACCTTCTGCAAGAGGTGGGGACAGAGGTAGGGACACTGCGTCTTCTGAAAAGTTGGAGGCTAGGAAGGATAAGAGCAAGGGATTAGCATGCCCTCCTGCAACCCATCCCTGAATGAGGAGGTGTGGGTATGTGTAAAGTTGGCCTTCCCTGTCTGAGCTGTGCTCCTGAGAGCCCCCGGCCTCTGGCCATGGAAAGCATGGGGCTGCCCCATGTTTGAGGATCACATGCACCAAATGTGGCCTGAGCATGGCCAGGCACCTGCTGACAGGGCAGAGCCTTCAGTCAAGTCTGGAGAGTTCTGTACCACTGAGGTTGCACACATGGCATCCAGTGCCACTGGTTTAAACTGTCAGCTTTGAAGAAGCGTGGAGCAGTCCCAGCCCTTGGCACCAACAGACTCAGTGTGCCATGCAGGGCTCCATAGTATTCCAAGAGCTTGCTACTCAGTCTGAAGTCTGGGACTCCCAGGGGACTGGTGAGCACACTCAAATTTGAGTAACAGCGTTGTACCCTCCCCTTTCTGGGCTAAGTGAGAATTAGTGGGAGAAATGGTATGACATTGTTTTAAAGCCGATACCTCTGAGTGGTCTGTGCTTAGTAGGTCTCTACCCTTTTCTCTGGTTTAGGTTCCCAAGAGATCTTTAACACCAGGTCTATAAGCATGGCTGAGAATTGCTGTTGACCTATGGGATTTATTTCACCCCTGTCTGGAGCTCTGAATTTGATTCTAACGTCTGTAGTTAAGGTTCTCTGAGGCTCTGCTTTTTGAAGAATGCAATGTATTGCTCAGTCGGGCAGTGAAGGACTTGCTCCTGATGAGTTTATCCTTTTCAAAACCAGTGTGAGTTCTCATCTTAGAAGATGTCATGGCATCGCGTTTTACATTCATTGGAACACTTCACCTTACACTCAGTAGTTCCATTTCCTACACGACAGTGACCTGTCAGACATGCAATGTGTTCACCTCCCTTCTACCAAAGGGAACCATCCTTTGTGAGCAAGCTAAGACTTACCAAAATTGCTGAAACTAACTGCTTAGGAAGGAGCAGTTTTATTTATTTCCTTATGTACCTACGTTTAATTTAGATGCAGTCTGTGGTATTTCTATGGCATGATTTCCACAATAACAGCATACATGTTAATCATCCTTTTGTTTATAACAAAGTATAGCCCATTCATCATGAGCAAGATTTCCAAATATTGATTTTACATATATGCTTTGTGAGGTCATTGACAAAAAAAGCACCTTTTAAAATGTGGTCTTTTAGAATTCCCTAGGGCACCGGGCTTTCTTTCTCACCATGACAGTAAGGAAGAAAATAGGGCAGTCTGAGTAATGGACTGAAGTCTAATTTCTGTGGGGGTCCACAAAAGAAAAACATGGCCTCTCTCAAGAGTTCTTAGTCCAGAGTAACATCCACAGCATAGAGAAAACAGAGTATTATGTTATGGTTGCACTGCCTAGCTTGAAGTTCACAGAGAGAAGACATCTATTGGTGTAGGAATCTGGGAAGCCTGCTTACAAAATATGTGACTTCAATATCCCACTTAAATAAAGTCAGGCTTTTCAGTGAATGTGGGCATAGAAATAAAAATGAGATGTAAACCAGCATCTGTGTATGGGTAAACTATACAATTCCTTTCCTCACCATTTCTAATTTCAAACATTCTCTTTTCCTCCTAGCTTAAAATTGATGCAAGATGTCTTACTCATGACAAATACACTGGTTAGAGACCAGGTCCAAGTCATGGGTCTGGAGGTGGAGAGAAACTTACAGGCCATACATCACATGCACACAGCATGAGAAAAGCTGAGGCTAGAATTATAATAGCATAATCGATCTTCTGATTATCAATGTCATGCATAGCCACCGCAAAGAAAAATAGAAAATCCAGAACATTAATGAAGTAGCCATTTGAACTAATATATTAATCAGAGATGATTGCTATAAACATCTAGAATTATATTTTATTAATTTTGGTGTGTGCATTTAATATAAATGCATGTGTTGATATCCTGCTGTGAGTTCTTGGGACTGACTGTGGAGAGGAGAAGAGAGGGAAAAGGGAAACTACAATTCATGTCTTTTTCAGTTGAAATTGCTTTGTCTTGCATTGATTTCCAATGCTATCGGTTTGATGTATGGTATGACAAGCTACCCTCTTTAGCACCATTCAGCATTCGCTCATGTTGTCTACACTGTTCTCTGTGAGGTTTGACAAATACGCAGGCTGAACAAAATGGAAATGATTTCCTTAGAGTTTTGTCACGGGCTTTGATTTAGTAAGCACAAGAAAATGGAGAGTTATTCAGTTGTTCCTTAAAAGGTTTCCAATGTCCATATCTGTCTCAATGTGAGGAAAATGTTAAGTCTTACAAGCTGTGTTTCTGATATAATTAATAGAAACATTTTTTGCTGGGTGTATATGCCTCTTAAGCCCCAATCACCTGTGTTTTGTAGAATGGAACTGCTTGACTGAGAGTTTTATGCCTTAAAGACATAGACTCTTTGCAAGAGAGAGATGTGCACCAAATATGGCCATCACTTACAGAACTCACTATCTAGAATAAGAGATATGAAGCATATGGAATATCCTAATGGTGGGCTTAATAATGAGTTTAAATTCCAAAAAAAAGCAGAGGTGATTTGCCTTCAAGCCTTCCTGAGGAATTCCAGTCACTATCTCAGATTCTCATAGGCATCTTGTTCAGCAGGAAACCTTTGAGTTCTCAGTCAACAGTTTCTTTCATCGTGCTTTAATTAGACTATGAATGCTTCTGTCATTACACTGAACTTCATTTCTCTTGTTTTTTTCTTTTTTTCTAGACCACGAGTACTTTGAAAGCAGTAGATGACATTTGTTTTTGTGTCCCTGACAAATGCATCTGGCACATAACAATTTTTAATAAGCACTATTGGAATTTATGAATCCAAAGGAGTTCAAGAGAGGAACTGGAAACCAAAATTATTTTTTATTTTGAGGTACCAGCACCTTCTTTAAGAAGCCAGCATCTCACAGAGGGGTCAGCTAAGAAGGTGATCCAGGTCAGAATGTTGTGTTGCAGGCATCCCTCCTTTCTCCACGAGTGGCTGGCTTGACTTGCCTCAGGAGACAATGAAAACTGATTGGTGGTTTAAGAGCTTAGGTTTGTTTGACATTTTTAAGGTTGTGCTACAAAACTCAAAGACAAATCAATTTTAGAAACTAGCCTTTATTTAAATAAGGCAGGTGGCTGAAACAATAACATTTCTTTCAGAATTTTTAAAAGAATGGATTTTCTAAATAATTGAATGGTCTCCAATTAGTTAAGAGATAATGCTTCCCAACTTCTTTGTCACCTGCATTACTTCCACATCTTACTACTTCTTAAGCCAAATTTTTAAACACAAATATATTTGAAATAGGCATTTTATGTGAAACTATTTGGCTGTGGGAGGCTTTCAGAAGAGAGAGAAGTTTATCATTTGAGGAGGTTGACATGAATTCATAATATGCATGAATAAGATGTCTAGGGAAATAATCAAATCTTAATTAGTCCAAGAAACACATTTCAGAACAATTCTGGAAGAGTAAAGGTTAATATACAGTATTTGAATATAAAATGTAATGGTTTCAGTTTACCAAATCATTTCTGTCACCTTAATAAAATCTATAAGGATATGATTATGCTGCATTATTATGTTAAAGTTTTTCGTAAGCCCTTCTGATAAAAACCATTTAGAAATGACTTGCTCTCTCAGTGTTATCTTTAGCTTGATTAAGTTTATGTTTAAGTTGTAACCCACATCTCTTGAGATTGCATTTAGATTAGAATATTTTATTATGAAACTAGAAAAAAAAAGTATTGAAGCTAGAAGCAATCTTGTAACTTTCCTATCCTGACCCTGATCTAAGTGAATAGAAAAGCAAGCACATATATTTTGTAATCAAGTGATATTTGTTGTTTCCCTAGTTCTATCACCTACTTGTGGATTTTCTATTAAGTAAAAATAAACTAAACCATTAAACACTTAAATAAAATAGTTAATTAGATTAAATGCTTTAAATATTTTGATTGAGTGCCTACTGAATTTAATATCCCAATAGAGTGTAAGCTCCATCCAAGGAGGAATTTTTATGTGTTTTTCAGAGCCTGGAAATAATGTCTGAAACAAATAGGTGCTCTATAAAATCTTTTCAGTTTAGTGAATTTAATAAATCAATAACTTTGAAAAAATAAACCTCTTGACATGAAACCTGTACTAACTACAATTCAATTTTTAATAATTCAGAGTCACTATTGAAACTACCACATATCCTCACATCATTAAAGTGTTTTAATTTTGTGCTACAAGCTTATTTTGCGGGTTATCATTTTATGGGTTTATTGGGATATAATCTCTGCTTTAAAAATTTTAAAGACTGGGAGCTTACTATGTATTTGTTTAAACTTAGACTTTTTATTAATGCTGGGACCATTCCTCTGTGATTCATGGAAGAAGACCAAGAAATATGACTTAATTATTACAGGTAGCAACATTTTGGCAGCAAACTGTCAAATAAATTAACTCATTTATCTACCCAAGCACCGTCTATCCATAATGGAAGCTGGCAAGTTGGATGAACTAGGAAGCGGAGGTGTAGAGTGGTTCGATAAAGTCCTCCTATTTAATATTTATTGGGCTTCCTCAGTGTGCCTGCCAAATATCCCATTAGATCACAGTTCTCACCTTCAAAAAGTAAGATGCAAACATCTTGCAAAGGCTCCGTGGAATGAGGCAACTTGCCAAACCAAAAAATAAATAAAATTTAAAAGTAAGGACTGCGATTTTACTCTTGAATCTTGATTCTTTCTTGCTCAGTCTGAAGGAATAAATCTGAAATAGAGCAAATGGGGCATACCCAGCCCATGCTCAGTAACCAGGCCATTGAAAGTAGACCCATCCATCTGCAAAAGGCTCTATGAGCTGCCTTTATGGGAGAAAACTTTATTTGTGTTTTAAGAGAGAATGAACATCTATTTTTTTTTTAAGTTGTGATACAAAGTTCAAGGAAAAGTTTTCCTAGAAATTTGCCTCTATGTAATTTAAGTTAGGAAAATATTTCTTCCAGATATTGTTTGTTTAATTAATTAATTAACTAATTATTTAAAAAAAAATTCATTTCCCCACCCCCCATCCCCTTTGACAACCACCAGCTGTTCTCTGTATCTATGGATCTGTTTCTGTTGTTTATGAATTTATTTATTATTTTTAGAGTCCACATATAAGTGAGATCATATGGTATTTGTCTTTCTCCATATGACTTATTTCGCTTAGAATAATAGCCTCTAAGTCCATTCATGTTGTACAAATGTCATTATTTTTATTTTTTTATTCAAGATTTCATTATTTTTTATAACACATCTTCTTTATTCATTTATTGGTGAACATCAAAGTTACTTCCATATTTTGGCTATTGTAAATAATGTTCCAATGAATATGGAGACGCATATGTCTTTTCTAATAAGTGATTTTGTTTTCTTTAGATAAATACCATTTATTTTTAAACAGCTGGAATTCTAAATTGAACTATTCCTCCTAGAAGCCCAACTTCAACTAAACAATATACTCCTAAGAGTAACAATGTAGAGAAAAGCTTACCCCTTTCTTCCAGGCATTCACAGTCCATCCACCCTCAAGCCAGTTGATGAAGCTTGGAGGTTAGTGGTTGGGAATAAGATCTTGAGGTTTCCTATGAGAGGTGAAGCCATGCATTTTGCTGGATGCCAGTTCAGTTGCAGGACCTGAGATGATGCTGGTGGGGCATCAGCCTGCAGTGGAAAGTATGGTGAAAGAATCACTGGGAGGCTTGATGGGGCTACCCTGAAGGTGGCGCTTGAACAGGCAACCTCCTTCTAGTCTAGAAATGTATGAAGGCAAGAGTCTTGCTTTAATAGCTTGCCTATTGAAAGGGTCTATTTTGCAATTTGCCTACAAAGAAAAGTCAAAGGGAGGAAAGAGGATCATCATCTCAATTCCTGTGGCCCTAGGAGAGAAGAGAAGAGGACTGCTTTTGATTCCCATGGGTTCCTGTAAAGGGGCATGGAGATTAGAGGAAAGAACATAGGTTATAGGGTAGTCCAGGCATCCTGGCCAAATGAGATGACATTTTACTCACTAATAATGCTACATACTCTCTTTTGCTACTTTTGGTGGAAGGGAAGGCTGGGAAGGAGAGAAGAAGAAAAGGTAAAGCCCATTGCCTGAATAAATGATTGTTATTTTCATAATATCAGATCCTTAGTATTGGTCCTCACCTATGAGCCCTACACCCTAAATTCTACTACATACTCACCTGTCTCACTGCCCTGTTCAAATGCTACTAATGGCTTCCCGGTATCTGCAAGCCAAAAACCTTAATTCCTGAGAAGATCATAGTTCTGGCATTTTGTCTTTACCTGCCTTTCTAGCCTCTCTCATCTGTTAACCCTAATATTTATGAGTTTTAACCAGCTAGAACAACCTGGTACTATTTACCTTCTCCTGAAATAATGCTTTCATTCACTCAACAACATATATCAATTACCTTTCATGAACCAGGCATTCCTCCAGGCTTTAAAGATATAGTAGGTAAATCAGACATTCTTCCCCCTAATGAATAAGATATTTTGGTCTCAGTAAGTTCAGTCCATGCTTCTTAGATTTGCTTCATTCCCTCATCTACCACAGATTAAATGTTACCTCCACTGTGAAGCCCTTATTCAGGTAAGATAAATGCTGATTGTTTACTTTAAATTTGTGGTCTGATGTAGCTGTGTCTCTATTACTTGATTACCTCCCTACCTAGTCTGAGATCTCATTAACCGGATCTGTGTCATACCTCTCTGTATATCTACAACATTTGGCTCATTGTGAGTACTTTTATACTGCCTTATGAATGCCTCAATTTTATTGTCTTGCATTTAAATGCATTTATTTCTTTTAATGCTATTCTTGATCTTCACAAGAGAGGAAGGAAGAGAGAGAAGCATCAATCTGAGAGAGACACATTCATTGGTTGTCTGCCACATATGCACTAAATATGATCGAATCTGCAACCTAGGCATATGCTCTGACCTGGAATGGAACCCATGACCTTCCTGTACAGGAGAAGATGATGCTCCAACCAACTGAACCACACCAGCCAGGACAAATATCTTTATTTCTTACTTTTGTAGTTTCTCAGGGATTATGTAATATCCAGAGACTTGGCAATCCAAGTTTAGCTCAGAACAGTTACACAACCAAAAGATGCTATAAAGAAGTCTATTCCAAGCAGCATTGGTTGAATGATCTAACAAATTTCTTTCTGTATCTAAACAGTGAAGCCATTCCTGTCTTTTGGACCAAAAAAATAAAGTGCATAGCACCCCAAATTACTCTCAAAATTAAGGATAAACAGCTGCCATCATTTTTAAAATTAAACCCATTTTGACCATTGGAAGCTTATTTCATTGCATATAAAAATAGAGCTATATATAGTTCACACAGACTTGCATGTTGCTAAGTTATAATCACTGAGTCACTGATTAAAGAGTGGCTTATAGTTAGGACTTGTCTTGAAAACAAGATTTTTCACCATCAAAATGGTTGTTTTCTTCATTATTTAATAAAAGTGAAAGGAATACAAGGGGCAATTTATGACACTTTCAAAATCATCAGTTAAACTTAATGATCAACTTCATTAGGAGAATGAAAATAAGTAGGTATGTAGTTGATTGGAGTCCTAGACAGCCTCAGAATTAACAAGACACAGAACCAGCAGCATAGTTTCAAGCAACTAAAACTGGCATCAAAGTAGTGATGGTCTCAGTCTGCCATTTTCCTGACAGCCTAGCATGGCATGACAGTGGTAGAAGCAGCCAGTGGAATGGGACCCACAAGGAGAAAACCAATAAGGTAGCAGCGATCTGTATATAAAATCTACAAAGCACCAGCAGAATAATGGCCAAGCCAGGAGATGACAACATGGAGGCATGACACAAGGCCAACTACTCACACACCCAACACCTCTGCTCCATGCATGCCTCCTGGTTCTCACACACAACACCGGAAACATGTCAGCAAATTAATCCTGAAATGAAAGAGATTTATTTTTACCAGTTGGTGCAATGTGTTTGATATATAAATCAAGTTGACTTATAGGGAAAAAATTACATTTCTTGCATACCTGAGTTTAGAAGCTGCTATGCAAATAAGTTGCACAATACTCCTGTGCATTTGTGTGTGTTTGTGAAGGATGTATTTCTAGAATTGAAATGCCAGGTAAAAATATGGTAGGTATCTTTCACAATTTGATAGGTGCTACCAAATTGCCCTCTAAAGTTATATATAGTTTATTTTTCTACTAATGATGTATGATTGCCCTTTGTCTGATGCATATACCAATATTTATCAATAGCTTCTAAAGATTAATTTATCTAAAATATCTCCTTTAGTTTATTTCCATAGGAATATCTTTTTTTGCTTTGCTCCATAAAGGCCCTGCCCAAAGATAATTAATCACATTTAGCTCAGTTCCATTCAAACCCAATGTCATTAATTCATTTTTATTATCTATTTCCTTTGTTTTGAGGACATGTGGACTAGAGGTGAAGGATGATGGACTAAGATTCATTAGGCGAATACATCAAATCAAGCAATTTACAATATTTCTCATCTTAATAGCATTATGTCAGTGGTTCTCAATGAGTGGTGTCTAGACAAGCAGCTTCGGCCAGACCTGGAACCTGTGTTAGAAATGCAGATCCTCAGGCCCTGCTTCAGGAAATCTGGAGAGGGCCCAGCACCCTGTTTCCTCTTTTTATAAGCCCTCCAGGCAATTGTAACAAGCCCTCCAGGCAATTGTAACAAGCCCTCCAGGCAATTGTAACTTGGAAGCCACCGTATTATGTCGATTTCATAGATGAGGAACTTAACTAAAGTAGTAAGCACCTTGTTCAAGGTCATCAGCTGTATGAGGTTGGACTTCAAACTCAGCACAATTCTTTCTTCTAATATGGAGGTAAAAATTAATAAAATGCAGTAATGAGGGAGGTCAACATGGTAAAGTATGACAGTGCAGGACTCTGAGAAGATCAAGAAACAGCAAAAGTCTGTGGATAACAGTGATTATGGTCAGGTGGTTGCTAAGAGAAAACACCAGGGCCCTAAAACTGGGAGAGAGACACAGACTTTGCCGACACATCGATTGAGCCTGAAATTGGCCCTGAGACTATGATTCCTGTTCTTATCATAAATATGCCAGAAATATGAAGCATAGGCAATATTCAGGGCAAAGGCCTATGATATGGGTTAGAATTATTGTAACGCTAATTTTTAATGAGATTGTCTGGGTATTTTTTTGTTATGGAGGTGTATGAATATTAATTATTTATTAGATATATGATTTCTAAGTATTTCCTCTCACTTAGTATGCTGCCTTTTAATTTTCTTAATGGTTTCCTTTGCTGTGTAGAAGCTTTTTAGTTTGATGTAGTCTCACTTGCTGATTTTTTTGTTTTTCTTGTGATTACTTGGAGTGTCAGATTTAAAAAGTCATCATCAAGACCTATGTCAAAGAGCTTACCACCTATGTTTTCTAGAAGTTTTATGATTTCAGGTCTAACACCCAAGACTTTCTTTCATTTTGAGTTATTTTTTTTTGTATGGTATTAGATTTCTTTTTCATGTAGCTGTCCAATTTTCCCCAAACCACTTTTTAAAAATCTTTTACCATTATATATTTTTGGGTTAGATAAATGTAATTAATTAAATATGAGAGACCTACAAAAAACAGCATGCATGTTAAATACACACACACACACACACACACACACACACTAACAAACTTTTTAAAAAGCCTGTTCACATTGTTCATGTAGCTCTTCAGTATCTAATGAAAACAGATAGATTATTTAAGGACTGAAATTTATTATGTAAAGTGAGTTTATAGAGATCTAATGGCCTATTATTATAAGCCCTTAAATATAGGATATTTTCAGGAAATATAATAATTTAAGGAGAAAAATAGTTATCAATTATGATATAGAAAATTTTACTATCAAAGAGCCAGGCATCTCATTTTTGCTTATAATGTGCAGCACAGTCCTGTCACATAAGGAAACTTCCAGTTCATTTTGACTCACACTTTTCTTATAGTACATACTCTTGATAGATCATTGACCAGGTCTGTTGTTATTCCCATAATATTTACAAATAAATTATTAAACTATAAGCTAGACCCTATTTTAGCTTCGAAAGAAAATAATACTTTTGATGTTGTACCTATTTGTGTTTCATTAATAAATAAAATTACTTAGGGGACTGTTATGCGTGTGGCCTGTTTACCTTATAGAGTACTTGCTCTGTGCCACAGATATAAATTGCGATTCATCTACTTTCCTGTGCATCGGTATGAAGGATTCGCTTGAAGACTAAATCTAGTTCAAGTATTACAGGACTCCCTTAGTAATACTTACTAAATCACCATCAGAATGTTGTGTGCTGGGAATTCTTCTCTAGTAGGAGGAAGGGAGTTTTTATTAGCTCTGGCTTTCTTGTGACCAAGAATATTCATTGGTAAGATTGAGATTTCAATGCCTGGTTAAGGCTTTTGTATATGGCCAGTGAGCAGGAAAAAAAAATCTTGTAGTGCTGATAATATAGCAAAAAAAAAAGTGGCAAAATTGAAAGAAGACAAATTTACTCTGTACTGGAATCAGGGCATCTTTGTCAGAGATAATTATTAGTCACCGCAATGTATTGGTTTTTTTTTTTTTTTTTTTTTTTTTTTTTTAAGGAGAAAATACTACAGGTTATGTTTTGGTTGCAGAAGTGTATGGGAAATAGAGGGTAAAGGACTTTTATTTGGGCAGAGAAGAGAGTTCAGTGTGACTCATTGTTAAGTAAGAGAAAATTGGTTCTATCAGATGTAGACTTTCCCTAACTTGCTTTGCTTGCTCACATAGAAATATAACTCAGACTGTATACAGCCACTAACTTACTTGATTCAAAAATGCAATCTTGGGAATAGGACCCAATGGGTGGATGATCCCTAATTCAAGAGCTCTTTAAATCTGAAAGTAGGGTAAACACAACTTTGACTTCTTATGATGTCTTGGGGTAGCCATTAAGGGTATCCTGGGTTGACTTCTAAGAAAAGACAATTTTTTTTTGTCTGCCAAACCATAAGCAACCAGAAAAATGTGGAAAGTACTGTGCATACTAGATTGGAGTCCAGTGCTTCTCAACGTTAATGTGCATCAGAATAGACTAAAGGGCTTGTTAACCAGAGGTTTCTAGGACAGACTCCCAGAGTTTCTGGTTCATTTGGTCTGGAGTGGGTCCCAATAATTTGCTTTCCTATCAAGTTCCCAGATACGGCTGATAATCTGAAAACTACTGGTGTAAGGAAAACAGTTTGGGTTTGGAACTGAGATTACTACTTCCAAATCCTAACAATCAACTGTCGAGCACTCTTGGATAAATCATTTAACCTTTCTGAGTTATAGTTTCTTCTTTGTAAGTTATGCATGATGGTAATAACACCAATTTAGGGAGGCTGTCCAGAATTGCTGGGAGGACCAAATGTGGAAATGCAGGTAAATGTCTGTGAATGTTGGTTAATAATGTGCGTGTGTGATGGTTACCTTGATGTGTCAACTTGACTGAACTAAAGGATGCCCATATAACTTGGTAAAACATAATTTGTTGGTGCATCTGTGAAGGTGTTTGCAAAAGAGATTGGCATTTGAAACAATAGGCTGATTAAAGATATTTTCCCTCACCAATGTGAATGGACATGATCTAATCCATCGAGGACTTGAATAGAACAAAAGAATGGAAGAACGGCAAAGTCTCTTTCTCTTCTTGACCTGTGATGTCCATCTTCCCTAGCCTCAGAATTTGGAGCTCCTGGATCCTGGCCTTCAGACTGGAATTGCATTACATCATCAGCCTTCCTGGTTCTCCACCTTGCAGTCAGCAGATTGTGTGACTTCTTGGCTTCCATAACTGCAATTCCTAGAATAAATATCTCTCCCTCCTTTCCATCTATTGGCTTTGTTTCTCTGGAGAATGCTGACTAATATAGAATGCTTATCCACCCCCCTATTTTCACAGTTAAAAACAAAACAAAACTCCTCCATCCACAAATTTATCTCCAGATGGCTCCTGCTTTGCTTTTCTAGGGACTGATGTAATCCCAAGTATATGGGCAGTCTAGCACAATAATAAATTGTAAATTCTGGTTTTGGTGACCTACCCAATAGCCATTTCTTCCCTTTTCTTCTTGTTAACAGAAAATTAATTTTGTTTAAATATGAAGTATCTTTGTGCTCAAGTAAGAAGAGTTCCTCCTCTAGCCCAAGGATATGAATAATGATTGGTCTAAGCCCATCTTTGTAACCTTGGCTTTCTCTCACATGAATAATGCTGAGAGGGTCAAATTTAAACATTCAACACTTATTTACTTATTCTTGGTATAGGGATGTAAATATGAATAACAGTAACTAATAGTTCTAAATCAGAGGCCTATAGCTAATAACACAAATAATTTCTTCCACGAAGTAAGAATAATGTGTGCAATAACATTATGAAATTGGAACCCTAACCCATTGTGAGGGGAGAGATAGATAAGAGGTACCTAGGAAGATTTCTGTGAGGAAGGCATATAAGCTTAGAGTTAGGGCTGGATGGGATTGCATAAAGACTATGAATTAAGATTTGTACAGTCCCTAAACTAGAAATATCAAATTGGGGTCATAGCATAGGAGTGTTATAATGGTTATGTTGGGAGTTTCAGACTTTAGTCAATGAGAAAAATGGGAAATCACTGAAGGATTTCAGCATCAGTCAGAACAGCAGATTTGCATTAAAAATATTATTCTGGCCACCCATGAAGAATGAGTTGATCTGGAGCCAACTGGACATATATGAAGCCCATAAATAGGCATTGCAACAAGAGAAGGTCACAGCTTGGACTAGAGCTTCTCTGTACAATTAATAGACACCAGCTACATGTGGCTACTAAGCACTTGAGATATGGCTTGTCCAAATTACAATGTGCTGTAAGTATAAAATACACACCAGATTTCAAATAGTTGGCCAGAAAAAAAAAGATTTTAAGTATCTCAATACTATTTATATTGATTGATTCCATATTAAAATGAGAATATTTTGTATATATTGAGTTAAATAATATATCTTATAAATTAAACTTCACCAGTTACTTATTGCTTTTATAATGTGACTGCTAGAAAATTTAAAATTGTATATGTGATTTGCACATGTGCATTGAATTATATTTGATCAGATGGAGCTGATCATTGTTTTGACAATGCAGATGGGAAGATGTAGACAGTGAAAAGTGTTTAGGGGACTAAACTGACTAATTTGATGATTTCTTGTGGAAAAGATGATTATGAAGAGTTGTATCTATTTCTAGCATTAATAATTGAATAGATACACCATTTTAGAAACTGAAGAAGGTTCAGGAGGGTATGAAAGATAATGTGTTTGCATTCAGTTACATTGAGTCTGATATTCCTCAGAGAAGATATCAGAACAGGACATAGGAATTTGGAAACTGGTCAAAGATGGTAAAGGAAGCCTTGAAAGTGGTTAAGTTCAATGAAAAACTGATAGTTTAAAGAAAAAAAAAAAGAGGAGACTGAGAAAAACCTGTCAAAGGACTAAAATTCAGCGATAAGATACATGGTGGTTTAATACTATTCTCTCTCTGTGTATATTAAAATTTCTATAACACAAAATTGTTATTGAGTTTTCTAGAAATCTAGAAAGATAAGGGCTGAAAAATGTTCTTTGGACAGGATACAGCCAAGTCAACTTTAAATTTCTATCATAGTTAAATTGTACACATTTATAGCACAATTAGTTAAAAAAAAAGATATAAATCTTAAGGCTCAGAGATGCTTGTTCAATGATTACTACTATATTGCATTTCCTCTTCCATGGCAATAATAGTAAAATTTCATATAATTAAGAAGGGAGAATTTAGAAAATGCAAGTACTTATTGTCCATAAATGAGAAAGCATAAGAATTAAAAAGTTTGAATCATAAACTATAAATTTGTATCCCTTCCACTGACTGAAAGAAGGAACAAGACCAGAGCTGTAAAATTGAGATTTCAATTGCTTGTTTGTAAATAAACAGTAGCTTAAATCAAGAATGATATATTTCAGCTTTATGTTTTTCTGTTATTAACATTCTAGCCACTGATGAGTTGCCCAAGTCTTTTTGCTCCCTATATTATAATCATTTAGATTATAAATGTAAATTCCTGGAACTATGAGTAAAATTATTCTAAATATCAGAAATCAATAGCTAATCAGTTGTTTCTTCTCTAGTCATAAATAAACTGGAATTCTAAGAGCAGTAAAATTTTTTAAAAAGCAATATTTTATCATGTAGGTTACATAAAAATTTTAACATAATATGAACTTTAGGAAACATTAAAATTCTTTCAAAATGTACAAAAATATATTTTTTGTAGAAAAAGAATTTATTATTTTCAAATATGGAAAGAGAATAAAAGTTCATAACAGTATATATTATAAGTATTGAAAAAAATTCAAGTTAGCAGGCTGTCTGGATTATTCAACAGGTGATTTTGAAACAGCTGATTAACTACTGGTAATAATTTATAACAAAATAGAATTAGATTTCTCATTCCATATGCCAAAATATACTAAAATAAATTCCACATGGATTGAATATACAAAGGCAAAATGAAACAGAAATGCTAAAGAATACATAGGTGATTATATTGTACATTTAAGCATAAAACAGTAAGGAAAATATTAATAGATTTAACTTCATAAAATTCAAGACGTTAAAAACACCCTAAACTAAAATGAAAGGCAAAACAGAACTTGAAGGAAATGTTCACAACATATGAGAAAGGTTAATATATTTAATATAAATGTTTTATGAAACTATAAGTAAAAAGATAAATATCTAGTTAAGATACCGGCAGGAGACATAGAAAAAAAATTTGTAAGAGCAAAAATACCAAAATTGTATTTCATGTAAATGAAATAAAAAAATCTAATAAAGAGTTTTTTAAAAGTAAAAAGTGCTCTTTTGAGAGCATTGGATCTCTTGTAGTCTGTTGATATGACTTAATATAATATTTTTGGAGAGCAATTTCAAAACATCCATTAAACATAAAAAAACTGTATATTGTTTTGAATCATTAAAACATTATTTTAAATTACAAATATAAGACAGCCTACATTTCCAAGAAGGGAGGATTGATTAAATAAAGTATGTTACAGACATAAAATGAAATGTCATTTGGGAAAGACATACATTTAAATATTTAATATTCTGAAAATATTTAATATTATGTTTACAGTACAATTTTTAAGTGATAACAAAATGTATGGTATTATTTTCCTACACATATGACTGTAAAATACACACCAAAATGTAAAAATAGTTACTTCTGGATGGTAAAATTATGGTGGTAGAATAATGAAAAATACTTTTCTCCTTCTGACTTGAGATAATTTTTTAAATGCTCTTATTTCTATTTTCAATAACTTTCTTTTAAAAATTATAACATGGTTCAAACATTCAAAGATGTATAAAATATAAAAAACAAACATTCCAGAACTGAAAACTAAAATTGCCAAGTCTTTAACAGTTTGTTTCCTTTTCTTTTAGGTTTTATTTTATTGCATTTTTTGCTATTTTTCAGATTTAATAAAATTTGCACTTTAAACCATAAAGAAATAAGAGGGTCAGGTCTTCCTTTTCTACCTTAAATAACTTAAAAACAGTAAATCATAGGAGACAACTGCTTTCTAACATTGACCTAAAGGTATTCAGCACTGAAATCCTTTAGGACACACAAATGAGCCCTTGAGTCACCTATGCCTGGAGGTAATTGTTGACAGTAGTAGGTACATTTGACATCTTTCTCCTTTTGATACCTATTCCTGGTCTCATTTCTACTATTTTTATCCCTTCTCCATTATTATAAAAACTAGAAGCCCAGTGCACAAATTTGTGCACCAGTAGGGTCCTTTGGGCTGGCCTGAGGGATAGGGCCAAAACTGGCCCTCTGACATCCCCCAAGGTGTCCTGGATTACGAGAGGGCACAGGCCAGGCCAAGAGATCCCAATGGTGCACGTTCAGGGCTAGAGAGGGGCACAGGAGGTTGGCCAGTCGGGGAGGGATTATAGGAGAGCTCAGGGTATGTCCAGCCCATCTCACTCAGTCCAGATCGGCCGGACCCCAGCAGCAACCTAACCTACAGGTCAGAGGATCTGCTTCCTGGTGGTCAGTGCACATCATAGTGAGCAGTTGAACAGCCTTAGCATATCATTAGCAAATTATACTTTGATTGATTGAATGGACAACCGGATGAACGGAGACATGGCATATTAGGTTCTTATTATATGGGATAAAACAAACAAATAAACAAACAAAAATGGTTCTGAAGAAGCACCACCCTTCCCAAATTAAAATTTTAGTGGTGTGACCCTGAGCACTATATACAATTGCTTCAAGCACCAGTTTCCTCATTAATACATGGGGATGAAAATAGCTCCTAAGATTAAGAGGAGAATATGGTGCAATGGGTATAAAGCACAGTGACCAGCACGCAGACTGCACATTAAGTGCTCACACATAATGAAGTTGATGCTTACATGGGGACAGCTACACCTCTTTGGGTCTCTGTCTCCTCACCTGGAAAATCCAGGGTTGAACTCCATTCTCTTTAAGGGAAAATTAACGATTTGGTAGCTTAGAGGAACTTCTAGCAGAAAACATGTGTACCTCCATTGCCTTGGTATAAATGAGTCATCCTGAAGGGTCTTTAAGGGCTAGTCGATGTTCAAATGCACAGGGATAACAATTCCATTACTGAGACCTGCACTGGTTAAGTTTCCATAGTTTTTACTTGGCCATATCTGAAACTCATGCCAAATCCTAGCATTGGTCATTCCGTATTTAAACACTGTGAAATAAAAAGTGATCTTGCTTAGACTCACCACTTCCAAAAATTTTAAGTTCTGCCTTGTAAATCAAGACCAGATATGCTATTCAATATATTATTCATAGTATTTACTGAATATGTCAGGATTTGAACAGTTAAAAAGTAAAACTATTTGTTTTTTAAAAGCATTTTTGAAATACATGTTTCAAAAATCATATTTGACCACCTGTTATTTTCCTATATTTTTATTAAAAAGTGTTCTGTTTTTGTTGTTGCTATTATAGTATCTGGAGCAGGTAATTTGTGTTAGACTATTGGTTTTATTTGTTTTTGCTGGAGTTTTGAGGTTTCATTTGTTCTGCTTTGATTTTGAAACGTATGCTCAGAGCTGAGTTCTTATATTGATAGCTTGAACTCAGTCTCTGGTGGGAGGCGGGTGGAAGAAGGGATGCACACATAGCTGCTAAATTGCCTGCACGTCCTCCCTCATCTGCTCTGTTATCATTTAGGGCTTCCATGCATGTTATCTTTTCAAAGTACTTTAGCACTGTTTTAATTTGTGTTATACCTGTGAAATGATAATGCCATAAATACCTCCAAAGTAGGCTGGTTTCTCTTGGTTTTTAAGGGAAATCAAAAGCCCAAATTAAAAATGTATTATACAGCTACAATAGAGTGCACAAATGTTAAGTTGGCACAGCTCAGTTAATTTTGACAAATACTCACCCTGAGTTTCCCTCTATTACATGCCTTGCACAGGATCCCGCCTGCCTACAAAAGCTCTCTGAGGGTAAACATTCATTAATAGGATATCTATAATAATAGAAGTAAAATATGCTAATTAGACCGGGCATCCTTCCAGGAGACCTTCCGGATGAAGCCAGGGCTGCGAGGGGGTCTTGGGTGCCAGCGGGAAGCCGGTGTCGGCAGCTGGGGGAAGGAAGACCTACTCTTGCATGAATTTCGTGCATTAGCCTCTAGTCTTATTATCTTGCCTGGCTGCTTTTGTTAGTAGCTAAGACCTGGGGAGAGATAATGAGGTTAAAAGTTGTCAGCACCTGTAGCAACCATAAATTAGTCAGGTGTCTTCTTAAGCACAGTTCAGAGCTGAAAGAGAGAAAGAGAGAAAAAGGGAAAGAGAGAGCAAGAGCGAGCAGTGTCCTGGGGCAGACTGGGAATCCTTCCTGAACAGAGTATCCTTCATTATTTAACAGTTTTAGTGAGAGTGACTTCACAAAGATGAAGTGTTCATTTAAAATATGTCTTGCTAATTGGATATCACATTGTGACCTGGGGTAAATATATTACGTAGTGTATTATTTTGGTAAAATGTCAAGGAAAAATAAAATGGCAAAAAGTACGTAATAAGACATGTAGCATGCCTATGAGAATATATCAGTCTTCTCTATGCTTGGATCACAGCAGGCTAACGGTTATAATAAACAAAAAGACGCCAATTTAGCGACTTCAGTACACAGGTTTCAGCTGTTACTCATGCACAGGTCAAATGCGTGTTGCTGGTCCCATGGCACTTCCGGACATCTCTTCTCCACGTGGCAGCTCTGGGAAACAGGCTCCTTCCCTCTGGGGGTTCTTCCAGCTCAGAAGGCCTGAGCCTCTCTCTTGACATTCTGCACCCGGCCCGCAGGTGAATGGAGAGAAAGCTGGACGATAATGAACTGACATACATATGTCGGCTTACAGACCTTTGGCCAGAATTTAGTTACTTGGCTGTGCACAGCTACAAGGCAAGCTGGGCTGTGCTGTGTGCCAAGGAGAAAAATGAGTCAGTGATAAAAAGCTGTGATTTGTTTGTTTGTTTGCTTTTGCCACAAAGCTAGCACTTTTTCCTTCCTGTGAACAGTTATGCTCATTTTTTGGTATGTTTTAATCACCTTACCCATTTTCCTGATCCCAAATCTCCAGCCATTAACAACTACTAATCTCTGTTCTTATGAGTTAGGTTTTTTTGTTTTTGTTTTGTGTGTTTGTGTGTGTGTATGTGTGTGTGTGTGTGTGTTAGATCCCTCATATAAGGGAGATCATACATATGAGTGTTTTCCTGACTTGTCTCATTTATTATAATGCCCGCAAGGTTCATCCATGCTGTCACAAACAGCAGGATTCCCTCTTATTTTTTTTCTGGCTGAATAATATTCCATTTAAATTTACATTTAATTATATGTTTTCTTTTATTTATTTATCCATACATGGACATTTAGCTCGCTTCGCTTCCATGTCTTGACTACTGTAAATAATGCTGCAGAAATCTCTTTGAGATAGTGATCTCATTTTCTTTGGATATATACCCAGAAGTGGAATTCCTGGACACATGGTAGATCTCCTTTTACATTTTTGAGGAATCTCCATATTACCACAGTGGCTGCACCAATTTCCATTCTATCATCTATTCATGAGATTTCCCTTTCTTCCACATCCTCACCAATACTTGTTATCTTTGACTTTTTGATGATGGCCATTCTCATCATACTTTTGACTTGAATTTCCCTGATGATTAACTGATGTTGATCCTATACCCGGTGGCCATCTGTATGTCTCCTTTGAATAAATGTTTATTCAGTTCCTCATCCATTTTGTAATTAGATTGCTTATTTTTTGGTTATTGAGGCTTATTTTTATAATTGTTTTTAAAATTTAAAAATGCAGTTCTCCAAAGAAAATCTCTTCTGTTTGACAGTCACTAAAATCTTTATTTGAAGAGGAAGCCATAACGGGCACTAAGCTAGACCAGAGAAGCTGGTTGGGGTTGCAGGATAGGGCTGGGTATGACTTGGATTTAGTTTAGGTTGCCAACACTTGAGTTTATTCCCCAAATAGCAAAAAAGCAGTACAAAATATATAAACACCACCAGACGTGGGTGAGTGGACACAGTATTTCATGCTGCCCTTGTAGACATTGTCCAAGATTTGGTGAGATTCATGGAGGAAGAGCTCTTCAAGGTTGGAGGAGCAGGAGACAGTGAACTCGTTTCCATCTACTCCCAGCCACGTCATTGCCCAGAAACAGCTTCTATGTCTGTCCATGGCTATACACCCACTACTTAAGAACTCCGTCGCCTTGTAGTAACATCCAACTTCTGATCATAATGATCATTTCTGTGTCAGCACCGGAATGATCTCCTTTCCTGGGACTGAACCTCAGGACCAAGGAGTTTGCCATTCATGCCTAAGCTGGGGCTTCCCACAGGTAAGTCTAGCTGTGGCCTGCCACAGGTGAGAAGCTTTTCCTAATTCTAGACACTAGGTTTTGAAAAAAAAATGCTTTATCAACAGAGAGAGAATGTCTAGCTGACAAGATAAAGTGATAGGCTTTGTGGTATCTTTATTTTCCATTCGAGTGATTTTTTTTAAATCTTTTTCTTTTTTACAGACTTGTGGATCAATAAATAAGCACATTTTTTTCAATGTTATGTGCAGAAGCAAACAAGTGTAGAATTCAATATGATTATGCAATCTCATGAGCATTGCTTTAGAGAACATCTCTTTAGAAATGTTTTCTGTCTTGAAGTAAACAACCTCTTACATTTCTTTCCCATTAACAATGTCAGGCAAGTTAAAAAAGTGGTTGGTTTCATTAGTTAAGGAAATTTATCAAACCGAAAATAAAACGGAAATCAAACATGTTGGCAGGTTTTCTTTCAGTACAGAGGAAAATAAATAAGCATGTCCAGTGAGAATCGCCTGAAGATCTGTTTTGCCTCACATTTGGGATTGATACAGAATTGAATCACTTCTTGAAGAACTCAATGTTTTGTCTATGCCCTCGCTGCACCCAATGTGAGCCTCTATCCTGACTTCATCTGCCTAAACAGTCGCCTTATTCCACTTGATTTCAAAAGCCTTAACAACCAGCTGGTTCTGTGTCTAATGCATATGTGTATGTCTGGTACATGATAAATTGGTTATGTGAATGAATATGGAAAAAAACTTCAGTAAAAGGAAAACTGATTCTACCATTTATAAGGATTTTTTTCTTTTGGAAATATTTTCAGAGACATTTTTCTTTTTCATTTAAAAAATATTTTTTAATTCATTTCAGAGAGGAAGGAGGAGGGAGAGAGAGATAGAAACATCAATGATGAGAGAGAATCATATCTTGGATGCCTCTTGCATATCCCCTACTGGAGATCAAGCCCACCAGGAATCAAACCATGATGTCCAACAGTTCTCAACCACAAGCCACAATGAGCAAGTAAGACATTCTTTCTCAAAAAGGAAGGGGACAATAAAAAAAAAAAAAAAAAAAAGCTTGCCTCTAATTCCATATAGGCAATCAGTCACTTTTATCTAAAATCTAACAATTCTAAATATAACATTGTTTTACACAATCAAAGACATAGGACATTTCTTTCTTTGTCAAAGGTAAAAATAATCTTTAAAAAAACAACTAAATTCACTTTTCTCCATGAGTTTGTCAACAGAGTTTAAACAGTTTTATGTATCTGCCTTTTATCTGTGTGCTTTGACAATAGGATGTAAGACTTTCAACAGGGAAATTAACAAGAATGGGTAATTCATTTATGATTTGTGCCTAGTGTACATTACCAAAAGACAAGTTTTTAATTTTTAGTGTACATTACCAAAAGACAAGTTTTTAATTTTTTTAAATGGCCCACACTGTGTTTTTCTCCAAATTTCCTCTCCATTTTTACTGGCAATGGAACCTATCATAGACATCACAGAATTGGTATAAAGAGCTTTTACTGGATCTTTAACCTGGAGTTTTTACTTCCAATGAGTCAAAAATATTATCCCATTCAAATCTGAGTCAGAAATAAGGCAGATGGAGTTTTATCATGAAAACAAAAATTATTTCATTTCAAAAGAATGAAGATTTTTATTCTACTTTATGAAAGTTGCCATTGAATGCCTGCGGCTCATTCTAGGGTGCCATTTCATAGTTATGTGTAGGTCTGGAAAGGTACACTGTAATATTACCAACTATTTGTGCCTATTGGGAAGATGTTTTTCACCTAACTTCTTTATTTTTTATTTATTTATTTTTTAATTTTCTTTGCTTTAATTAAATTAAACCAGTTCATAGAACCTTTCAATTACAAACACTCACCAAAGGCTGTGGTGCAGGTAAAGGTACAGATTTGTGGAGTATGGAGAGAGGTTCACCTAACTTCTTTAAATGTTGAAATGAAAGTGGTTACTACCCTTATCAGTTTATTAGGATTACAGTGACATCTTGTGGCATTTCATTTTCCCATTTAAAACTAGCCCAGGTGAAAATCTAACAATTAGTTCTTGCTAAAGAATTTTAGCTTTATTAATGTAATATATGTCATTTTTTTTGAAAAAATGCCAGAAACTATTATTTGAAGTGGAAGCCAACTGAACAAAATGCATCTACTTTATTTGGTTCAGCAGACATTTCTGAATAATTCCAATATAAAAAATATACTAGCATTTTCTTTCAAAAATATCAAGATACAGCATTTATTTTAAATTTTCTTTCATTGGTGCCATTATGATATAGAAACTGCCCTAGAAATTGGTTTTAAAGATAATGAAAGTCAAAATTAAAAATCTGTTGCTACTGAAGTATTGTGTGATTGTAGCTTATATTAATTATTTAGACAAGCTAATTGAAACAATATTAGTGGAGGAAGTATTTTTATTGAAACAAGGTTAGGGCAAAATAAAACCTCTGCCATTTAAATCTAATAATTATCAGCCTCTTTATGGACTGCCTTCAATTATGATGTACAATAAGCTACTTTAAGAGATGTAAATTAAAAAAAAAGATATACTGAATTCAGGATGCCTAACTTTCCACTTTGTCTTACACACACACACTCCAGGCAGTAACATTCACTTCATGTGATAGATGTCAGATTGTTTCTGGTGTTTTTTAATGATCAAGTCTAGTTAACTTCAGGTACTGGAGAGCTATTTTGCTGATAATAATTGCCATTTGCAAGTAATTTGTCAATATTTGCTTTTCTATTTCCTTCTTTTCCTCCATCACCTATTCCCTCCCTCCCCTCCTTTTGAATTTGAACTTCTAAATAACTCTTCTGATAGCCAATGAAAGCAATTGCTTCTGGAAATAATATGTGACATTTCCATTTGCTATCTACTTTAATAAATATGATTCCTTCACAAGTCTTGCTATGAATAATATGCAATTTCCAAGTCAAGGCATCGATTTTGTAAAACACTCCTTTGTTTTAGTACTGTTATTTAAGAACAAATCATTGTCAGTTAAACTCTGACATAATGAATAGAAAGATTACTGTAAACTCACTCAAAACATTTTAGACTTATTTAAACAAATTCTATTCCATAGCATACTTATGTATATCATGCAATGAAAATATAAGAAAAAAAACACACAATGTTTTTAAAACGCAGCTCCCAAGTCATTCTGTGATGTCCCTGCTTGCCCATACCATTGGCCTCTATGCCACTGAGAGTATTGGTGACACAGCCATGCCCAGAATGCAACTCCTGTCTCTAGGATTTTCTCCTAAGCTATTGACACCGATTTCACAAGTTTTGAAACTGGTATTTTAATATTTTACCAAAAAAATTTCAATGAAAGATTTTCAGACAATAAGTAGGATTTACAATGCTTCCTAACATAGTGATTATGATTGTTTTTCAAATGGTTTGTTGACTGAGAAGCCAAGGGAATTACAGTTTGACAACCATCATTCAACAAGATGACTGTATGCACAAAGCAGTGTCATCTAGTCACCTCTTCTGACTTTATCAGCAACTGTAAAACACCACTGTTCGCTCTGTTTTCATAAATGTTAAAATGTGAAAATGATGCGCATAGTAGAGCTAAAAGATAGTGATGTTAATGCTAACAGCTGACCTTTCATGAGTCACTACTATGTGTCAGGTATTACTTAAATTATTAACATAATCCTATAATGTAGGTGTTATCTAAATACAGCTAAGCATTAAATAATTTGTTTGAAGGCGGACATCTAGCAAGTGGTAGAGAGGGTGTTTAAAATTGGTTCTGTCACTTCACAGTGCATTTTTTCCCATAGGTATCTGGTTATAAATATTTAAACAGCAAATACCAAAAGAGGGGGTACCCAAATCACATGAAAAAAGATAATCTGTTCATCAGCAATTTTCCTTGAATAATAGACAGAGCAAAGAGTAATTGTGCGAACAAATGTCAGGCTTCTATATTTGTGAATTATCACAAAACTTTCAGAAAAGGAGATAATATATTGTCTATTTGAGGAAGAGAGAAAACTGCTAGATCAGCTAGAAGCTGTAATGACTGCAGAAGAAACATTTTCTGGAAAATGCCATATGTCACAAATAACCACTTAATTTTCCCCCAAATAGATAAAACCTCCGCAATTTTCAAAGAGAGGGAAAGTTTATCTATACTTAATGCATAGAAAACATCAAATGCGGACAAAGAAAGGTACACATTTTGTTTTGCACTGGTTTTATTTCCATTAATTTCACATTCTTTTGACATCAATGGATCTCTGTCTCATCAAAATCAGAAATTAATATGAACATAATGCACTTTTAGCTTAAGCTTATCTTAAGTTAAACTATCTTCTATATTTTGAACCAAACTAATTAATAAAAAAACATGAAACTGATTCTTTTGTGAAACATCTCTTTCCCTGCCTTCATAAAGACAGAATTTTTCCCATAGCTATATTTATGTGCATGTAGAGACTTCAACATTCCCTGAAGAATAACTTCATTGATCTTGATCAGATAGTTTAGTTAGTATTGACCTGTTATGCCAAGGTTATGGGTTCAATCCCTGTTCAGGGTACATATAAGAATCAACTAATGAATGCTAAATATTTATATGGAACAAAATCTCTCTCTCTCTCTCTCTCTCTCTCTCTCTCTCTCTCTCTCTCTCTCTCTCTCTCTCAAATAAATAAAAATAACTTTGTTAGCAGACATTAAACAAAGCAATGGGCTAAGTATCATACCCTCTGTGTTTGCACCTTAGGAGAAAACATAGGGGAAAAGCTTATTGACACTGATTATGGAAATAATTTTTTTGATACCATACCAAAGAACACAGACAACAAAAGAAACAATAACAATTGGGATTACATCAAACTAAAAAGCTTCTGCACAGCAAAGAACAATCAACATGGTGAAAAGGCAACTTACAGAATAGAAGAAAAATATTGGCAAACTATATCTGTGACAGGGGATTAGTATCTAAAACATATAAGAAGCAAAATCAGTATCTCAAAGAGGTATCTGTACTCCCATGTTTATCGCAGGATTATTCATAATAACTCAGCTATGGAAATAACCTAAGTGTTCAACAATGTGTGAATGGATAAAGAAAAGGAAATATATGTATATATAAATGTATATATACTAGTAGATATAAACACAAATGCAAATGGAGGTTATTCAGCCATAAGAAAGAAGAAAAATCTATCATTTATGACAACATGGATGAATATGGAAGATATTATGCTAAGTGAAATAAGCCAGACAGAGAAAGAAAAATACTGCACAATCTCATTCATAATGTGGAATCTAAAATAAAAAAGAAGTAGTGCTCATGGAAACAGAGTAGAATGGTGATTGACAGGGACTAGGGATGGGGAAAATCAAGTGACATTGGTCAAAAGGTACATACTTTCGGTTATAAGTTCTGGGGATATAAGGTATAGCTTGATGACTGTAATTAAGAATACTATATTGTATGCTTGAAATTTGCTAAGAGAGTAAATGTCAAGCATTTTCACAACACAACAATAAAAAGTAATTATGTGTTAATTTGATTGTGATAAGCATTGTACAATGGGTAGATATATTAAATCATCAGACTGACACTTCAAATAAATACAACTTTATTTGTCAATTAGACTTTAATAAAGCTGGAAAAAAAGATTTAGTTTAAAAACAAGAGATGCATAATTGTTGTTGATGTCTTCTCAAAAAAACATGTTCAAAGAGAAAGAAGCTTTCATAAGCTATGCACACTGTGTGTGTGTGTGTGTGTGTGTATGTGTGTGTGTGTGTGTGTGTAATAATATATTCATTTTAAAATAAACTGAACCATAAGATGTTACTTTTTCAATAGAAAAAGTATATACAAATAACATCAAATGGCAGGGAAAACTTGGTACTGTAAGTATTTTATTTTTAGCCACTCCATTAAGGGGCATCTGAATTATATTGAAATATTTTAAGGTAAACATTCTGAATGCTAGAGCTTAATCTTATAATAACTTAAAAAATTGCATTTTGGGCTTTATGCTTGTCTAATGATGTTGACTCTTCCTTATAGGTAATTCATTTAGTTGACTAATAGACATACAGATATAGCTAATATGTAATGTTTAACAAGTAGAGACCCAGTAATGAGGAATATCACCAGCCCAGAATAACAATCCTGAATCAACATCAGTTAGCCTGATCTGTATACATTATAGATGAAAACAAGAGCACTGTTCTACAATAACCCCAGCTTTATGAATAAACTATAAGTTTTCTGAGAATATAAGCTGGAAATGATTCAGTGCTAAGCACTGTGTCCTTGGGTATTCATAAATTCTTTTGTGGGCTTTGCCTATAAATGTCTCTATATTTTTAAAGAGTATATTTCAAGTATTCTAATATGCAGAGGAAGTCTGCACTTTGCCATACGAAGTAACAGGGGAAAAGCTTTAGAGTAAAACCATTTTTCTCATTTTGTATAAGTTCACTGCATTTTTAATGTAGACTACTACTCCATCCCCTGATTATCTCCAAGTTGTATGAAAACAATATCTTTTCCTGTTTCCACGCATAAACATATCCAACATGTAAACCTTATATTACCAGCTGGAGTCCATGGACCAACAGCAATGACATCACCCTACAGGTTGTTAGAAATGCAGGTTCTCAGGTTCCCCCCCACTCCCCGATCTATTACATGAGAATCTGCTTTATGATCCCCAGGTAATTCTAATACGCAGAAAGTCTGAGAGACACTAATCTATGGCACTTCATTAATTGCCCTAATTTTCTGTATGTTAACTCTATCTAAACAACCAGTATACAAGTATTCCACATGAGTTCTTCACTTAGCAATAGTCAAGATTTAATGTGTAAGAAAATCACCAGTAGAACTTGTTAAAAATACAAGTTTTTCCTCAGAGTTTAAAATTCAATAGGTCTACAGTCAGACCTGGTTTCCCGAAACCACGACTCTCCTGAACTGATTTAAAGTTAATGATAATGTCAATTCTAGTTAACAGCTCCAAATCATAGCAAAATACCTAACAGAAGAAAATCACATCCAGGCAGTTTCTGTTAAATTTTTTTAACGTTTTGAACTCCTTTTGAAACGATGAATCACAGAATAAAAAATTTGGTATTAAGTGTGCTTAGTTCCATTCCTAGAACATGATGAGATCATTTTTTCCCCTTTTTTTCTCCCCAACCCCCCAAAAGAATACCATTATTTCAGCCAATGGATAACAAAACAATTACTAAAGACCTGCCCCCATTGGAATCAACTACTTCTTGTCCTAGAAATAAGATCAATTTATTCTGCAAAGTACTTATAACTCTTCAGAGGCCTTGAACAAATGCACCAGGAGCCATCAGGTAACCAGTGGAAAAACAAAAATGTGATACCCCTATTATAGACATTGAAGTTAAAAAAACCTCTTAGAACAAACAAGAACACCCCTTGGGTGGAGGAGTGTCAGGGGGGGGGTTCAGCCCAAACCCTATTATATCTGGTATCTGTACCAGCACACTTTTTTCTGGTTAATTCTCTGGTTACATACACACCATAGAGCATATATTTTTTATTTCATTTATTTAACTAATTAATTTTTAAATACTTTATTTATTTTTTTACAGAGAGGGGGAGGGATAGAGTTGGAAACATCGATGAGAGAAACATCGATCAGCTGCCTCCTGCACACCTCCCATTGGGGATGTGCCCGCAACCAAGGTAATACATGCCCTTGACTGGAATCGAACCTGGGACCTTTCAGTCCGCAGGCCAATGCTCTATCCACTGAGCCAAACCAGTTTCGGCATAGAACATATATATTTTTTATTATTATTATTAATCTGCCTGCATGGTTTACTTTGCGACTTTTGAGAATGTAGTTGTAGTTTGGATTTCACGTGCAGCAGCAAAACACGGTGATATACCAGGCTCATCATCTATGCCTGGCTACGGAAGCCACGTGGGTTTTGAAAGACACAGCCAATAAACCATCGCTGTAAGCACTGCGTTTGCATAGCCCTATTTTTTCCCCCCCCCCTCTAACAAGCTTTGTCGGGGAACCACACAGAAGATGTTCAGTTTGCATTCTTCTAGATTACACTATATACCCTCTTCAGAGAAAAAAAACACCATCGGAATTTTTGGGAAGCACTTGTCCCCATGTCACCTGTTACTGCTTGTTATATATAAGTGTACAGTGCTCATGGACTTTGGTGCCTTGAGTCTGCCTGATGATAAGAGATGTAAGATGTCCTTGTCTTAAATTTGGAAAACTCACTGTTCCCAAATTTCATCCAGAGGTATTTTTATTCAACTTCTAAAATAAAAAGCGGACCTGTTCACATGTTCACTATATACTTTTATTTTAAACACCAGCACAACAACAAACGCAATGACATGACAAAACTGCTACCTCAACAGTACTGATAACATTCCTGGACAAGTTGGCTTATAATTTACATACATTGTGTTTATCTGGAGTTATTTTAAGTATTATCTTAAGCTATACTGTAAAACACAAACCTTAAACATATGCCAGTTGCAAACATAATGTGCTTAGCTGCTATTTTTCTCGTTATTTAAGCAAAAATTATTTAAAGCTCCTCGAAATCATGGCCATTTGTGTTCATTGTTTCGGGATGCATGACTCGTCCCATGAACAGGATTATTCCTGCATTGGGTTGGAAGTGAACAGAAGAGGGGATAAACAAACAAACAAACAAAAAAGATATTTGTGTTTAAAAGGGGGATATTTATTTATCTTCTTTCTTTCAATAAGCAATATTCTAAAAATGAAAATGTTTTTTCATTTTTTTTCTATTATCACTTAGACATTAGAAATTATCAAATAAACAATGTGGGGAAATGTTCTCAATTTTAAGAAATTATTTCTCTTTAGCCTATTAAAAAAGTACTGTTCTCATAACAGACTTACCTGTTTTCCTATTTCTGATAAGAAAGAAAAATGGATGGTCGACAATCACTTGAGGATACAGCACAGCCATCCTACTAATGGCAATCATTCCTAAGTGCAGAGAGAAGGTAATTACATGTCTGCCATGTGCAGGGACTAATGAGTAATTCCTCCAAACCATCTATATTTAATGCAAAGGCAATGGTTTACGGGAAACACAAATTTAAAGACTTAAAGAGAGAAAAATTATAAAGGTGCTAACATTTTGACTTAACTTTGAACACACACCCCCCACACACACCGCAGTTTCCTATCTCTACCCCACCAAAAAATAATAGGACAATTTATTCTGCCTCTTGTAAAACTTTTAGTCTCAGTCTCAGATAAATACTTAAGTCTTTACTAAAATGATCTTTCAGTTAAAGGAAGAGAGAAGAAAAAAAATCTAATTATTTTATTCTCAAATCACTATTTCTTTATTCTGAAATGGGTCTTTTTACATAGCACATCCTCAGACTTCTAGTAAGTGGCCAGAATGACAGTGATAAAAGGGGAAACACAGCAGTGAGAGACTCAATGTGCTTCCTATAGCTGAAAAACTATTTCCCTGAGATCCTTATTAAAAATGATAGTTTTATACTTGTTGCTGAGTGTTTCAATTGTCAGAAAAGGTCACTATTAAATTATGTAAATGTTAAGCTTTCTTGATGCCTCAGACTACTGTGCTTCTATTTCCTCCTGAAAATACTGTTCCGACTCATGCTATCCTTCAAATGGACAAATGTATGCAAAGGCAGAAATAATGTATGCACACATAATATTACATTTGGAAACAAATCCAACCAAATAAGATGAGGAAAAAAAAAAAAAGGCAATTCTCATTTAACTAGGGAAGTCAGAATCATCAAAATGACCAAGGATCTTTTCCATTTTGCTTTGGACACATGGTTTATGTCAAATTCCTTGATTATTGATTTACAATTATTATTTCATTGGTATTACTATTTAGTTAAAATTGGTTATTAAATTCTATCAGATACTCTTGCTTATGTGTGTGCTTTTAAAATAAAAACTTTAAGTATATATATATATATATATATATGTATATATATATATATACATATATATATATATATATGTATATATATATATATTTCAGAGAGAGGAAGAGAGAAAGGAACATCAAGGAGAGAGAAACATTCATCACCTGCCTCCTGCATGCCCCCTAGTAGGGATCGAGCTAATAATCAACACATGTGCCCTGACTGGGAGTTGAACCCTGACCTCAAAGTGAACCATGACCTCCTGGTTCATAGGTCAATACTCAACCACTGAGGCACACTGGCTGAGCAAAAATCAAAACTTTTCAGCAACAAAATAATAAACTAACTTCCATAAGTAATTAGGTAGGAAGAAAAATGTTTAAATAGGCACCAGGAAAAAATTTAAGAGAGTGAAACAGGCAGCACAGCAGGAAAATCTATCCTACAGAGCTGACAATGCCCTGAGCTCATTTATTAGCGAGAAAACGGGACATGGGAACTACTGTGCATGGGGCCCTGGAGTGAGTGCACACTTCGTAGCCTACTTAGAAAATTCCAGCTGGTTCAGCATTAGCTAGACTTCTAAGTGAGAGGCGAGCCAGTCTAAAAATGACCCCGCCCCCCCTCCCATGACTGCTTCAAAAATACAAATCTAAAAATGGTGAGGAGATTGTAGAGAATAGCTTGGCACCTGAGGTGGCAGCAGCCTCCGAGCCCTCTTCATTCACCTCGATGAAGGACTTGTGAATTGCCTTGGAAAAGAAAATCTCCTTATTATCTGCAGGAAATAGAGGACAGAAGCATTTCTTCAGTATCAGAGATAAGAAAGCCTTTAACTCTTTAGTTAAAACGATTTGAAAATTATAAGAGACATACCATACTGAACTGATATAGTACATAAGCATAATTCTGTCAAACATAGATAACATTATAAAGATTATATTTATGATTTGAGAGAACCATCAAAGATGTGTATTCTGATTAGTCCTCACTTTATAGTCTCCTTTCCCCTTCGTTTTTGGTGGTAATTTTCCCATTGTTTATGTTCTGTATGGCCAGAGGAAGTAGAAAGCGGCGCTACTTGAATAGCAACTTCAAATTAGTTCATAGCTCAGTATAAAAATAGCTTATGTGTTGCATTCTAACTTAAACGTTAAAAACACAAATGAAAACAGGTATAAATCCAGATATAACAAAATATGAGGTTTAAAAAAAAACCTAATCTCTAATGGAAATCTGCCAGACTACTGCCTTTGGACCGGAACTGAAACTTTCCTCTGGGTCTCCAGTCTGCCAGCTTATCCTTTATATTGTGAATCCCCAAAGTCTTCACACTGCGTGCCAATTCCTTAAAATAACTCTCTTTCTCTTTCTCCTCTTTCCCTTTTTTTCTCTTTTTTTTCCTTTCCCTTCTTTTTCTTTATCTTTCTTTTGATAGGTAGGAGAGAGATACATACGTACATCAGACACACACACATATGAGAGAGAGAGAGAGATTTTTCCTATTGGTTCTGTTTCTCTGGAAAACCTTGACAACATGTGAAGCCATAGGGAGAAGGCAGCCATTTACATGCCAAGGAAGGAAGGATGCAGAAGAAATCCACCCTCAAGACACCCTGATCCCAGACTTTCAGTCTCCAGAACTGTGAGAAAATAAATGTCCATTGTTCCAGCCACTCAGTCTGTGGTGCTTCATTATGGCAGCCCTAGGAAACTATACAAGACAATAGCTTCCAACCTTGGGCTTTCAATTTTCCCCAAGATTAAACAAAACAACACGGTCCCTGAAATACAAAAATAAAACATAGCTCAAGGAAGCAAGATAAAGAATTACTCAAGTTTGTGCCCTGCCCTCTGTTTTCCCAATCACAGGAGGTCTGGTTCCAAGGTAAGATAAATAACTTCACTGCTGATGCCCAGCACCATTCAGTAAAAGTGCAATTGATTTCTCATTAGGTTGTTTAGTAAGGTTTTATAAGTAACCAAGTCCCATTTACATTTTCTTTTCAAGTCTTCAAAAACACAAATGTCTCAAATGGATAGGGAATGATGTTGAGCAACATTTTGGGTACATCTATTACATAGCACCTGCTTATTTTGAATAAGTTCCAAGACAACTGAGTGACATCTCTGCATATACTTTTAATAGAGATATTATTTTTTCAGCTCATATTTAGGATTCAGATTTAAGCACTGAATTATGACTTAGTCCATCTCAAATACTATGCTATCTTCTTCTAGAATGCATTTGATGACTGGAAGACAAAAAGCAATGAAGTTTTTATGTTAAACAAGTATAATTAGCTCTCTCAAATCTAAAAGACTAATTTTTTTAAAAAAATATATATTTTATTGATTTTTTACAGAGAGGAAGGGAGAGGAGAGAGCTAGAGAGCTAGAAACATCGATGAGAGACATCGACCAGCTGCCTCCTGCACACCCCACACCAGGGATGTACATGCCCCTGACCGGAATTGAACTTAGGACCCCCCAGTCCGCAGGCTCTCTATCCACTGAGCCAAACCATATGGTATGTCAGCCACATCAATTCACCCAGAGAAAACTGCCTCCAATAGCTCCTGAGCCTGATCTGCCAGCTGTACGAGGCATCTTGAAAGAAGGAATATTGCCCCTTCAAGTCTGACCTATGTCCTAAGTATACCTTTTCTAGTCACCGAATCTCTCATATGCTTTCAGTTACCCACACAAAGTGCTGGCGAGAGGAGGGGCATTGCTAGGTACTGTGACAGAAAGATCAAGAAAACAAGGATGCTGAGGGTTTCTTTCAAGAGAGTGTTATGTAAAAAGACAATGAAATGCTTCTCTCTATATAAAAGCCTAAGCAACCGTTATGACAAAATGACTGGAATGGCCAAAATGACTGGTTGCTATGACGCTGACACCCACTGACCATGATGGGACAGATGCTCAACACAGGAGCTTCCCCCAGCCTGAAGGTCCTGATTGCCAATGGGGCCTATCGGCCAACATCCCGGTCCCTCCTGATTGGGGCCATGCCCACCAGAGGCTGGGATGGGAAACCAGGGATGGGAGGTGGCATGGGTGGCAGCAGACACAGCCCCTTTCCCAGAGGGGGCCAAGGTCTGGCTTCCTCCTCGGGGCCAGTGGCCAACCTCCCAGGTCTCTCCTCTCAGAAGGCAGGCTCCTATCGGCCTGCCGCCCACTCACCGTGATGGCAATTGACCTCTACCTCCAACCCTCCTGATATACACCTATCAGCCAACTTCCCAGCCCCTTACCCCCCTGCCAGCAGGTCCCAATCACATGATCAGGGCAGGGCCTAGGGCTGTGATGGGGAATCGGGGGTGGATGGCAATGAACACTGGCAGTGAGGGAAAGAGGAGGGGGGGAAGCAGGGAGATGGGGAAACTGATCAGTCCTGATTGCTGGTCAGGCCTAGGGACCCCACCCATGCATAAATTTCATGCACTGGGCCTCTAGTCTTTAATAAGATGCATGAAAAAGAGAGCATTAACACAAAAAAGAGAACATATCTAAAGATACAGATGAGAATTTTAAAGAATCACAAAAATACTGTGTATAATTTTCTACAGATAAATGCTAACAAACTTTATGAGGTATACTTTATTTACTATAAACTGTATCAATTTACAATACACAGTTTGGCAAGTTTTGAGAGGTTTACATCTGTGAACCCACCTTCAAAAATAAGACATAATATTTCCATTTCCCCCCCAAATTTTTGTGCTTTTGTATGCAGATAGTTTTGAACAGGTTTACCATCAGCTGGACACTTTTATAGTTATGTATAAATTATAAGATGAACCAAAGAAAAAAACAAAACAGAAGGTCTGAATAATCCAGTAGCCATTAAAGTACTAGTTGAATCAGTAATTAAAAACTTCCCTCATCCTCCAAATTAAAGACTCCAAGCCTAAATGGTTATCTCGGTGATTTTAATCAAACCTTCAAGGAAAAGATAAAAGTTTCTATTAAAAACAGCATTTTAGATGCAAGAAAAAGAATAAAAGTAATCTAAGTCATCTACAGATAGTCTTACCTTGCTATTGAAATTGAGCAAGGGGCAGTCTAAGGAAAAATAAATAACTAAACTTGCCTATTAACATGGAGGTATGTGTTTGTTTTGCTTTTTTAAATATATTTTTATTGATTTCAGAGAGCAAGGGAGAGGGAGAGAGAGATAGAAACATCAATGATGAGAGAGAATCATTGGGCATCTGCTTCTGGCACACCCCACACTGGAAATTGAGCCTGCAAACTGGGCATGTGCCCTGACCTGGACTGTGACCTCCTGGTTCATGGGTCTATGCTCAAACACTGAGCCACGCAGTCTAGGCTGTGTGTGCGTGTGCGTGTGCATGTGCGCACGCGCATGTGTGTGTTTTAATCAGAAAATTAAACCCAGCAAGGTATAGAAATACTTTTTTAAATGAGTTTCAAGGGATGTCATAATGAATCATAAACAACTCTTTCTCGAGTTCACATCGGAGCTTCCTCTGGTATGACCTTATCTAATGCAACCAATTTATGCCAATCCCTGCTAACCCCTCTCCTGCTTATGACTTAGTCCATCTCAAATACTATGCTATATTCTTCTCCCATCTCGCCTTCAGTGTATCACCTACCAGCTCAGTATGCAATAGGAGGTCCTCCATGAGGTTACAGCTTCATTCCTTTAGTATTCTTTACTCCATACACTGTGCTCCAGTTTATGTAAACTTCCATAGCCTGAGGCACCACACTTACTGCTTTTGTGTCTTTGCTCCCCCAAAAGCAACTTGAACCTTTGTTGTCCAGTAAGACACCTAATTCAAAGTAGATGCTCTAGGAAAATTGACGGAGAACAGCAGCAGAGAGGGAAGAATACAAAGACCACACACACACACACACACACACACACACACACACACACACACACACACTAAAGAACTTAAAAATCTAATCGAGTAGAAGAGCAAGGGGCAGTGGCATCCAATAGACCAGTGTTATCACATACATTTCAAAGACAGCAAATGAAAGATCCAGGCCCCTGCTCTGACTCCCAGGAGTGACTAACTACTGGGTGATGGACAATCAAAGGTCTGCCGATGTACACGGAATCTCAGGACATTTAACCTTCAGAGAAACAGTATCCTTTTGGAAGCACGAGTAGGAGAAAATGTAACAAATAAGAAATCACATCACAGACACGGAGGAAAAAAAGAGAAAATGAATTTGTTTCTCTTGGGACAAACTTCAAGCAGTCATATCAAAATAAAATGAGGGCTGAAAATGGTTTAAGCAAGAATGTGTCTGCTGTTACCAAATTTTGGGAGGAGATCGGGTCACTCAGGGATACTGGGCGTTAGCAGCTTCCTATGCTTGCCCTCCAGTTTTGCTCCTGGTCCGGTAATTGTGTCCATCAGGCCCTCTTTCCCTCGAAGCCATCCAGTTACACCTCCAGGGCCTGGACCCTGTCTATTCTACGCATCTTCTATCTAGAGTTTCTTTCACCCTCCCAGGCACAAAGTAAGCACTCAGATATGTGATGAATCAGAACATGAGGGGAACTAAAGAGATCTATTTTACACTGATGAGCTCATCGTATTGGTTTGAGAAAAGATGAACTCTTCTCTAAAAAAGAAAATAAATAAATCCAAAACGAACAGACACCAAAAAAAAAAAAGAAAAAATGAAAATCCATACGCTGGCCCCAAGCAGTCTTCTCCTTCTGGCCACAGTAGCATTGCTGCCAAATGGCTGGTCCTACTTTCCCCCGGGCAGTGGGGAGCCAGGCTTTTCACATGGATACCATGGGAACTGGGCCAGCAAAGCCTACCGTCCTCAGAGAAGATCTGGGCGATAATTCAAGCTCTTCTAAAGACAGCGGGGCAAAATACTCAGGCATTCATTCAGTCACCAAGCAAATATTTACCAGGTGCCCTATTTGTAAAGAGGTATTGTGCGGGGCCCATACAGGCTCTGAGTATCTGTGATTAACATAACGCTGGCAGGATGGTCACCATGTGTGTGGATGCCGCTACTTCCTTTGGGGCAGGGTTCCCAAATACAGCCAGTTTAAATAGATTTCTGCGTCATCAGGACATGCTTAAAATAACAAAACCAAGAGCATTCCATAACAGGCCCCAAAGCTAAATATTTTAGTTACTAAGATAATTTTAACTTTAGTCCCACCCATAAACTTTAGGAAGGTTCCTAGAATTTGAGCTCCTTTAGGGTAGGAATAATGTTTGTTTTACTGGATGGATTTCATTATAGACAAGCAAATATTCATTCATTCATTAATCCATTCATTCATTCATTCATTCATTCATGTACTAAGCACTTGTTATGTTTCGGCCATTGTTGATGCACTGGTTATACCAAGGTGAACTAAACAGTTCCTTCCTCATGGGCGAAAGCAGACATCAAATGACAAGGGCAATTAAAAAGCAAATCAATAAATGACCACACTTTCAGGGAGTGGGAAGTGTAATTAAGAAATAAGATTAGGTGATGTGTTGGCCAGTGACAAGGGCAGGGCAGAGGAGCTGCCTGAGACAGGGCATTAGGAGAGGCATGTCTAAGAAGGTCAATTTGAGCTGAGACCTAAAATTACAAAGGAGTCAGCCATGGGAAGCCCTGAAGATAGAGTTTTCAGTGCAGAGACACATACAAGCCAGGGGTGTTCAAGGACTCAGAAGAGGGCCTGTGTGACTGGAATGTGGGGAGTGAGCAGGGCTGGAGGATTGAGAGAAGCCCCCACCCCAGGGCCAGCCAGTCTAGCACCATCCCCTCACAGCACACACCCATCCTGCATCTATGCTGGGCCATACTCAGTGCTGGGTTCTGAAGATAGAGAGTCTATGACACATGATCTCTGAACGCATAATAATCTGGCCACTCAGTGTATATCCTATATAAAAAAAAAAGGCTAATATGCAAATTGTCCCCTCAACCAGGAGTTTGACCAGCAGGCAGATTGGCCAACCACCCATGTCTTCTCCCCCTGGCCAGGCTGGCTGGACCCCACCCATGCACTGGGCCTCTAAAAACACACACACACACACATACACACACACACACACACACACACACACACACACACTGAGTGGCCAGATTATTATGCATTCAGAGATCATAATAATCTGGCCACTCACTGTAGTCCCTGCTACTGAGGAGCTCCAAGGCTAGAGACAGAGACAGGCATGTAACAAACAATCTAAGAAAAACTTTGCATTATGAGAGTCCAGATGAGGGAACGTGGATCATCTAGGAAGGGATCGAGATATCTGTGGATGCTTCTGCGAGGCCTTGACATTTGGGCTGGTACTTGAAGAACAGCAGATGAGTGAAAGTCAGAGAAGGGGACAAGGGCATTCCAAGCAGAGGATTATACTTGCAAAGTGAGGTAAGCAGAGGGGATGATGTAAGGCCCAGCGGGAGCCTGGCTTATAGGAGCTGGGGAGTGGTGGGGATACACCTGATCTTAAGAGTTTGTACCATGATGCTAGAGAGAGGGGCTTTGTCCAGAAGTAATGGAACATGTCTGCTTTGGTCTTAGAACATACCTGCAGCAGCAGCAGCTGTGAAAGGTGAATCAGATGAGCAAAAAAGGCAGGGGCAGAAGTTCAAGTGTGATGACTGCTGCAAGAGTCTGGGGAAAATAGCAGGAGCAGACATGGAATGATGGCACCAGAGGAGAAATACAGCCCTCTGGCTTATAGGTGTAAGGAGAAAGAGAACAAACCAGGGCAGGAGGGAAGAGCCAGTCCAGCATAAATCTAAGCCCTGGAGTCTGACCTGAATATGGCTTTTTTCTGTGTCTTCTTAACACCTGTATTTTATTGGCTCCTTTATTAACACTTGTGCTTTATGCTGAAAGATTTAGTAGTCACTTTTTCCTTCCTTACACCTTCCAAGAGGATTATCTATTACCCCAAATACTGACAGTTACTCATTTCCATTACAAAATAGCCCTGCTTTATAATAGGATCCTCACTGCAATGAGATGAGTATTTGAAATTGAGCCTGAGAAGGAAATGATTCTTGGCAACCCTCAAGAGTCCATGTTTATTGTGGGAGTCTTTACTATGCTATATATTAATGAAATTAGCGTCAAAAACAATGGACATCAAATTGAGATAAAAAAACACACAAACAAACACAACAAACACAGAGCATCTCATCTTACTCATGCTTTCACTCAGTAAGTCCCTTTAAGCAGCAAGCACAGTGCTGGGCGCTTCACAAACGTCTATGAGGATCAATCTTTGGGAGTTTCAAATTCTAGTCAGGGGATATCCAACGCATAAATAATGATGAGATCAGATGTGATATGTGGCATACATACAAGGACAGAACATTTTAAAATTGAAGGAGCGATTACTTCTGGTTGTTGTAATCATGGTGGCTTGATAAAGTTGGAGATGTTTATTTTATTTTATTTTATTATTATTATTATTTTAGAGAATTACAATGATAGCAAGGTGTTTCTTTTCATATATTTTATTGACTTTTTTACAGAGAGGAAGGGAGAGAGAGAGTTAAAAGATCGATGAGAGAGAAACATCGATCAGCTGCCTCCTGTACACCCCCTTCTGGGGATGTGCCCACAACCAAGGTACATGCCCTTGACTGGAATTGAATCTGAGGCCTTTCAGTCTGCAGGCTGATGCTCTATCCACTGAGCCAAACCGGTTTCAGTGAAGTTGGGGATTTTTATAGAGGTATTTCATCAAGTGGGGGGCCAGAGGGATGTGAGGGGCAGAGCGAGTGTTCAGTTTGGCTGAAGCACAAGCCACACAGAAGGAATCAGACAGCTAAGGCTGGAGGAGCCCAGGTCTGAATGGCCCCCTGAGCAGAGGACAGTGCACTGCAGGCTGAAGGGAGGCTGTGAACAGGAACTGGAATGGCTGAGAGTGAGTTTTAAGGAGATTAATCTTGGCAGTAGTAGATAAGCGGCAGATAAGACCGATTAACTGGAAGAGAGATTGGAAACCATTTAGGAGGCTATTGAAATAGTTTAGGACAGCAGTAATGGGAGTCTGAAATGAAGGCAGATGCCTTGAAATAGAAAATAAAGAAGTGGATTAAAGAGGTCCTAGCAAAGGCTTCTCAAGTCACTCTTTCCCAAGAAACAGGAGGACGTGAAGTAGAATTGCTGTTGCTGCTGTTTGGGTCCACAGCTAACTCACATTTGCTATTTTTGAAGATAAATATTTTATCACATGATTTAAGAATGCAGCAGCTTCACAATAGTACCTAGTTGTTTTCTGGGTGGTTCAGAATTTATAAAACCTATTAATCATGCTATTTTTAGAGCATTTCTTAGTTTTTAAGTAAGAATCTTCATTGAAGAAATAATACATATCGGGTAAAATTCCAAATGAACGGTACACAGTATGTGAGACAGAACCTCCACACTTAAAATATCTAACAATCTCTGTCCAATATTTGAGAGGCAACTACTGCTATTACTTTCTAAGACATTGTTCAGAAATGTTTTATGCATTTATTTTATTTTATTTTATTTTATTTTATTTTATTTTATTTTTAAAGTATTACAAATAGTAGTACATATAAAAGCTTAAATACATACCTATATTCTCTTCTTCCCTCTTTGGATCCAATGCTACCATTCTGCTCTTAAATGATTCCCTCCTCTCTGCTTCCAAAACTCTCTCTCTAGTATAGGGTTTCTCAATCATCACAACTGACATTTGGATAACATCTTGTTGTGGGGCTGTCCTGTGCCATGTACATCACAGGTTTATAGAGAGCATCCCTGGCCTCTGCACCGAAAATAGTGTAACACTCCCCAGTTTTGACAACCAAAAAGGCCTCCAGCAGCTGTCAAATATGCCCTGGAGGGCCAATTATCCTGACTGAGGACCACAGCACCAATAAAACATTTCTATCACCCCGTGTTTCATTAAATCCAACTGTTTATGTTCTCTCCCCAAGTCTGTACACTTCTTTAGTGAAGGTATGATATCTTGATCATTTCTTGATTTTTATGACATAGTACTTTGCTCACACTGTCCACTTCACAGAGTTGTTAAATGAAAGAAATAGACATGGTGTTGAATATAATTAATGTTGTATATCTTAAGCACCATGAAATTCTCATTAAAGTAGAAAGTAATAATATGCTAATAAGTTTCCAGGGTAGTTGTGGGGGTTACTACTCAAATGTCATAGACATTTTCATCATTATTGGGAGGCAAAAAACTCAACAGGTGACAAGAATACCAACCATGTAAGGTAGAGCATATGGCGCCAAATAAACGATGCAGGGATCAAATGGTACTGAATTTAGAGGAAGCTTAGAGGCAAGCCTTATGGTTGTGTCAGTAGATAGTTTTTGAATGAATGAATTATTTGTATATTAACATGAGAGAGAGAGAGAGAGAGAGAGAGAGAGAGAGAGAAGAGAGAGAGAGAGAGAGAGAAGGATGTATTAGTTGAGGTGGTTGAAATGCTGAGGCTAAGACTCTGGCAAAACTTGAATTTAAGAATTAAAGAGTTCCCACTGAAAGCTTGAGATACAGGCTTTAGATCTTTCATCAAGGTATCCTGAGGACATGAACAAGGTAGGTTTGGGGCTGTCCAATTCTGGATTGCTTACTGAAGTTTTAGGAATATACGTCCCAAGAAGTGAAATGTGTAAGGTAGCCTCAAGGAAAGCTCTTCTCTCCTTCCCTCCCTTGTTTGTTCCTTCAATGAACATCTACTGTGCCCAGGATGTGTCGGCCCCGTACCAGGAAGGGGAAATGTAGCAGTGAGCAAGGTGCAGAGAATTCAGTTCTGATGGAGGTTTGATCAAACAAGCAGGGACTTCAAATATATCTGATACAATATGAACTCTGAAAGATCCTACCGTTTTTTCTAATCCCCCAACCAGCTGCATTCATAATGTATATCTATGCTCTCATGTCTCTGTACATAGCAAAGGCAATTAAACATTACCTTATAGACCTTCCAGATATGCCAAAAATTTTAAGCTACACTGACCACAATAATTGACTTGCCATTGCAGTGCTACTCCCTCAGGACTGAAAAGCAGCAGACAGTCTATGTGTGTGAAATAATGGCCTAGATGTTTGGGTGGGACAGTGAGAGTGAATCTCTAATCAAACTGAAAATAGAGCCATGGTCACAAAGCAGAATGCAATTATCCAGTGGGAATCTGGCCAGAATGGTAGACAGATTCTCTCAGTTCTTAAGAAAGGGAGCACAGACCTTTAGATTCTACTCCACTTGAGCCATGAAAGTATTTCTGACTCAAGTTCAAAGGCCCCCTTTACCTTTAGCATCTCCACCAGTACCACCTTCTTGACAATCTCATGGAAGAGTTCAGAACCTCAGTCGCTGGATGTGAGTCATGAAAACCTTTACTCAAGGGAAATTCACTTCCTTCGTGTGCATAGCAGACATTTAGAGAAGCTTATTAGTGTTTCACAATGTAAGCTCTCTAAATAAGGGGTGGAAGATGTGGCATCGGAAACCTCAATATCATCTCACTCCTGGAAGTTCAGTGCGGCTTAGAAAACAGTCTGCTAAGTCCTACGTCTGGGAGGGCAAGGCTTTCTTGATTTGTAGACTCCTTGAGAATTTACTGAAAGCAATGAATGTGCTATCCCAGTGTTCTCTCTCTCTCTTCCTCCCTCTCTTTCTCCCAGTCTTTAATAGGAAGGCACACTATATGTAATTTCAGGGATGAAGACCTTTGAATTCAGTCCATGGGTCCTTACACTCCAGGTTTAGAAGCTATTACTTGGCCAGCTTGATTGTCTGTAGGTTGCTACTTCAGGAGAAGAAAACTGAATTCTCTCCTGCAACTCAAGAACTGCTAAGAAAATCTACCACCTCAGCTCTCTCTAGATCAGTGTTTTTCAACCTTTTTTGGGCAAAGGCACACTTGTTTCATGAAAAAAATCACGAGGCACACCACCATTAGAAAATGTTAAAAAATTTAACTCTGTGCCTATATTGACTATATATAAAGTAATTCTCTTGAATAGGAATCAAATAAACACAAAGAAAGTATTTTATAATCACTTTATTATGAAATATTAAGTAAACAAAATAGTGAAAAATTATAAAATTCTTGTCTTGTCTGCACCTACAGCACACCAGGCAACATCTCGCAGCACACTAGTGTGCTGCGGAACAGCGGTTGAAAAACGCTGCTCTAGATGGAGAATTTGGTTCAAAACATAGCATATAAAGAGGTCTTACATGTTGAGTTTCTTTTATCTTGTGATATATTTGACTTTATCTCATAAAAAACAGATTGTTTTTATTTTCTGCTTTATAGAAACGATAGAAGACAATCATTGTATAAGTTAAGTCTCAAACTCACGGGTAGCTTAATTCTATGATAAATATCTTGGGGTTGGCTACTTAAAGGTATTTTCAAAAAGATTTTGCATATTCTAAGTACTTTAATGTTAGTAATATAGTATGATATTTTACAATGAACAAATTAGGGCAACTTAATCATATTATTTCAAGTGAATTTTGTTTTCTTGGGATATTTAAAATAAATTACTTAACATCTAACATGCTGGGTATGTTTTGAAGCTACTTCTTCAAAACCAATGTTTTTTATTGAAGACTTAAAATAATATTTACATCATCTCACTAAGTACTATTTTAAAAAGTATTTAGTTCTCACAGTAGAAACTCATTTATCATCTCTTCCTCCTTTCTTTTCTCTATGATTTATTATTTCCAGACATATTGAGATATTCGATCAACACATTTATTGATTACGTACTCTGCAAGGCATTGGATCTGATGATATGGGAAGTTCAAAGATAAGACAGGTCTTCTGGAGACTATAATCTATTTTTAAAGATAAAACATGAACCAGGATAATATAAACTTAATGTTTTGACTATATTTATAAATTTGCTTATAGAAGTTAAACATAGTTATTATATTTATCTGGAAAATATACTTTATCTCAGAAATCCACAATAAATAGATAATTAAACATCCCTTTAAAAAATTTTTATGAAACAACATAAGAGAAAAAGAGATGAGAGAAAAACATCGATCGGTTACTTCCCATACACACCCAGACTGGGAATTGAACTTATAACCTGGGTATGTGCCCAGGCCAGGAATTGAATCTACCCATTTCCAGTGTATGGAATAATGCTCCAACCAACCAAGGCATAAGGGCCAGGGCAAAATCGCTTTTTTTTTTTTTTTAAATTGGTGTTTGTTTCCTACCAGTCAAGGCTGTCAAATTTGCATTTTTGGTGAAAACTTCAGTTATTCCAAGAGCCTTCAAAACATCTTTTAAATCAATTTCCTGTTCCACTGTGAACCTGGAGAACACAAGAGGGAAAATCAGTCACTGCATATTTGAAGTATTCCTTTACAGTATCTTGTTTCCTTGGACGAGAATAAAATGTTAGATATGTAGATGTTTAAAGCCTGTTTTATGAGAGAAAATTTATACTAAAACTGGCTTTTGACTGCAAATAATATTTGATTGTGGGAGGTCTCAAATGGAATAATGTAACAGGAGAGTATTAAATTAAGTAGGGAAATACATAATAAGGACACAATACCATAATATATGGTGGAATAAATGAGTTTTGAGATAAAAAAATAATTAGCATAGTATTATGTAAAATTTGTACATAAATAGTTTTCTTTTTTTTTTAAATATTTGTTATTGATTTTTCACAGAGAGGAAGAGAGAGGAATAGAGAGTTAGAAACATCAATGAGAAAGAATCATCGATCAGCTGCCTCTTGCACACTCCCTACTGGGGATGTGCCCGTAACCAAGGTACAAGCCTTTGACAGGAATCGAACCCGGGACCTTTCAGTCCCCAGACTGATGCTTTATCCACTGATCCAAACCGGTTTTGGCTGTACATAAACAGTTTTTAAGTCCTTTGACCTATACTATTATATATATATTTAAGCTGGTAATGATTAATCACGTATTTCCCCAAGATGCTTCATTCCATTTTTAGTATCCTGGTCAACTTTCTACCCAATGAAAAAAATTAAATAAGAGCCAAGTTTTGCTATAAAATGAATATATCCAGCATTTCAACTCCATGTAACTCACAGAAAGAAAACATAACTATCATGTTTAAAAATATGTATGTTTTCACTTATATTAACCTCTAGGACATAAGCCTGTTTTCATGGTAGCATCCCACAAAAATTGTTAATCAATGAAAGTGAGTTAAAAATTATATCTTAAAAACTATGCATTTTTATAATTATACAGAAATTTTAAAATCAAGAATAATAGATCTTTTTGTTCCAATGAATTAGTATACATAATATACTATATGATTTATGACACATAATTGTGCCTCATTTTTGTAAAAATAAATACAACATTATTTAAAAATGTAGAAATATGAACAGTGGTCATAAACAGAACATTAATTTAAAAAATGGTTTTCACAGAAAGCCAGATTGTTACTAAACGAAATCTCTCCCAAACCAATGAATTGTATGAATTGTAGCATTCATCTTACTAATAAAAGATATGGACCAAACATGGGTGAATTAACAAACAAATGCATTTGTTAAAAGCAAAGAGTTTTAATACTTTCTTTAAAAAATATATATATACATATATATATTTTTAAGAAAGTATTAAATATATTATTGATTTTTACAGGAAGGGAAAGGGATAGAGAGTAAGAAACATCGATGAGAAAGAAACATCAATTAGCTGCCTCCTGTGTATTTACTACTGAGAATGTGCCCACAACCAAGGTACATGCCCTCGATTGGAATCGAACCTGGGACCCTTCAATCCACAGGCCGACACTCTGTCCACTGAGCCAAAGCAGTTAGGGCTTAATACTTTCTATAAAAAGTGAAAACAACTGGTTAGAACTAAATGTGCCTCCTGATCAATGTGGATGAAAACATAAATTTTAGGCAATGACTGTGTACCTAACAGAGCTAAGTGCGATAGTCACTAACCGTCTCAGCATCACTTCTGACCTCCGGTTTTAAGAAGAGTGACAAGGGAATGATTGCTATCAATGAGACAGACACCAAGAGGAGTGATTAGTTTTAGCAGGTCTATGTTTATGAAAAAATCAGAGCAAAAGACAAGGAAATGTACAGCAAACATACTAAACTAAGTACTAACTTTTATCTATATACCACATTTTAACTTGGACTTAATGCTTTTATTTTTTTTACAAAAAGTAGATATCCATTATAAAACTACAAAAGGGGATGAATAGGAAATTATGGAATATCTTAGAGAATACATTTGATGACTTGATTAAGGTTTTTGTATGTGTGCTTTATTATCATTATTAATTTATTTTTGATCACTTATATGGAGCTTACTATATATTATAAGAGTAGAAAAAACAGTAATATAAAAAACAGTAGAAAAACTGCAGCCCTTTGAAGTAGGTATTGGTATTATTATTATTATTATTATTATCATTATTATCCATAGTTAAAAGAAGAAGAAACTGAGGGCAGAAAGATGAAATAACCTGACTAGGCCAAGCAGCTAAATAAAAGGCAAGACTGGTCAGGGTCCAAGTGGCACGGTATTTTCCTGATTCTCCTAAAATAGAAAGGAAAGGGAGATGTCAGGATGGAATTCTTTTTACCTCTTAAAATTAACTTGTTTGTTTCGCAATTCTGAGGCCGGCTGTTTTGGTGAGGACAGCAATTTAGCCAGACTTACGTGGGTAAGTTCCTTGATTTCCATATGCCTCAGTTTTGGCATATGGAAAATGGCAATAATAATAATAATACCCACTTCATAGCACTGTTGAGGGGATTAAGTGAGATTTCTCAGTCTTATGATGGTGTTGGCATGTAGCAGGCATGTGATAAATGGCAATACTGTTAATGGTTCTTATTATATTGAAATTATGTATAATAGTCACATTATTATACTGTTAAGATGTGTGAATTTACATTTTAGTGGTGATGAAGTAACTTGATTAAGTAGCTGTATTAATCCCTGCTATTTTTCACTGCAAATTAGTCAAATCTAGTATCTTTTTTTCATTTTAATATTTGTAGTATCTGCATAGGACAAAACACATAGGTGGAAGTGAAATCAAATCATGAGAATGTTGTTCTTAATATGAAGACAGGATGTAAACTATTTCCATTTATTCATTCATCCTCTTCCTCATCAAGCTATTCAAGAATACCTATTATTCATTTAAAATATATTCCCCCCTTAATACAGACTAATATTAATATAAATATTCATTACCTTTTTTTATACTGAGTGCTTACTATCTCACAGGCATTATGTGGATCCTTTTATGTACAGTCTTTTCTTTAATCATCCCCATGACAATCTCATACAACCCTATGATACAGGGATTATCTCTAGTCCACAAAAGAGCCCCCAAAAGCTAAGCAACTTGCCCTAGTCACACAGCCAACAGGTCATCAAATGAGGGTATGAATTAAGGTCTTTCTGACTGCAAAGCCCCCCAAGACTAATCACTATAATTACAACAATGGTTTATTTAAAAACAACAGCAGGCAGATTTTATATTTCACCCACTGAATTTAAGAATAAAAGGCCAAACTCTACTTTAAAAAAATACCAAAGGCATGCCTGCTTTAATAAAGGCATACAATGAAATGGCATATCTGCACCTTTTTATCTGAAGAAGTTGAAGAAGTATATGGAGGGCAGAAGCATCAGAGACTGAGTAGATATGTGGAGCAAATGTTACAAAAAACAAATATATTTTACCTTTAATAAAATTTATAAGTAATTAAGAAACCAATCAAAGCCTTTGTCGAAGAACCTAATTAAAAACCATTCGGTTAAAGAACAAAATCAAATGGCTTATGCATTAATTTTCTTTTATAAACATGAAACTGAAGTGCTTTATTAGTAGGCAATCATTTCAAAATAACAACATGGGTCCCAGCTACATAATAGTAACAGAGAATCACTTATATCCTTTGATTTCTCTCTGGTCACAACTGATAAATCTGAGCCTACAAAATGATAGAATGGAAAGACATTACAGCCAGGGACCTCTGCCTTCCAAGTATTACGATACTGGATTTTGATTTTAGAAAACTCTTCTTATACCTAAGCTACATCAGTAAATACTGAAGAGCCAGAGCATGTAATGAAGAGAGGGATGTTCATGAGAACCAGTTTTTAAAACTTGTGCTTAGATACAACCAATGGACATAAAACTCTGGGGAGAGAGGGGATGTCTGGGAGGGAGGGAGGGGGGAAAATCAATAAAATATGTAAAAATAAATAAATAAATGTTAAAAAAATAAAAAAAAATAAAGCAAATGGGAAAATTAAAAAAAATAAAATAAAAAAAATAAAACTTCTACTTAGAGAAAAATATATATAAGACTACCAATAGGTTAACAGAAGATAAATACTAGTATTTAAATTGTACATTGAGCCCAGTCGATGTGGTTCAGTGGCTGAGCATGGACCTATGAACTAGGATGTCACAGTTCAATTACCGGTCAGGGCACATATATCTATACTAATAAAAGCCAGAGTGGTCCTTGTGTCCTTGTGCAATATCCTCAAGTCATCATAAGATGGCCACCACAAGATAGCCGGCAGGGGAGGGCAGTTGGGGGTGACCAGTTCTGCAGGGTAAGGCAGTTGTGGGCGATCAGGCCAGCAGGGTAACAGTTAGGCATCAATCAGGCTAGCAGGGGAGTTGTTAGGGGGCAATCTGTCAGGCAGGCAGAAGTGGTTAGGGGCAATCAGTCAGGCAGGTAGGTGAGCAGTTAGGAGTCAGCAATCAGCAGTCCCGGATTGTGAGAGAGATATCCAACTGTTGGTCCTACTGCAGGATTGGGCCTAAACTGGCAGTCAGACATCTCCCAAGGGGTCCCAGATTGAAGAGAGTGCAGGTTGGGCTGAGGGATACCTCCATAGCCCTGCACAAATTTCGGGCATTGGGCCTCTAGTATATCTATATTAGCCAAACTATTTTTGTTACCATGGGTAAATTGGAAGACAATCTGACAATTTCATTTAAATCTTAGAGATGTATGCTTGTGCACAAACCTTGTGGAATTCCACTGGATTTGGCAATATCACATAATTATAGCAATCTTACTGTCTTCTAAGCAGACTTCTTGTATTTTGGATAAAAATACACTTTAAATTTACTATCTGATTCCTGTAAGATTTATTGTTTGGGAGGGGGGGTTAACACAAATACAAAAGTTAATGTCCCATCTTTCTTCTCCAATGCCCTGAAATACCCTATACCTCTTAAGGAAAGCATTTTACAGCTTTCTGTATAAAATGTAGTATAACAGAAAGTAAAGTACTTATCAAGCAGAACAAGAATTGGTCAAATTACAGAAATGCAAAGCTGCATTTTTTGGGTAATAATTTCCATACGAATAAAATTACACAAACCATTTAGACAGACACTTGAGTGAACCTAGAACACAGCTATCAGAACAATGTTACCTTTGCTAAAATTGGGTCACATAAGTCATTACCTTTATCGAACATTTTGTGGTCCTAATGCTGTAAAATGGAGGGGGTGGACAGTTTCCCATTGATTATTACTGACACATTAGTATTTGAAAATAGCCAATCTCTTGTAAAGGGAAACTAAATTTATCTTTCCTCTCATTTAGCCTCCCTCTGTGTGCATTAGCCATGCAGAGGGAGAGTTCACAGAATTTCTACAGAAATGGATACATGGTAATCAGCTGTGCCTACTTTAGTAACAGGCATTAATATGAGCAAGCAAGCTAAACTATTTCATAATTGAAGAGTATCTCTTAGAATATGAAAAAATTAATTTTCTTCTGCAGCCACGTTCAGTTTCTCAGTGGCTAGAACCTGGAGGCCACATTTTCTAGTGAATACGGTTGAATTAGAACATGTGATATGTCAGCATTCATTTACAATTCTGCTACAGTTCTCCTAAGTAACTTTGCATCCTCACAGAATTAAGCATTTGGAGATGCTGCACTTAATGCATGAAATTCAATAGGGAGAGCATTAGCACTGTACTGATGTTCTCATATTATCAAAAAGAATTCATGTCCGGCTGATGTGACTCCATGGTTGAGCATCAACCCATGAACCAAAAGGTCACGGGTTTGATTCCTAGTCAGAGCACATGCCTGGGTTGAGGGCTCAATCGATCCCCAGTAGCGGGTATGCAGGAGACAGCTGATTGGTGATGTTTCTATCTAATGATGTTTCTATGCCTCTCCTTCCTATTTCCCTAAAAACCAATAAAAATAATTGAAATAAAGAGGAATTCATTCTAAAATTCAAGGAAAAAATGTAAGATTAATAATAAAGGTCTCTGGATGAGAGTTTAGATCTGATTTAGATATTTAAATTTAGTTAATGTTCAAAAGTAAATTCTTTTAGAGTTAAGATATATTGTTTATATATTCAGTGTGTATACATCAATTATATAAATACTAGAGGCTGGGTGCATGAAATTCTTGCACTGGAGTGGGGGTATCCCTCAGCCCAGCCTATATCCTCTCCAGTCTGGGACTCCTGGGATTGCCGTCAGACATCCCTCTTGCAATCTGGGATTGCTGGCTTCTAACCACTCACTTGCCTGGTAGCCTGATTGCTCCTAACCACTCTGCTTGCCAGGCTGATCGCACCCTAACCACTCCCCTGCTCACCTAATTGACACCTAACTACTCCCCTGCTAGCGCAATTGCCCCCAAATGCCCTCCCCTGCCAACCATATTGTGACAACATGGGGGCGACCATCTTGTGACACAATGGCATGAGGGTCTATTTGCATATTACCTCTTTATTGTATAGGATATATACATATATACACACACACACATATATATGTATATTATATGGTCTTAGCTTTATTTGTTAGATATTCACTGGCTACCTCTTTCTCCCTGAGCATAGACATAGTGGAAACTTGCTACATAAATGTATTATCATGGAAAGTTATGCACAATTAATATTTTATCAAAAAAAGAAATAAATATTTGGAGTATGAATACTTTAATTTTTATATGTGGACTAAGAAATGTATGGCTATATGTTATGTATGGGTGAATATATCTTTCTAGCCAAACCTGTCTATAGTTCCAAATAATCTCCATCAATATAAAATAAACACCAGCTAAGTTTTTTGAGAAAAAAAAAAGCATTTATATAAGATAACTTTTAAATAATTCCTAAAATCAGAATATGAATGAAGGTTTAGTAATTCAACTTTAATACTAATATCTTACTTATCATTTTTCAATGTTCATGTTAATTAATCATATTTGTATGATTTTCTTAATATGGAATGAATGTTAGAACTGTACTTCTACATACACACATACAAATATATTTATCTGTTGTTTATTTGCATGTCTTGTTTTCTAGTCCAGAATTTACACACTATGGTTGCTTATAAACTTGTTTTTTATAAGTTGCTTATAAACTGGTCTCACTCCCCTACTAGGTTTTAAGGTATTCAAGAACAGAATGAATATCTTTAGTTGGGTTTCATTTTGCAAACACATTTCTACCATGGGGGAGAGATCTGACTGTAGAAAAACTTACAGAAGTAAAGTAAGACTTACAAAAAGGTAATTTCATTGTGGGTGGTAGCGTAAATATCTTGTCACAATAGGGAGATGCATAAGTGAGGACAAAGTGAGGGTCAGCTGCTCATAAGAGAACTCATGGAAGGCTTCCTAAAAATGGTAGCAGAGCTGTACCCTAAAGCTTAAGTATATAAATCTGGCAAAGCAATGTAAAGAGGGCATTTTAGGTCAATGCAAACAATATGCATAGAGACCCAGAGACATGAAAAGAGCATGATGCCTGTGGCATAAATACAAGCACACAGATAGTACATGCTACCAGATGTTTGCTGTGCCAGGGGCCAGAGGTAGGGTTGAGGAAGAGAATGATACTAAGTACATCAAGGCCCTGATTGGACCTTACTCTTTTGGCCACAGGGAGAATTTTATGCTTCTTTCTGTTTCCTACTGGTTGTATCTTGGCACCTAGCACAGGGGCTTGCTTGTTCTTTGTAAGAGATTATTTTTCTAGCTATAATCAACTTTAAGTATTAATGAAATACAGAAGACTGTCACTGCAAATTATATTCAGAGACAATCTATTGGAAAATCTATTAAAATGAATTAAGAATATTGACTCATATCTGAAACTAGGTGTTGGCAAATTGTACTGACTAAATCAATAAGTGAGCCTGTGTCTCTGGGCAGGACCACATGAGAATTAAAGAATACTTTGAAAAAAGGAGGAGAAGAAAAGAAGAATTAGAGGAAGAAGGGGAAAAGGAGGAGGGGGAAGGAAGAGGAAGAACAGAGGAGGAGGAGTAACAGGAGGATGAGAGAGGACAGAATAGGACTAGTAACAGGAGGAGGAGAGTAACACAAGACTTAAAATTCAAAAGTAATGGCAAACGTTTCCCTAGGTCAGAATCTTCATTGTATCCCTCCCTCCATGCTCTCAGAGGAAGTCACACAGGAACCACTCACCTGGGCAGGTACACTTCCACTTTCTGCTTCTTCACAGAGTTCGCCCATTCTTCAATCAGCTGTGCTTTGAGCAGTGGCTCCAGAGTGGCCAGTGGAACTTCCTGTCTGGACAACACCAGCATCATACTTATCTCATCTCCCTCATATGGTATTTCCAGGACTTGGTAGATACCACCAGCTTCATTGGAGCCGTCACTAAATTCTCCTAAAAAGAAAAGACATGTGATAAAAGGGCCCATGTCAGAGCCGAAATAATAGGTTTAAATTTGTTACAACTTTTTAAAAAATAGTATATACAATATAAGAAATGTTGGCATCCAAGAAAAAAGAAGGTTTGTTTAAAAACAGACCTTGAAATTCAAGTGAATCCCAAGTCCTGCAAAATTTATTTATTTTAGAAATCCCAGAATTAGTTCACATTGGCCCTAACATGTTTTCTAGACTTAGTTTATATTTTAAGATGATATTTCAAATAAATATAGATATTAAGGATATTATTAGAAACAATGAAATGTTCTGGGTAGAAAAAGAAAGTCCTGAATCCTATACCACATTTACCGATAGCCACCTGATTACTAAGAAGGAAAAATTGACCATGTAATACCTGGTACTCTATTAATACCACAACTAAAAGTTTTGAGGCAAAGGTAGCATAGCTAAAATAAAACCCATTGCTTTCTACAATAGCTATATAGTGTGTTTGTGGTGATAATCACCTTCAGATTAGGTAATTAGGTAAATTAGATAATTGGCTTTGTGTTCTATAAACTTAAACTAAATTGACAAGGCTTTCATACAAAGCTGAGGCAGTCTTTAAAATAAATGGTCCTGCCACAACTTTATAATTGTCCTCATTTTTCAAAAAAAAAAAAAAAAAAAGTAATGCTTTTGTTGTGAATATTTTCCTATAATTGATCTAGGGCTCTTAAACTTCACATTAATCATTCCAATTCTCAAATAAATAGGTATTTTCCTTTTTAGTTTTTGCAGTTTAACTTGATTACCTGTGATTATAATGCTTTACTTTTACAATGTATTGGTAAATAAAATAAGCTAGTAGTTATAACATATACTTAGCTTATAGTTATATTTCTGCATAACAACAAACTCTTACAGCTTAACACAAGGTGTAGGAAGGATTCACACCCAAGACTTCTACAAAGTTTAATGAAACATCTTTGAAAATAACGCAAAAATACTGAATTGTATCATAAATTATAGACACTAAATAAATAAAACTATGAATAAATAATTTTGTCTGCCATACATACATAGGTGTGAAAGCAAAATTTCAAAAAAATGATTGTAATTCAAAAAGTTATAAAGTGTCAAATCAAGAGCTGGGTGAAACATATGGACCAGTGGAAACCATACCAGAGCCTATGGCTTTTTTTAGTAAATAAATAGTCTTACCCAAGAATTTTTATGTGAACAAAGTCACTTTGTAGGTGTGATAAAATGTATAAATGAATGAAATGTATTAAAGAGCTGTCACTGCACATAATATTCATAATATTCACTCAGGATCTAATTAGAGGCTTGGAAAATGGAGCTAAGAAAATTTAGTTTAAACTAAATTGACAAGAACTTTAAGTACTGAATATTTCATGTTCTTTCTTAAAAATTTGTCAAGCCATAGCCAGTGTGGCTCAGTTGGTTGAGCATCATCCTATGCACCAAAAGGACACTGGTTCGATTCCTTTTTAGGGTACATGCCCAGGTTTTGGGTTCGATCCCTGGTCCGGGTACTTATGGAAGGAAACTGATCGATGTCTCTCTCTCTCTCTCTCTCTCTCTCTCTCCTCTTCCTCTCTCTCTAAAATAAATAAAAACATATTTTAAAAAAGAAATGTGTTGATATACCTCAAAAAGAGAGAAATAAAAGCCAAAAAGTCATACCGTAATAAAATTCTCCTTGTTGGTACATCATTGGAATTTGGACTTCACTTTCATCATCTTTAGTGAAAGAAAAGGTTCTAGTATTTTCAGGTCTAAATTGTGACTTCCAGTTACCCTTGAAATAGACAGCATTGATGAGGGCCAGATGAGTGACAGCGGCAAAATCTCTTGGGGATACCAAATCTTTCAACAGACCTATTCAGGAAAAATAAATGGATGAAAATTATATTAAATTAGAAATGAAAGGGGACCAAAGATTATCAAATTACCATCCGACAGAGTGATTCAGAAAAACTCTATACCGTTACTAAATTTGTAATAAACCTTAAAAATACCTTACTTTCAAAAGACAAATGTTAGACACAGACATACACACATATACACACACAATTATAGCTTAAGGGGATCTAAAATAGCCACAACACCTAATATAACGTGTTGATACATGCACCAACTGCAGAACTACCTGCAGCAGAATCTCAGGCTTCAACCCTTCCTAGTTGCAACTGATGCATGTAACACTCAGCACAGAATAAGCACTAAATAAATGGTGCAATGTTTATTCTTGAACATTGTACATTGTACCAAATTTTGCTCTGTATTCTCTCGTTTTATTAACTACTGCACTTCTGAGTTTATGGAGGTACTTCATTTTTGGGGATTGATAGGAATATGGCATGTCATCAGGATTTTTTGTTGCTGTTTCAACATAAAATTTAATAGATTAACATTAATTGGGGGGTTTGACAATATAAATTAATTTAATGAACAGCTGTGGTAAAACTATGTTAAATTTTGTCTCATTTTTTTTAATTCTTTCATTTTTTATCCTAAAATTAGAAAATAGAATTATAAAATATGAAACATTTGGAAACGGAAATACGCTTAGAATACATGAGTTAAAAATAAAATTTTAAATTAATACATCTCTTTCTAATTTCTTTCCACTTGTTTGTGCTTAAAGTGGGCTGCTCTTTTTAAAAGAAATCTTATACAATTTTTTGATTACCAATCAAGTCTTGTTGTTTAAAAGCCAACAAAAAAAATCTTTAAACTCCAACTTTTAACTTTCTTATTTTATTTTAATCATAAGATAGCCGCCACCAACTGTCATTCTAATCAGTATCTAATTTATTAAAGAACTCAAGCAAAGTTCCATACTAAAGTTACTACATAGGAAAAACCCATCAACTGGGGAGCGTTAATCAATCAGATCAAAATTCTAGGCAAGGCAAAAGACTAAACTTACTAGTATTTCTCAAATGTTTATTCATCAGCAGTGTTTCTAAAAAGACTTTAATCTATGTAGAATGATTATTAGACACTTAACTAAATTCTATATAATATACAAAATAGAAAAGGAATGAGGAGACAAATAATTGCAGGGATAAGAGAGAGTCAAAACAAAGCTATTTGAGAAAGAAAAGAAGCAAATGACATACTATTTGTGTTATTCTCCACCCACTTATTGATGTGGTTGGCCACAGCAATATTTTGACTGAAGTCCACATGATTTACTTCCGCATTAAAATATTTTTTCATCATTTGCAAAAATTCATCATTTACGTGAAATTCGTTTTGCACAAAGAGGGAACTGGCAATTTTCAGCACATACTGGCTCTTTTCAGCAGTGGCCATGTTAGAAAAATCCTTCAAGAAAGGAAACTCTTCACCTGAAAAATGATAGAGTAAGTTTAATAGAGGAACAAACAGAGAATGTACGGGGCAGTACAAACATATCCAACAGGCCTATAGGAAAAGCACTTGCTTATTCTCCACATTGACATGGAAAGAAAGTTCAATATTTCTGTGATTTCTAGACGTTCATCAGTTTTGAACTTTAGTGTTACCAACTGATATTATTTTTCATTTTAATTGATATCTTGGTAGACTCTCTCAAGTAAAGATTTTTTTGGTTGTTTACTTTCAAAGTACTTAGGTTACTTTGATTAAATTAGCCTTCTGTTTATCAGAAATAAGAATTAAGTTTAATTTTCTAGCTTAAAAATTATTCCTTTAAATTTACTTTTACTAGATTTTTTAAAAACCTTATAACTAGAAAATTCTTTATAAATTGTTTTAGTTCTTACTTTTTAGTGAGTTAACTCATGTGTATATAAGAAACATTAAGCCAAGACTGGTTTGGCTCAGTGGATAGAGCATCGGACTGGGGACCAAAAGGTCCCAGGTTCGATTCCGGTCAAGGGCATGTACATTGGTTGCGGGCACATCCCCAGCAGAGGGTGTGCAGGAGGCAGCTGGTTGAAGTTTCTCTCTTATCAACGTTTCTAGCTCTCTATTCCTCTTCCTTCCTCTCTGTGGAAAATCAATAAAACATATTAAAAAAAAAGAAACATTAAAATATAAACTTATACCATGTCAAACTGATTACAAAATACTTTTTGGCTACAATTTTTTTTTTTTTACTGTATATAATTCTCATAATAATGAAAACATGATTTTAAGCAAAAATTTCTGATATTCTTAGAGAATCATGTTTCTTTTCTTTATAGCACTCATCACAGTTGTAACGTTTCATTTACTTATATGATCATTGATTACATACTAGTATGTCTCTCCATCTAGACTTAAAATTCTATAAGAGCAAGAACCATGCTTGCTTTTGTTTATCACAAAAAGGTTTATTTAAGTATTATTATTATCAATATATAATTTCTTTCAATTAACTCAGCTAGGGATGGAACCCAAAATTAACTCCCTTCTTGGGTTTCCTGAAATTTCTCCTAGCCATACCATACTGATGAGAATACTTTCTCACTGTGTGAAATACTGCTGTCTCTGGCATAGGCAACATAACTGAGCTGAAAGTTAAACCATCCTGAGAAATCAAACCTGAGCACACTTACCATTTTTCAGCCTGTCATATCCCATTGAATGACGGATTTCTTTCAGGGTAGTCCCTTGGGATCCCAGTTCCATCATTCCCATAGCAAGGGTGACGCTCAATGGAGAGAAAAGGATATTTCCATCTTCCCCAGTGGCTCGAAGGTTATTATACATATTCACCGAGAACTCCGCAATGGTTTCATCAGAGAAAGTGGTCCCTACGGCCAAACGTTGCAGAAGCAGCAAAGAGAAGAGCCCAAGGACAGCCATGTTGGAAGAGTTTCAATCCTGGAGAACAGTAATTTACATATTAATTATCTCAGGAAGATTAAAAAAAAAAAGAGAGAGTTATTATAGGAATTCGTTTTTAGTAAAGTTGTAAAGCAAACCAAAAGTTTTTAAACTTAATATGGTATTAATGTCTCTATAACAAAAACACGATTAAAGGATATGTTGGAAAGACCACCCCTTGTTTTGTTTAATCCCTTCACCTTTTATATCCAGCCCCGCAACCTTCCCTTTCCTCTGACAGCTGCATAAGGAAGGTCCTGATTTCAAAAAGTCAATTAATAGTCAATTGAATAAATAACATTGCTAAGTTCTGCGGATATTCTCAGAAACAAGATGGTCCTGGCCCCTACCTTCATGGGTTAAGGTTAGGTATAGATACATACCAGGTATACAAGTAATGACAGGATGTGTTTGTTGGAGGTAATCAATTCATTTTTCACAGCCTCAACATATATATTTTGGCCATAATTTTGAAACAGTTTACTCTAACTTACACCACACAACATAGATCTAGGACAACTATAATGAAAACCAAAAGATATTAACAGGGTTTAAGATGAGCTTGTGAAGTTAAGCATTTGGAAATGCCTCTTGACTCAATCACTACCATTTTTAAAGGTAACGCGCCATGCAGCTGGGTTGCTAAGGAGTGGGACGAGATCAGAGATCAGACACACACCTGCCACAGGTCCGTTTATTCAGCCCAGCTGCAGAACCCACAGGAAGTGGTGAAGTGGTAACCCAGAGAAAAGGCAGATTTAGCACATCCTTGTTTGCTTTTTCTCTTACACGTTAGTTCCCTATGAGGCTGCTGCTCCCAGTGACAACCTCAGAGTTGGAAGAACCTTCTAAACACTGTCCTTTCTATACTCAGGACAATGCTATCATGTCAGCTTCTACCAACAAGCCAGTGGTTCTACTTAAATGAATGTGTCTAAATATCAAGCTCACCTGGTTCTTTTTGTTGTTTGTTTGTTTTTGTTTTGGCTTGTTATTCCTCACCTGAGGATATTTTCCCATTTTTATTTATTTATTTATTTATTTATTTATTTATTTATTTATTTATTCATTAGAGAGGGTAGAAGGGAGGGGGAGAGAGAGAAAGAAACATGGATGTGAAAAAGACACATCATATGGTTGCCTCCTGCACATACCACAACCAGGGCTGTGGAACCTGCAACCAAGGCATTTGCCCTTGACTGGAATTGAACCTGGGACCCTTCAGTTCACAGGCTGATGCTCTATCTACTGAACCAAACAGGCTAAGGTGCTCATCTGGTTCTTGAACCAATTTCTCTTGGGAAGAGAAAGAAGTGTCAGTGCCCAATATCTGAATAATATTTTTGGCTCTCAGCACATCATTTTTGGCTCTCCCCCACAAACAGCCAGACTGGCACACACAGGGGACATGATTCCCTGGTATCCTCCTGTTGTTCCCCTAGGTATCTGAAAGCTAAGCTGCTTATTTAAACTACTGAGCAGCTTACTTGTTATGCTATATAATAAAAAATATATATATATATATAATTTATAAAATTTATAAATATATAAAATAGATAATTTATATGCTATATAAATAAAATATATTTGCTATATAATATGCAAATTGACTGAATGGCAGAACAATTGGTCACTAAGATGTGCACAGACCACCAGGGGGCAGATGCTCAGTGAAGGAGCTGCTTAATCACTTGATCAGAGCCTGCTGGGACAGAGCCAATGAGCAAACAGCCAACCTCTCAGTCTCTCTCCCCAGCCAACAGGCTCCGATTGCCTGATTGTGAAGGTAGAACAGGAGGGTGGATGGTGGCAGGGGGTGGGACTGGCTGGGGAAGATGGCCCTGATTGTAGGACAGGCCTAGGAACCGAACCCATGCATAGATTTCATTCACTGGGCCTCAAGTCTATTATATATATAAATATAAATATAAATATAAATATAAATATAAATATAAATATAAATATAAATATAAATATAAATATAAATATAAATATAAATACTGTATGTATATCTATCTATCTATCTATCTATCTATATATATATATATATATATATAAGTCTAAGTGACTGAATGACCAAACCACCAATAACCAAATGACCAGTCGCTATGACATGCACTAACCACCAGGGGGCAGATGCTCAACACAGAAGCTAAACCCCTGGTGGTCAGTGCACTCCTATATCCAACCTCCTGTACCCTTCTCCCGGGTGGCTAGCCCCATCAGCCCCAATCACCAGCGAGGCTAGGGACCCCACCCATGCACAAATTCGCCTCTAGTGTGCATATATATGTGTGTATATATGTATATATATATATTTTTAAACCAACATAAAAATAACATCAGTGATGTTGAATAAACACATTTGGAAAATTATTTTTCAATTAATATGAAACTTTATTTGTCCCATTACTCAGTTAAGAGAGTGCACATACAGTTAATTAAGAGCAGTGTGTTTCCAACAGATTTTTCAGTCAGAGCTTTCTAATCAGTCCTGTAATATAATACTTTAAATTTCAATATTAGAGAACTGCCTGGTTAATTTCTAAGTACTTCACATTTTTAGGGTTTAGTTTTAGAGGCCAGTTCTCTTTGACTGAGAGGTTCCAAGTTCCTGCTCTCCCAACTCCATTTTAAAAAATACATATTTTTATTGATTTCAGAGAGGAAAGGAGAGGGAGAGAGAGATAGAAACATCAATGGTGAGAAAGAATCATTGATTGGCTACCTCTTGCACACCTCATACCAGGGACTGAGCCTGAAACCTAGGCATGTGCCCTGATTGGAAATTGAACGTTGACCTATGAACTCCTGGGTCATAGGTCAACGTTCATTCGCTGAACCATGCTGGCTGGGCTTGCAAGTGTTTTCTTACTGCCAGAAAGATACCAAAATCACTAATGCATCTTTGGGCTGCTAGAAGACATCTGGAAAGAGCATCCATGCGTTGTTAGAGGGCTCTTCCCAGAGCAGTGAGCAGCAGGCCACAGATTTACATGGCTGTGAATGGTGGGAGTTTGTCATGTCAGGAAACTCCTTAGTAAAGACCTAAAACACTCTGCTCTGATTATCCATAATTAAATGATCTCCCCTTCTCTTTGAAGGTAAGATTCCCAGTGTGCAAGCAAGCAAAATGATCTCTGCTAACCTGGTCCAACCTCTCTGATACCACCTATCCCACCCCTAATCCCTACCCCCCCTCTGATTACTCTGCTGTCTCTCATTACTACTCTGTCTGAGTCTTTTCTTTTCTCCCAGGAGAGAGGGAAAGATTTCCTTTCCTCCTCCTACCTTCTAAGTGAGGTTGTTCTCCACGTATCTATTCCTGGTCTTCTCTCTGTAACGTTCTTCTCACTCCCACTGGTGAACTCTCAAAACAAAGATACTTATGCTATTATCCAATCACGTTATTCCCAAGTATGCAACATTCTAGCTCTGGCTTTATTTTTATCTTAATTTCTGATGTGCATTGCAAATTGCTCTCGATATATTTAGTCTCTGACTCTTGCCAGCACTTCAAATTCAAGGTGGCACAAACAGGACTCTGTCATCAATCAAACCCATTCTCTTTTTCTTTCTCTCTCTCTTAGAAAATCAAAATCCTTGTCTCCTCTCCATCTCATTTCCCCTTATGTTCAATAAACTGTCAACACGTATTCCATACTGCAACCCTGTCACCTCTCCTGTCCATCATCCTGTGGCCATTCCCATAGCCAGTGACAGTTCTTCCCTTTAATGCACTTTCAAGGACTCCACCAATAGCTCTCAGCCATTCTCTGAATCTCAGGTTACCTCCTTCTTCCATACAACACGTGCACAGCCTCCAGGTGAATTGTCTGTTATGGACATGGATTCCTAAATTAATAAAATAGGATCTCTCTCATGCCTGTAGACTAAAGCCCACAATCTTTAGTCTTGAATATAGCCTACTGCACCATGACCCTGCATGACTTTCTCCCTACAACTCTCCTTTAGGAACCGTGCAATTCTACCCAGATACCCTTTTGCAGTACATATCCCAGAATTTCCCTCTCCTGTTGCTGAATCACATAGTTTGTTTTCTGGAACTACTTCAACCTGGTTTCATATGTTCAAATCCTAACCACTCCTCAAGGTTCTGCTCCACTTCTGTTTCCTATATGAATACCCTTCTGGTTCTTCAGTTAAAACAATTCCCCCTCTCTGAAATCTTGGCACACTGTCTCTCTACCATAGCACATGATGCTGCTTTCTCTTATTACAAATAATTCCGTACATGCATCATTTCTTTTCCTAGACGTTAAGAAGGCACAAATGGAAATACATTCATTTTGTATATGTTAAGATAATCAGATAATCAGAATAGGCACCTAATGCATTAAACATAGTAGGCGCCAAATAAATATTTGTTGAATTAATAGAGTATGAGATATAAAGATCCACAATGCTGCATTAGAAGGAACAAACGGCAAGAGTAGCTATTGCTTCTAAATTCCCGAGGCTAATTTAATCAGAGCCCAAAGGTAGTACCTCATTTCCATTTTTTATTCCTTTTGATAAAGTGTTTCCTTATTGAGTCTGAGACCATCTTTCCAGCCTGACAAAGTGGCACTGTCAGTAATGCTGGCATAATTCAATGGCTGGACATGGGATGCATTAACAAACAAGTACACCACCTTGAAAAATCACAAAAGGTGCTACCCAAATGTTGCTGTATTAACATTCGTCTACAAAATGCCAGAGCTCCGCCATTTATCATAATAACACATTCTAAAATGAGTTACTTTCACTTAGAGCATTATTTTGTAGATTCATTATTTTCAAGCTTCTGTATAAAATGCCTTTGCATAAAAACAAGGATCTGCAGAACCTAGAAGAGTAGATAGTGCTGTTGTGCTAGAAAAGGCAGAAATAGCTAAGTTGTAAATAAAATGCCATTAATTCTCGCTTTTCTCTTCTTTGTGGTAGGGTAGATTGTGTGCATTGTGTGCATGCATACTGCTTTAGAAAACACTTCATTGAAACAGGTCAGGAAGTAAATCTTGTAAATGAGGTCTGAGGAGTCATAAAACTAAAAGATAGCACCATAAAAAAGATGGTCTTTTTAAAACTTCCTTAGTAACCTTATTTATAGAGATGGATTATTCATAGATGCAACCTGCTTTGTTTGGGGGAACCCAATTTTTTGATATAAAATTTGTTTCAAAGGGTGAGTTGAGAAAAAAGGTTTTCTTTTGCAGGTGAGAAATATGATTGGAGAAAGTCCCTTTTCCAGCAAAACAAACAAATAAACTATAAGCCACAGCCATAAGAAATAATTAAGAAGAGATGCCTAATGCCAAGAACACTATCTTGAAGCCCTTTGGCCTATTAATCCTCAGAGTTTTGCATATAAAGGACTAGTAATTTTTTTTAAATTGAAGGAACCAATATAGGGTTGCTAAATTTTTATTTTATCAAGTAAATACATTGGGATGGAGGCAAATATGTGTGTGTGTGTGTGTGTATAAAACCACATAAAAGAACAAGCTCATCAGACACAGAAAAGAATGAACATTTCACCATAAACGTAAGACAGTCCTTTAAGATGGACATATTTGAATTCATGAAGTTTCACTCCCTTCCCACCGCCACCCCCATGGTTTAGCACTCAGTGCTTGGAAACCACTGTTGTCACTTTGGTTAACAATAGCTCACTTGGTAAAATTTGGAACAGGTTGAAGTCTCCAGGACTTTGTTTCCTGACTTACTAAGAGAAAGGGTTAACCTAGATCAGCCAAGAAGATGGGAAATTTGTCAGAGAATTTGTCACATATGGACAAAAAAAGAGTCATTACCTTCTAAAACAATCTGTATTTCAGCAATCTGTAATTTAGCACATTTCCTCAATTCTATCATGCATGGTGTTCCTTCTCACCACTAATTTTAACTTCTGTGAAATTGGAATAAATCTTACAATCAATGTCCAAAGAAATCAGCTATTCCTTGGAGAGACAAGCTGTGACACTGTTGTCATTTCTTGTGTAAGTGCCATAGCCTGGACAAATGTGTACTTTCAGCTACTTGCTTATCGTTGATTCCTCATTCAACTTATTTCCATTGGCACTGCCTCTCACTGTGGAGTTTTTGCTAAACTTGGATCTAGAATTGCTAAACTGTACTATAATGGCAGCATTGAAAAGAAAAAGGACCACATATGCAGAAGAGAACAGAAAGGTAGGTGTAAATTTATTGTAAGCTATGCAAGTATTCATCACCTGAAGAATGAACCAACTGATTTTCTTGTAAAACAACAACCAAATGTTTTATAAAGTTTCCAAGAATAGAAGACCCAGGCAAGCAGATAAATGTGTGCCAGAGATAAATCTCTTGTCCTTGGGATATATACAAAATAATTTTCGGTTGAACATCAAGCAGCACTATTTTAAAGGCAGAACATTTTGCCAAATCTCTCAAAATAAACCAGTGTTTTGAAAGAGAGAAAAGGTGAATAACCAGGCATGCTTTGTGAAAGACTATTGCTCATTTATGAAGCTGTCAAAAGCTTCCTGATAACTTTCTAAATTAGCTGTATAAATGTGTGGTGGGCATGGGTGTGGGTAGATAAGTAAATTATGAAATGAAAATGTAGAGAATACATGAAAGACATACTTTGAAATTACTTAAAATTATGTTTTTAATCACAAAGGTGCTAAAATTTTTTTTATCAGGAAATCCATTAAGAAAAGTAGCATGCCATATGATAAATGATAGCAAAAAGTGAATCAGAGGAATGTTGAGAAGGCTCAAAGTTTGGTTATTAAGGGCATAATATGTTAGGGTATGAATAAATATACTCAATTGTGCTATTTTCAAAAAGAACTGTAAATTTTTCCCTTAAAAAAATTTCTTCCAAAAAGGAGTAACTAAGTTGAGATGTGTCTTAGAATCAAGGGATTGGAACCAAAAAAATAAAAGATACAAGGAGGTTTAATTCTATAATCTCAACATCTATAAAATTATTATATACATGATTTAATCCTTTCATCTTTTTCTCTATCTTTGGCTTCTCCTTCCAGCTATCTAGACCATTGTGACTCTACCCATACACTTTTACACTTTTCAATAAAATACCTCTTTATAATATTTTTTCCTGTTTTATTGAGTAAAGCAAAAAGCTCACCAGGTATCTCTCAAACAAGAAGGAAATGGTCAGATAAATCAAAGGTACAGAACTATAAGAGAAGGTAAACTATAAATATTTAATTTACCAGAAAAAAAATTATGAAAGACATGGTAATGGACCAAGATGACTGACAACCAGGTGTATTTGATGAAAAACTATGTATTATCTCAAACATACCATTCCAGGCTATAAGACCCTATGGGTTTGTGACCTTTCATTATCTTTGAACAATATTACAAATCTCTAAGTCTCAGATAATTGATAGTGATTATTGTCCATAAAAATTAAATTGTATATGAATAGTTAAATATAATTGATTATTGTCCTATGGATACTGAACAGTTTTGCAACTGTTAAGCAAGTGTATTCAGTATTCCTGATGGATTTATATTTCAACTATTTTGTTTTGTTTTTTTCCTCATGAATTGGTTATAACATCTTTTTTTAAAAAATATATATTTTATTGATTTTGTACAGAGAGGAAGGGAGAGAGATAGAGAGTTAGAAACATCGATGAGAGAGAGTCATCAATTGGCTGCCTCTTGCACACTCCCTACTGGGGATATGCCCGCAACCAAGGTACATGCCCTTGACCGGAATCGAACCTGGGACCTTTCAGTCCCCAAGCTGACGCTCTATCCATTGAGCCAAACTGGTTTCGCCTGGTTATAACATCTTATTGGTTGTCTAAGTAATGAACTAAATAAAATCTTTTTATTTTTATAATTTTAGTTTATATGAGAATCAAGATTATAAACCTTTTAAAATAATTATTATTTAAAATTTTAAAGTTAAAGTTTTTCTTTAAGAAATACTTATTTTCATAGGAAATTCAAATAATTAGAGTAGGAAAGAACTAGAATATTAGCCTTTTCTAAATCACTGAATATTCCTTAACTAGAGGCCCTGTGCAAGAAATTTGTGCATGAGTAGGTTCCCAGCCCTGGCCAGCAATCAGGGCTGATTGGGGCCTTCCAGCTGCCAGCTGGGGCCTTCCTTCCTTCCTTCTGTGCCACCCCCTGGTGGTCAGCACACATCATAGCGAGAGGTGGAACTCCCAGTCTCCCAGGGAACACTTTGCAGATCAGCTTTTTATATAAAGAGATTATTGGTTCAATTGGTAATATGCCAGTGGTACTCCAAAATGATTTGAAGTAGAGTCTGTGGCTTGGAATTATTGATCACAGAGTAGTTAGCACTGAGCTAGCTACATATTTATAGTTCTTGGGTATTTTGCAAGTCTCCAAGAGGAAGTTCAGGATTGGAAGAGTCTATGGTGGCCTGCTCATTTAGAAACTAACCAGTCCTGAAAATGTTGAAAAACAACAGAGGGAAGATAGGGTGCTAAAATTCCCCAGACTTTCTAAAGTGCTTTGGCATATATGAATATATTGTCTGAACTCCTCAGCCTCAAGAGGAGGTTCATTGGAATGAAGATAAATTGTGACTAAGAAGATTCTGTTTTGGGTGGTACCCATGGCTTCCGAGTAGCTTCTGAGTTTTTACAGTAGCCCCTGTGGGACACATCTAGTAGGAAGTCAGGGTCATAGACCTTCAAGAACATTTCACAGCAAAGATAACCGCTTGGAAATTGTTTTGACTCAATAACTAGATACTGAAAAGATAAATCTCTGGCTACTTCTTTTCCCACTATAGGCCATAATAAAATTCTAAAATTAAAAGCCAAAATTCTTGATTACCCTGTGTCCTTCAAAAATATTAGAAGAATGTGGCCCAACAGAACTTTCTGTGATGATATAAATATTACATATGTATACTTGCCACTGGTAGCTGTGGAGTATTAGTAATGTGGCTTTGTGCAAGTGAAAAACAAGAATTTTAATTTTACTTAATGTAAATAGCCACCTATGGCTAGTGGTTGTCACATTTGACAGGTCAGGGTTGGAAGAAGGCTAAACAGATCTACTCTTCATAACACTGATTCTTGACCAAATAGCCCACAATGCAAGTGTTTAAAGCAGAGAGTGAAAAATTAGTAGCATGAACTCCACAAAAGATTTCTCCACAAAATATGTCTTATTCAGGAACATATCCCCTTTCTTCAGGAGATCTCAACTGATAAAGAGGCTCTATTTGGAATCTGGAGGGCTTTTGGTTAAAGCTGGTGTCTATTGGGGAAAATAAAAATGCCAACCAGAAGCAGTGAGGTGGTAGGTCCCCATCCCTCCTGCAAATGTGATTTGAACTTCCCATAAAATGGTAATGAATAATTCTGTTTGGCACAATCCTGGAGCTTTTGTGCTTGCCAATGAATGATTTCCTTTGGAATACTGTCAGGAGAGCTAAACAAGTGACACACAAGCCCCATGGCAAAATTCAATGAGTAGTTTCAGAGAGACCTGTTAAAAAGTCATCATCAATCAAGGTCATGTGTGGCCCACGGCCATTTTGGAACGAAGCCAGGCATTAATGGTTTTAGCTTACCCATTAATGTTGTAAGAAATCTATACTAATGGTTCTCTTCCCCAGCCTGTGTGCTTAGCTGTTTACAAGATTGTAGCATGTTCCTACCCAGACCCTCATTTTAGAGGTGAGGAAACAGTCATTTGTATTGAACAACTTCTTGCTATACAAAAGATGTTTAATGAGCTACTACCGAGTTTCCCCGAAAATAAGACCTAGCGCATGGAAAGATAAGACATCCCCTGAAAGTAAGACCTAGCGCAACTTTGGGAGAAAACATTAATATAAGACACTGTCTTATTTTTGGGAAAACAGGGTATATATGCTAAAAGTGATAAAACTCAAAGATGAATGCAATGCTTAGAATTTCACTCATTCATTCATCCATCCATTCATTCATTCATTCATTCAATAAAGACTTGTCCTTGTCAACTACATATCAGCCTTGTGCTAGGTGCTCGGGTCCAGAGAGAACAGTATGGCACAAGATATATGGCTTTCTGGTATTTCCCTTTATGAGTTAGGTGTATATTTTTTTAAAGAGATATCTGACTTTTTATTCAGAGATTTTTAAAAAGCACCGGGTTTTCTAATCTTGTAATATTGAAATGGCACCTGTATAATAAAGTTTTAAAAAGTGGGATGGGTCCCAGAAAATCTAAAAATACCCAGATGTAAAGGCAGTTTCTCCATTATTTTGCTAATGGGAGGAGTAGCAGCCTGACTCACCCTCCCACCATTCACTAAAGCTTGAGTATATCCTGAAGGGCTGGAAAATGAGGTAAAATATACAAAGAGGTTATTCAGCATACAAACCTAAAGAAAAAAATATTCTCACAGAAAGATGTTCAGAGTATCCAACACCAGCTTTGCACAGTGAGAACTGTACAGTGAGAACACTTTACATAGTGAGAACACTGTTGTAATGTGATGGTATCTAACAGAGGGGAATGGTAGTCAGGGCTGTTGGCCAAAGTGTAGGTGTCCCAGCTACTCAGTGTTTATTTGTATTTATATCAACCATTATATTATATTTATTCATATATTTTCTGTGTTTTTGCTTTGTCTTCCTTTAGTTTTTGATTTCTATATCTCTGCACTATAATGCAGCCCTCATAGCTGTTGCTATTCTTCTACTTTAGTTTTACTCTCTTCCTTGATTTTGAATGATCACGTGTAGAGTTTGAGGACATCCTAAAACTCTCCTGAGATGAATTATTTAAGTTCACTTTGCATCAGTACCTATGGAGACCACACAAAACTATTCTCTTATTTTAGGTAACAACTATAATATTTCTGAGTGCTCTTTCAGTAAAATGGCTTAGGCTCAAGGGATTCTGAGCCCAGGTAAATAAGGAAGGAAATTAATAGTAGGTCTAATCTTGTGAATTACCATTTTTGTAAGTCACAGTGGCCAATTATGGGCAAATTCCTATGCTTCCACCTACTGCTTCCTGAGCATCCACTGTGTGCCAAGCTGAAAAATAGAACTCTCATATGCTGATTTTGCTCATTTATATTTTATACAGTTGCTCCAATGCATTCAGTAGTCACATTATCTCATATTTTAAAAACACATACTAATTTAGAAATTTGGAAGACATGATGTTATTATGATTTCCTCAGAATTCTTCTCACCTTGTTTAGAAATGCTAGAAACTGATAGAAGAAACTCTCTAAGTGATAAAAAAAAAACTACCTAAATCAGGTGGCTCTTTCTTTAAAAGAAAAGAAAAGAAAAGGAAAGAAAAGAAAAGAAAAGAAAACCACCCACACAAAATACTCGTGGCTCACCCTAAGTGTCTTCTGGGGAAAGGAAGTTAAAGACATTACTTTTTTAAATGGTTCTTTGCAGGATTGTAGACTACAGGGAAAGTGAAAGTGAGAACGTGCCAAAAAATAATTTTACTACTTTGTTTTTTAATGTTCTTATAAACTTAAAACACAATCATTCCCTGATAGAGATGAATGCATTAATGCGACCCTAAAAATACCCACCTGTTAACTCTATTTATAAACCTGCCATACCCACTGTCACCAGAGACTTCTAAAAGAAGCTCTGGTTTCCTCTTCCTGTTCATCCCTGTGAATGACTGAAAAAGGTCACCTGCGATTTTTATTGCACAGTGTGGGCAATCAGGAAAAACATAAATAGATAAAAAGGCTCTGTGAAAATATTCTGGTTACATTTCTCTGTAATGTTCAGAACCACACGTATGATAGAGTAACACCTTTAGAAAGTGTGTAGAAAGATAAATCAAGGAAATAAACCAATTTTAATGTCTGTTAGGAAAAAAATGGGGAGGGGAAAGTAGACCTCTCTCCGAAAGGCAAAGCTAAACCACTTCAAATAGTAATCAGTGGCTCTTAGTTTCATAGATCTGGAGAGAAATGGATTTAATTATTATCTTCTGAGTCTCTTCCAAGTTTAACAGTCCTCAATGACAGGAAATTGTCCCTTGTTACTCTCCTTATAGCAGCTTAAGGCTTTTCCATCACTGGACAGGTAAAGCAGGAGGGATATTTTATGGATCTCATATCGTGAGCACCAACGCTCACGGCCCAGCACAGCATTATGGGGCAATGCTCTCCTTAGTTCACTGAGGGATTTCAGAAGAGTCACGGTGAAGTGCAGGCAAGGATGCTGGCTTTTCATTTTGCTTCTTGTGGGCTGCTGCTTACCTGTCTTAAACATTATCAATAATTAAAGCTTTTGTGTCAGAGAAATTTCAGAGAATATATTTATGATTCATGTGTACTAGATCTGCAGATCAGTTTTTTAAATACACAGTTTTATAGACTCAATAAGAAAAGCAGCCCAGCCAGTGTGGCTCAGTGGCCGAGTGTAGACTTATAAACCAGGAGGCCATGGCTCGATTCCCTGGTCAGGACATATGCCCAGGTGTGCAGGCTCAATCCCCAGTGTGGGGCATGCAGGAGGCAGCTGACTAATGATTCTCTCATCATTCACGTTTCTATCTCGCTCTACCTCCCCTTTACTCTCTGAAATCAATAAAATATATTTTAAGTATGGGAGAGGGGTGGGGAGGGGCCATGGTAGGATGTGTACACATATAATACCTTAATAAAAAAATAAATTAAAAAAAAGAAGAAAGACAAAATACAATGAGAGTCAAAGCTCAACTAGAGACAAGTGTAAGAGAGGCTGCCAAGAAAAATGGGATACCCGTCATTCACTCTCACTTCCAGTGCTGCTTACGAGTCTGCATGTGAGTGGCTGGAAATTGAAGCAGGGAATTGTTAAATCAATTCAAGAATTTGATAGGAACATCTACCTTTCAAAATAAATAAAAAATTAAAAAAAAATAAAAATTTTCCTATAAAATATATTTATTTTGACTTCAATTTTTACCTCAGAGACCAGTTCTGGGCAGAAATAATATACTGGACCAGGAATCTAGACATAATACAAATTAGCTGATCTCCATAAGAAAACAGAAGGTAAGTGATGGTAAAGGTAACCCCACTTTAAACAGGTAGCATAAGTTTACTAAGGAATAAAAGGGAGATCTGAACTTCCATGTTAAGGCTTCAAATCTCTTGTATGTTTACTCTAATATGCTGCCCATGTTGGGCAGGAATTCTCTCTACAAGATGGTGTGTGTGTGTGTGTGTGTGTGTGTGTGTGTGTGAGAGAGAGAGAGAGAGAGAGAGAGAGAGAGAGAGAGAGAGAAAGAGAGAGAGAGAGAAAGAGCTTACTATCTCAGCTTTAGATGGCTTCCTCACTGTTTAATGTTTCAATGACATCTAGCTCCCTTTAATGTATTGACTCCATTTAAGACAAACAATGCTACAATAATCTTTAAATATAAATATCTTAAATGGGATCTTAACCTGCTATATAATTCATAACAATACAAACTTCTTTAGTTAAAAATGTTAAATAGGTAAAACATTCACAGAGTATAACATTCAAAAGGTATGAAAAGGCATGTAGGTTATCTTTCCCACACTCTCCCATCCCCTAGACAACCAATTTCTCTTTGGTATCTTCCAGAGATGTGTATGTATATGCCATATATGTATTTCCCCTTTTCTACAGAAATAATAACATCATAAACATTCTATATAGATTCATTTGCAACATCATTTCTTCATTTAGCAACATATCTTAGAAACTATTTCCTATCGTTACATAAGGAGCTTCCTCATTTTTTAAAAAATTAGCTTTACAGAATTTCACTGTATGGAAATGCCATAATTTACCTAGTTAGTCTCCTACCATGGGGAATTTAGATTATTGCAATCTTTTGCTCTTACAAATAATGGTGCCATGAGTAACTTCAGAAATGCACCATTTCAATTATCTCTGCAGGATAAATTCCTAGAAATTAAATTGCTAGGCCAAAAGATACAAGTACTTGCAATTTTGAGAAACATTGCCAAACTGTCCTCCATAGAGGTTATATCATTAAAGCCCCTAGGGATTTGAAAGATCTACACAAGGAAAATTGAAATGCTGCCGAGGGATATATACACAAAGAGAATAGAACAGTTCTTCTCCTATGTAGCATTTTTCCTGAAATAAGGGCAGATAAACATGTTAAATAACACCATGGGAGCACAATCAGCACAGTCCAGATGGTGGGAAACTCCACAAGACAACGGATTCCATTTCAACAAATAAAATGGAGAAATAAAAGGCAATGAGAGTCAGAAAGGCAGGGAGACAGATGGCTTCAAAGAGACAAGAGACATATCAACAAATTGAAATGCCTGTATATTTATTTGGACACTGGTTGCAACAAACAAACTGTATAAACCACTTAATGTTATTATAAGACAATTGCAAGAGAAGAGTAGAATAAGTAGAAACTGGTACCTTATTCTCAGATAGGAATATTCAATATGATAAAGACACTAGTTCTTCCTATGTTATTCTACATTTAATGCAATTTCAATAAAAAATAGCAACTTTAAAAATAGATACAAGCTCTTTTAAAATTTACGTAGAAAACGTAAGAAGCAGGAATAACAAGGAGAATTCTGGGGGTCGGGCTAGTAATAAGATACTAAAGTACATTAAAAACCTGTAATAATTAGAACACGGAGGTGAGAAATATAATTTGGTATATAATAAAATTTGGCATGTAAAATCAATAGGGTAAGAGACATTCAGTGCCTATATAATGAGGATAATTACTTTGTGCTTTAAAACAAAATGAATTCCAGATGGATCAAACTTTAAACCTAAAAATGAAATTTTAAAATTCCAGGGAGAAAACATGAGAATTTAAAAACATATATTCATAGGTGTATGTGTGTGTGTTTCATATATACAAATTATATACAAATTATGTGTGTATATATATATATATGCAATATATGTAATATACATATATTTATATAATTTTATGTGTATATTATATAGATACATATATAATGTTGAAACAGAGGAGGCTTAAGTGTGACAAAGACAAAGAAACCATTAAAGAAAAGATTAATAAATATGAAAAATTAAAAAAATCTTCATAGCAATAGTTACATGAGCAAAGTCAAAAGGAAGTGAAAAACTGAAAAATCTTCAATTATAGACTAGAGGATAATTTTCCTTACTCTATATGGAATCTCTATAAATAAATAAAACCAACAGAAACATTATAGAAAATTAGCAAAGGTTATGAATAGATAATTCAGCACAAAGACTTTAAATAGCTATTAAACACATAAAACTGGTAATTATAAATTACAGTAAAATTATACCAATGTCTGATTAGTCACTCATCAGATTGATAAACATAATATTAAGTCCTAAACTGACTCAGTATTAGAGAATGACTTCCAGGCCATTTGACTGGTAGGAAAAAATGGATGGGGGCAAACAAGCTGTAACCTCTTAGAAATTATAGAATACTAGAGGCACAGTGCATGAAATTTGTGCACCTTGGTAGGATCCCTAAAGCTGCTGGCTGCGGCCTCCCTCCCTTCCCCCTGCTGCTGCCAGGGCCTCCCTCCCTTCCCCTGGCAGGCTCCCTGGTTGAACTCCCAGTTGAGGGGACAATTTCCATATTAGGCTTTTATTATATAGGATGCCTGTAATCGCTAGGATTGGTGCCATGTTCTATCTCACTTATGGAAAGGCCACAATATTAGATGACTTCTTTTATGCAGAATGCAACTGAAAAACTAGGATAAGCAAAATCTTTAAGGTTTTTAAATAAAAATTAAAAATCCATAAAGATACATGTTTTGTATTGAAACTTGTGTACTTAAGTCAGAGAAGAATGCCATGGTCCCTACTCCAGACTGTTCATTTTATTCCATATACAATCCTAACAGACATGCTTGTTTTGTGTGTTTCTCCCCGCCCCCGCCCCCTCATTTTTAGCAATTAAAGGGGAAAATTTGAGAAAGGGGTTCATGGAGACAGGCAGATTGACTTTAGGAAAAAGCCACAAAAGTTGTTGGTCTTATAGCAGATGAAAACTATGCACATCTGATATAAGGCCTTAAAGTCTAATTTTCTGTGAGGATCAGCATCTGGTGTTGGATATTAAGGATGATGTCCTTGAAATATCTCAAAAAATATTAACTTGCTCTTGTAGATTCTGGAGGGATGTGTTTGAAACTACCATAAGCCATCTGAAACAAAATACTAAAATATTTACCAGGCTACATTGCAGATGTCTAGGAAACGCTAATGCAGAAAAACACATTCCTCCTCGGAGGCAGCTAAATTAATGTAGTTTTAATTGAATTTATTGGGTGACATTGGTTAATAAAATTATATAAGTTTCAGGTGTATAATTCTATAATACACCATCTGTACATATATTGTGTGTTTACCACCCCATGTCAAATCTCCTTCCATCACCATTTATCCCCCCTTTATCCTCTACTCCTCTTCCCACCCTCCCTTCACCTCTAGTAATCACCATACTGTTATCTGTGTCTATGAACTTACTTTAAAATGTTTAAAATTTTCTACTTAATCCCATCACCTTTGTCATACAAGCCCACAACCTCCCTCCCCTCTGATAGCTTCTGCTCACTGTAACGATGAGTCTGTTTCTACTTTGTTTGATTATTTTATTTTGTTCACTAGATTCCACACATGAGTGAAATCATACGGTACTTATCTCTGACTGGCTTATTTCACTCAGCATAATAATCCTCCGGGTTCATCCATATTGTCACAAATGGTAAGATGACTGTAGTTAAAAGACAAATAATAAATTGTCTTTGGTGTGCATTCATTTTGAACATGCAAGCCAGATTTCCCAGCCTTCAATAGGTCTGAATTGGGTAATATATAACTTACCTTATGACTACTGATTAAAAAATAGTTTTGTGGGTTTATGACCTTATCGCAAAACATGGCCACATATCATATTTCAACATCGCTTGCCTTGGCATAATGATGTTAACGGAGTGAAATTATGTCCATGCTTGGATCTGCATGGCTTCGTGATGACAGCGGTCAGCCCCATCTGCTGATGGCCCTTCTCAGTGTCTGTGGCAGGAAGGCTCTCTGTGGTCAACTTTCTTTTTGGTTGTAGTTCTCTCTACTATTCCTCAGTTTTTAGCTATGAAAATGGATTGCGTTTTAAAAGGCATCAAGTGCGTTTTTTATTTTTTTTCTTCAGTCAAGCTGCTAGGCAACAAAAAAATCCTCAGTGGGGTGAGTTATTTTAAGATGGAGAATCCTGGATGATTAGCTAGTGTGTGTACAGCCTCTAAGGATCAGTAATATCATTAACGTGAGGCAAAAGTCCCAGACTAAATGGCTTCTGGGAGGGCATAATTTGTTTTAGAATGACATGGCTTTAACATGTTTTTATAATCTATTATTAAAAAGGAAGACAATGGGCCCGGGAGAAGTTCCTGGGAGACGGGGAAAATGCAGGTTGGAGGTCACATTGCCAACCTCTTGAATCAGAAACTATACATGGGCTCCAGTTGCCCGTTTTAAGAGATATTTCAGGTGATTGTTAGATGCAATCAAGTGTGAACACCAAGTGGACAGGCTACTAATTAGGATACGCCTGTCAGTAAAACTGAGGTGGAAACAGGCAGTTCTAGTTTGAGGCGAAGGGAGACATAGAACTAATTACAAAACAAGGCACTTGTCAAGTCAGCTCATTTATTCCTTTACAACCAAGTGGCTGTGATGTTTACATTCGTTTCTAGGGTTATTGTCTATTATCTACTTCCTCCCTAGACTGCCAGCCCCATGAGGGCAGGAGCCACATCTGTCCTGCTCTGGGCTCTGGGCCTCTCCTGTTGCTTGGCCGAAGACTGCTCTCAATGTCTGAGAATGCAATGATTTAGGTATGTTATCTGCACTTACAGATGAGCAAACTGACCCTCAGAGAGGGTAGAGAGCCTCAGACTACTCAGCTTATAATGAGTGAGCAGAGAGTCAGGGCTGGATCCAAAGCCCAGACCCCGACCCCCCAACACTCTTTCCTTGTGATGGGCCATTTCACTTGTTTGCAGAGGCAACCTATTTCGTATTGCCTGTTAAACACTCAAATCCTCAAAACCCTGTAGTGAAATTTATTTAGAAAATGAAACAAGTAATATGATATTTTAGAATGTGATAAAGTCCTAGCTGGTTTTGCTTAGTGGATAGAGCATCTGCCTGCAGACCAAAGGGTCTTAGGTTCCATTCTGATCGGGGCACATACTTTGGTTGCAGATTCCCTGGCATTGGTCAGGGTGCATGTAGGATGCAACCAATTGATGTGTCTCTCTCACATCGATGTTTCTCTCTGTCTCTCCCTCTCTCTTCCACTCTCTCTAAAAATAAATGAAAAAATATCCTTTGGTGAGGATTTAAAAAAAAAGAATGTAATACTTATCCTATAAAAAACACACGCAATTCATCAAAAGGGGATAAAAGAATGAGGGGATGAGATGAGTATTTACAACTTGAAATAAAAAGATTATGAAGGCTGCAGTACATAGATTATTTATGAACCAAGGTTTCAAGGAAGAAGCAAGCCACTGAAAACTGGGGTCAGAGGTCAGGGATTAGCAAGAACAAGTGTCTAAGGAAGGAGTGTATCTGTTTAGTGCAAAGTTGAGCAAGAATCCAACACAGACATAAAGGAGAGGGTGAGAAGGACAGTGGGTGAAAGCTTAATTAGATTGAGATGAGGAAGAAGAAGAGAGAATGTAGAAACTAAGCAAGATAATTCTTGAAGAACAGATAAATCAGGAGTGGCCAAGAGAAGGGAATAACAAAGAGGGTTTTCTTTGTTTGCTTATTTGTCTCAGGCAAAAGAAAAAACAGGTGTTTGCTTCCTAGGAATTTCATTCTAAGTAGCGATGGTGGTAACCCAGCCTCTAAAAATGGTAGCAAGAGTACAACAGAATTGGCCTTGAATCCCAGAATCCTTGAAGTCCCTTTTACTACTTCTCTGTAAGCATTTAGTGCCCATACACCAGCGAAAGACCGCCAACAGGCTGCTGTTTAAGCGTACACGTTCATTTATTCACATTAGCTTTGCTTTGGGGATTGTTTTAGAATTTACTTAAACTTCCCTAGCAAGCTTAAATTAAGTCTTGCTGCCTGTACACCTCTGTGCTTCAGCTGGCCATCCTCATCATTTCCTTGGTGTGGTGCCATCAGTTGGATCTTACCAAAGTTCTAGTGATTCTGGTAGGAGAAGAGCCAACCTCTGGCTGGATGACTAATGTCAAGAGAAGATATGCCACCTGGCATTGGAACTCAGCATCACATGCTGTTCTGGCACAAAGACAGCAGAAGGCAACTGAGCAGAGAATACGTGTGGCCTCCAGCACTCACACTGTGTCCTGGACTGAACATAATGCTTCAGCTTAAATTCGTTAGCTGTCAACAGGAGATTCCTTAGTTCTGGTAGTGTGGTCCCAAATTGTGTGTGTGTGTGTGTGTGTGTGTGTGTGCGTGTGTGCGCGTGGGCTTGCGCGAGCTCTTGACTACTTTACAACTCTTAACCTACTGAAACCCTATGGATTATTTAAGTAGAATTTATCTAACCTGGCCAAAGATTATATAATTCAAAATATCTGTTTGCGTTTCCTTCATTGGTTTCACATGTGTTCAGATTAGTCCTTGAGGGGGATCAGTTCAACATTATCAGGATTTAAGGCATTAACATGTAATATTCATTCTTCACAATTCTGCAAATTTTTGCAGCTAAGCTCAAGATGATTATTCTCTATGGGTGAGTAGTCTTGGATCTTTAGTTTTGGAGTGCTATTGTTTGGTGGCATATAGAATATATACATCTGTAGTTGAACAAGATTTAATACCAACAAAACAGCTACTCCTGATGCACAATTTTGCTTATACATGAATCCTTTTCAACCCAACCTTGATGGAAGAAAACAGTGCTTCTTATGTTTTTTCCAGGTGTGATCTTTTGTTCTGAGCCTGTCTTTAGACACTCGAATAATAACTTTGGGGATCACTGGTTTTGTTATAAAGTTTATCCATTGCAAGACTAGCCTCTGAGGTTCAACAGCTCTGAGATGTGAAGTTTCCAAATAATAAGCCAGAAGTTCAGTGATGGCAATTTCATGGTGTTAACCATTCATGGCCCCAGGTTAAAAACTTTATGGGCCTCTATTTTATGGATGTGCAATCTGCCCACGTTCTCTGTTAATAAAATAAAATTCCCAATTGTATCAGTTTTCAAATGTATCATCAACTGTATTGTTATTAAAACTAGAAGCCATGTTAGCCTTATAGATTTGATTGATGCAATAGGGTGGAGGAGTGGTGAATAATACCTTTATTATCTGACATATATGTTTTTAAATAGTATGTTATCATTTAACCAAAATTACTCGTTCTATATTAACCCTCTAATGGGTGTATGATAAATTCCACTGATGTTCTAATTTCATAAAACATTAGGATGATTTGTTTCATAAATGGTAGCTTTCAGTAGTTATAAAATGTGCTTTGACACACTCAATAATGTCTTCTTCAAACTTATATTGCATTGATTACATCTGACAGCCGCATATGGTGAAACTTAGTTATGACCCTTTCAATTAAATTATGGTTGGAAACCCACTTCTGGGGTGCACAGCTGTGATCCACTAAATTTCTCAGTGACATTCAGAGCATGAAATAATTTTGAGAGAATAAATTTGCAATACAAATGGGAGCAGAGGAGAAGGCTTTCTATCTGCATTCATTTATATTTCAAAATTCATTACTTGTACAGTTTACTTTCCAAGCTAATTCTAACTAAAGTTGAGTAACACTGCTTTGGCAAGAGTATGTGCGTAAGATATTTCTATATGTTTAAGCAGAAATCCCAAGCACAGTGGGATGCAGAGAAAAAAATATTTCTAAGGCAGGTCCTCCAGTGTCTGTTCCCAGCCTTGCTCTCAGTTAATGACCTTGCATCCTATTTCATGGAGAAAAGGGAATCAATCCACCAAAAAATGTCCACAGCCTGAACCACCATGAGTACCCATTTAAAAGCATCTGTACCACACACTTTTCCTTTCTCTTTTTCCTATAGATGAACTGTCTGCTTCTATCTGAGGCCAGCCCCTATCTGTGCTCAAGTCCTCATCCTCTCCTTACAACATGGCTCCTCAATGCCCTTCTCCCTGAACCATCAATCCCCCTTTTTCCTGGGGCATCACTCCTAGTAAGTCACATCGATACTTCTGCTTCTCTTTCAAAACTCACCTCATTGAAAACAGCACCCCAAAGGTCATTTCTACTTTTGTATGAATGGTGCTCAGGGCAATGTCTTGCCTAGAAGATTCTAAACAGACATTTGTCACATAAAAACAACACACAGAAATAGCTACATTTATGGGATATAAATGGAAACCGGATTAAGAATAAGAAGACTTGAATTTGAGTGCCAACTCCACCACTCACTGAACAGCAAATCTCTTACTCTTGCTGGAATTTCTTTTTCCCAAGTCTATAGAATGGGAATAAGAATGCCTTCTCCAACTTCCTTGTAAAGTAGTTAAGAGAATGCAGGAGCCACAGTGAGGACAAGGGAATCTAACAGAACACCTGCCTCTGTAAGGGGCAGCCTTGGACAAATCACTGGCTGGCATCTGTTTCCTGTGTCAAGTGTGGGTCATAAAACATCCCTATCTCTTTTGAGTCTTCTTTTATTGAGGGCCACTCAATTATCAGAAAGTGTTATGGCAATTTTATTTATTTAAAAATATTTAAAATTTTAATTCTAAAATAATTTTAGACTTACAAAGAGGTTGAAAAAAGTACAAAACGTTGCTATATACCCTTCACCTTGTTTCCCCAAATGTTAACACCTTAATTATAACTGATGTAGAATGATCAAAACCAAGAAATTAGCATTAATATAATACTATTAATTTTATAGAACTTATTAAAATGTTTCCAGTTATTTCATTAACCCCCCTTTCTGGGTTAATTTTATTAACCCAAGGTCCCACATTGCATTTAATTGTCGTGTATCCTTAGTCTCCTGCAATTAAAAAAAAGTATCTATTGGTGCATACATTGAGACTATGCGGGTATCCTATTTCTCATAGTTTTGTGGCCACTAATTTTAACATCCTTTGATTATTCTTATCTGCAACAATAAATGTGGTCTTTGCTAAATAGTGATTTTTCTACTTGTATTATTCTTTCTACAGTCATCAATTGGAATTCTACTTTAAGGAAGAGCTATCCCTTCTCTCTCATTTATTTATGTATTAAAATTATTTGTTTATATGGGTATGAACTCATAAGTATTTATTTTATCCTATGAGTTATAGTCCATTGCTCTCATTACTTTATTTCTCAAATTGTCCTAGATTTGCTATGAACTTTTTAGATGGTTCAGCTCACATAGGTCAATGTCTTGTTAAAAATCAATTCACCCCAAGAAATGCCTGTTTGGATATGTAGCATATGAGAAAAAAATTAAAATGTATCGCTGGAGAGGAAAAAGTGTCTGGGGTATCCAGCACACAGGATTCTGCATCCAGACACCAGCAGCTCCAAATGAAGACGAAAGACCTATAAGGAGATAGAAGCTCAGAGTATGAATACCCCAGGCACTTATACTCTGGCTGGAGCATTGGCCATCTGGCAATTGGAAAGAAAGGTGATTAGGGATATTTATATTCCTGGTTAATTTGAATATACAGAGGCCAGCAACAAGTACAATTACGAATTTAATAACTATATCTCCTGGTGTGTGTGTGTGTGTGTGTGTGTGTGTGTGAGAGAGAGAGAGAGAGAGAGAGAGAGAGAGAGAGAGAGAGAGAGAGAGCGAGAGAGAGAGAGAGAAAGCGAGAGAGAGGATTCCTTAGTTTTTTAGGCTACTTTAATAAGAGAGAAGTTTTGAAAACACATAGAATCAATTTTGATTCTATGCAAATCCCTGTGCAATAGACAGATGATCATGTTTGTTCACAAAATCACTTGTGAATTCATCACACAGACTCATACTTTGAATGTTTGATATTCCCTAGCACTGCGCAAATACCACGGATGTGAGCAACAATCAAACCCTGCCCTCGGTGATCTTGCAGCATGTAGAACTCAGTGTCTTTGCACAAAGCTGCGCTGTTGCAGGCGGTCTCAGAAAAAGCTCTGGGCTTCATCAGTACAGTGGAAGGGAGGTCTTTGATCTTTCCAGCACTAAAGTCATTGAATACTGTGATTCACTAATTTGATTATTTAAAAGATTGTTGTTTAATGTGTCTTTCTCTCAAAATATCCTTATCAGTAATAGATGCACTTTTCTCTTTAACAAATCCTTTGTAGCTGCTTAAATGCTGAATCTCACAGAACTGATTCCCTATGGGTCGAAGACCTCATTTACAGTCACCAACTCTATTTTTCACACAGTGGCTTAGACTTGTGACATAATGAAGAGTGAGCTGAGACTCAGAATACATTATTATTGTTATTTTTATCTCACATCTTCTCAGGGAAACATAGCACTACTGAGTGTCTATTACATCCCATGGGGAACTTCAATCTTAGGTCCAGGTTTTGGTCCCATAAGCTCTCTTTGAAATGATCTATAGTAATGCATTTTATTTAAATCAGAGGTAGACAGTTGGCTGCATATTGCACTTACTTAGGTTTTTTTTTTTTGAGGGGGGTGGGTTCCTTTGATTAATCAAAATCAAATAGCTAATCTAAATAATTATAGTGGTGGACTAGAAATAGCTTTTGATATTTAGGGATATTAATGACAAGGGGAATATCTACAGCTTCTAAAATAAGAAAGATGCCTAATTGATGGACAGACTTATTTGAAAGTTTAATTGAGAAAATAATGTTAGAAAATCAGCAATACCCACTTTTTTTTTTTTTTAACAGTTAATAGTATAAGCTTTAGGTTTATTTCATTAGTACTAGAATCTGAGATTACAGAACAAAAGTGAAAAACAGATGAAAAACCAAGATATTAAAAAAGATGCTTTATGCCATAATATCAAATTCACATTTTATATACTGCAATTTCAAGTGTGAACAATCAGGTTCTAGCACTAACCAAAGACTGCTTATAGCTAGCTCCCTTTCCTAAGCCCTTAACATGAAATAACAGATCTTTTTACAAAACATAGCTCTACCACAATGGGCTTGTTTGAAGGAGTCTAAGACTATCATGTCATTGTTAATTAAAACAAGAACTGATTTTCATTTGTACATTGATTTTAAAATATAGATTCTCAATTAGAAATTGCTTCCAAAGTAGCATGATGAAATATGTCATGATTACAATGTACACCTTTTCCCCTACAGATAAACCTATGCAGACGTGGCGTTACATGTGTAATGCCTATAGTGAGAGGTAGGACCCAGTGACCTATTGGCAGAGTTGAAAGACTAAAGTAAAAGTGAGGAAAGAATTGGATTTTGTTAAATGAGTATGTTTTGGAAATACCAGTTCAGACAACAGAATGGCTCACTGAGGTGCCTGGGGCTGCAGGGAAGAGTCAGCAAAGATGTTTGTGAAAACAATTCAGGGTGACCAACGAGGTGGTCAGTCCTGATGGGAATTGAGGCAGCAAGCAGCTGCTGGGGCTGTAGAGGAGAGGGACAAGGCCAGTGTAAGCCTGCACTCAATGGTGTGGCTGCAGACCAGCAATGAGAGACTGAGTAGTCTTGCAGTGGAAGAACACCAAGGAATTTAGTTGATCAAATCTGGGAGTTTGTTGTAACAATTAATGCAGGTGTGTGCAATTAACTTCCCTTCTTGAATATAGCTCTATCACAAGTAGTTTTGCTTCTAACACATTACCCTGGTGAGTGCCATTCCCAGTGTGTCCCAAATTTGTGTAAATTCAGATTTTACACTGTGGATTTCCTTAAGGCCAGGTGATAAACCTAATGTTATTCTATGTTGATGTTTAAAATATTCAAATTTGAATAGCCTCCAAATGCAGAAGGTAGAGCTTCATGCTAGAAACTTATGAAAACATATGCCCCATAGGAACAGGGCACTCAAAATTGCTTTAAATATTTCAACTGCATAAATGATCCAAATGCTTGCAAACATTTTACAATTATAGACCAGTAGAGGGCTTTAAGAGGCACTTTCATCTATTCCAATTGCCGAATTTGTGTCTCTATAGCCCAAGGCCTGGCTGTAATGTGTGGTTCTATTGGTTGATGGGTTCTCACTTCACATATTTCTGGGATTTGTGGACATCCTGTGATGATTCTAACCCTCATCCCTTCCTCCCTTCTGGATTTCATGCCTAATTAACTGATATAAAAATGATTGCAGAGCTCACAAATTCTTAAACTGGGATAAAACGAAGGTAAATGTGGCATAACTGAGTCTTTTCCAACCTTAGTCATTAGGAGTATAAATATTTCCCTTGCAAAAGGAGCTTGAAGTAAGGTTAATACATGATTTAGGAGAGCAAGAAATCTATTCCCTCCTTCTTTCTTTTTTTAAAAAAATATGCACTAGTAACTGCATTTAGAATTAAATCCAAAGTAATATACCTAGAGGTACATTCTACAAGCACATTATGATATTTCTTACCAACAGAAAGACAGTAGCATCACTATATAATCATTGCAGTTTCATACATATACTTGAACCTAACAACACTGACAGTCCCCTGATAGACAGCCAACAGCATTCGTAGGTTATTATATCAAGTGACAAATGTTCTAGGCAAGATTTAGACAACTCTGCCTCAGCACACATGAGGAATATATTTATAAAGAGCCACTCTGGAGAGCCCTACTGCTGGAGAAAGAGAAAAAAAGTGTCCTGGCTCCTTTTAGGACTCTTGGTCTTTGGGGAGCAGCACAAATCAAGTGAGGGAAGAGAGAGAAAAATCCCCCAAATCCCTGCAGGATTCATTTATTCAAAAAGGAAATAAGAGAAATGTAGTCAATATGCAAAAGTCTTGTGAAGAAAATGAAGGAAAACCACATTACATGCCTAAGGCTGGGGAAGACTACCCTTCTGAATCTGAATCACAGGAGGCAAAAGGAAGTCCTCAACCTTCTGAAGGTGTAAACCCACAGCAGAAGGAAACTGCAGAAGCAGGCTGACTCAACCTGACCAGGGATTTAAAGAGGATGCTCCTTATAGGAAGTTGGACCCTGAAGAAATGCTAAGAGGAATAGATGTGTTGGAAAGGCTTCGGGAAGAAATAAGAAGAGTCAGAAACAAGTTTGTGAGGATTCATTCAAAGCAAAGACATTCACACAGCCATTCTTACTTGCTTTAGGCTTTGAATGTTATTTTTTATTTTTTGTCTGATGGTAAAATCTGGCCCTGCTTTCTTTCAGTTAGCATTTTCTGATGTATCTTTTACATCTGATGGGCTTTTGTTTTGGGTAGTTTCTCTGTTACCAGCTTCTTGTTGATTTTTTGTATTTTGACCAATTCTCTGGGCTTATTTTTCAACTGGGAAGTTTCCCACATATGCATGAAAATATGTTCATTCCGTAGTGCAAAGTAAAACATCACAAAGTTACTAAGCAGCATATTTAGTATCAGCTCACATATGTAGAAAAAATCCCAAATTGAGTATATACATGTATGTGTGTATGCATTCATTCGTACATAAAAACCTCAGTTTCACTGATTTCTGTGTGATGTGAATTTTCTTTCTGCTTTTATGCATTTTTTAATGAACACGTGCAACAGACAAAATTACATATTTTTAATAAGTAAGAATCAATTTGCAACCAGCTTATAAGGACAATGGGGCAACTAAAATCTTGGTGTAGTAACTTTTAAAATGTAAACCTCTCTTTCTCTGGTCTCAGCCAGGGGGATAAAATTGACAATTATTGCAAATTAAAAAAAAAATAGCCATCTTGCCCTAATCAGTTTGGCTCAGTGGATAGAGCATTGGCCTGCGGACTCAAGGGTTCCAGGTTTGATTCCGGTCAATGGCATGTACCTTGGTTGTAGGCACATCCCCAGTAGGAGGTGTGCAGGAGGAAGCTGATCAATGTTTCTCTCTCATCGATGTTTCTAACTCTCTATCCCTCTGCCTTCCTCTCTGTAAAAAAAATAAAAAATAAAAATAAGAAATAAAATAAAAAGATATATTTTTAAAATAGCCACTTTAATTGGCAGTGGAGGTTAGGAACAAGCTTAGGTAGTTTGCAAATCGCTGCGAGGTTATTCTAATGCAGCCACCTCAGTGGATATCCCCTCCTCTTATGCACCTCCTCCCTCCAATTATCAATCTTCTCGGGGCCCCAAAGGCTTTTTGAGAATCACTGGTACAAAAAAAATCAATAGGGTTTCTGGCATTTATTGAGTACCTGCTATACTAAGCACTTTCTATGATTTATTTCATTAAACCCATCAGTGCCATGAGAAAGGAACTTCACAAAAGAGGAAACAGAAATTCTTTCACTCAACAAATACTGATTAAGCATCTACTATTTTCCAGCACTTTTCTAGGCTTGGCGATGCAGCTCTGAACAAAATAAACAAAGTATCTGCTTTCAAAAGCCTATAATCTAAGGGCTCAGAAAAGTGAACTCATCCAAAATGAAGATAGCATTTGAGACCAGCCTGTGTTCCATGTTCTATATACCCACTTCCAGAGACTCCTCATCATCGCACCCTTTTCTGAACAATATGGTTTTCTTCAAACCCCAACATCCATGATAGACTGCTGCTCACTTTAAGCAAATGGCATCCAGTAGGTACTGGGCCCTGGATACAGTGAGGAGCACAGCAGACAGGTGCCCTGCCTATGGAGCTTAATCAATCCAATAAGCACACAGGAGTATTTAATTGCAAACTGGGCTAATACAATGAAGAAAACATAACGATGCATTATGTGAGGGAATAATGAGAAAGAATCACAGGGGCCTACTTTAGACTGGGGGTAAGGGGGTGCAGAGCAGGCCTCTCTGAGCATGGCATTTATGCTAAGAAGCTGAAGGGTAAGTGATTTAGGAGGGAATCAGTATTCCAGACACAGGAAAAACAAAGGCTCGAGGGCAGGGAAGAGTTAAGAAGAAGGTGCTGCCAAGACCGGTTTGGCTCAATGGATAGAGCATCGGCTTGGGGACTGAAGGGTCCCGGGTTCGATTCTGGTCAAGGGCATGTGCCTTGGTTGTGGGCACATCCCCAGTAGGGGGTGTGCAAGAGGCAGCTGATCAATGACTCTCTCTCATCTATGTTTCTAACTCTCTATCTCGCTCCCTTCATCTCCGTACAAAATCAATAAAATATATTAAAAAAAAAAAAAAAAAAGAAGGTGCTGAAAGAAATCAGTGAACAAAAGGGAAAGAGGAAGCTGGGTTAAGTAGTCGGGGGCAGAACTTGTAGGGCTCTGAGAGCAGCAAGGGTGTTGCTTTTTCTCCTAAATGCAGAACTTAAAAACAAAACAAAACAAAACAAAGGGAGACAGGGAGAGAGAGAGAGAGAGAGAGAGAGAGAGAGAGAGAGAGAGAGAGAGAGAGAGAGAGAGAGAGAGAGAGAGAGAACATAGACGGGAGAGACACTGATTGGTTGTCTCCCGCACACACCTCTAATGGGGTGGGGAATCTGGAACCAAACCCACAGCCCCTTGGTCCTGGGGCCGACGCTCTAACCATTGAGTCATGCCAGGCAGGGCTAAATGCATAACATTTGACAAGCTATTTACAGAAAGGGTATAGGGAATCTAGAGTAGAAGCCTGAGGACAAATTGAGTGGTGATTGCAATGATTTTGGGTGAAAGGAAATAGTGGCTGGATTAAGACTACAGCGATTGAGACAGAAAAAGAGTAAATAGATTGTGAATATTCTTATTAAGAGATAGACTGAACAGCACATAGGTAATATTGGGTCGGCAACTGAGTAATTGCAGGTTTCACACATATATGGCTTCAGTTGAATTTTTAGGTTTGCAGACGTAGTACAAATGTAAAACACATTTTGTTATTTGAAGTTGGCTATTCAGCTGTTAATCAGTAAAAAAAGTTTTTTGATCTGTTTTGTAGTTTTCGTTTGGTGTTCCTTGAAAAATGGAAAATCAAAAGGAACATTTTCGTCATATTTTGCTTTTTTATTTCCGCAAAGGGAAAAACGCATCGCAAGCTCATAAAAAGTTATGTGCTGTTTATGGTGACGAAGCCTTAAAAGAACGGCAGTGTCAAAATTGGTTTGCCAAATTTCGTTCTGGTGATTTTTCACTCAAAGATGAAAAACGCTCTGGTCGTCCAGTTGAAGTTGATGATGCCCTAATCAAAGCAATAATCAATTTGGACTGTCACAGTACAACACGTGAGATTGCAGAGAAGCTTCATGTATCACATACATGCATTGAAAATCACTTAAAACAACTTGGCTATGTTCAAAAACTCGATACATGGGTTCCTCACGAACTGAAAGAATCACAGTTAACGCAACGCATTAGCAGCTGCGATTTGCTAAAGAAACGTAATGAAAATGATCCATTTTTAAAACGACTGATAACTGGCGATGAAAAATGGGTTGTTTACAACAATATCAAGCAGAAAAAATCGTGGAGCAGGCCAGGTGAACCAACTCAAACAACATCAAAAGCTGATATTCATCAAAAGAAGGTTTTGTTATCAGTTTGGTGGGATTACAAAGGAATTGTCTACTTTGAACTCTTACCACCCAACCGAACGATCAATTCTGATGTCTACATTGAACAACTAACGAAATTAAACAATGCAGTTGAAGAAAAGCGGCCCGAATTGACAAATCGAAAAGGTGTTGTATTCCATCACGACAATGCAAGGCCACACACATCTTTGGTCACTCGGCAAAAATTAATGGAGCTTGGTTGGGATGTTTTGCCACATCCACCATATAGTCCTGACCTTGCACCATCTGATTACTTTTTGTTTCGATCTTTACAAAACTCCTTGAATGGTAAAAATTTCAATAATGATGATGATGTCAAATCGTACCTGATTCAGTTTTTTGCTAATAAAAACCAGAAGTTTTTGAACGTGGGATTATGATGCTGCCTGAAAGATGGCAAAAGGTCATTGATCAAAATGGGCAATACATTACAGAATAAAGTTATTTAGTTCCATGAAAAAATTGTTTTTTTAAATCAGCAATTACTTAGTTGCCGACCCAATAGAAAGGAAGGGTGAGTCAGGATGACACCCAGGTTTCTTCTGGACCAGCTGGGTGGGTGGGGTTACCCTTCACTGAGAAAGAGAAGAATGGACCAAGAACAGAGCAGAAATGGGTGAGAGATGGGGATCAGGGATTTTGTTTTGGATTGGTACATATGAGATGCTTATGAGACATCTACTTGGGAATTTAAGGATATATTGTACAAGGCTCTAGTTCAGAGTATAGATCTGGGATAGAGATACTGTTGGGAGTGCTCAGCACATTTAAGTCTATCCTTTGAGGAGGATGAGATTTCCTGGGGAGTGTGGAGAAGGGACAGCCTATGGCCAAGCTCTGGGAATTCCAATACTTGAAAGACTTCGGATGATGAAGACAGAAAATGATCATCCCTGTGAGCACAGAGCCTGGCTGAAAGAAGGCCCACAATGCATATTTATAACTAACCTAGAAACCAAACTGTATTTTAGTTGCTGTTGAAAAACACATCCCCAGCTTGGAACAACACACTCTAGGTTGAAATAACTGAAGTATAAAGTTGAACCATGTGAACTGGTGTTTTTTTTTGTTTGTTTCTTTGTTTTTTGGTAGGTTAAAAATAGCCAGATATTGGCAATTTCATAAAGTACAACCTTATAAATATAATTTGAAACAAAATCCATTTATATCATGGGACAGTAAACAGTTCTAAAATGCTGCCCTTTCATACTTGAGGAATAATCTTTTGCTAACATTAGTGGCTTCTTTTGCAAAAGATATTAAAACAAATTGGGCTGCATACCACTTACTGACTAGTTTTACCCTGGCAATTAAGCTGACAGCCTGGAAATACCATTGACAATTTATCACCATATTCTGACTACTGATAGCCCCAACTTTTTTTTTTTATCCTTCCTTCTTTTTGTTTTATTTTTAAGACTATAAAGTATATTGTATATTTGGTTCTAAATGATCAACTGTACAAAACAAACAAAAATCCATTTTTTTAAAAAAACCTTATGTTTTTAGAACTTTTTCTCTCAAGAAAACCAATTTTAAATATAATGATGTAACATTCAATAAAATATTAATGTTTATTGCATGTAACATTATTATACTAATGTTTATTGCCGATAGCCCCCATGTTATTTCCTGGTAAACCCTCCCATTCAGCAGGTTAAGCAGGTGGTTTCATCTCAACTTTCTGGCTTTTTTATAATCTCTGATTCCCTACTCCTCTCTGCAGGGAGAAAACATTTAAAGGAAATTAACAGACATGGTTAAATGGTCTACAATTTAATTTTAGCATGTAGAGATTAGTTTTGAAAAACTATTCTGAAACAGTTTGAATTACTTTGTATAATCACAGGACTAGTTCATTTTAGCAAAGAGATATTCCAACAATCTGTTAATAATCCAGTAGCATATTTTAAGTTTACCAAGAGCTCATGATTTAAAGCTGGGGTTGCAAATTCAGAAGTCAAATGTGTGAACTGGACCAATGTAACAGAAAGGAGTGGGGTCTGTGGCAACTGGACAGGGCATTCCTCACCTAAAGAAAACATTTTTTTCTTCTAAAACATAAACTGCAAACAATTCTGTTGGAATGAGATGTGGGAGAATTTCAGCTTGCCAATTTCCATAGAGTTTACCATACATTGGTCACTTCTGAAGTAACGAATGAGCTATGTTTAGGCTGGAAACAAATGCAAACCTAGTACTAAGTTGGGGGACCCACGTAACTTCCTACGTCTCACTTTTCTCTTCTGTAAAATGGGGATCAAAGTAGTAGTTATCTCATCTATATAATAAACGTCAAAGCGGCCATTATGGTGGAATGACCTGTAGCTGTGATGCACCCTGACCAACAGGGGCAGACACTCAATGCAGAAGCTGCCCCCTGGTGGTCAGTGTGCAACCACAGGGGGAACAGTTGCTCAGCCAGAAGCCAGGTGCACCGCTGGTGAGTGTAGCAGCGGAGGTGGGAGCATCTCCTGTCTCCAAAGCAGCCCTAAGGAGCAGCAAGCCAAGTGGTTAGGAATGAGCAGGTGGGCAGTAAGGAGCAAGGGATCCTGAACTGCAAGGGGGATGCCCCCTGAAGGGTCCCGGACTACAAGAGGGCACAGGCTGGGCTGAGGGACACTTCCCAGCCCCAGTGCATGAATTTCATGCACCGGGCCTCTGGTAGAATTATAAAAACTCAGGGGAGGGTAATGTATGTGTGTAAAGGTGCTAGCACAGTGCTTAGGTAACAGCAAAAGTCCAGTCTCAAAAACCAGTAGAGTATTCTGTATTTCCCTCTGACAACATCCATTATTTCCTTAGAACCTTTCACTTTCTCTTTACCTACTATTTCCGCAAATAGGTAAACAGGTAGCAGACATATGATTGTAAACCCATTGCTCAACATTACTTTCTATTTCATTAATTTCTAGGAGCACTAATTCTGTTCTTATTTTCCCATGCTAAACTGTGCTGCTGAAATAATACTTCTTGTAGAGCTTCCTAAATGTAACCTGGAAAAGAAAAAGCCAACAACATAACGTACACTAACCATTTCACAAGTGTATCCCTAAAATAAGCACGTCATCATTAACAACCATTATTTTAGATATCTGGATAAATATATATGTATGTGTGTGTGTAATTATACATAGAAACACTTTGGTTTTCTTCATTTCTCAGAAAATAAGTCGCCCTGGCTGGGTATTTTACCAACAGCTGTGAATTTACTATCTAAGCACCTAAATTTCTTTCACCATTTGCACAAAACTTAAAGAAAATATGTAATCCACTTTCCTTTTCTTCAGAAAACTGGAAATGTCATTATTTATCCTCTTCCTCACATCTGAATGTCATCATTCTGAGCTTGCTGTTCTTCACTCATCTAACTCATGCCTACCTAGGGCACGTGTGCACTGGACTTGACTGAGGTATCGAGACATGTATACTTCAGATAGCCATGCTTTCTGAATTTCATCTCCCCATTAATATGGAGAGGTTTCTATCATCAAATAATTGTTAATTTGTTAGGTAATTGTTGTTAAACAGGAAAATAAACAGTTTATTAAAAGTAAATAGGCTCTAAATGAGGGCTTATGGGGATAATGGACCAAAAAAGTGAATTTTATAGCATGAAATTTGACTAGACTGGGAATCTTAATTCCTGGATTCTAAGGTATATTTTGGTGGGAATTCTGGATCCATTTGATGAGTGATAGCTTCCTGTTAAAGGTTTTCATTTTCAAGTTATCCTAAAGGGAAGAAAGAAAACATAACTTAAAATATGAGCTGGTGCACTATTATATTTAATGTAAAAGTTGGTTATTGCTTTTGTTAGCCTTATAATCAAATGGTTGTCGTTACTTGTATAAAATAGCAATTAATTCTAGTTTGTCACAGATGGTTAATAATTCCCAGTGATGGTTTATTCATGCTAGATAGCTAGCAGAACATGATGTTTTTATAAGGGTAGTAAGAATAATTAATATGTTTTGCGGCAGTTAAGAAGCAGGTGTCGCCGAGACTGGTTTGGCTCAATGGATAGAGCGTCACCTTGGGGACTGAAGGGACCCGGGTTCAATTCCGGTCAAGGGCATGTACCTTGGTTGCGGGCATATCCCCAGTAGGGGGTGTGCAAGAGGCAGCTGATCGATGACTCTCTCTCATCGATGTTTCTAGTTTTCTATCTCTCTCCCTTCCTCTCTGTACAAAATCAATAAAATATATTTAAAAAAAGAAAAAAAAAGAAAAAAAAGAAGCAGGTGTCTAACCAAAAACTAAAAATTTCCAATTAGGGTGACATAAAAAGAAGGTGATATGAGAGTAATAACAAAATAAAAAGAGAGGAAATGAGAAAGTATTTCAACTAAAGTTGACTTCCTTAATCTAGAAGCAAGGTGAGAATTTTTACCAGTGATGTATCATTGCCTCAATAAGCCATCACTTTTATAATCTGAAGCAGATGAATGAATATGATGTGTTTAAGACAAACACTTAAATGTTTCAACTTATTTGTAATTATCACTCTTTTTTAGGGTTTTTAAAGTAATTTTTTATTGTAGTAAGAAAACAAAAACTTTTCCATCTTAGCCATTTTTAAGTATATACAATCATATCTTTTTGCACTACAATTATTCATTCTACTTTTATTGCTCAGACTCAGAACTTAAAAAAAATTTTTTTTATTGATATTTTACAGAAAGGAAGGGAGAGGGACAGAGAGAAAGATCGATGAGAGAGAAACATTGATCAGCTGCCTCCTGCACACCCCCTACTGGGGATGTGCCTGCAACCAAGGTACATGCCCATGACCAGAATTGAACCTGGGACCTTTCAGTCTGCAAGCCAATGCTCTATCCACTGAGCCAAACCAGTTTGGGCACAACTTTCTTATTTATTCTTCCTTAGCCACATCTGGCTCAATATAAGACAACAGAGAATGTTGGTGATTATGGAGAACCAGCATTCAAATACAATAAACACACACACACGCACATACCTGTGGGCTGACTTCTGACTTGTTTTGTAACTCCTGTGCTGAAACTAATAAGGAAACAAAAACTGCTGATTCTGTGTCTCTAATCTACATCATCATTGCTACCACCTTTGGTCACTGTCATCACCTCTGGTTCTTCTGATACCAAGGGACATGTTTTATTTTTCAGATTGTTTTATGTATTTTAATTGTATTTTAATTGTATTTTAATTCTAAATGACCAGTGCAAAAAGGCTTATAGCTATTACATTTTTTACCAATAAATATTACCTTTCTTGATCAGATTAATGGTTGTTTTTTTTTTTCTTCTTCAAGATTCTTGTCTTACAAAATACAGCCATCCTATGCTTTTGAAATGATTTTGTCTAATTATTGCTTTGCCACCCTTTTATTTTTTTTCATTTTTTTATTAGTCTCTTTAATAAGCTAAATAGTTTGCTTTTGTTTTCCACCCAGCATGACTGTTTCTAGCTTCAATAAGTACTAAATTTATTGGGAATTGTAACAAACTAGAGGCCCGATGCACAAAATTTGTGAAGGGATTTTGCCCCCACCTCCACTGCAGCTGCCTCAGCCCCCATCACTGTGGCTTTTTCTGGAAGGTCATCAGGAAGGGATGACTGGTCTAATTAGCATATTATGCTTTTATCATCATAGATTTGTGTAGCATTTTGTTGTGGTTCCTGTTTACTCTTTTTCTTTTTCTTTGATTTTAAATATATATTTTCCATTGTTCTTAATTATATATTTCTATGAATGTAAAGAATAAAACAACATCTAATGACTCCACAAATTGTAAAATAAGGCATTTAAATATGCTCTCTTAGACATCATGTTTTGAAGTGACCCTTGAGTATTTGATCTACAACATAACTTTTTCTGCCTATGGCATCATATTTTATAAGAATTATTTTTAAAGTATTGTTTTAAAACAAAATAGCAGAAACTATTTAAATGTCATATATTTCATTATTTTATAGTCCCAATCTTGAATTCTAAGTATGCGTTTATTGTTGCTGTTGGTGATGGTGGTGGTGGTGTGTCTTCCTTGTATGACAGAGGAAATTGTTCTTTTATTCTCATACAGATTGAATTACAGCTGAGCTGAATAAGCAGTTTTGAATCATAAACTTATTCCATGGCAAATCTGTACCCATTGTTCCATTACCTTTGATCACTAAGTGCTACAGAAGAGAAGTCTGATGACAAATTGATATTTCCTCTCTAATTTTTTTTTATCTGTTTGGAGTTGTTTAGGCTTTTGATTTTCCCCTATTCCCTTTAAAAGTTAAATAAAAACACAACATTAAAGAAGTGTAGATAGATCTCTTCCTAGACTGGAATTGCTGGGTCATAACTCTGACAATGAAGTTAACATTTGAGGACTAGCCAAGTTGTTTTTCCATGTGGCAGCACTGCTTTACAATCCCACTGAGAATTTATGAGGGCTCAATTTCCTCTCTAATAGTTGTTATCTTTTTTAAATTTTAGTTTAGCTATCTAAAGAATGTAAAGAAGTATCTCATTGTGATTTTGATTTGCATTTCCCTAGTGACTAATGTTGTTGTGTATCTTTCCATGTGCTCATTGGGCATTTGTATATCTTGTTTGGAGGAAGAAATGTACTCATATCCCTTGCCTATTTTAACTGGCTTATCCTTTTACTTTTGAATTAAGAATTCTTTATGTCCTTTGGATACAAGCCTCTTCCCAAATATTTCACTTGCAAATACTTTCTCCCATTCTGTAACTTGTCTTTTCACTTTTCCTGACTGTGTCCTTAAAACACAAAACTTTTCAATTTGTCTCTTGGGCTTTGGGTGTTATAGCTAAGAAACTATAGACTAATGTAATATGACAATTTATCCCTGTTTTCTCCTAAGAGTTTCATAGTTTTAGCTCTTATGGTTAGAGCTGTGATCCATTTTGAGTTACATTTTGTATATGGTGCTAGGTAGGATCCAATTTCATTTTTTTGCATGTGAATATGCATTTGACTTAGTATCATTTACTGAAGACTATCTTTTCTCTTGTCAAAAATCAACTGACCATAAATGTTAAGGGTATGTTTCTGAACTCTCAATTCTATTCCACTGATACATACATATAAGTCTAGGTCCCTTGCATTTCCACATAAGTTTTAAGATCAGCTTGCCAATTTTTGCAAACGAGATAGCTGATACTTTGATGCTTTGGATCTGTAAGTTAATTTGGGGAATACTGCCTTCTTAACAATATTGTCTTTCAATCCATAAACATGAGCTATCTTTCAGTTTATTTAGGTCCTTTTTAATCTCTTTTAGTGATATTTTGTGCACCATTTTGTGTTTTGGGCATATAACTCTTATATTTTCTTTAATCTACTTCTAAGTACTTCTTTTTAATGCTGTTGTAAATGAATTATTTTTAATTTTTAATTTCATTGATTTATCTTGATTCTATATCTTGCAATCTTGAACTTATTTATTAGTTCTAATAGTTTGTGTGTGTATATGTGTAATATTTAGGATTTTTGAATATACAAGATACTTCATCTGTGAGCAGAGATAGATTTATTTCTTTATTTCTAAACTGGATGGTTTTTATTTCTTTTTCTTACCAAACTACCTTTGCTAAAACCTGTGTTTCAATTCTGAATAGAAGATATTCTTCTCTTATTCCTGATCTTAAGAGAAACTATTCAGTCTCTCACTGTTAAAAATGATGTTAGCACCTGGCTGGCATGGTTCAGTGGTTGAGCATCAACTAATGAACCAGGAGATCACAGTTTGAGTCCTGGTCAAGACAGGTTGTAGGCTTGATTCCCAGTATGAGGTGTACAAAAGGCAGCCAATTGATGATTCTCTCTCATTGTTGATGTTTCTCTCTCTCTCTCCCTTCCTCTTTGAAATCATTAACAATATATTTGAAAAAATAAAATAAAAAATTATATTGGCTGTGGGATTTTTGTAGATGTCCTTTGTTCGGCTAAGGAGGATCCTTTGCATTTCTATTTTGTTGAGTATTTTCATCACGAAAATGTGTTGGATTCTGTCAAATGTTTTTCTGCATCTATTAAGATAATCATGTGTCTTTTATTCTGTTGATATGGTAGAATACATTGATATATTTAATGTTAAACTAACCTTGAATTCCTGGATTAAACCCTACACATGATCATGTTGTATGATTTTTAATTGTTGCCAGATTTGATCTGCTAGTATTCTGTTGAAAATTAATTTAAATCTGTATTTAGACTTTCTATTTCTTCTTAAGTTGTTTGGTAGTTTGTGTTTTTGTAGCAATTTGTCCATTTCACTTAGGTTATCTATTTGTTACCATACATTGTTTACAGTACTCCCTAATAATCTTTTATTTCTGTAGGATTAGTGATGTTTCTTTTCAGTATATTCACTTTTAAATATCATTTTCTTCTAGGTAAAATAAAGTATCCTAACTTCTTTTTTAATTGACTGGCATGGGCTCCTACAATATTAAATGTACTGTTGGGTCTTAATTCAATATACTGTTCTATCGCTTTATTGTGCTTTGCAAATATTACATTTTTTACAAATTGAAAGTTTGTGAAACTCCTGTGTAGAGCATCTATTGGTCCCATTTTTCCAAAAGTCTTAGACAGCGGTTAGCATTTACTAGCAATAGATATTTAAAACTATTTAATTGAGGTGTATAAATTATTTCTTAAGACATAATGCTATTGCAGTTAATATTCTACAGTATAGTGAAAACATAACTTTTATATGCACTGGGAAACCAAAATATTTGTGTAACTTGCTTATTTGCAGTATTTGGTTTATTGTAGTGGTCTGGAATCAAACCCACAATATTTAGAAAGTATGCCTGTAACTGTATTTTGAAGTCTGGGCCTTATGTTTCCATATATTTAGGTTATTTGGCTCTTACATCAATTTAATTGCCTCTATATAACATTTTGTGAAACTCTTGAAAATTTCCTGTGATTTAATGATACCCTTCCCAGTTTCCTAAACATTTATTTTAGGGGTAGGGAATACCTGAATGTAGAGCTTCAAATTTCCATTTGAATTAAAAGTTATAGTTCATATAAAATAAGTCATAATAATATAAAATCTATTAAGTTTAGTACACTATTTAATGAACATCTACCACATACTAGGTGTTGTGCAAAGCACTTTATGTGAAATCACAGTAGTCTACCAACATAAAGAGCCTTTGAGTCAACTCATGGATTACAAAACCAACTTTGAACCAAGTTTTGTCTGACTGCAGTGCCCACATTCTTAACTGGTGGTTGACACATTTATTTTTAAAAGGGCCAGATAGGCTTGTGGGCTATGTGGTCTTTCTCACAATGACTCAATTCCACTGTTGTAGCAAGAAAGCAATTTTAACAATATGTAAATGATGGGCATAGCTGTGTTCCATTACAATTAGATTTACAAAAAAAGGTAATGAAGCTGAAAGCTGCAGCTTGCCCTCCCCTGCTCTTAACCAAGGCACCATGCGGCTCTACTGCTTCTCGAAGTCTTCCCTGATGACAATACACAGCAATTTCTTCTGCTTCTGGACTTCTACCAGAGTAACTGTTGCAATACCAAAGTAGTAAAGTACATACCCTTGTTTTTATATAGAGGTGTCTTGCAATGTCTTTTTTTGTTAACTATAATGACAAAAGATTATGCCAAGGAGTAAGTGATTTCATATACTGGGTGGAGCAAAAGTAGGTTTACAGTTATGATTCCGTGAAACACACAGTTTATTCTTGTATTATTATTTATTAATGATTGTATTATTTTCCACATGAACAACTATAAACCTTCCTTTTCCAGCTGCCAGCCGGAGCTTTCCTTCTTTCTGCACCACCTCCTGGTGGTCAGCACACATCATAGCAAGTGATCAACTCCCAGTCTCCCAGTCTCCCAGTCGAACTCCTAATGGGACACTATGCATATTAGCCTTTTATATATATAGATAAGTCCAAGATGTGTCATTGTAAGAATGAGTCATAATTTAGGTAATAATCACTATACAAATGTTAATAATATTTTTTACCTTTTATAAATTAGTTATAACACCATTTGGTAGGATTAAAAAAGTTTAGAGTGAATTCTTCTCTATGAAATAATGGCTTATTTTGTGATTTTTTTTAGGGGGAGAAGATAAATTTCTTAAAAAGAATCCTAATATTCAATTGCTCTTTCGTTTGCCTTATTCCCATAATCTCAAATGCAGTCCACTTGGAGGCTTAAAGCAAATTTATGATAAAATCATCCTTTCAAGAGTTACTGAATAATGTGGTATGGGCCAGATGACCTTTTAACCAGAGATAACAAGTCTCTGAGGAATGCCTTTGCCTAGAAACTTGAAACTTGGTAGTCACAGAAGTGAAAACTTGGTGTAAGAAGACTAGGGTTTCCTAACCTGGGAATAAAACAAACAGGAGGCTCTGAGTCAGAATGACAGAATGAGAAGGTTTATAATGTAAAGTTAACACGGTTTTAATGATAAAAAATAGTGCTGAAACTGTTGACTGGTTACTCAAAAAACATTCTCGAACTACTACTGTTCCCCTGTTTTGCCCACCACAAAGGCCAAAAATCCTTAATATCTCAACATCCCTTGAAACACACGCCACACACCATAGGCAGCTGGTCAACAGTGGCCATTTGCTGGAGGTCATTGGGAAAGCTTTTTATTTCCTGATTAAAATAGAAAGGCTTAATTGGTACACCCATTATCCTGCTTTGAACTGGAATGTCAATTACTTTTGAGCAACATAATTTGTATAAAAATTTGCTTTAACATAATCTTGGATAAAAAGATCTTTCTCCCTAAAAGTGTTTAATTTTATATTACTAATTATTAGCTAAATCTGATGTTATATTAAAAACATGAATAGTGTCCAGCTGGTGTGGCTTAGTGGTTGAGTGTTGTCCCATGCATCAAGGCAGAATATGTTACTAAAACAAGGGTATGTATTTTAGGACTTTGTTATTGCAATTGTTAAGAAATTGCTATATATTGTCATCAGGGAAGGATTTGAGAATGTTATTGCAATTGTTAATAAATTGCTATATATTGTCATCAGGGAAGGATTTGAGAAGTAGAAGTAGAGGTTGCTGGTTCGATTCCCAATCAGTGCACATGTCTGGGTTGTGGGCTCGATCCTCAGTAGAGGACATGCAGAGGGCAGTCAATCAATGTTTTTCTCTTTCCTATGTTTCTATCTCTCTCTCTCCCTCTCGCTTCCTCTCTGAATTAAAAAAAATTTTTTTAAAAATGTGAATAGTTATTATTCAGCCTTTATAATTTTAAATAATTAGTATTCTATTTTTAAAAGAACATATTCAGAAAATTTAAAATACAGAAAAAAATGCCTGTCTTAGATATAGTTAATGTACATTGTGCTCAAACCATCATAATACATAGTTAAGGTTTCTTGATTGAGCAAAAACAATTAATTATACTATTATTACATAGCTGTGAGAATGCTGGTATTGTGCAAATTTCATCCAGTATTATATGTCAAATGAAATGATATAAAATACAATTTAACCTGCCTTGAACATAGAGAAAGTGATTTAATATCTGTAAGCAATTAGGATACTTTGTAGAGGCTTTTAACTGGAAGGCTGAGTGTATTTAAAAACATTAATTGCTTCAATGATTTTAAATTGCTCTGTGAAGTACACAACAATTAAATGCTCCAATAACTGATTTAATTCAAGCGAATGCCCCAAATTATTCATCATAATACAGCATCTATAGCATACAGTAGGTAAACAATAAAATTAACTCCTTAAGTTACAAAGAGAGTTAAAAGATCTCATATAAAAGTAGTTTTTCAAAACAAAATTTAAGTTATCAAATAACAGCAGAAGCAATCCAGTGTGGGGCAAAATATCAAAAGTACGCCAGTGAGCTCTTCCGAGTCTATTCAAAAGAAGCCAAAATTCTGGGGGAGCAGGGAGGGGAAGGGGGCTGTAAAGTTGATTGGTAATCACTGAATTGTGCTATCGAGATCACTTTGTGACACCTGAGTTACTGTTACTGAGAACTACCAGCATGGTCTGAGCCATATCTGGGAAAAACAATACACTTAGGAAAATGTGGTTATTAAATCAAAGTAAATTCCATTTGCCTTCCTTCCCACACTCAATTATGAGCTGTATGCAGCTCAGAAGATGCCTTTCCTAGGCTGACCCAGAAGGGGGCCTTGGAGCAGTGGCTGGAATCTGAGGCACCAAGCACACACTCCAGCAGCTATGCTGCACAGACCGCCAGCAGGGAGCTCTGTTAGTGCCAAATCTCAGAGCTCATCCCTTCCCATGCTGGATCAAACATGACCAAAACCTGTATAATTTAGGTTAAATAGCCTGAATAAGGCCCCCCAATGCAACCATTTCATTAAAAATAGAACATTTAAGACCAGTAAAATTTTAGTTAAGCTAAAGCCTCATATTACTGGTACAATTGCCTATTTTTCTCTATTTCTATGTCAAGAAAAAAAAAAGTCCTAAGAAGTGTGTGTACCTATGTTAGTGAGTGTCACTTACAAGAATATCTTTGAGTCAGCACAGTTCTAGAGGCAAGGATTAACCACATAAATTACAAATGACATCCAATTAATAAGTTTATATCTAAAATACAACACACACACACACACACACACACACACACACACACGCAAGGTTGCAGTTAATAGCAATGTTTGCTCCATTTAGTTCTATATAAGCAACTATTGTGGGCAGAGGGCAGAATTTGGTGCTAATACTGATGTCTAAGAAAAATCACTTTTCCATTAGTATAATATCCAAACTAGAGACTTTCCAGGTCGTACTTGACTGTGAAAAATGTAAAATGATGCTTCATTACAGGTTGTCAAGTATTTAAACAAATTGTAACCAAGTACAAACTATGCCTAAGGCTCTCAAAGTAAGTGCAACGGTAAATGAAACTGTCTTAGTTTTGAAGATCCTCTGCATCTGGTAGAGACAATTATGAACTCAGCTAACTGTGCACAAGGTACAATGCTAAGCATTAAGAGTAATCCTGAAGGAACATGATGAAGGAAGATTAATCAATCATTAGTTCTAAGCCAGTTTGTATATATCACTATGCTAGTAATTGTTAAAACACAAAGGACAGTTAAATATCTGCAGTATTAAATTTATTACTAAAGAACTATTTACAATTACCTAGACTTCTCCAGGTCTTATAATAATGAAAAGAAAAAAGCACATTGGAATTCTTAATTCTAACACTAATCAGATTATTTTGTTTCTGCAAGGTCAAACGCACAGAACAATAAGTGCCCAACTCCACATGCATATCAACACAATCAGTCTGACTTTTCTTCTTCTTCTTCTTCTTCTTCTTCTTCTTCTTCTTCTTCTTCTTCTTCTTCTTCTTCTTCTTCTTCTTCTTCTTCCTCTTCTTCCTCTTCTTCCTCTTCTCCTCCTTCTCCTCCTTCTCCTCCTTCTCCTCCTTCTCCTCCTCCTCCTCCTCCTCCTCCTCCTCCTTCTTTAAGGAACAATTAGAAAAATGGATGGGCCAATTGAGGTTTTATATTGTAGAATGAAATATGCTCTTTATTACATAAGCTTCAATGAAGGTACTTTATGGGAGGTAACGTAGTAATGAGCCATACAGAGGCTTTCCTGGTTGTAAAAAGACCTATGGTGCCACCAGTGGGAGAACCTCTTCCGCTCACACACATTCCCTATCCTTGGGACAGATTTAGAAACACTGGCACACAAAGTTGTAGATAAGTCCTTTTGCAACCCACACAGTCTGAATCAAATTGGGCTTAACTGACACTTTTGCAAAGGCTAACCAGCACAAAGACATCCTCAGTAGGCTTGATTAATAGTAATTATTCTGTAAGGTAGAATAATAGAACAATAGTAATTTTTCTTTGACAGACAACTGACTCTTGTTCATCAAAGTGCAAGACTTCTCAGTGAGTACAATCCAATTAAAAAAAGAAAAAGGGCAAAGGACCTGAATAGACACTTCTCCAAAGAGGACATATAGATAGCCAACAGACATATGAAAAGATGCTCAAGATTACTAATCATCAGAGAAATGCAAATGAAAACCACAATGAGATATCACCTCACACCTGTCAGAATGGCTGTCAATAAATCAACCAACAAGTGCTGGCGAGGATGTGGAAGAAAGGGAGCCCCTGTGCATTGCTGGTGGGAATGCAGACTGGTGCAGTCACTATGCAAAACAGTATGGTGTTTCTTCAAAAAAAAAAAAAAAAATGGAACTACCTTATGAGCCAGGGAATATATCTGAAGAAATCTGCAACACTATGCAGCCCTATGTTCATCGCAGCGCTATTTACAATAGCCAGTATTTGGAAGCAGCCCAAGTGCCCATCAGTAGATGAGTTATAAAAAAGCTGTGGTACATTTATACAATGGAATACTACTCAGCTGTAAAAAAGAAGGAAATCTTACATTTTGCAACAGCATAGATAGACCTGGAGAGCATTATGCTAATTGAAATAAGCCAACGAGAGCAAGACATGTACCATTTGATTTCACTGATATGTGGAATCTAATGGGAAAAAAGAACTATTATAACAAGCATAATAGAGACAGATTCATAGAGAACAGAATGACAGCTGTCAGAGGGGAAGAAATTTGGGGTGCTGGGTGGGAAAAGGTGAAAGATTAAGCAAACAAACTCACAGACACAGACAACAGTATGGGATTACCAGAAGGAAAGGGGGTGGAAGAAGGGAAGAGGATAAAGGAGGAAAAATGGTGATGGAAGGAGACTTGACTTTGGGTATTGTATTGAACACAATACAATATACAGATGATATATTCATAGAATTATATACCAGAAGCCTATATAATTTTATTAACCAATAAATTCAATATCTTTTTTTTTTTTTTAAGTATTGATCAATGGTTCTAATTTATTAGGTGGTTATAAGGCCTTTTTTTTTTTCTTTTAGAAAGAGAGAAAGAGAGAACACAGGATAATGAGAGAAAAAGACAGAAACATTGATCTATTGCCTCCTATAAAAGCGCTGACAGGGGACTGAATCTGCAACCTGTTTATGTATCCTGACCTGGAATAGAACCCATAACCCTCCAGTGCATTGGACATTGGATGATGCTCCAACCAAGTGAGCTACACAAGCCAAGGGTAGGGCTATTTCTTTATGCTGAGCATAATATATAACACTCAGAAGCAGCAGAAGATAGAAAAAAAGTGTGTAGTCCAGCCTTAGCTGGTTTGGCTCAGTGGATAGAGCATTGGCCTGGGGACTGAAGGGCCCTAGGTTTGATTCTAGTCAAGGGCACATGCCCAAGTTGCAGGCTCGATTCCCAGGAGGGGGCGTGCAGGAGGCAGCCAATCAATGACTCTTTCTTATCACTGGTGTTTCCATCTCTCTCTCCGTTTCCCTTCCTCTCTGAAATCAATAAAAATCTATTTTTTTTTCAAAAGTATGTATTCTACAGGAGTTAATAATCTGATTACTTAAATCACACTCACCAAACTTTAAAAACAAAATTCTGAAAACAAGAGGTAAGATTAAAAACAGAATGACATTTCTTTATCTCTGTATAATAATTAATCCTGATGCCCAAAGCAGTTCTTAACCTTAGGAGTTTGGTTTAAAAGGGAACTGGTGTGGATGTGACTCTTGCTCATCTATAGTGACTGGTTTAAGTACCTCTGTTATTAAGGGGCAAAATATCACTTTAGGTTTTGGCTTCTTTTTAATATTATATCCAGATAATAATAAGTTTCACTTAGAAGTGACTATAAATGCATGATCTTTCTGCTTTCCTTTAATGACCCATTATTATTAAAAATCTAATGAATTAATGTCAGTCTGACTCCAATTACCATGGCAATGTAGGAAAGTACTGTATCACTATGGATATAGGCCTCTGAAGATTAATGTCTGGGTGGGAGGCCATGGAATCACTTATAGGCATTTAATAAAAATTAAAAAAATCAAATCTCTTTGTTCTTGCTAAGGGTATGTTTCTCCAACAGTTTTCTTCATATCTATTCCCACTTGGTAAAACCCCTAACCCTACCTGCCCCACTGCACCAAAATCATTTGATCTTGAACCTTTAAGTCATCAATGAATCCTCCTGTTAGAAAGAGAAATTCATGCTACTCACTAAGCTTAGTTATAATTTTAAATTAATAATTAGTGCAAAATGTATTTTGTAAACCAAGTCTCTGGCTAAAGAACATTAATCCCCAGAACATCTTCCCTTCAAGAGAGACAGTCTGCGCTCCGTTGTTTTTCTTTCTCATCCTATCATGTATTCACTGATAGCCATACACAAATAATAAAAATCAAGAGCAGAATAAATAATATTCTTTTAACCTAGGTAGTGCTTCACATAAATTCTGAACTGCCTTGTACTATACCTTCTCAACACCAGTAACATACAATCAATGTCTTCAGATTATCTGAGATTTAATATGAACATCAATTTAAAATATGTCAAGAGTTCAAGTTATAATACCCAAGTACAATATATTGCTAATGACATCCTGCCTTATAAACACATGATCTTCTGTCTCCCAAATGGTATAGGAACCCAATCTCATTCTTTGACATAATAAAAAGACATAATAAAATTGACATAATAAAATTTTTCATCTTGGAAACAGGTGAAAAATCTAGTGCTTTAATATCACAAACTCATTCCTTCCTAATGATATGCTATCTTCATTATAGCTCAGAGTAGAAGACATATGCATAGTTGGGATTCAAAGTACATCTGAATTTCAACAGTTCAATATTTATTTTCTTTCCCATTTGCTTGATTATTAACTGATCTCCAACAAAACTCTACCAAAAAGATCTTTAATAAAGGCTCTGAAAGAACCTCATTGCAGGTATTGTTATTAATTATTATTATTACACAAGGAAAACAAACCATTTGACAGCAAGTGTTCAGTTTCACAAAATGAATCACTAGCAGAGTCTGAGAGAGAATCGAGGACTGATTCAGGACAATCCACATGATCACAAATAACAAGGGCAAACAATATTTTACAAGCCCCACTATACCCTTGCATCCATTCCCCTCTCCCCCCACCTCCGAGGCACGTAAAATCATTTTCACAGGGTCATATCAGCTATGTGGGTTAATGGACTCTCCCATGATGTAGCAAAGATTAAGTCAGACCCTTAGCATGGCTGCTAAGTTTAGTGGCTACTGTTGCTTTTTCTTTTAAGCTCTCGGCAGCTTCTAAGACTTACCTGATCTGCCTGGGGACAATCTAAAAGCAGCTGTTTTTTCAAGACCTGTCAGCCTATCTATAATATTTCCCTGGTGTGTGAGAGTGCGGAAGGTGGTACTGGAGGGGAGGAGTAAATACAGCGATAAGTCACTTAGGTTTTCCATGGTAGCACATCGGTGGGAATGAACTTTAAGCTATGAATAGAATTCCTTCCAGCCATTTCTTTTCAAAAAGGAATTTTGTGTGCCTGACAGAAAAATACAATCCCAAAACTTGTAAATAAATCAAGAAAGCATAAAAACAAGAAAAGAGAAGGTAATCAAGAGTTCAAAAAAAAAATTCATCCAGATTAAAATATTCAGGAAAACTCTGAAATATACAACTGTCACAATGAAAACATTTCAGAGCAAAATGTGCTGCAATATGCTACTATGATTAAAAGCTATGTGATCTGAGGGACCTCTAACAAAAAGAAAAACAGCTAGGCAAATAGCTTTTTACACACTTTTCTAAAAAGGATAGGTTGCAATATTGTCATAGATACACAAAGGTAGATACAATCTCTCATCTTCACCTACGATTAAAACATATCTTCATCCATAGGTATTTAATGACATTACATCATAGGTGGTTTAACACCAAGAATAAACTTATTTTATACTATTACAAGTGTTTTAATTGTGATCTCATCATAACACATACTGAGGGTGAGAACAATTAGCACATGCTGTTTAAGCAGAAAAGAGCCTCTTACAGCTCCCCTTGTACTTGGTAATTAATTAATTTTTTAAATTCACAAATATTACCAGATATGTACAAATGACAGAATTAGGAGCAGCAATGAAGTGCATCGTATGTCCCTCCTGTAGGCTGAGTCCTGGTCTTTGTTCCAATAGTCTAAAGCCACTGGAAGGAAAGCTAAGATTCCATCCACTAAAACATATTTTTACATTATTGCTGGCAAAAGTTCTCCTGTTAGGTTTAGTCATCGTGAGTATTCCTGCCTGCATTTGCTTCTTTAATACAAATCTCTCTCAACCCCAGGAACCTGCAGTACCCCACCACCGGGGGGAAAACAGGTCGGTGGTATGATAATCTGATAAGACAATGTAAAGGGTTGAATATTGAAGAATGCAAAGTTATTTTCGAAATGAGAGAGTTCTGAAGTAATTCTGCATCCGTGACAATTTTTCTTTTTTTTCTTTTTACCAGCTACGCACCTCTATCTAGACAACTAACGTTCACCTTGTTCTCAATGAACAGTATATCCTTCCCCTCAATCTTGCAATCTCCCTGAACAGTTTTCATGGCACAACTCAAACAAAAATACATTAGCCACGCCCTTTCTACCCAGAGTCAAGCCACCTTTTGCTTCCCATCCACTGGCCAAAGTCGGGGGAAAAAAATGTACATTTCACCTACAAGGGTCTGCACCCAGGTCTCTAATCCGAGTCAGACTCTTTTTTGAGCCGTGCCTTGACATATGTATAGAATTCCTATTGGAAGAAGCTTTCTCCCGAGCAAGAAGAAACCCTCAGGCTTACCTCCCACACACCTGCAACCCCGGGCGGGATGGATGCGGGAGCTGATGCTCAGAGGACTGCTCTCCGCTCCTCTCCTCCCTCTCCTCTCTGGTTCCAGCTCTCCTCTCTCCGGGAAAACTAAGTCCAGGCTGCGCCTCGGGCTGCTCCAGGCACACAAGCTCCGCCTTCCCCTCCTCTCGTTGGCGGATTCGGCAGCGCTGGCTCCTCCCCCTGCTGTTTCCGCAGCTGCCGGGCTGGCTGAGGCGGCGGGAAGATGCTGTCCGGTCCCTCCCGGGTCCCTTGCACTTTGGCAGCTATTCCGATGCGTCCCTTTCCCCGGGGACCTCTTTCCTGTCTCTCCGCAGCTTCACACCCTCCGAGGCTATTCGCCCCCCCCCCCCCCCCCCGCACCCCTGCTCTGCCCGGGCATCTCCGCGAGGAGTCCAGGCTCAAGCTTTCTCTCCCCCGCCTCGACTCGCAGGTCTGGCCGCCCGATGTGTCTCGGGGCTCGGCCGCTTTCGTGGAAGCTGCCCCTGGGGCCAGGGATCATCCCGCCCTGCATCCCGGCGACTCCCCGAATGTGTCTATGCCGCCCGTGTCCACAGTTCAGTAGTAGCTCCACGTCCCCTACTTTGAACTCTGCCCACCACCCCACTTTCCTTCCTTCCTTCCTTCCTGGGGCTCCGCTGGTCCAACCCCCACAATGGGCGAGTAGCCGCGGGGCCTCCCCGGCACCCTGATTGGCGCGCAGGTGAGAGCTGACCCCTCCCTCCCTCCCTCCCTCTTTCCGTGCACCCTCGCCGTTCAATTCACCAACTCCCGCAAAGGCAGGGAACTCTCCTGCGATTGGCCAGGAGTGTCCCCGCCCATCGTCCTAGGCTCCGCCGCACTGCCCGCCGGGAGGTGTAGTCTCTCGTGCCGCGCGCATCGCCGACGCCGCCGGCGAGCGGAACTACGAGTCCCCATAGGCCCCTGCGCGACTCCGGCTGGGCAGGATTCCGGACAACGCCTGGTTCCTCTCGCGGGTCCTTCCGGCGTCGCCGGAGTGAATCGATCCGGGAGTTGAAGAGGGCTCGGAAAGGTGGGACGTGAAGTCAGTTGCCTCAGTTGCGGGTAAGGTGCGGCCGTTCCGTCCCTGTTCCCTGTAAAAGCAAGAGTGAGAGGTTTGGGATCCCCCTGGAGGGGGTCGTGGCCGGGGCACTCGGGCTCGGTTCTGGCGAGGCGGAGCGGACGGGGCTGGGAGCGGGGCCCTATGGGCGTCAGCGAGGTTACCCTACGCGAGTGGCGTAAAGCGGTTTGTACAAGCCGCTCGCTCGCCCCGCTCGGGCCCGGGCGCCTCCAGGAAGTCTCCTGTCGGTGGGGCGGGAGGGGAAGGGCGAGGTTGGCCCGGGGTGCCCCCGGAGGAGAGAGAGGGCGGATGTCCCTGGGGTGGGGTCCTCTGCAGGTGTGGCCTGGAGAGGGGCGATGAGGCTGCTGTTTTTAGCCCCTGCTTTTAGGAGGAGGGTAAGGAGGAGGGGGGAGGAGGGGAGGGAAAGACGCGTAGGAAGGACTCTGTTCCTTGGGGTGACTCAGGTTATGCCCTTTGAGGAAAGAGAGCTGTAAAAGCAACAGTGAGATGTTGACAGGGACCTACGGATGCAGTTCTAGTTTCATGATGTGGCTGGCTCCTCCAAGGAGGTTAGTTTTTCCCTAAGCAGAAAACCTTAACCCTCTTCTTGGGTGTATAACTCCTCTTAAGAGGTGTGTTTCCCCTTTGCTGTTTCCCAAAGAGCATTGGCGTTGGGATGCTGATGAGGAAACCGAGGGGGGGAAATGATGTGCCCAAGGTCACACCCGGAGGCACAGGCCCCCTGAATGTGTCGTCCAGATTCGGACTCAGCGAGACAATTGGTTGTGTTTTCTGAAAAGGGTGAAGAAAGTTGCCAAGTAATGCATTATAGGTATTTTTTTTTTTTTTTTTAAGAAGCCATTTGTGAGGTGAAGCCCTTTTAAACTGGGGAGGAATTCTTCCATTAAAAAAAAAACAACTGACGCTTTGGGGGGAAAAATCGGTTTCAACTTACATATTTTTTCTTTTCCTAGGGTATATTAAGGGTGGAACTGTACTACTACTTTAAACAGTAGACAATGATATGGGAGAAAGTTAAAGTAATACATCCCATCCTTTAGTTAAAAGATAATTATTTTCCTTTTTTACCTTAGGACTGTTTTTTGTTTTTGTTTTTCTCATTTCATAAAACTGACCACACAATGAGATTGAAATTCTTTCATAAAACTTACTTTACACTTTTAAAAAATAATACAGCATCAAGAGAGTTTAGTGTGATCATTATTAGAAAAGAAGATACATTGCATTTCTTGGAGGTCATAACACATTTTTTGTTGATTTTTATAAAAAAAAAGTTATTTTCCCCATGTTTTCTTGGTTCTGGGATGTTTGCATAAATAATACCAGGCTCATCCGTATTTCATTTTTCTTGGCATCATCTATGATTTTTATCTCATTCTTAAAGAATGGAAGAATGGGACATTAATGTTTTATATTAAATAGAAAGTACTGTACTTGTTCTAGTCTTATCCTGTACAATTGTTATTATGACCAGTTATAGCTCATGAATATTATTGGATAGGTCTCTAATGGAATTTGGAGTGTATTCATTGACTTCAGGATTTCCTCTTGGTAAGTTTATATACAAGAATCAGGTGATAACAGGTGATCAGTCCTGGTTTACTGTTATATACATTGAAATATGCTGCATTTTGAATGTACTTTGCAATTATTAATAGTATCACCTTTCGAACGCAAAAACATTTTCTAGAATCAGTGGTATTAGGTTCCCCTATTATTGATGGTCTGGAAATTAGTCTGACATTTAAAATAGGAAAGGTATAATACTGTAGAATGAAATAAAGTAAGGAAAAACACAGCACCACGAGTAAAGCAGTATAGAAAAAAGGAAGACCAACTAAACAAATGGAGAATTATGTGGGAGTTAACTGGCTCTGTGCTGAATTGGAAGGATGTGGTAGTTTAAGTAGACCATACGCTGAACATGAGTGAGTGAGTGATAGCAAAGCAAGAATGTTATTTTATAGAAGGCAATGTAGACATTGACTTTTTGTTGGGGAAGTGTGAAATGAGTTTTTCTGCCTTTTGGCATGCAGCTATGAGGTTGTGGAATGAGCTTTTGAAGTAAAAGGCAAATTTGGAAGTAAACAATATAAGGCACTTGCTCAGCATCTGTTTCTCCGCCCCCCCCCCGCCCTCTCCCCCATTTAGTTTTACCACTAACTTCTCTTCATTTCTGAGATCCAGTTTTTATACTTCACCTATGTTGTCATGATGGAGTAATGTTTTGTATCTTTCAGTCACACACTGGAATATTTTGGATATCCACACATGGAATAATTTAAGGTTCACAGGCTTATGTGTGCTCTTGTATTTTTATAGTGATTTTGCAGGAGCCTTGTGTCAGCCTTTTGACATCATCTCTTACAGGACTTAGGATGTCTCCCATATATATTTATCTCTTTCTTTTTAAGGATACAGGGTCATAAGAATATGTGTATTGTCATTGTATTTCCAGTAATAAAAATATTGAGTACCTGTTTACAAAGAGAAAGAAGAGTTTTAGATTGGTTAAGTGCAAAGACATGTAACTGGCCACTGGTGGAACCAAGGCCTTATGCAGGTGTTCTTTCTGCAACTCAGTTTCCTTAGATGATTTATTTTGCATGAGAAAAAGACTTTAAGTGGCTTAAATATTCAGATACTGTTGCCCTCTTTTTCTGTTTTATACTGACAACTTATATTTTGTCTCCTATCTAGCTCTCTGCCTTTATCCCCAGCCTTTCTCATTTACTGTGTCTTTCAATCACTATGTACATAAACTCTTTCCTGACTTGGGGGACTTTTTACATATTCTGTCCCCACTACCTGGAGTGCTTCTCCTCCCCTTCCCAAAGCTGGCCACCTTCTAGTAATTTTCACGTCTCAGTTTAAATGTCAGGGGAACTTTTCCTGACCTCTTTGACCATTCCTTCCTAAAATTAGAATAAGTTCCCATGATGTCTTCACCACACTCTGCACTTCTCCTTTGTAGCAGCATCACAGTAGGAACTTAACTGTTTCTGTATTTATTTGATAAATGTCTGAATCCCTCACTAGGCTATACGCAGGGCCCTTTCATTTGTCATGCGCCTTAATTCTCTACTGGCATAAAGTAAATGCCCAATAATGTTTGCTGAATAAATGAATAAATGATTGAATGAGTGCATTCATGCACAATGCCTCCAGCACTCTGATAGGAACAGAAATACAGAAATGAGTGAAGCAGAAATGCTTCCCACGCTTAGATAAAAAAGAGTTATTGACAGAAGTTTAATATAAACTGTAGAAAGGTATTTCTTGAGGTCTCTAAAAGCAGGGTAGTTGCCCAGCCAGCATGGCTCAGTGGTTGCGCATGGAACTGGGAACCAGTGCCAGAGTTCCCAGTTAGGGCGCCCTGATGCTCAGGTTGTGGGCTTGGTCCCCAATGTGGGGTCTGAAGGAGGCAGAGGCTCAGTGAATCTCTATCATTGGTGTTTCTATCTCTCCTCGCTTCCTCTCTGTAATCAATAAAGATATATTTTAAAAAATAAAATCAGGATAGTTTTCTATGGGCAAATGACAAAGGAGTCATTTTCTATTACAGAAAACTCTCTGTTTGTAACAGCATTTTAAGAGGCCTTATCACTGTCCTGTATTTTGCAAGCAACATTCATTATAACAAAATAGAAGAAACCAACTTTTAATGAATTCTCTTCTTCCCTAAAGTTATCTTATTTTGTTCTCATCAAAATATTTCCTTTTTACTTTGTTATCGTATTTTGATTTTTAAAAAAATAATTTTGTTGATTTTTTACAGAGAGGAAGAGAGAGGGATAGAGAATTAGAAACATTGATGAGAGAGAATCATCGATCAGCTGCTGCTTGCACACCCCCCACTGGGAATGTGCCCGCAACCAAGGTACTTGTCCTTGACCGCAGGGGCCTTTCAGTCCGCAGGCCGACGCTCTGTCCACTGAGCCAAACCTGTTTCGGCATGCATTTTGATTTTTAACCATGGTATTTTCCTTTGACTTTTACGTTTAATATTACTTGTTTTAGACTGGTAACTTTGTAAGCAGAGTAGTGCTTGTTTCAAATGAGCTTATATTTTAGGCTTCTTGAAAAAAAATCATATTTCATTAGGTTTTTATGGTAATATTTTATTTGCTGCCAACCTAGATACTTATGAGAGTAAAAACATTATTTTATTAATATGTAAACTAAGTTTCAGGAATAAATTTGTATTAGGTTTTGGTCTTGAAAAATCCTTTAATCCTTTGCAGTACAACAGTAATGGCATAGAATAAATTCAACAGCTTGAGTTGCTGTGGTCTTATATGCTTTCCTGAGTTTACCAATTCACTCTCCAAGATATTATTAAAAAAAAAGGGGGATGTTGATATATGGCTTTAAAATTTGATAATTCTCCCAGCTTTTTTTTTTTTTTTTTTTTTTAATATATTTTATTGGTTTTTTACAGAGAAGAAGAGAGAGGGACAGAGAGCTAGAACCATCGATGAGAGAGAAACATCAACTAGCTGCCTCCTGCACAACCCCCACTGGGGATGTGCCTACAACTAATGTACATGCCCTTGACCAGAATCGAACATGGGACCTCTCAGTTTGCAGGCCAATGCTCTATCCACTGAGCCAAACCGGTTTCGGCTCTCACAGCTTTTATTAAATATAAGTTTTTGATAAATTCTAAACTCACTTTCTGAAAAGTCAGTCCTGTTATTAGAATAAAATTTTATCTTATCGTAACAAATATGTGGAAGATAAAACTGAAGTAGTACTTCTTTCATGTTGTTGGTTTCTTCGGGTCAAATGATAGATAATGTTACTAAGAATTTGAAGTTAATGCCATGATAAATTAATTTTCTCCATAATATAAACTGTAAAAGTGATTTAGAAATTAGTGTCATTGATTGTATATATATTGCATTTGAAATGTCATGGAAGGCTGCAGTTTTAGAGACTTCGGTTGTAAGAATATACACAGTATAAAAAATGAAAGCATTACAGCAATTAGGAATAATTTATTTGCAGAAAGGTAAACAATGTAACTTGGTGATCTATTTTTGTCTCTATGAAGACAAAAATTTAGTTTTCTCATTTTAGCTAGATTGATTGAATCTTGGATGAATTATAATATCACAATCCTATTTTTTTGAGGTCACCCTTACATTTTTGTAATGGGTAATTCTTTTTTTTAACCACCCAAAATTGGATCTATTTAGTTCCGCTCTCACCTTTCTACAGTTGCCTAGAATCAAGTGTTGTTATAAAAAAGAAAGAGAAAATAAAAATGGGATTTTTAGCAGCAGGCTTATGAATTATTGGGTAGCAGGAATGGAACGTATTAAGTGGTAGTCTCTACTGTTCACTCAGTCCAGCACCTTGGAAATAAATTTACCAGAATTAAGTGTAGATTTCATAGTAGTGACGATTTGGTTTATTTCATTTATCAAATGTTTATTGAGTATATCTTATGTGTAAAACTGCCTTAAATTTTCTTTGGAATGAGTTGGGCTATAATATGATGGCCAATTGAGTGGTAACTAAGTTCCAGGCATCATACTACTAGTAAACATTTTACCTGATCTCATGATCCTCTCTCATTTCTCTGAGGTAGAGGTACTATTATCCCCAGTTTAAATGAGGAGACTAAAGCATAGAGAGCTTAAGCAACTTGCCCAACGTCACACAACCAGCATTTGCTTAGAATTAGGATTTGAATCCAGGTAGACTCAGGAGTCCTTATTTTTAATCATTGTGGTATAAATCATGTTACTGTTTGAGCATTATTAGAGGGTAGATTTAGATTTGCAGTTAACAAAGAAGTTGTATCCTAGATGCTATAGTCAGTGTGGCAGGTAAAAAATACTTGTATTCAAACAATTGAAAAAAAATCTCTTTGGAGACTAACATAATTTCAATATAGCCACTTTTTCCTCCAGCATTGGAATATAATTACTTTTCTTGTAAATACTAGGTGAAGTATTTGATTTGTTATTCAGAGGCCATGTTGGAAAAGAAATACATAAAATTATAGGAATAGTACAGGAATCACGGTATGGAGAGTTGCTCATTGTGAGAGCCACTTGAGTTTAAACCTGGTTGGGGTGGAGGTGGCATGGGATAGCAAGTCCATGTCTCATCTCTTTTATTTTGGGGTTTATGCGAGTGGAGTGGAATTATGATCATTATGTATTTTAATAGTTATTTTTTCTGTGTTTTTAAAAATATTTTTATTGACTTCAAAGAGAAAAACAAAGAGAACACTATGGATAGGCTGCCTCCTACACACCCCCTACCAGGGGTGGGGGTGGAGGTGGCTATTGAGCCTGCAACCGGGGCATGGGCCCTTGTCCAAATTTGACCTGGGACCCTTTAGTCCGCAGGCCGACGCTCTATCCTTTGAGCCAAACCAGCTAAGGCTGTGTTCTTAAAAAAATTTTAAGCATGTCTGTTAAACTTATATACTATATATATAGTGCGTGTGTGTGAGTGTGTAGTTAGGTAGAGATCCTATATGATAAAATGGCAGAACAACCGATTTCCATGATCACCAGATGGGCATCCTGGTGGAGCAGGTGAACAAGGGCGCCAGACCAAGGCAGGGTACTGGTTGCTATCATCTGGGCAAGCCTCTGGTGGTTACTGAAAATTCTTTGCTCCAGTGCCGTGGTCCTGCCCAGAGCTTGCACCTGCTTCTGGTGCTGGCCCCGCTCACACCTGTTGCCGATGCTGAAGCTCTTGCTTGCACCCAGTGCCAGTGCCTGGAGCCAGCACCAGTCTCTCAGTGCAGTCATTGGGTGTGAGTGGCAGCTGCGGGCCCCATTGCCCCTCGAGGCTTCTCCACCTCCCCTGCTCCTGAGGGGAGATTGGGGCCAGTAGCCACCTCTTGCACCCACTGCCAGTGCTGGCCACACTTGCACCCACAGCTGTTGCCAGAGCCGCTGCTCACACCTGCTACTGGTGCCCGGAGCCAATTCCAATTGCTCGGCACCATCAGTGGGTGCGAGCAGTGGCTGCTGGCCCTGATTGCTCCTGAGGGCTTCTCCATTTCCCCCTGCTCCTGAGGAGTGATCAGGGCAGCAGCTGCCGCTGATAGTGCTGGTGCCAATTACTTTGTGCCTTCAACGGGTGCAAGCAGGGCTGGTGCCATTAGCACATGGGAGCAGCAGCAGCAGTGGCGGGAGTGGGGCTGCTGGCAGACAAGTGACCAGGGGCTGTGGCAGGAGGGGCCGGGTGGGGACACGGAGGATCGCCAAGACCTGCCCCTGTGCCTACTGCAGCGTCCTCCCGGCCCACAGTTCCTTTCAAGGTTCATGAATTTGTGCACTGGGCCCCTAGTACAGATACAAAACATAATGCAGGTTTGTTCCTTGAGTTATGCAAACTGGCAGCTTGACATGTCTTATTTTTGTTAATTTCTCTTTTCCTTGCAAGACTGCACACCCTCAAGGGCATGGACTGTGGCTGACTTTTCATCACCGCATCTCCAGTTAACACTGTTGCTGACTTTGACTGTGCAGAGTAAAACTTTGCTTTAGTACATGTATAATACAGTGGGTAGACAGGGAAGGGGATGTAAAGACCATTATGTGGACATTTAGCCTTTCTGATTTATATTTTTTTTCAGATTTTTGTTTTGTTTTGTTTTTTTACCTCTTGATTCCCTTCACATCCTTTCTGACATATTAAGTACTTTCACATTCATCATTTCATTTGATAATTTTGGGTTAGAGCTGTTAAGCAAGGGGAACAGTGATAATTTTTCTAACTTACCATTTGGTTTCTGGCACTGAAACAGCCTTCTCTGCTTTATCCTGCCTTCAGGATGAACTGGAGATCCTGAGGAATTAAGGAATGGCCGAACCTTAGAATGTCACACCCTGCTACTTTCATAGACTTACATAAGGTTGCTATAAAAGACAGTTAGGAATGGCAAATGAGTCAGACCTGGCTTCTATAGACTATCCTGCTCCTTATACCAGTTCAGATTTTTGAAAGGCTTTCTCAATTCCAAAGGATTTTGAATAATGCTGTGGGCTTTTATGCAGAAATCACATACTTTTGGGATGCCTTTATCTAAAACAAAATTAGCATTTTGACAATATTGTAAAAACTTGAGAGATTTCCGAGTTCCCACTTTAATATTGGTGTGCTTCATTAACCATGAATTACAGTTTTGCAAGTGAAGGTTATGTGAGGAATTGTGTATAAAACCTAAATAGATACAATTCTCATCCTTATTTCTTCTTGTGACTAATAGCATTTGTATTTGAGATCATTTAGAAGCTAAAGGTAATGTTAAATGTCATTATCAAGATAGAACCTGCAGCTAGGAAATTTGTCAACATTGGAGGGTCTCCTGGCAATATTTTGGTGCAAATAAGTTTTGTAAGGTAAGGTAAATAAAATGTGCATTGCATAAAGAACCTTAGGCAATTAGGAGTCATTAAGTTAACTAGTAGATATCAAGGATTGTAAGTGATGCAGAACAGAATAGTCTCCATAGATTGTACTTTCCAGCAGAGAACATAGGACAGGTATGACTGCTTAAATTGAGTCAAATTTCTAAGGGATTTTAAAGGATAGTTTGGGGATTGTATTGGAGAAATTTAAACAGGAGATCACACATACTACAATAATTAAAAGGAAATAGAAAGATGTATCTCAATTAAATACTTAATAACTATTCAGTTAGGCATTATTTGATTCATGAGTCACTAACTAGATTAAGAACTTTGTGGGCAAAAGATAGATCTATTCGAGGGGACCCATTTATTTCCCATCCTCCAACAAGTGTTTCTGTTTAAATTTTGTTCAAACCTGGTTTTTAACAAAACTTTAGGCACTGAATAGGAAATATAATTGAGACTTGTCATAATTAAAGAGATGTGTGTTCTTTCCTCTGACCTAGTTGTACAGAAATACTTTAGAAGCCAATGGTTTTTTTTGTTGTTGTTCACATTTCCTATTAGCTAATTCAGAGGTAAGGAATTATTTGATTCTATTGTTGTCAACTTTTTATTATCCTGTATAGGTTATCTTTTATGAATTATTTCAAGGTCCTTGATCACATCTAGATTTTCACTCAGTTACTCAGTCTGTTTCTGGGCCCCAACTGTCTTTATTAAGTTGATGTATGCACATTAAAAGAATAAAAAGTAATTTCAACATGGGCTTAGCAAATTGTGTTAAAATGCAGTTGATGACTAAATTATTTTAAGTATTCCAGAACTATATAAATTGTTTTGGATGATATGTAACTTTTTGGTGACACAATAATTTATTTATACCCCTGTCTTGGCAAATGGGGGGTAGGAGGAGGTTTTAAAGGTGTGTATTGTAATCCTGTGGCCTTTGTGATACTGTGATATCAGTATTTTGCTATCATTGTGTGTGCTATCTAGGGGCAGGGCTCGGATGAGGCACATTGGGGCCTAGGGTCCAAAATTTAAGGAGGCATTATGTCATGCAAGTCAGTGCTCGAGGCATCTGCTTTGCCTCTTCCTATTTCCAATCCTGATGCCATGACAGGTTCTTAGAATTTTGGATAAAATATCAGTAATTGAATGCTTATTGTTTATTAGCCAATGTGTTAAGTGCTTTATGTGCATTTAGTACTCCCAGTAACCCTGTGAGGTGAGAACTTCAATCAGTATTTCTAATTTCTCATTGAATTTAGAAAGATTAAATAACAAATTATTTGACCCAGCTAAGCAAAAATTCAAACTCAGGTCTTTGTTTCAAGCATCTACTTCTCTATATTGTCCATCTGAATAGAAAAACTTAATTACTTCTTGTTTATTTCTGTATTAAGAACGAGTACCCCTCAATATGTAAGGCCACATATTGTAAGGCCACACTGCATGACACATTTAACTTTTAAGGTGAGTGAATCAGGTCTCTGTAGTACTAAATTGAAAATCCGCAAACTTGTATGGCTGAGTATCCTAAACTGACTTTGAATCAGGGCACATTCCCACTGGCTTTGTTCTCCAGACATTCTGCATGGACTCTGGGTTTCTTAACTATAATTGATTGACCCATGGATGACACAGGGCAGGACAGATTAGTCTAGAAATAGTTCAGTTTAGCAGACTAACATGTCCTTTGTATAACAGGCTATATATTGTTTAAAATATCTGTCACCATTATATTTTGTTTCTTAATGTGAATATTTGTGGACTTCTATTTCTAAATTGTGAAATTTGAAGATTGGACTAGATAATATATAATGGCTGTCTTTGCTTTAAGATTTTTAAGGTTTTAACAAGTAAGTTTCTTCAATGTATAAGCATGTGACAAGAGTAAGGGTAAATTTGGAGATCTGAAACTGAGTTATGGGAAACTCTGGTTCAAATATCTTTTGCCAGCCCTTATCCTTTCTACTGGGTCCATTCACCTTTGTTTTTAAAAATGATTTCTTTGTAATGCTTCTGGACTGATTATCCTAGAGTAGTGTTTTTCAAATTGTGGAGAAAGGATGTTTAAGAGAGCCTAAGAGAGAGGGGCTGGTAAACTATAGTTTACCTAATACATTGGATGAATGAACAGCTTTAGTGTTTTATATATAGAGTTTGATAAACTATTTGGTTTGTAAAACAAAGGAACAAACAAACCTTCTGCTGTTTTAAAGAGATTTAAAATCACTTATCCTATTTATGTGGCTTTTATGAGTCCTTGATCCCTTGGTTAGATGATTGTGGGGGAGATCTGACTTTCAGTAAGAGATGTTGAAGATTATATATATATATTTTTTTAATTAATTAAATTTTTTTTATCTTGTTTTAAAAAGCAGTAAAGCTGGAATCCTTCAACAAGTTAATGGTATCTGATACTCAAAAATTGTGGCATAATAGTGAGGGCACCTTTAAAATTTTGATTGAGTAGCATATTCCTTCTAATGAGGTGGTAATTTTGTGTGGAATGTGTACTTACTTTGAATGGCTATTTAAAAATGCAAAAATAGCCTAAACCGGTTTGGCTCAGTGGTAGAGCATCGGTTTGCGGACTGAAAGGTCCCAGGTTCGATTCCGGTGAGGGGCATGTACCTTGGTTGTGGGCACATCCCCAGTAGGGGGCATGCAGGAGGCAGCTGGTCCATGTTTCTCTCTCATCGACGTTTCCAGCTCTCTCTCTCCCTTCCTCTCTGTAAAAAATCAATAAAATAAAAAAATATATTAAAAATGCAAAAATAGCCCTAGCCCTTTGGCTCATTGGATAGAGTTTGGGCCTGTTGACCAAAGGGACCCAGCTTCCCTTCCAGGCAAGGGCACGTGCCTCGGTTGCAGGGTCCACTCTGGCCTGGGCCCTCGTCAGAGCTCGTGCAGGAGGCAACCAATTGATGTATTTATCTCATATTGATGTTTCGGTCTTTCCCTCTCTCTTCCACTCTCTCTAAAAATCAGCGGAAAAATATATTCTGGTGAAGATTAACAACAACAAAAAAGCAAAAATACAGTGCTTAGTAACTTAGTAAAATAAAATATTTAATATAGAGGCTTTATGGTTTGATTCAAAAATGACTTCATTTTTTATTCTAACTGCATCCCTTTCAAGTATACAGCTCAATTTTCATTCATATTGTAGAAGAAACTAAACCATAAAGAGATTAAGTGACTTGATCAGAGAGACATGATGGTTTATGATTGACAGTACCAGTATGTGAACTCTTGCTTTCAGATATTAATTCTTATGCTCTTTTCCCATATCTCTCTGCACAAATTATCGCTTTGATATTTGAAAGTAGCCTAAAAAAAAGTTTGGTATATATAAACAAACACAGTGGCAAAGTGTCACATATTACATTTACCATTAATAACAGATTGTTTCCATATGTCTCTAAATGCAAAATTCAATAAGTGTTAAATTGACATTATTACATGTTCAGGAAGGTTGAGTTTCCTATTACCTATTTAAAAAGAAAACTGTAGAATAGAAGACCTTAAATTATAAAATATATAATTTGCAAAGGAAGAAGAGAGACGTAGATACATATATATATATATATATATATATATATATATATATATATATATATATATATCTTGAAATCTATAAGCTCATTTTGGTCTGAATAGGATTTTCTACCTACTTTATTCTTCTACCTCCCTATTTCTAGCTTCCTCCTCTAGCCCTTTAGTTACTTGTTTGGAAGTGACTATAACATTTTGACATGAGAAGGCCCTAAAAGGTAGATTATGATATCATATGCTCACCTTTCCAGCCATGTGAAATGGCCAGACTGAGCTACACAGTCTTGGAATAAATTCAGTTTATCTAGGAGCCTGGTGGGTATGATTCTTGATGCCAGGTGCTTAAGAAGAAATAAGGGGTTGTCAGCTAATTGAAACCTATTAGCTGATAGTCAACTATTGAGAAGGCTTTCCTTACTAGAATTTATATAATAGTTTTTATGATCTGATGAGATATTTTTCATTAAAAAATTTTTTCCCATGAGATTACTTTTGAACCTAGAGTAGATATCAGTACATAATAAAATATTTTTATCACTGAATTTTAGAGTTCAAGGCCTTGAGATGATATAATTTTACCCCATTTCTGTTTCTGATGAAATAAGGTCAGTGATCAAGTGAAATTTGACAAAGTTGGAACCTAAAAACCCTGTCTCAGGTGGTTTGTTAAACTTAATTTTACCTGTGTCTCTGAGATTGACTTTAGCAGCTAGGTTCTCTTGACTCCAGCCATAGTTCATTCTATTCTATTAGTTTCCAGCCTATTCTGTTCACAAGAGTCATCTGGACTGTCTGCTAAATATACAGCTTCCTGGACCTTTTGTTGGACATTCTCATTGAGAAGTGTTGGTTTTTAGTAGGCACTGACATGATAGTGATAGCTTAGGTCACCCAACATTTAGGAACTGTATCACTTGCATCCTTTCCCATAGAGAAAGTTTGCTTTGTGCTAAAATTGAGATAACTTTTCGGATTTTGCTTATGTGTAAATTAAGTTTAATGTTGGAAATGCTTGCATTTTGAGAATTTTGTGAACTATTAAATTATACACTAGGTGTTTCCCCAGGATCTAAAAAATATTCTAGCAGCCCTAATAAAAATGAGACATGAGAATTTATAATCTCTGACTTTTATTTCTCTTTAGTTTTATTCATGCAAATTTCTATTAGAATTCTGACTTTATTTGCAGTTATATGGTACTTAAATTCTCTTAGCTTAGTGTAGTAGGAAGAGCTTGGGATGATAGCTAGAAGTACAAACTGGTAAATATGACTGGGTCCAGACTTTATTAATAGAATTAATTAGATTTCTGTGTTTTTGCTTTGCTAGGCTTAATAATTTGAGAAGTACTAACAAGGCTGATTCAGGTTATAAATTGCCCATCTCTTATCTCATTAATTTATTCATTCAATAAACATTTATTAATGGCCTACTATATACTTGCTATGCTGATTCTAATGTCTCTAATGGGAAAAAGAAAAACTTATAAATGGGTAACAAACACATGGATTCTATTTACTGCTAGAATGAGTAAACATCTTTTAGCTACATGTTCATGGGCAGGTTGAAGATTCAACCAAAATAAATAACACTTCTCTCTTTAGGGAGGGAAATTAAAGGAATTATAAGAATTTAGGAACAGTAAGAGGACTGAGAACTGGCTTTGACTATAGAGAAAAACAAGACAAATGGACCTGCCTAGAAACATTTTAAGTGTCAAATTTACTTAGGAAGCTTCTTTTCACCCACGAAACTGCATACATCAGTACCAAAGATTTCCCTTTGTCTACTCTTTTTATTTGTAAGTAAATATATCTTTGGCTCTAGAGTTATCTCATGCCCCCAGATGAAGTGAAGGGAGGTTGTTTCAGGAAATGCTGATTCTAAGACTTGAGATATACCCAACTATAGTTCTTGAAGTGAACAAGCTCCTGTTGGTTGGGTAGGGCAGAAACTCCTAGCACTAGAGTTTAGCATTGGAATGGCCCAAGAACCTATTTTTGGCCATTCCAAACAAATAGTGTTTCAAGCCCAGCGAGGTGTTTAAAACTGATTCACCTTATGTTAGAAATTTGCAGTGCTATTTTGAACATTCAAGGAAATGAGAGGAAAATTTAAATAGGTTGCCAAATTCTAATTGTTTTGATATTTCCACGTCACAAAAGCTGTTTTTGAAGAAAAGTTTGTTGAAAAGTATACCTTGATTCCTAAATAATTAGTATCTATAGTTATGTTTCTTTTTTATTTTTATTTTTTAAATGTTGTGGATACTAACTACTCAGGAAACAAATCTTACTTTGAAATGAAAACTTATACCCCAAAGCAACACATTTGAAATGGGAAATAAATGGCACTTGCTGTATTGTCATCATATCCACATTAATATTTATTTATTACTAGAGGTCCAGTGCACGAATTTGTGCACTGGTGGGGGACATGGCCTGAGGGGATTGACCCATTAGGAGTGCTGCTCATCCTGGTCAGCCCAGCTGCTGTTGCTGCTGCGGGAGCAGCCACACATCCCGGTGAGCCAAGTGGCACTCCCACTGTGGGAGCGCACTGACCACTGGGGACAGCTCCTATGTTGAGCCCCTTCCCCCTGGTGGTCAGTGCACAACATAGCAACTGGTTGACAAGTCATTCTGTTTGTTCTGCCTTTCAGTCATATGTGTGTGTGTGTGTGTGTGTGTGTGTGTGTGTGTGTGTATATATATTTAGAAATTTTACGCATGGGTAAGTCATTTTTTTGAACTAAAGGGGGGAGGAGGCGACTTTTTAAGGTCTCCAGATTTGTGATTTAGGGTTAGTAATCTTTAGTCAGTGGACTATATACATGCATAATCAGTACTCACTCTAGAACCAGTATCTCTTAAAGGGCTGATAATGTGCTGCCTGATTGGCCACACCCATGCTGAAAGGAAGGAACCTTCTCAGAGGGACAGGGCCTCAGCCCTTCCTAGGTTCAGCTGACCCTTGCTCTTTAGGTAGAAAGATCTTTTTCTGCTGGGAGTGATTGCAGGTTCTCCATTTTAAATGAAGAAACCTATAAAAGGTATGACAACATATTTTATCTTAAACTAAAATTAGCAGAACAGTTTAATAAGCCTTGATGGAACTTGGTGGTTTGTTTTTGTTTGTTTTGAATTTGGGGGGACATTTATTAAAGCTGTGGACAGTGAAACAGGAAAGGATCAAGGATAGTAGAAGAGGGACTGGGTGAAAATGAGCCTAGGCTGGGCTGCTTTGGCTCACTAAGCAGTCAAAGAGAAGGGGGGCTTGAGACAGGTTCAGGAGATTTGCCTGGGACAGACTGCTGCTCTCCATTGCTGCCCTGGTCTAAAGCCTCATGGATTCTCTATAAAGTGTAGGAGATTCATGCATGTTGGGGAAGAAGAGGAAGAGGGGAAAGGCTAAGGCATGCTCCAAGGAAGGAGAGTGCACTGGAATTGGTGGTTTTTAATCTCAGGTTAACACTAATGAACCCATGAGTGGTCCTAATTTGTAAATATGTGTTCTGAAAAGTTGTAAATTAATCCACAGGAACAATATTAAAAGGTGATTAAGTGTGTTGTGAGCCAGCCAACTATTTAGCCCAGAATGGTGTTGCAATGTTACTGTCTTTTTTTATGACAAATAGTAGTAGGCAGTACTGTAAAATTAAAGAAAATATATAATTCATTTGAATCATAAAAGTGAACACTTTCTGCATCTCCTTATATCTGTACCAGTTAATAATGTGGATTTTTTTTCGATAGATGGAGTTACATATATTGATATATATGCGATTTGATATGTATGCTATTTTGTCGTATTGACAGCAAGCTTCAAAACTTCATATGTCAAATTTTTGGAAGGTGTTAACAGATATTTTTACACTTAAAAGTGTTGAATTTTGTTGCCAAAAAAAGCATTTGCTGGAAGTTTTAATTCATTATTTTGAAGAAAAAGTTGTATACTTCGGGAAGCTTGTGGTGAATATGCTGCATCTCAAGATATGTGAAAAAGCTGGTTTAAATGCTTTAAAATTGATGATTTTAACATGAAAGACAATGAATGTCTCAGTCAACTGAAAAAGTTTGAAGACCAGCAAGGACAAGCATTATTGGATGAAGATGCGTTTCAAACTCAAAAACAACTTATAGAAAGATTAAACTTTGTTCAGCAATTTCTGATTGTTTACAAGCAATGGGAAAGATTTTAAAGAAAGGAAAATGGGTGCCACATTAACTGAACAAAAGACAAATGGAAAACCAAAATATCATCAGTAAAATGTTGCTTCAATGGCACGAAATAAAGTCTTTTTTTGCATCAAATTGTGACTGGTGATGAAAAGTGGATTTATTTTGAGAATTGCAAACGCACAAAATCATGGATTGATCCGGACCAACCATCAACATCGACTGCAAGACCCAATCGCTTGTGAAAAAAGTCAATGTTCTGCATTTGGTGGGATCGGGAAGGTGTGGTGTATTATGAGCTTCTATAACTAGGTGAAACGGTTAATACCGATTGCTACCGACAACAAATAATGAGCAAATAATCAATTTGAACCACACTTTGATCGTGAAACAACCAGAATGTGCTAGAAGACACAGCAAAGTTATTTTGCTTCAGGATGATGCACCACTATACACTTCAAAATCAGTTAAAGACATGTTAAAAGATCTTGCCTGGAAAGTATTAATCCACCTGCTGTATTCACCAGACTTTGCTCCTTCAGATTACCACTTGTTCCAATCGATGGCACACATACTTTTCTGAGCACCACTTCAAAACGTATGAAGAAGTGGAAAATTGGGTCTCTGAATGGTTTGCCTCAAAACAAGAAAAGTTCTATTGGGATGGTATGCACAAATTACCTGAAAGATGGGGGAAAGATGTAGCTAGTGATGGACATTACTTTGAATAAAGTACTTTTGATGTTTCTCTTGAAATTATCATGTTTTCTTTGATTACAAAATCCACCATTATTAACTGGTACACCTAGTATATGCAGGGACAGGCTCATGTGTTTGAAAGAGTAAAAGACAAAAGTGATTCTGTTGAATCTCCTTTAGTGTTTTACCTCCTTTTTACTGAGATTCTTGTAGACTTCTCTCACTATATTGGCCCTTGCAGGATGATACTACTCTTTGAGTGTTATTCGTGACCTCGCCAAGAAACCAAATAAGTTTTTTTAAAACTTGTTGTCCATGCTTGGGAATATTTGAAACACCTGGTTTTTGTGATGCTGGTTCTCTCATCCCTTTTTCCCACAGCAGTATAGCATTCTGACTTCTCCCCTATGTCCTACTCACAACTGTTCATTTTCTCTTCCCTCCCTTAGTATAAGTTGCATGAAGCCAGAGAATGTCTAGCCTTGTTTACTGGTTTCTGTCTAGTACCAGGCCTAATGCTGTGTAGGTAATGAATAAATATTTATTAAGTAAGGGAATGATTTTTTTTTTTTTTCTGTCACCCAGTGAGATGACTTCCCAGGTTCTGTTGACCTTATCCTGCTATTTCTTACTTGCTTTTTTCATTGATACAGTATATGTGCCTTCTTTTACGGTTAAACTGTGCATACTGTACCTATCTTCATTTTGACCAGTTTCTCTGTATTTTAGCCCCTATGCTTTGTTCCAAGTTTATTATAAAAAAGTATTCACAATTTATTTATAAGTGGGAAAGTATGATACCAAGGGGCCTATTAGGTAGGTAAATAGGAACAGTAGGGCCACAACTAATATTTACCTACTTCCTCTTATTATTCAGGTTTTTGATCTCTTGTAAAGATACATGTTTTTCCTGCCTTCAGTTTCTGTTCCTCTATTCTATTTTTAATACTATGATCAAGCAATCTACTTAAATCAATGATCTGATCAGGTAATGATTTTTCTCTTGCCCTAGAATAAAATTTAGGAATTGGCCTTGTTTTGTTGTTCTGTGAAGTCAGGGACCATATGTCAGCTCAGAAATTGGACAAATTGTCTATGTTTAGAACTACTAGAAATGGAATCAGATTGTTCAAGTAGGTGTTGAGTTCCCCTTCACTGGTTAGGATATGGAAGGATAGTAAACAGTTTTCAAATGGGATGGATTATTGGAGAATTTTGAAGCTATAAGTACTCCAGGCCTTTGATAATACCCTTCAAACTGCTTAGTCCTTTCAAAGTCTGGCCCAGGTAAATTCTTAATAATTAGGATATCTTATTCATCTCCCACTGCATCTTGTAAGTGGTAGGTGCTAAACATATATTTATTCAGTAAATAAATAACTTCTATTTCTGGGTATTTTCTTGGGTGGATGAACTCAGGTTCTTTGTTTCCACTTCAGACTTGATTTTATGATGTGGGAGTATCAGATCTGGATTCTAAGTACTGGGATTCAGTGTTGGGCCTCCATATTGTGATCTTGGGCAAATTATTATCCCCGAGCCTTCTTTTTCATTAGAATGAAAATTAGAATGACAATTACTGTAAATAAGTTATAAGGATTAAATGCATGTGGAAATGTTTTATAATCTGAGAATGCTTTGAAAAAGGTAGAAATTATTCACATTGATTGTTTTGTAACTATATATATAGCTAAATCTCTACTGTTACACTTCCACCTTATAATTAGGCTTATTTTTTATCCTTGCAAGGGGAATAAATGTAGTTGCTTTCTCTTAAAAAGCAACACATTTCCTTAACTCCTCAAGGTAAAATTTCTCTTATATTATTGAATTGTGCTATTTTAATTTCAGACTACCAGTGTCTGTGGATTTCTTGTTTTAGGTTCAAAAAGTACCACTGGCAGAATTAAGTAACATTTTTTCCTCAAATGGACCACATTTGGTAGCAGTTTTCTAGATTTAAGATTTGCCTTAAGTTATTTGGTACTTATGATTTTATTCTTATTTTTAAATGACAAAATCAGTGAACAATTAGCAAAAGGCATTTAATGAAAATGTTACACACTGTAATTCTTTATTCTTTTCTTGTATTCCATACATACTTAATATACTGTATATTTCATAGTTATAAATGTACTAGAGGCCTGGTGCATGAAATTCATGCACTTGGGTGGAGGTGGGGACCTCAGTCTGGCCTGTGTCCTCTCACAGTCCAGGAACCCTTGGGTGATGTCCAAGTTCCTTGAGCCCAGCTTCTGGCTGAGCATTGCTCCCCATGTGGGAGCGCACTGACTACCAGGGGGCAGCTCCTGGGTTGAGCGTCTGCCTCTTTTGGTTGGTGTGCATCATAGTGACCGGTTGTTCTGCTAGTCGGTCGATTTGCATGTTAGCCTTTTATTATTATATATAGGACTAGAGGCCCAGTACATGAAAAGTCATGCACTGGGAGGGAGGGCGTTTCCTCAGCCCAGCTTGCCCCCTCTCACAGTCTGTGAGCCCTTAGTGGATGTCCTATTGATGGCTTAGTCCCGCTCCCCAGGCTTGTAGGAGGCAACTGGCCTATCAGGGAAAGGCAATATCCCCATCACATCTCGGCTTCTGCCACTGCTGGCTGCTGTGGCTGCCTGAGCTTCTGCCCTCGCAGCCACCACAGCTTGCCTAAGCCTCGGGCCAGCCTGGCAGCTGCAGCTGCCATCCACACCACTGCCTGAGCCTTGGGTAGCCACTGCAGCTTTGTCCAGAAGGACATCCACCCTAATTAGCATATCACCCTTTTATTGGTATAGATATTCCTTGTAAATGCTATAAATTATGCATTTTGATACTTTTTCCTAGATTGCATATGATGGAGTTAGATAAATCATTAATCCATGGTGCTTCATAACGAGTTCTTTCTGAGTTCAAGATGAGTGTGATCATGCAACACTGCTTTGTGGAGTATTAACTGTTAAGAAAGGGCAATTCTTGAATCTGAGAAGGGAAACAGATGTGATACTGACTAGGGCTGCCTTTATAAGTAAGATGTATTAACAATTTTGATTTTCATAAGATAAGGACTCAACTTTGGAAAAGAAAATTGCTGGTATTTGTTGTCTCCTCTTAATGTAGTAACTTACTGTTCTTTCTTCCCTTTAACCAGGTCAATATATGTTTTGTGACCTATTATTTTATCACAAAAAAAGAGAGAAGAAATTCTGCGGTGAATGAAGATTCCTCTGCATTTTAGCACTGCTTTTTCTACTGTAGTTGGCTTTTGAATGAGGATGACAATGGAAGAGATGAAGAATGAAGCTGAGACCACTTCCATGGTTTCTATGCCTCTCTATGCAGTCATGTATCCTGTGTTTAATGAGGTAAATCAGTAATATTTTCTCATAGGATCTCTGCAATTCCTTAATGTCTATTTCATTTACCCATTTATTTGTTCCTTCATATAACAAATACTTATATAAATGAATTCCATCTATGTGTTAGGTATCATGCCAGGACTGGACATAAAATAGTGGGGTGAGATTCCCAGATACATTGTTCCCCCTCTAGAAGTTTCACTGTAGTTGGAGAGAGAGAGACATTAACTAAAAGAATACAAATAATTAGATAAATGAAAAATTGTGGTAATTGCTATGAAGTTAAGAAAATTAGGTAGGGCCTGCTTTGGAAGTCAGGGTAAGCCTCACTGAAGAAGAGACATGCTAAGATCTGAAAGGGGTATGGAAGGGTTAGGAAGCTGAAGAGTTGGGGACAAGCACATGTTAGAGGAGTAGGCACAAGCTATCCTAATGAGTTACAGTCAGTAGCCACAAACATTTTTACCAATAAATGAAATACAACAGTGCTTTGTATTTAGAGAAGATGTAGTTTTTTTTTATTTTAGATATTCTAGAACAGCGTTTTTCAACCACTGTAGTGTGCCGCGAGATGTTGCCTAGTGTGCCGTAGGTGCAGACAAGACAAGAATTTTATAATTTTTCACTATTTTGTTTACTTAATATTTCATAATAAAGTAATTATAAAATACTTTCTTTGTGTTTATTTGATTCCTATTCAAGAGAATTACTTTATATATAGTCAATATAGGCACAGAGTTAAATTTTTTAACATTTTCTAATGGTGGTGTGCCTCGTGATTTTTTTCATGAAACAAGTGTGCCTTTGCCCAAAAAAGGTTGAAAAACACTGTTCTAGAACTTAATACATTTTGGCTTTTCTTTTAAATAAATATTTACTATGTTAAAGTGTGTAGAGAATTCTAGAACTGTGCAGGTTTCTTAAGTACTATAATCTAATCACTCACTGCCTTTTAATGGTGACCTGAGGTCCTGATATATGAAATTATTTTCCTGAAATTACCTATGACTAAAATCTAGGACTCCGAATTTTGTGGCTTTAGGCTTTTTATCTACTTAATTAGTTGTGGGTTGGTGGGTGCTTCCCCCCCTCTGTTTTATTAATCTAATTAATTATAAAGCTATTGATACCATTAACCTTATTGTTGCTACTACAACCTGGAAGCCCTTACCATTTCCAATAATCGTTCATCTCTTTTTGTAAAATAATTATATTAGAGTAAGATCGTGAGGTTTAAAACCATTTCTCCTACATTATTAGGTTTATTCATAATGAATGTATTTGATCTATTTTATGATCTAATGTCTTGGGGTCAATAGAGAGTGGTTCATCCTCTTCAACTTGAAATCTAGACTTAGTTTAGTTTCTATTTCAGACAAATATTTTGAACTTCAAACACTGTCTCCTAAATAGTGTTAGACTCAGTGGCCAAAGGAGAAAATGCAAAACAATTGCTTCGGTAAAATTTATTTCTCTTACATAAAAAAGTCTAGAGGTAAGTGGACTAGGGTGAGTATTATGGCACAGTATCACCTGAAACTCAGGTTCCTATCTTTTGTCCCGTTGGCCTTCCATTATCAAGGTCACTTCAGCATGTGGGATGCTGCTGAAACTTCCTGGAAAGGGGGAAAAAAAAAAAAAAAAAAAAAAAAAAAAGATCAGGAGTGTGTGTGTGTGTGTGTGAGAGAGAGAGAGAGAGAGAGAGACTTTCAACTCATTCTGCTTTCTTAAGAACCTTTTGAATGTCCTATACAAGACTTTCATTTACATCTATTGGCAAAAATATAATATTATGACCACGCCTAGCTGCAAAAGAGGTTGGGAAATTAAGAAGTTTGTTATTAAGGAGGAAGCAAATAGGAGGCATCTTTTGGAAAACCTGTCTCTATTACACTGCAACCATGCTAGCTTCTGAGGCCCTCTTTTAGTGCTGGTTACACCTATCTCCGGCAGCTTTAGCAGACACTCTAGTAATTAATTCCACCATTTGTTTTAATACTTTACCCATTCATTGCAAGGCTAGATTATTGTTAGAAGCAAGTGTTTCCCTTCTGTTTAGTAAATATTCACTAAATGCCAACCGTTTATTTGTTAAGTGTTCTGATAGAGTCTGGAAATGTAGAGGGAAAAATAAGGTTTCTTTATAAGAATCTTAGGGAATACAGATGCTTAAGCAAATAAATTATTTAATGATCCTTGTACGAGGTGAGAAGTATGGAGACAGTCCCTGAAAGCTGGTGAGTAATCTATCTTGATGATTAGTGTTTGGACTTCTCAGGTACTTTAAGAACCATCATGATAGTTTCTGCAGAGGTGCTCCCTCTTTTCATGTCTGTAGTCTAACTCTATAGCTAACTCAGTGGCTATTGGGTCAAGTTGTTCTGGGAGAATATTCTATATTTATCTGGTTACTTTGAGTCTTTTCTTGACAGGAGGCCATTACATTTCTGAGCTTCCATTTGATCCTTGAGTTAATGAAGAGGAATCAGAAAAGCTTTTTTTCCTAACAATTTGTGTGATATTTTTTACATAAGGAAAGTGGATTTTGTTTGTCTTGACTTTGGAAAATAGTTGTATAGGATGTAGCATTCTGGTGAAATGCTCTGTTGGGATTAATACAGCTTTCCTAATTTATTTGGTATAAGGAAAATTAACTTGAAAGAAAAATAAATGGCTGTGAATGGACTAGTAAATCTCTTTCAGAAATAAAGGCAGTGATTCTCTCCAGATGAGATCTAAAAACAAATGTAGGTTAATGGGCCCAGAATTAGAACGTGTTGCCAAATGATTCATAGTTGGTTCAAGAACTAATTGTTAGAAGTAAAATTTTAAAATGAAATGGCTAGAAGTGGAAGACTGAGAGATAACTACATCAAATTCTCAGGGTCTAATTCTCAAATTGAATTTATTGATCAAACATGGTATCAAACTTTTTTAAACAATTATTTCTGTCATGTATTTTAAAAAGAGAATACAGAATGAATAAGCTTTTAGGAATATTAGTATTAATAGGTTTCCTCTTTGACAGATGAAATCGTGGGCTTGATATAGGAATGGAATCAAATGATTAGTGCACCTTCAAATGTGAAGTTTTTGTTTAAAAAGACTAAAAAACTAGCATTATTCTCTGACATTCCAGTATATTAATGTAATATCTTAAATAAGATGCCTAATCAGTTCATTGATATTTATAGTTCAAAGGAGGATTTTTCTATAAATCTACTAATTGGGAAAATAGTTTGGCATTGTCTGTAGTATGCAGATTTAAAGATAAAGTGGTTTTCAAGTTAATCATGTAGAAAGTAGTACCACCGAACCACTTTGAAGGTAAATGAATCACTAACTTTGTCTGCAATCTATATATTTATAAAAACCTAATATGTAGATTGTCCCCACTGGAGTTCTGTCGGGAGACCCATGACTTGCTATGATGTGCACGGACCACCAGGGGCGTTGCAGAATAAAGGTCAGACCCAGCCAGCAGCTGGAAAGCCCGGATCAGCCCTGATTGCCAGCCAGGCCTAGGGACTCTACCCGTGCACACCAGGCCTCTAGTGTAATATAAGAGTGAAAAAGCTTATGCATTCTCACCATAACATTACATCCATAATAATAACCATTATGGGTCTCCCAGTCATGTAGAACAGATTTTTAGACAGTAGTACATCCTTGCATCTGAGGAAATTTTGGTAGCTCTAGCTCACAAGGCAAAATTATTTATGGAATTCTGGGAGCTTGACGCTTGCTAAACTTAATGAAGTTATGCTAGGACAGCTGAAAGAGTGGGCTTGTTTAATCAGCAGCTGCAGAGTTCAGAGTCCAAGTGAATTGCATGTGTTGTAAATGTACTGTGAAATAGGTCTCCTGTTTGCATTATGGAATGAGTTTATAAAAGCCCAATGCCAAGTGTAAGAACAGGTTTTCAGGTACTTTTTTTTTCCACTAATTTTTTGTATATATAGAGAAAGAGAGTTGTATTCTTCATTTATTCATTCGAGGAAAGGATATACCACGTGTCTTATTTTCCCATGACTTTTGGAGGAATTGTTTCAAGGTGCAATATACTGTATGAAGTAGGTATTTTGAGACAGAAATAACAACTTTGCAACCAAAGGTGAATTTTAGACAGTCAAAGTTTTATACTTTTGTTTATTAAAAAAACAAACAAAAAGAAAACACACACACACACACTTAAAACGGCACTCATGATAATTAATTAGTATTATTCTATTCAGAAGAATCCAAATCAACTATTTCTGCTAACTCTCAGCAGCATATATGGTACAACTCTTAATTTATCAATAAGGAAATGAATCTGAGAATACTTCTCCAGCTTTATCTGTCCTTTTTATTTTTTCCTAGTGAAAAAAAAATCCCAAATTTTGAGCATAATAAACATACTTTTTCACAGTGAAGGCATGAGTTTCCCCTACAATACCACCATCCAGAGGTAATCATAGTTAATATTTCCATTTGAATTGCTTCTCTGTCACTTATTAGGTTATATAATTTTGTCTTAGTTTTTTTTACATATAAAATGAGACTAAAAAATATTTCTTACCCTGGCCAGGCTTGCTCGGTGGTTAGAGTGTCAGCCCCCAAATTGAAGGGTCTCAAGTTTAATTTCTGGTCAAAAGTATGTACCTGAGTTGCAGGTTCCATCCCTGGACCCTTGTGTGGGAGGCAACCAATTGATGTGACTCTCTCACACTGTCTCCCTTACACATGGTAGAAACTCAGGAGTTTGTTGGCTCTTAAGTAGCTGAAGAAATTCAGTGGTAGGGTAGACTCCCCTCTGGAGAGAGTGAGTATAAGGAGGCAGGGTAGTATTAGTCTTATGCATGGGATTTGGAGCCAGACGCAGTGTGAATCCTTTCTCTACTAGCTTTTTAATATTTGCATAAATTGATGCAAACTGAGTTTCTTTTATAAAACAGAGATGATGATAACTAGTTCCATATTTATTGTGAGGATTAGAGATACTCTATAAAAATATGCTGTATAATAAGTCCTGAGTAAATGAAAGCTGTTAGATTATTAGAACCTGATATTGTCATGAAAGGTACTAGTAAGATAAACATGATTTTATTATGAAATCATATATCTCAAGTGAGAGGCCTAAAATGGAAGCACTTTTAATAAGGAAAAGAAAAACATATCTTGCCCTAACTGGTTTGGCTCAGTGAATAGAGCGTCGGCCTGTGCACTCCAGGGTCCCAGGTTTGATTCTTGTCAGGGGCATGTACCTTGGTTGTGGGCACATACCCAGTAGGGAGTGTTCAGGAGGCAGCTGATCGATGTTTCTCTCTCTCATTGATGTTTTTAACTCTATCCCTTTCCCTATCTCTCTGTAAAAAAATAATATATTTTTAAAAGAAAAATTTATCTTACTGAGTATTATAAGCTGAAATTATAGATTACAGAACAATTTAGATAAATTTATGAGAAAATAAGTTTGATTAGAATATCTATAGTGCCTATATGCCTGGAACTCCCTGGGGAATGTGGATATCAGATAGGTATTAAGCCTAGTGGGTTTATTACAAGATATGTGGGTATATAATATTAGGTCTAGTAATAATTAATGTCGTTTTCTAATATATTTTTTTTTAAATCGAATTTATTTAAACAATACAACAAAATTTAACCAACAATATAGTTGCCGTTGTTTTCTACTACTTGTGCCCAACGCTCAGGAAGCATTTTAATCCCTCTGTTGTAAAATTCTTGTGATTTTGATGCAAAAAATTCAGTCAATGCATTTTTGAGGCATTCTTCATTATTAAATTTTTTCCAAGAAGAAAGTTTTGCAAAGAACGAAACAAATGGTAATCGGAAGGGGCAATATCAGGAGAATATGCAGGTTGAGGGAGAACTTCCCATTCCAACTGGCGCAGTTTTTCAGCAGTGATTCTTGCAGTATGCGGTCGTGCGTTATCCTGGTGAAGAATTACGCCCTTCCGATTAATCAGCGCGGGTTCTTTTTCTCTTAAAGCTTGGGCTAACCTTTCCAATTGGGCACTATACACTGCACTTGTAATGGTTTGGTTAGATGGTAAAAGTTCATAATGAAGAATTCCTTTAAAATTCCACCAAACACACATCACTTTTTTTGCATGCAAGTCAGGTTTTGGCGTGGGCTGCGGAGCCTCATTTTTGTCCAACCATTGAGGCCGCCTTTTCAAATTAACATACAGCAGCCATTCTTCATCTCTGGTAACAATTTGCTCTAAAAACGGCAAACGGTTTTGACGAGAGAGGAGCGAACTGCAAATTGTGACTCTTTGATTACGGTTGTTGTCGGTCAACTCATGAGGAACCCATTTTCCAAACTTTTGGACTTTGCCAAGTGCACGCAATTGATTGGAAATTGTTTTTTGTGAACAATTTAAAGTTGTCGGAAGCTCTGGTTGGGTAATTTGAGGATTTTGCACCAAAAGAGCTTGAAGAGCTTCTTGATCAAAATTGGACACACGGCCTCGACCACTCTTGTCATCTAACGAAAAATTTCCCTGGCGAAATTTCTCAAACCAACGCTGGCATTTTCTGGCGCTAACTGCATCTTGACCAAGAGCACTACAGATGTTTTTTGCAGCCTCACTTGCTTTTCTTCCTAACTGGAACTCGTAAAGCATGCAGTGCCAAATATGCTCTTCATCCGCCATCTTCTTAGCCCTAGTTTTGCAACAAAAACCAAACCAAACACAAACTTTTTCAAGCAAAACTTGTTAATTGCACTTCACATGTTCTGTAGATACCACGTGTTTGAAGGTTATGTCAATACAAGTCAACGCCAAGCAAGATTTTAAATGAACGTTGAAAAACGACATTAATTATTACTAGACCCAATATATCCCAGAATGACTCCTCTTAGAGTTCTGGTGAGGTGCTTCATAGCTCACAGATTTGATTTAGTCTGTTACCTCTGATCTCCCCTTTCCTTTCTAAATTATACATATGTAAACTTAATCTAGAAATCTAGAGATGCAGATAGTAAGGGAAGTTGGCTAATTCTATGAGTTCTTCACAGACTATTCTTGACCTCTTTTCCTGGCCTTGAGCCTTTTGCATCTTAGGGCATTAGAGAATGAGTTATATTGCTGATAATTGAAGGCACAGATGTGACTCAGACCTTTGACTTGTTGAAAGAGGTCAGAATGTGGTGTTAACCCAAATAAGGAAATAGGTTTCTATCAGGGTGGAAACATTCATCCTGTCTCCTTTTGCCTATCCTGTATAACAAGAACTTGAGATCAGAAGAGCCGTGTTATTTTAATCTTCAGTTCAATTCATTATAACAAAGTGAATTCTGTGGGGAAAAATTCAGTTTTGAAGATATACCTCTTTGTTAATATTTTATAAATTCCTCATGGAGTTGCTTTTTTGCTAACTTGTCCCCTTGGATTTCCCCTTTTACCTACTAAAGACAGTGTTACATTTTGCAAGATGTATAAGAAGCTAAGTTAAATACTACACTTTTTATTTTTGGAGATAAAGTAATGTTGGAGATTTCGTGTGCGCGTGTGTAGGGTAGGTCAAAAGTAAGTTTACAGTCATTTGTATGGAAAAATACAATAAATAATAATACAAGAATAAACTATATCTAGTACTCAACTGTAAACCTAGTTTTGCCCCATCTTGTATGCCATGCCTTGAGATTGAAAGGAATATTTATTGCTTAATAGGTTAATAAATTTTCTGTAGAAATTTTCTATTTGCATAGAAATTTATAAAGGTTAGAATGCTTTTGCACATTTAATACTGTCCCAAATAAAAAATAAATACTTTGAGTTTTATTTAGTTAACTGGCCTAATTCTTATGTACTAAAGAAATCTGAGTTTAACTGAAGATAGGTATTTTAAGCCTGGCAGTTAACTCTTCAACAAAGAAGTATTTTTGTTTTTTTATGAAATTGTATTAGAGGCCCAGTGCATGAAATTCATGCATGGGGGGGTGGGCGGTGGGGAGAGTCCTCTCAGCCCAGCCTGCACCCTCTCTAATCTGGGACTCCTTGGGGGATGTCCCTCTCACAATGCTGGACTGTTGGCTCCTAATCACTCAAATGCCTGGTCACCTCTTACTGCTCCCCCTCCCAGCCTGGTAGACCCCTCTACTGGACTGGTTGCCTCAACTGTCCCCCTGCCAGCCTTATCGCCCCTTTCTGACCCCAGTGCCAGCCTAATTGCTCCCAATTACCTCCCACCTGCCAGTCTGCGCGACCCCGACTGCACTCCCTTGCCAGCCTGGTTGCCTTCCATGCCTGCCCCCCCCCCCCCCCCCCACCACCACCCTGGTCACCGCACGCAGCCTGCTGTTCAGTTGTTTGGTCGTACCTCACTAACCCCTCTGCCGGCCTGATTGCCCCACATAGCCAGCTTATTCAGTCGTCCCTCACTAACCTCCCTGCCTGCCTGTCATAGGCAGTCATCTTGTGAGGGTTCCTCTTTATTATTATATATAGGATGCCTTCTTTGGCTCACTGAAAGTGAATTGTATAAAGTTTCTAATATGGTCATTTTATCTTTCAAAATTATAAAGGTTACATCCTATATAATAAAAGGCTAATATACAAATTGTCCCTTCCACTGGGAGTTCAACCAGGGGGACAGGGCCAGCTGGCCAACTACCCACGGCCCCTCCCCACAGCCAGCCCTGCTCCAGTCAGCCTCGATTGGGGCATATGGGCCAGACCCCACCAGTGCACGAATTTGTGCACCAGGCCTTTAGTATTTGGCATAAAAATTAAAAGCATTTGGATTGTACTTTTGATTTAGTTTTTTATGTAACTCTTTTTTAATCCTGATAAAACACAGGACAGATATAGGCATCTCGGAAATCCTAGATGATCCGTAGTCTTCAATTTGTGTGTCAAACCTTTTATCTTCACTATTTGCTAATTAATAAAATAGACTAATCTCAGCTTAATCCTTGGCTGAGGGAATTGAAAAGCAATTAAAAGGAGTATGGTGCTAAATACAAAGAATCTTAAGTAGCAAATGTTTTCTTTGTATTGGTCATTTTATATTCAATAGACACACACAAAAGTGTTTATTCTTCCCATAGGGATTTACATTATTTTGTATTCTGTGCTAGTCTTAAAATAAATCTATCTTTAAAGTACAGTGTTTCTGAGCAACCCACTTGGGCTTCTTTCCTCCAAAGGGAGTCTGTCTATCTCTCAGTAAACTGCTTTTGCTTAAAATAAAGTACAGTGTTTCTTGTTTTTTAAAAAAAAGGAATAAAGTACTGATATACATAGCTTAATTTTTCATGGTTTCTAATGAAATTTTTTTAGATAATTCTCTTTAAAGAATTATGGTGAGTTAGAGTTAATTAGCCAATACTTTTGTTAGTTGAATGATGTGTATATCAATGTGCTTACTATAGAATGGAATATCAGAAATGTTGCTTTTTCTAAGAAAATTGATATTAATTTTGATTTAAAATTTTTATTGCAGCTAGAACGGGTAAATCTGTCTGCAGCTCAGACACTGAGAGCAGCTTTCATTAAGGTGAGGCACAAGTAACTTATTGTGATTGTTTGAATGTATGTTATACATAAATCTAAATTCCACATTATTTTCTTAGTGACAATCCTTTTAGCTACCTTGTGCCTGTTTTGGTATACTCTGTAAAGATTAATACACTTCTAAAAAGTGATATGACACAAGTGTTCTTTCCTGAAAATTCATCCTTTCACTTGGTGCTTTTGAAACTGACTGGAGTATTCCCTCTTTAACTTTGGAATTGATTTTTAAATTATTATTCTTTTTTTATTTGTTAAACCTTTCATAAAATTGTAACTCAAAAATGTTCATATTATTCAATTTTAGGACATAAGTATAAAACAATGTTTTAAGCGTGAAATAAGACCTCTGTGTACATCACATTAAGTACACTTTGAGAATATACAGCTAAGTCACTCAGCATGAATTTTTCTGTTGTTTCTAGACCTGAGATTTTCCATTAATAATCACTAGCCATCTGTCACTGTTGAGGACTTAAAATATGGCTAGTTCCAATTTAATTGTACTGTACATGTAAAATACATGCCAGATTTCAAAGACAGTACAAAAGAATGTAAAATAACTCAGTACTAAGTAATTTATATTGTTTACATGTCGAAATGAATTTTTAGATGGACTCTTAAGACAATTACATTTTTTATATATTTTTAAACATATTTTTATTGGTTCCAGAGAGGAAGGGAGAAGGAGAGAGATAGAAACATCAATGATGAGTCATTGATCAGCTGCCTCTTGCACGCCCCCTACTGAGGATTGAGCCTACAACCTGGGCATGTGCCCTTGACAGGAATTGAACCTGGAACCCTTCAGTCTGCAGGCCGAAGCTCTATCCACTGGGCCAAACCAGCCAGGGCTTAAGATAATTATATATATTTTTTAAACTTTTTGAATATGGCTACTAGAAAATTTAAAATTACATGGGCTTATGTTTGTTTCTTGAATTATATTTTTATTGGATGCCTCTACTTTACATGTTGGGTGCATTCTTGCATATAAATATATATCCCCCATCCCCCAAAATATATCCTCAGAGTGCCTCTAACTTTAATTATTATTTACTTTGTGTGTGTTTGTTCCTTTCAATAGCTAAAACAACTTGTTTTAGGTAAAATATTTTAATTTTTAAATCAAGAATAAATTTATAGTTGAGATTCATTGGAGTTGAAATTATAAATTCATCTGATATTTTTTTTGGCAAAGATTAGCTTATAGATTCAGTCTTAACTGATAGCATAGACAATGTCACTTGGCATCTCTCTTTTCATATTAAATATGTTGGATTAGAATTATTTAGATGTATTTAATATCCTATAAAATGTAGTTCTGAGTACACATTAATACTAGCTTCTTTAAAACATTCTTGCCAAATGATTTGGGTTAATAAAGAGAATCAAATCAATGCCATTATCTTTTATTTTTTTCCTTCCTTTCCTTATTAGTGTGATTTGATATGCCATATTTGGTCAGTAGGGAGGCTTAATGGCAACTATTTTAAGCATGTTTGTAACCAAAGAAAAGAAGGAAAAGTGATAGGCTGCACAATGTAGTATTGGTTAGGCAAAAGTCCATTTCTCAGCTTTTCTGATACTAGAACAGAGAATATTTATCCTGTGTATTTTGGTAAAGAAGACCCTGTCTGAAGCAGTAGATGGTATACTAATTGACTTTCATAAAAGAGATAAAATAATGAATTTCATGAAGCTTTTTTTGGTAATGTCTTTATATATAAGCTCATGTTTTAACACTGAAATACAAGTAAAAAGCAATTTGTTTAAAGTATGTGGTTATGGTAGATCTGGCTTGATACATGGGTAAATTTTGCTCTCCATGGCATGGATTTTTAACTGTGGATAGTGAAAGTTATTTTGGAAGAAAACATTGATTTGTTCTTAATGATCACATTTAATATGTTAAATTTCAAAGGAAATTAAAAGAAGGCATGCATTGGAAAGATAAAGATTTTTGTGTTTATATAGTATATTTAAATGCATATTTCTAGTTCTGTTTCCATAACAACAGTTATATTTATTGAGCTTTAATACCTGTTTTTGTTATTGGGGAAAAAGGGTTGAAATAGTTTATTTCAAGATAAAATAATTTTAGTAAATATATATTCTGCTTTTGATTCCTTTCCCCTCTAAAAGTTCCGATAGATTGTGCTGTAGAGTATCACTGATTTACAGATTGGATATTACTGCCCTTGGGGACAGTTTTTTGTTACAGTTGGATTCTTCATAAAAATTTTATTTGGCGGGGGGGTGAGGGAGGAGAAACCTGTAGGTATATAGTCTCTGATTTAATAAATCTGTTTATTTTGTCAGAGTCATTGGATAAATTTAAGGATTTTTAAATAAAAAGTAGCCTAAGTAAGAGTTCAGACATAAAATAAGGCAACTATTCTCAAACTATGTGTCAGAGCACCCTGGGACCCCATAGCAAATATCTTGGGTGTCATGAGATATTTAAAAATTTTAAAGAAACACAGTGATATTTAACATCTGGTTGTCACTGAACTACTAGCTTGCAGTATGCTGTTGCAACGTATTTGATTGAATTGCATTCCTTTCAGTTATGTCATGTCTTTGTCAGCTGGACTTTGGTCATTGCTGTGATAAAAAGCAAGTACCATAAGGAAATCAATGTACAACAAGAAATGAGGGTAGTGTCCAATCTAATTCCAGCATTTGAGACATTGTGCAGTGTCTAACAGGGTTTACAGATTTCATTAAAATAAGTAATTATAGTTATTAGAAGAATGAAATTAAATACTTTTCTATCAATTGGTATATATATATATATATATATATATATATATATATATATTTTTTTTTTTTTTTTTTTTTTTTTTAAGGCTACTAGGTTTCTTAGGCCTTCAGTATTTATTAAGTTGTTTGAACCTGACTATGTAATACACAGTACTGTTAGGTATTCCTTTTGGCACTAGGAACATTGACTTTAGAACATTAGGGACCTCTGTAATGTTTCAGCTTTGGCATGTTAGGGCCCCAAACCAACTTGATATTGCAAACTTTGTTGTCAGGCTTTCAGCATTTGATTTTTTTTCAGCACCTTATTATAACTTAATCACAGAGATTGTTTTCTGCAGGCATTGTCTGGAAGCATATGGAGATTGCCCCCCTGCTTCCCAAAATAATGTGTTATAATTCATGCTACTTAGGAAAGATAAACCAGTTATCAAATACTGACTTATTTAAATAGTGTCCTACATGTAATTTTGTATCAGTTCACCAAATTCTTAAAGTTTATACTGCATTCTATAGCTTTTCTTTTAAAGACAACTTATTTTCTTTTCATTAAGCAGATCCTACCTTAAATAAATCTGTGGAAGGAAAAATCAAAACAGATTATACAGCGGTCCCCTTATCCACAGTTACACTTAGTTACCTGTTTAATCGCGGTTCACAAATATTAAATGGAAAATTCCAGAAATAATGTTTTATAATTTTTAAATTATAAATTTATGGCTTGACTTTAAATTTATTTTTAAAATTTCAGAAATAATAATAAGTTCTTAGGTTTTAAATTTTGTTCCATTATGGATCTTGGGATGAAATTTCACACCATCCTCCTCAGTCCCACCCACGACTTGAATTATCCCTTAGTCCAGTTTCTCTATGCTGTATGTGCTCCCTGCCGTTAGACATTTAGTTGCTTTCTCAGTGACATATCAGCCGTTCGTGGTATTGTAGTTATGTTTAAGTAGCCCTTATTTTACTTAATAATGGCCACAAAGCTCAAAAGCAGTTATACTGGCAATTGGGATATGTCAAAAGAGAAGCCACAATGTGCTTCCTTTAGGTGAAAGTTTTTGACTTGAAAAGAAAAGAAGAAGAAAAATGTGTATGTCCAGGTTGCTAAAGTCAGTGGTAAGAACAAATCTTATATTCATGAAATTATAAAGAAATTTGTGCAGATTTTGCTGTCCCTTCTCAAACTGCAAAAGTTACTGCCACAGTGCATGGTAAATGTTTATTTAGTTAAGTTAAAAAGTCACTAAATTTGTGGGTGGAAGACATGAACAGAAAATATTTCAATTGATAACAAAAATGTGTTGCACCAGGAAACATTGAGACTGTGTGAAGATTTAAGCAAGGGATCCCTTAAAACAAGTGACACCAAGCCATATTTACTGCAAGTAAGGGCTGGTTACAATAAGATATTTTGATAGAGACTATATTTACATAATTTTTATTACAGTGCATTGATAGAACTTTTTTTATTGTTATTGTTGGTCTCATTGTGCCTAATTGATTTATAAGTTAAACTTTATCATAGATATGTATGAATAGGAAAAACAGTTCAGATAGTCCCCAACTTAAGGATTTTTTGTTTGTATAGTGTTTTGGAAGCTATCCACATTTGTTAGAAACTATACTTGGAATTTTGAACTCTGATCTTTTCCTGGGCTAGCAATATGTGGCACAATAGTCTCATGATGCTGAGCAGTGGCATTGAGCTGCAGCTCCCAGAAAGGCACTCCCTCTGAGAGTAAACAACCAATACTCTACAGTGTACTGTGTTATCAGCATTTTTTAAATACTGAGTTCTGAGTATTGGTAGACTTGGCTAAGCTGTGATGTTCTGTTGGTTAGGTGTATAAAATGCACTTTCAAGTTAGGATATTTTTCATTTGTGATGGGCTTATAGGGTCATAACTTTGTCATAAGTTGAAGAGCATCTGTCTTTATAGGGTTTGGTACTATCCATAGTTTCAGGCCTCTGCTGGGAGTCTTGGAATATATATCCCTCATGAGAAATAGGGACTACAGTTAAAAGAAATAGAATTCAGCTCTAGCCAGTTTGGCTCAGTGAATTGAGCATAGGCCTTCGGATCAAAGGATCCAGATTTGATTCCAGTCAAGGACACGTACCTTGGTTATAGGCTGTTCCCCTGCACCTGCTCTGGACAGGGCTCAGACAAGAGGCAACCAGCCAATGTGTTTCTCTCACATCAGTGTTTCTGTCTGTCGTTCCCTCTCTCTTCCATTCTTCCTAAAAATCAATGAAAAATATCCTCAAGTGAGGAATTTAGTAAGACCCACTTTATTGTTATTAATTATTATATATATCAAAATGACTTTCCTGGGGATCATTTGACAATAGTTAAAAGTGAGATAATGTTTATATTTTCTTTTCCTATTTATTAATTCCATAGCATTTTAGTTTTTTTTTTTATTAAAATAACGAGAAACAAGATGTCATAATGGAGAGAGCAATAGAAGCAGAAGAAAGCTGTATCTGCAGTGATCCCAGAGTAGAATTGAATAGGCAGATTAAATGTGCTAGACACATAAGAAAACAAATAGGTCACCATATGGTTAAGATCATAAATTGTTTCTATTTTCTATTTATTATCAAGGCAAGAAAGATGAGGAATCATCAGCATAATGATTAAAATTGGCAGTCATCCTAAATAAAACAAATGTATAGTGTGATTATAAAATTTTGAACAATTATAAAATTGGGTAAAATTAGTGGGGAAAACCCAAATCTCAAAAATTAACTTTGGTAAGCTCAGAACTCTTTATGCTCAGTACTGAAATGACTAGACCATTTTAGTGCCCTAGGGAGTAACAGAACCATTGCAAATTCATCAGGGAAACAAACTCAGGGTAGTAGAAGGATTAATAATGTTCTGGAAACTAAGGAAGGTAATAGTCTTGCTACAAAAATAAAACAGAAAGTGAAAATGATTGTATGGGAAAGTATTTAAGGGATTATATATCTTCAAGAAAACTTGCAAAAGTAATCCTGTTTTATTTTTTGTATTCCTGACATTCTGTTAATTTAAATGCAGAGAATCTGTAAAATACTGGTAAGATGAGTAATTAGTTGCTAGATCCTCAAGTTGAAAGATTACCTAATGAAGAAAATTAAAAATTCTTAATCTATTTTAGCTTTTAAAAATATAAATGTTTATTAGTATTTTTGTCTTTGTTATTAGTTTGATTTCAGGAGAAGGTAAAGGAGAAGTAGGAAATGTTAATACTTTGAGTTCAAATGGAAAATAAACATTGTAATAAAAGTTACTGATGTTTAAGTTTTATCAAACAGAAGTGATACCATCACCACACCTGCTTTACAAAGATTTCTGCCTTTCTAGGTTCATCAGTCTAAGTTCCCAAACCTTCTAAACATTTAAGTTTTGGTTTTAAAATTCTGGTTTCATTTCTACATTTCAAAACTAGCTTTCTCTTTCTTATAGGCTGAAAAAGAAAATCCAGGACTCACACAAGACATCATAATGAAAATTTTAGAGAAAAAAAGTGTAGAAGTTAACTTCACAGAATCGCTTCTTCGAATGGCAGCTGATGATGTAGAAGGTAATCAGAAAAGAGCCTTGTTTAGTTTTCTTATAGTTGTAGAAAAGCACTTCTTCCAAATCTTTATTGCTTGACAAAAGGTTCTAGCTCCTCTTTCCCCTCTCCTCCTGCTCTTCTTTTTTTTGTTATTATTATTATGAGAATATTGGGGTGGGAAGGGGGGTCTATAAAATAGAAAAGTAGTTCTTGCTTTCTGTTTTATATTTGTCAGATTCAGGTTTAATTACTTGAAGTAAAGTGTTTGTTTATGTTATACACTTAAATTTTCTCCCCTTGTTGAATATGCTTGATGAGTTCTGGTTTTGTCAAAAGATAAACTCTGTGGAATGTTGTTGTTTTTTAAATTTTTTTAAATTTTGTGTTGACTTGATGCAAAAAGCAGTTTGAATTAATGAGGGTTTTTCTAATTTAGTATTTTATTCAACCACAGATTTGAGAAAACAATATAATAATCATTCTTTCTCATTTTTTGCTTTTTTAAATAATTAGAAATGGGTTTCACTTAAATTTAGTACCAATTTTCTCACTAATTAAGAAAAAAATAGAAGTAGAATTTCCCATCTTTATTGGGGGAGAAAAAAAAGGAAATATTTTAACTGATTCCATAATTTGTAAGAAAGTCCTCATCATTATTCTAAACTTATGCATTTCCAGTCTGTGAGGCCAGGTTGCATTGACTGCTAGGGTTGTAATGTTTCCAGTCTACAATGAATCTACTACTAATGTTTTTGCCTCTACCAGGTCTGATTATACTTCCTTTCTAAGGTTGCTCTTCTGTGATCCAACCCTTGTGTTGAATTTTTGGTAGTGTTTTTTGGTGTGTGTTTTTTAAGTGAGATTTTTAAGTGAAGACTTTAGTAGGTTGTTTAGGTTTTGGTATAATGAGCCATTGTATATTCAATGTAGATATTTTTGTTAAGCTCATCTTCCCCATTGGCAGGTACATGTTGCCATCGTATTTGTCATGAATGTCATTAAGGTTTTCTCGAGAAACGTAGCTTCAGAGGTTTGGTCAATTTGATTAAGACTCCCTTTTAATTTTATTTATTTATTTTTATTTGGGCTTTCTATTTATCCCAAATTGAAAATGTTTCGTCTTTCATCTTCTGTTATCTTACTTTGTAGGAGCCCTGTTATTACCAAACTAAGTTGAACTCTTAACAAATTCTGCTTTTGCAACCTTGTCTTTCCTGGTTATCTAGCCTTTCTACTCCCCTCCCTCACCCTCATGACCAACATTGGGAATTGGTAGACTTGCATTTGACAGGGAGTTGCCTGATGCTTTTTATTATGTATTTATTTTATCAGAGTATATGATTGAACGACCAGAGCCAGAATTCCAGGATCTAAACGAAAAGGCACGAGCACTTAAACAGATTCTCAGTAAGATCCCAGATGAGATCAATGACAGGGTGAGGTTTCTCCAGACAATCAAGTAAGCAACTTCTTGTTTTTGTTCTTTTCTTAAGCACTTCATAGGAACCTCTCATTCTAGATACTTCATTTTAGTATGACATAAATGTTAAATTAAAATATTAATTTGAAACAAATTTGGAGTTTTTAAATGCTTTGTTAACTTCTAAGCTGTGGCATTTCACTTCAGAATACAGTAACATTTGTTTAGTATTTAATTTTAAAACAATGAAATGCACATAAATTGAAATATAGTTTAAACTATATAAAACATGGAAAAATTAAATGTCAAGTTAAAGTGAATAAAAAAGTTTTGGATAAATTATATGCCTGGATAACATTGTTTTTATTTCAGAAATAGCACAAGTCATTAGGACAAGCCATGTACTCTTTGTGGATAAAAAACAGAGAAATTTTGGAATAATTGCAGTCATGCTGTTAACCTGTTGGTGAAATTACAGCTTAGAGATTGCTAGAAAGGAAAGATTTAGCGATTGCATAAAATTTCATAAGTTATCTTAGGAGGTCTTACTTGGAATAAATATTAACATTCATTTCTCAGAAATTGTATTCTTTGTAATTTACGTTGCAAAATGCTATTTTAACTAGTTTGGGTACCTATTTTGAGTGATAGAGAGAGAGAAGTATATTCCATTTAGAAAATGTACATGATGGGTGCCCAACCCAACTATCAAGGAATGTCCCTCACTTTGGTCTTCTAATCAAGGACTGGAATGTATGATAAAGGCTTCATTGACTAGCCAAAATCTGTGCAATGGGCTACAAACCCTAAGGTAAATATTTTGCCATTGTTGAGAAGCCCCAACTTCCTTAAACTATTTTTAATATGTGAAGAAGGAAGACTGTCAAATGTTTGTGGATTTTTAATTTGGTATAAAGTAAACATGTTTGATCCATAAAAGGATAAATTATCAGTGATCTCAAACACAGCTGTTTAAAATTTTTCTTTCTATAATTTTCTAATAATTAAGTTTAAAATTGTTTTGGTGATGTGTACTACACTTCTTTGAAGATTTGATGTTCTTAATATTTTCACCAAATTTTGCTTCAGGTCATTCAAGTAGAGGTTTACAGAATCAATATCTTAATAATATTAATTACTTTTATAGAACTTACATGCTAAGCACTTTTAAAAGTAATTATAATATATTAACTTACTACAAATCTCTGTAATAGATGAGGAAATTGAGGCATCAGAAATTAAATAAACTTTTTCAAGTTCACAGAGCTGGTAAGATGGGAGAGCCTGGTTTGAAATCAAGTAGACTGACTCTAGGATCTTCTCTGCTGTTTTCCTATCATAGATTCATAGTGTTGATCTAATTTGATAATTGAATAAAAAGTTTCTGTTGTTTGGAAGAAGTTTGATAAAGGACATCTTATATAGAATGCCAGTAGGTCAGAGGGAGAACATTGTTGTCGTAGCCAGGGTAGAAGTGACTGACCTGGAGTCCTTATCCTGCTATTTTGATTCCTCTTCTCTCTCCCCCTGTCTGTTCCTAAAGCATCTGTGTTAAATCCAGTCTGGCCCTAGAGAGAGAGTTTGAAAACCACTTTATTAGCAGCTGCATTTTAACCATAAGGATGTTCAGGTCAAGAGCCTAAGACTCTTGTCCATAGTCATTGACAGTAACTGAATTAGAGATTTTGTCTATCATTTACAGAACAATAGTAATATTTCAATTCTGGACAGTACTGTGCACAACTGAATTAATATTATTGGCAATTAAAATTTATACGTTTTAGGGATAATTTGCAATGGAATGTTTGTTGATAATATGTTTTATTTCTGAGACTAATACTCAATGATGTATGAATTAGCATACATAGCTAAAGCTGCAATTATTTGTGTTACTGATCTGATAGGTAGATAGAAAAAAAGATAGATTTGATATGCTGTCACCACTGTTACATTGTTTAACAAATTAGTGGTTAAAGTTTTAGCAACATGAAAGCAATGGTTTATCCTTTAGGCCACACATATTGTGCACTTACTATCTTTCAAATATTTTACTTTCTCATATTTAAGGTAGTTATGCTCTTTATTATTTATTTTAGCAGTATTTTTCAGTGAGCATGTATCAAATACCTACTATACCAAGTACTGTACATGTTGTTATAGGTTATACAGAGTAGAAAGAACATACTCTTAGCTAATAAATATTCAGATAATTTTGTATGTGCTAGCAGAATTAGGTTTGAATCTCCACTTCAATATTTAGCTATGTAACTTGGGTAAGGTGCTTAGATTCTGTATTTCTTTTGTTTCTGCCTGTGAAAATGAGGGTAATAGTTGTGAGAATTGGAAGAAATAGCATCTACTGACAAAACATACTGGCACTGTAAAGTAAGGTTTATTTCAATTTCTCTCTATGGAGTTGATTAGGAAAAATGATCCCAGCAAACAAATATTTTAAAGTACTTTTGATTAATGAATGTTTCTGTTTGATTACATTTGAGCTTATGCAAATATTTTATAAAATTAATTCATGGGATTCTTTTAAAAATCTGACACATTCCAATTAATGGATGACTAGTAGAGACTTGTGATTTAATAGACCAGAACGCTATGCATTTATCTATTTACTCATTATAATCTACATTTGCATATTCATAGGCAAAAAATTCGCCAGGGTTTGGTTTCCTTGATAGCTTCACATTAGCTTTTACAGAGCTGACCTGTCTAGAGCAGACATACAGCATAGGAATTTCATTCCTTTAGAGTGTTTGCATAAACATACACAAATTAGGGTGATATGATTTAGAAACACTATTATTCTATGCAATTTTTTGATAGGATGTATGTTTATATTTCACCTAATGCCTATTGTCCTCTCAGTGTTATGTTTCCCCAAAGTTGCCCCTCTTAGTAGCTCTGTGTCCCTTATCATAGAAACCATTAACTCAACTGTAGTTCTTTTACCATCAAGTTTTCCCTAGTTCTTTATTTAATTTAACTATTGTATGTTTAGTGTGTGTGTGTGTGTGTGTGTGTGTGTGTGTGTGTGTGTGGAGAGAGAGTAAGAGAGAGATATGCCTACGGGGATTTTCTCTGGTTGGAATCAAGTCTTCAGTACTCGGTAATATAATTTAGCTTCCTTGGTTCCATAAATGAAAATGTTCTATGAACATACAGATGACATAAAATTTGATATAAACTGCTGTAGGTTATTTTAGAGAATGCCAGGCCTAAGGATAAACAGCCTAGGTAAAGCTCTTGACTAATAATAGATCAAACCTTAGCTCTAGGTTCTGAGTTCCTACACAGTGGCTTCCAAACCAGGTTTATTAGCAGAATCACCTGGTGCCCCCCCTTCCCCCCCCCCCCCAATTTTCTTTTAAAGCACAGATTCCCAATATTTATTAGTAGGATGGAGCACTGTTCACTAAAACCTCCCTTCCCTCCCCTCCCCCTTTTTATTGTAGTTTTTGCTCTCAGGTGAGGGAGGGAGCTGCCAATTTCAGAACTGTTCTTTCGACTCTGGAATGCAGCTATTCTCTTGTACATGGAACATATGTTCATGCTGGTTAGCACTGAATGTACATTCTTGTTCTTTTCGGTAGAATTTTAAAGTATACCACTAAGTATGGCTCAGTGAAAACAGCTCTCTGATCACTATAATCTGCTGCATTATATTTTGTTTTAAATAGTTTCACTGTGAATTTAAAGAAAAATCCATATGCAGCGATTTGGCATATTTCACTTGTTGAAATTGTAATTTTTCTCACACAATAGGATGGTCATGTGACTTTGTTTTATTAAATATAGGTGGACTTACAGCCATCACAGCAGGATTCAACTTGCTTAAAACTACAAATGAAATAACAGTTGTATAACTTAAAACTTTTTACTAAACTAGAGGCAAAAAACGGGTACACAAATGTCATTTCAATTAAAATTCTTTGTTTTATTTAAACATGTAATGTTTTAATGTTTCAGCCTGAGGCTGATGTTTGACATTAGGATGTAATAAGTATTTATTGAGATGTCATAAATGTCATTACTACTTTAGAATAGGCGAAAATACTTTTCTTCATTCTAAAATCCTATCTACTTACAAGTTTTAGAATTTCCATATGCTGATTTACTGGAAATATTCTGTGAAACACACATGTCCAGAAAGCTGGACAATCTGCACACTGAACCTTTTTTTTCTCCTTTAGTAGCAAAGCAGAAAGATTGTTATAGGTATGAAATAACTGAAATCTGACATTAATGATTAAAAAGTCAATCTAAAAAATTATATTTGAAATAGTCTGGATGTATATCTTACTAATTCATGTTTACACTTGGATTGTGTTTGAATGGCAGAGAGAATGAATATGAAAAAGAGAAGGTTTGCCTTAGAGAATATGAGACTACCTATAAATGCAGAATTATGTTGAGTTCAGTTTGGCCAAGGAAGATTGCTTTAAGCTAGAACATGAAAATTAAAAAGAGCATAGATATAAAATATAGTAAGAGTTCAGAAAAAAACAACAACACTACATGAATAGGAAGTTTGTATGTGTTAGCAGAATTAGGTTTGAATCTCCACTTCAAAGAAATCTCCATTTCTTCTACTTCTCTCATTTTTTAAGGAGAGGGAGATATTGATGCATAGATATGGTGTCCCCTAAAAATGTGTACACACTTTGAATGATTATGAAGTCAGTGTTTAAAGAATTTATAGAAATGATTACTTTTTTTTTTTTTTGGTCAACACCGTTTTCTAACTGACGACCGTTCTGGTCCAGGCACTGTTGATAACGAGAAGCAATAGATTCACAAACATCAAGAATCATTTTGTTCGTATTTGTGTGCCCTCAGTTTGTCAACTGTTGCCAGTTTTGTACGGTAAACTTTATCTTTTATGTATCCCCATAAAATCGTCTGGTGGATAAATTTTTTTCCCCCAAAGCTTCGTCTGGCTTCACCCATTATTTTAAATCAGTTAAACTTGAAAAGGAGTGATAATTAAGTGAGTTATCAGCACTTAAAGTGTGTATACAGCTTTTGAGGGACACCTGAAGGATGATTGCTGGAAAAGATAAAGTAGAAAAATAATCAGATATTGTCACTCCCAGAAAATTATACACTTTATATACATAAATATAGGTTTAAAGGGGGAGGATACATAGTTGTTAGAAGGAGATAAATGTTTCAAGAGAAGAGCTATGTCTGAGGAGGAAATATTTCAAAACAAATTACTAGGTATGTAACTAGGAGTGTTGGTAAATATAGAAATGAGTTATGTAATAGCAAAATTTCATATAATTGTTTATGATCTAGCAAAAACAGAGTATATGATAACTTAAAGTCAGCTATATTAGAGAAAGGAAAAATTATAACTGGAAAAGATGAGAGGCAGAGGCATATTCTTTTAAATTTCAGTCAGTAATATTGAAAGAAATGTTAATAATTTAGGAAAATTTATGTGGAATTTGTGGTCAGTAGTGCAGAAGTCAGGATCACAGAAGGGTACATGTTAAAAACCCCCCCTCAATCGCCAGTCAGATGTTTGTGCTTGACATAATGTTAGTACGGTAATTAACAGTATACTTAGTAATTCTTAAAAAGATATATACAGAAAAAAAGGGACATGTGTAATGCTTTCAATAATAAAGATTCTTTAAGAAGATATATACAAACTTCTTTCAAATATAACTGATTTTAAGAAAATTCTTTTTTTCTTAACTCACAGGGATATTGCTAGTGCAATAAAAGAACTTCTTGATACAGTGAATAATGTCTTCAAGAAATACCAATACCAGAACCGCAGGGTAAGTTTCCTAGAAGCCATCCTAGATGTTAGTTTACACATTATTTTATTGAATTAAATACTAAAATGGTTTGATTACTGGGAATAACCTCCTATCTTTGACTTTGGCTTTTGTGTCATTTCCCTTTTTTTATTTAGCATTTTTTTCTTAATTGCTTTTTATGTCTGCAGGCACTTGAACACCAAAAGAAAGAATTTGTAAAGTACTCCAAAAGTTTCAGTGATACTCTGAAAACCTATTTTAAAGATGGCAAGTAAGTACTTTTACTTATTATCCTTCTCTTTTAAAATTAAATTATATGGTTTGTATTATAGTTAAAACCATATAAATTAAATTGTTTTTACTATAGTACCAAGGTCAGAAAAAGGTCTGCTAACTACTAACTTAAAAGTAAAGAGTGCATGGTGATAATCCAGCCATACCAGTCCAAGACAGAAGGAGTTGGCAGGCCTTTTTCTGAAAGGGGCCCGATAGCAATTATTTTGACTTGGTGAGCTCTTTGCAATTGCCCGCCTCACCTATGCTGTTGTAGTGCAAAGACAGCCATGGATAATATGGAAATAAGTGAGCATTATAGCCATGTTGTAATAAAACCTTATTTATAGACACTGAAATTTGTGGTCACTCATCACATTATTTTGATTTTTTTCTTAATTTTACCATTTTTAAAATCATAAATGTAATTCTGCAGACCATACAGAAACAAGATGAGATTTGGCTTCTTGGCCCAACATTTTTAGTAGCATCAGAATCCCCTAGAGGGCTTGTTAAAGCACAAAGTGCTTTTGGGTTCCACCTCAGAGTTTCTTATTGTCTAGGATGGATCCAAGAATTTGCATTTATTTCTAAATTGTTCCCAGTGATAGTGATATGGTAGGTCTGTTGGGAGATGCTGCACTAAAGTTAAAACAATGCTTCTTAATCCTGCTTGCACATTAGATTCCCCTGAGCTCAGTTTTTAAAAGTCCTAGTGTTTGGCTCCACCCACCTTCAGAGATTCTGATTCAGTTGGCTTAGAGGGGGAGCAGGATTTAGGAGTTTTATACAAGTGTGCAAGGTGACTTCACAGTGCTGCAAAGGCTGTGATTCATTGTCCTGGCAGGAGAGACACTTTACAGGAAGTATACTAAAAGGGTAAATTGCTTATCATTTTTCAGTTTACATACAATTGGTTCTTAAACACCCCAGAAAACCAAAAATTTTATATGTAAAATGTATAGGTGATGCAGAGGCCATGTGTTCTGTGGCATTGAACCTGATAGTGAATTTTTATATTAAGTAGAATTCAGAAGATTTTGTTGACGAAACCATTTTCTAACAGTGTTTAAAGTTAGAAAAATAGTGATTATTTCAACTATAATTGGCATGACCTCTACCATGCTATCGTTTAGAAGTTTTAAAATCCCTATATCTGTGCCAAGTTATTCAATATTATTGTAATAAAATTTAAAGATAATAAGTTAGTCTATTAGAGTGGTCTTGGTTTTTAAAGCTATCTTTTATAATTCAGATAGGTAAAATATTTACATTTATATTATGAATTTAAAATACTGAGGTAAAGTATTAGTGGTTTTTTGTTGTTCCATACTACTGTTCAGGTTGTCTCGGAGAAATGCTCCTTCATGATTTAGTTTAATAAGCTGGCAGGTGTGTTCTGAAAATAAACTTGCATCTGTTTTTCCTTCATCTCTGCTAAGCCCAAATAACCAGAAAACACATTAAAAGGATAATTTACATGTTGGGATCATTATTTCTGCTTCTAACTAATTAAAAACTGTCACGGAAAAAGCATGTTGAAAGATAGAAATTCATTTAGAGCCTAATTTTCATTAATCTGAAATGATTTACTTTCAATTTTTTAACAGTTCAAATAGGCATATAGATTATTTAGGCTTCCTGCTATTACTTTTTCTCCATTCAGCAGCTTCTTTAAATTACAATTAGTTGTGTATGAATAATGTGCCATGAGTTTTGTACCTGTTTCCTCAAACTGAATGTTATTACAACAGCCTGCTGATCTTTGAGCCATCTTTCAATAGAGGGATGATTTGCATCGATTCAACTTAATTCTTTGGGGTCCCTCTTTTTTGATAAATGTCTAAGATGAAGATTAAATCTTTAGCTATGCAATTAAAAACCTGGTAAGGCCACACAGTGGGACAAGGGCATCAGCTCTGACCTGGGCTGATAGGAAATGTGGTACAGCACAACATAATTTTTTAGAACATATATGTTGTCAGCTCCAAAATATTGAAATTGCATGATTATTTTGTTTCAAAAGTAGATTAATAATACAAGCAGTTGAAGAATTTTCAGATTTGTTTTTGAAAGAAGATTTGAGAGATTGGGATGAATCATATTTGAAAGTAATTAGGGTTTTCTCAAGCATTTATAATGCCCATTGCCATATAGATTTTGAGACTGAGTGTAATACTTAATGCAGATTTTAATTTGGTAACTTTTATGAGCCATAGCGGGAAACTACATTAGAATCCGTTATTTGTTTGACCTATAGATGAACCTTGGTGGTTCAGAAGCCCACCAACATCTAATTACCAACCAGAACCACTAAGGGGCAGTAATTCCTAGATAGTTTCAAATGATTGAGTACCATTCAATTCCAATCTGAAATAAAACTTATGATACTCAGTGCTTCTAGTTCTTTTTTTTTCCTAAGTTATTTCGTTGCTACTGTTATTGGGTGAGATTAGTATAAATATTTTTAAAGAATGAATTTTTTGGATAAAATTAATGATTTATTTTTCTTTGTACAGGGCAATAAATGTGTTCATAAGTGCCAACCGACTAATTCATCAAACCAACTTGATACTTCAGACCTTCAAAACTGTGGCCTGAAAGTTGTATATGTTAAGAGATGTACTTCTCAGTGGCAGTATTGAACTGCCTTTATCTGTAAATTTTAAAGTTTGACTGTATAAATTATCAATCCCTCCAGAAGGGATCTAATCTAGGATGTTGAATGGGATTATTGCCATCTTACACCATATTTTTGTAAAATGTAGCTTAATCATAATCTCACACTGAAGATTTTGCATCACTTTTGCTATTATCATTCTTTTAAGAATTATAAGCCAAAAGAATTTACGCCTTAATGTGTCATTATATAACATTCCTTAAAAGAATTGTAAATATTGGTGTTTGTTTCTGACATTTTAACTTGAAAGCGATATGCTGCAAGATAATGTATTTAACAATATTTGGTGGCAAATATTCAATAAATAGTTTACATCTGTTAAACATTTCTTTACTTGAAAAAATTGATATATATATAAATATATAACCATAAGACCAAGATTACTTGGGTTAATATCTAAAGAACTTTTAATGGGAGCTTATTAGCAGTTTATCAAATAATTAAGCAGCAAGAATTTTTATTTTTTTGTCCTTAATCACTCCAGGCAAAAAGTAGTCAATGGAAATATTTTTTTATTTATATAAAGGGTACTATTTTTCCAGCCTGTTTTAAGAGACATATGAGAGAGATGTCAATTTATAGTGTTTTCACGTTATGATGCCACTTTTTGAACTCTGACAGTGTGAAATTAAATACTTCTTGTGTGCTAGGCCCTTATAAGCTTTGCGCCTTTGCCTCCAGAATAGCCACAACTAATAGTAATTTGAAGCTATACCAATGCTCATTGGTTTGAAATTGTCATGAGTGTTAATATTATATACTCTCTTTAATATATATATAGTTATATTTCACCATAGAGAAGTATTAAGGAAATTATGTATCAAATATTCATGTAAATAAGCATTTTCATTTTTCAGTTATGAAATAAAGGAAAAATTAGAATTTGTTTATTTTTTATAAAGATTTTAAATGTTAAACTACTTTTCTGTTGGCAATACAATTTTTTTGCTATAATGAATTTAGTTACTTTTTAATTTTTCTTTTTCAAAAATATTTTAAAAGAACTATTGTCATTGGCAATAGAAAAGGAATAAATTGTTCTGTTAGATGCAAACAGAAAATATGTGGAAAGAAGCAAAACAATAGACTACTGGATGAAATATCATAATTTATGGACATTTTATTGAATTGATGTGTTTTTTTTTCTTCCAAGCCAGTAAAATGAATACAATTGGTTATCTTAATACTATTTATTTTTGGCATAAAACTATTATTTACTCTTAGAAGTAGATGGGTGGTTATTTGCAAAATACGTGCGTATGAAAACAACATGTAATTTTTTTTTTTTGATCAGCAGACTTTTTTAACATAAACCAGTACATCTCCTGTGGTCTCTACCTCCTTAACAGAACAAATTAGCTACTGTGCCACAACTCATCTGTTTTCAGAAGCCGCCTTCTATCTTTTTATTCCACTGTCCAATATTTCGGGCTTTGGTTTTCATGAAACTTACCTCTAGAAAAGATACTTATTCTCGGGATAGTATTCAATTTCTTATGTAATCTTGGTGGGGAGAGGCCAATGTGGCCCTAGTCAGATACTTTCCCAGAGAACAGAAAGGTGGCTCCCAAGGAAAGGAAGATAAGGAGACATGGAGCACCTTATCTTTCTGAAGCACTGTTCTAAGAACAGTAATTCCCTTAATAGTCCTGTGATTTAGCTGCCTGCCTTATAGTTGAGGAAACTAAAGAGAGCTTAGGTTACAGGAGCTGGTACCAGCTGGAGCCAGGGTTTGAATTCAGTGTATATCTCCAGACTCCATGCTCTTTTCACCAAACTGTATTTCATCCATTGGCAAAAATGGACCTTGTTTAGAATATTGAATCTGTAACACAAAGCTGATAGGCTCTCCTTGATCCATATGGAAGTGAAAAAAACTAGGATAAGTCTTTATAAATCTAAATCTTGTTTTAATTTAAAGGGTCATTTTTTAGATGTTCAAAATGTTCCCTCCTCACACTTTCTTGAAAGAAAATGATACAATTATAGATGGTAGGTTTTTTTTTATTATTGCATTTTAATAATCTTATCAGGCAACACAAGATTGGCAACCCAATATCAATCCCTCCTATTTTTTTTTCTTTTTATGGAAATTATTTTTTAGATATATATATAGGTAGTAGATGGATAGATATAGTTAGGTATAGATATACACACACACATATAATTTTATTTTTAAAACACCATTTTCCCTTCTAAGCCCTCTTCTACCTCCACCTAGAAATGACTTTAAATTTGCAGAAAATTGGCAAAAATAAGCATAGTACAGAGAACATCTACTCATTTTTTACCCAGATTCAACTATTACTGAGATTTTACCATTTTTGTTTTTAACATTTGCTTATTTACCCTCCCTGAAATCTCAGTGACTCCAGATAATTTCCATGGTCCCCTTTGTCCTTTACAGCTTTAACATAACATATTTCCGAAAAGTATAGTCTTTGTTTCCTCTACTCCCATTTTTAATGGTATGTTCTTCACTTTGGGTTTCCTCATTACATTCAGATTTTGCCTTCCTAAGATACCACATTGGTGATGCTGTGTCATATATCACAATCCATGGGAGACTTTAAATCCATGCTAACATTTCCCCCCGGATTTAGCATCTATTGATGATTTTTGCTTATTCCATCAGTTGCAAAATGGTGATTTCCTAATTATAGCATTTCTTCATTCTGCTATAAGTGGGAACACTCCTTTCTTCTTTATCTCTTTCCACCTGAATGTTTATATTAACTATTGTTTTGGACTCCTGGTTTTCTGTTTTTTTCAGGGCTTGCATTTCATTTCTTACTTTGTCTTGTCTTAGGTTTGGCTAATAGGAGCTTCTGGGTCCTAATCTCTTGTGGCATCTTCTATCTTTCTCCCCTCCTCCCCCCCATACCAACATAAATAAAAGATGTTCCAGGATCTAGAATTGGCAGTTTTTCCAAGGAACCTTGGCTGCTGGGTGTGTCGCCTTTACTAGGTGTTTTCCTGCTGCTAGGCCTATTCAGCAGAATAGGAAATGTGCATGTACACATCTTACGTGTGCTCGTATCCACATTTGATTTAGAAATCATGCGTTCACTGATACCTCCAATTCCATCCCTCTTCACAGGGTTCTTTCTTGCTTTCTCTATTTCATTTTTCTATGTCCCTTTTTCCTCGGAATCCTGGCTCTTTAAACAGTGCATCAGTTTATTCACTTGTTCAATCCTATAATACATCTAAAATAGTTTTCCTTGCTTTTGCCCACAGAATGTATAAAAACACACTTAAAAGCCTGCAATTTTGTTTGTATCCTCTCCCTATGTGTACCTTGCTTCAGACCAAAGATATATAATTACATTCTGTGTTCATAAATTACTTCAATTCATTCTCTTTTTTTTTTTTTAACTTTACTGTTACTTATTTGAAATAAATTGGGTTCAATTGTTTCAGTTTTCTTCCAAGTATAAGATCTATCTTGTTCCCCCTCACCCTTGACAATTACATCTGTGAATTGTTCATGATTAGTACTTTTGCTTAAGTTCTCTCAATCATCTAGGTTGGACAAAACTCATCCTCTAGTAGCTTTTATACCACACCTTTATATAATATTCTGAATTCTTGTATGTTCAAAATAATTTTCCTGCAGCCTTGATAGTTAAAGCATATATTGATTGTATATATCATGCTTGGTTCACATTTTCTTTCCTTAAGTTTCGTGAAAATAGCTTTACTGTTGCCTTGCTTTATACATTACTAGTATGTTGTTTTGAGTAGTCCAATGTCATCTAATTTTTTTGCCTTTACATTATTTTATCTTTTTGCCTGGAAACCTTAAAGATTTTTTTTTTTTTTTAATTTTCAGAGTCCAAAGTTTTATTATGATACTAGAGGCCCAGTGCATGAAATTCGTGCTCTCGGGGGGTGTGGTGGGGGGTCCCCTCAGCCCAGCCTGTGCCCTCTTGTAGTCCAGGAACCCTTGGGGGATGCCCGACTGACCGCTTAGGTCCACTCCCTGGGAGCAGGCCTAAGCCGTCAGTCGGACATCCTTAGCGCTGCCACGGAGGCAGCAGAGGCTCCCTCCACCACTGCTGCACGCACCAGCCGTGAGCCTGGCTTCTGGCAGAGCGATACTCCCCCTTTGGGAGCACACTGATCACCAGGAGGCAGTTCCTGTGTTGAACATCTGCCCTCTGGTGGTCAGTGCATCTCATAGCAACTGGTAGTTTTGCTGTTTGGTTGATTTGCATGTATCAGAATTGATCATTCCAGCTTAATTTTTTTGGCACTTGATGGGCCCTTTCTGTTTGTAGATTAAGGTCTTCCTTTATGTCTGAAAAGTTTTCATGGATTACAGTTTTAAGTATTAACTTCTGTTCCGTTGTTGAGCCCTCTTTGCCTATCTTCTGTTTTAACCACTTTCTCTGAAAACGTCTTGCCTTATTTCATTTTCACTTCTCTTGGTTGTTTTTTCCTACTTTTCTTCAAGACTTAATTTTTTATCCAAATCTACTTTCTCAAGCACCTTCGAATTTAATCTTGGTTTTTGGTATAATTTTCCCCCCTTCATTCAACCAACTCTCATTTCTTCCTATGTTTGTGTTTCTGTTATTAGTACCTCTGAGTTAGGCTACTTTTTTTTATATAATATGCCATATGTTTACTTGTGGATATTTTATTTAGTCAGGGTATGCTGGTATAGTTTTATTAGCTCCTTGGGGTATTTGATTTTCAGCTGCAGAAATGAATTCTGTTGATGTTGGAGAAAGCTCAGTGTGCCTTTATTACCATCAAATGCTTAATTTTCTTATTTTCTTCCCTCCTACTGTCTCATTCTTTTCTGAGTACAAGGCTTCTTCAAAGCAACCACTTCCAGTCTTGCCTCTTGCATGTAGATAACTAGTTCTATGAACTATCAAACGACCCATTTTCAGAATCTTGTCTTTTGCTGTTGCACTTTCTCTTTCCTAGGGGTGATTTAAGTTTGCTTTTTCTAAGTCCTCTGTTCCTTTTCTGTTTCTTAGCACAGAATCTCTTAAACTTGTCCCCACTTGCTCTCCTCACTCACTCCCAGGCTCGCCAACAGTAGGAGAGAAGTGTGAGCTCTGTTAGGATTTTTCTTCTCCACTTCCAGGCGGCACGAAGGTTGTCTCCTAATCCTGAAGGCACAAGTCATCTCAGGTTCAATTTACTCTCTTTGTTGCAATTAGTAATTTTATTTAGGAGGACATGGTGAATATTAAGAATCAGACACCCACCATTATTCTCCTAACCTGAAGTTTCCTTTTTCAGTTTCTAAAATAATTTTGCTTGCTTGTGAAGTCCAAAATTCCTAAAACCTATGGAATAAAAGACTAGGCCTGAGGGATTAATCATCACCTGGTGTTTTCTTGTGGGAGGACAGGTTCAGAGAAAACTATTGGCTCCCCTCAGTTCTGTCTGTCCCCTCCCAGAGGCAGCCCTAGTAGAAGTGAGCTCCACTGCTCTTTCCCGGTGTTGGCACTCTTGCTGCTCACTTGCTGGTTAAATTGGAATAAACTTTTCTGTTTTAACAAAGTTCTAAATGACATATTCATGTTGGCTAAAATGGAATGCTCAAGGGCTTCAAATGAAGAAATAATGTGTTTATTGAGTCCAGTGATTATTTTAAGTTGTCCAGCGAACTATGCAAATTAACTGTGAGAAGTGAGAGACTAAGTATAAATTTTGAGTAAAATCTATTGTTATTAATTCACATGTATTAGTCTAACTTTGACTGCTGTAAGGAAATGCCATAAACTGCATGCCTTAGCTAGGGGTGTCGAACTCAATCAGAGAAGGGGCCAAAATCTAAAATCCAGCCTAAATCGCGGGCCGAATGGTTTACTGAACAGTCATAAACTGACAATGTTAACCAGAAATGTGAATTTAAAATGAGTGGAACAATCTTTTCCTTAACAGTGCTGTTAACCAACTCACATGCTATCAAGCAAAACAGTAATATTGGTATCAAGCAAAACAGTAATATTGGAATGTACCTAAAATGCTCATTGTTTTGTTTTCTGGCTAGATGTCTGACACCGTTTTCCCCGGATCAATGAATCAATGTTCGGTTTTATTTCTTGGGCTGTAGCAACCCGCAAAACAGCATGGAGGTTGTCATCGGTAATGCGTGATCTGTGCTTGTTTTTGTTCAGATTCATTATTGAAAACATCTGTTCACAAAAATAGGTGCTCCCGAACATGGATAGAATACGGGCAGCATGAAGTCGGAGCTCTGGCATTGAGTCGGGGCAGTAGAGGGTAGAAGTCCTCAATTTCAACATCCTGAAACCTTGATTTCAGGCCACTGTCAGACTGAAGCTCGATTATCTCCATCTGAAGGTGATGGGGCACATTGTTGACATCAACTGTAAAAGGATTGGCAAAGATGTCAAAGCCTGAGTGCTGTGTTCTAAAGTCAGAGAAGCGCCGTTCAAATTCACTTAGGAAACGGCTAACTTTGGTAGCCAGCCGACTGCAAGGAAAAGTACCAGAAATAGTGGTTGAGATACTCAAACAAACGGGAAAGTGGGCAAGATTGTCCTGTTCCAGTTGGGACTTCCATAGTTGAAGTTTACGCTGGAATGCTGTGATCATGTCAGACATCTTCGTGATGACTTGTTTGCGTCCCTGCAGCTTCAGATTCAGTCAGGCTAGATGCTCGCATATGTCACACATCATAGCAAAATCACGTAGCCAGGCGGGATCCGACAGTTCAGGCAAGGGCTTTCCTTTACTTTCCATGAAAAGAGCAATTTGTTCTCTGAGCACAAAAAGTCTTTTGAGGACTGCGCTCTTGCTCAGCCATCTTACTTCTGTGTGGTATGGCACGTCTCCATGCTCTGCACCCACCTCCTGTAAAAACTGCTGGAACTGGCGATGATTCAGGCCACGTGCCCGTATAAAGTTAATAGTTTTAATGACTGTGGTCATTATGTCATTCATGTCCAGAACTTTTCCACACATAGCCTCTTGGTGGATAATGCAATGATAAGTAATCAAGGGTGTGTGGCAGTGACTTTTTTGCATTCTTTCCTTCATTAGTCCAACCAAGCCTTTCTTTTCTCCGCACATTGAAGGTGCGCCATCGGTAGTTAGCCCCACCAACTTTTCCCAGGGTAATTTAAAATTATTTATAGATTTCTCCACAGCCTCAAATATATCTCTACCAGTCGTCGTCCCATGCATGGCAGCTACATCCAAAAGTTCCTCAGTGTCAGAGAGGTCGGTCTTCGTAGCACGTATAAAGATGGACAGTTGCGCTGTATCAGTGTTGTCTGTGCTTTCATCGATAGCAAGTGAAAAAGCGAGATAACTGCATGCCTGTTCGGCCAGCTGTGATGATAGATTTCCTGAGAGTTCTTGAACTCTATCTGCAATGGTGTTTCTTGACAAACTGACATTTTGAAAACTCTGTATCTGGTCTGGGCATACTTGCTCACACACTTTTAGCATGCATTGCTTCAAAAAGGCACCCTCTGAAAAACACCTTGAAGTACGGGCAATTTCTTCAACCACTATAAAGCTTGCTTTCACTGCAGCATCATTTTTCGCTGTAGCCTTTGTAAACATTTGCTGCTGTGATTGTAGTTTGCCTTTTAGTTCTTTAACAATTTTATGCTTTTCTTCCAAAGTATATTTGCCATACTTAACATTATGTTTGGTGTCAAAATGACGACGTATATTGTACTCTTTCATCACCGACACTGTCTCATAACACAATATACACACTGGTTTGCCCTCTCTAAGCACAAACATGTATTCATTTTCCCATTTGTCATTAAATTGTCTGCCTTCACCGTCAACTTTTCTTTTCCTGGACATTTTGGGATCAATATTGGCAGTAAAAGATGTAGTTTATTGGAAATCTGCGTTAGAAGGAAAAAGTTGAAAACTGCACAGGGATAGCTTGATTTGGCAGATGGAGTGGGAAAAAAAAAAAAGTCAGTCAATAAATGCCTGGCTGGGTACAGATAGCAGATTCTGTTGCGATTTTTATGCCTGCACTTTATGCCAGGAACTGGCAGCTTCTGCTGTGTATTTTTTATGCCCGCACACTCACTCTCTGCTCTGCCACCTGCACAACCACATCGGATGCCTGACTATAGGTCACGCCTCCTGAATCTCGCGTGACTTGTTATCTATGCGCATGCGTAATAGATAGCAAGTACGGCGCAGCCGGCGAGATCACAAGCCTCCTATGTCACCGTGCGTCATTGTGATGGAATGCAGCGGAGTGCAGTGATGACAGCGCGGTGCGGGCCACATTGCAAGGCCTGGCGGGCTGGATTTGGCCCGCGGGCCTTGTGTTTGACATGTGTGCCTTAAACAGTAACTATTTTCCCACAGGTCTGGAGGCTGCAAGTCTGAGTGTGTGTCAACGTAGGTTCTGGTGAGGACTCTGTTCCTGGCTTGTAGATGGCTACCTTCTCACTGTGTCCTCACATGGCAGAGAGGGAGGGAGGGAGGGAAGCAAGAGGGAGGGAAATTGATCTTAATATAAGAAATTGACTAATGGAATTATGGAGGCTGATAGGTTTCCACATCTGCAAGGTAGTTGGCAAGCTGGACACCCAGGAAGACAATACGTTAGTTCCAGTCTGAGTGAAAGCCTGAGAGCCAGGAAAGCCAATGGTGCAGTTCCCGTCTGAAGGCAGGAGAGAAGCCAACATCCCGATTCAAAGTCCAGCAAGCAATGAAGAGTTATCTCTTAGGGCAGGGTCAGCCTTTTTGTTCTAGACAGGTCTTCGACTGATTGGAAGAGGTCCACCTACATTATGGAGGCAATCTGCTTTACTCAGTCTACTGATCTGAATGTTAACCTCACCCAAAATTACCCACATAGAAACACTCAGAATGATGTTTGACCAATTACCTGGGTACCCCCTTTTCCAGTCAAGCTGACATATGAAAGTAACCATCACAGACTGCAATGAGGGAATCTTGGATCTGTTGTTAAGACTAAGGGGAAGGAGATAACAGAACAACCTAGAACCAACAGTTTAAAAATCTGAATTTAGCCCTAGCCGGTTTGGCTCAGTAAACTGGATTCAAGGATCCCAGGTTCGATTCTGGTAAGGGCACTAGCTTGGTTTGCAGGTTCAATCCCCAGTAAGGGGCGTGCAGAAAGCAGCCAATCAATTCTCATTATTCATGTTTCTATCCCTCTCCCTCTCGTAAATCAATAAAAATAGATATATATTTAAAATCTGAATTTAGAATATAATTCATGTGAAATATTCCATTGTCTTTGAAATGTGATTGTGACATCATTAATGAAGTCAATCATTACAGTAATTTGGATTCTGAATATAAAGTTATCTTAATTTTTTATTTTAACACAAATCAATGGTTTATATTGATCACCCTCACTCCTGAACTATAGCTTACCAACAAGTAGGTCTAAAGAATGATTAAATAGTTTATTTTCATTGAAAAATAAATAGCATTATTAAATATTTGTTAAAATAATTTTATTGACATTACAATGTCACAGAATGCCACTCCCTTCCTAAAACACGCACAGAAAAATAAAGGAAAGCTAGCACAGTGCTTATTAACACTTAACAGGAAATTCATAAATGCTGAAGAAATGACCCATTAGCTACTTTTATTTCAATAATATTAAATGTAGAAAATCTTTAGAGAAGATTTCTACTAAGTGTAGAAAATCTTTAGAGAAGATTAAGGGTGTTAAAAGAGTATTTTATTTAATTTTTTTTCAGAGCAACAAATAAGAAGGAGGGGAATGCTAAGAAAAACTATTGAGCCTTCAAACATTTTGAGGAAGATCTAAGATTGATGCTAAAATTACTATTTAAAAAAAAAAAAAAAGAGGGATGAAGCCCCTGAAACACCCATACACACACACGAATATAAAAATGAATTTTCATACTATGCCTTTTAGCTACAAGATATTAGAGGAAGAAAGGAAATGTTCTAAAGCATGATTCTAAATAGCATTACTTACAAATGTACTGAAATGTTTTATTCCCCATAAAACAATTAAGATGCTTGTTACTGTTTTATAAAGATGCCAAATAAGAGCAAATAGTGCTTCAGAAAAGATGTCTCTTCACCTGGGCACATTGCCTAAAAAGCTACAAATTATCGACAAGACATTATTCTAAATGGAATTTGAAAAAGAAGAATTTATATAGATTAAATTCCAAATGAGCTAAGATTTCTGTGTGTGTGTGTGGGGGGAAGGGGGTGTGTCTGTATAATAGCCTATTTCATTATTGACATTTGTATTTGGCTTCTTTTTAAAGTTTATGCTTTTTTTCTTTCTTATTAAGCTTTTTTTCAAAGACTGTTTTTGAGAGTTTTTATAATTTTGTCTGGTTGACATTTCTATTCCAAGCAAAAGTGCTCAGCTTTTTCAAGCATTTGTTACTAAGATCTTAGTAAACCCAGTCATTTGATACCACTGCAGGGAAAGACTAACCATCTTTCCAAATCAAATCAGCTATTCACACACATATTTAATATTTTGTTTTATTCTATAATTATCCTACCGTGTCTGGTTTTGTGAGTATGGGTAGGTGTTACTCTCTGCATAGTGGTATACTCATTAACATACTTCTTACCTGTGTCCTTTTCTGATGGTACCTGTACTCGGAAGCGCTAGATGAGCTACGTTGGTTTCCTTCAGACCCCCTCTCTTAAGGAAACTGCCTCACCCATCGTCATTGCTGAAGGAAAAGGATCTTAACTGTTCCTTTGTGACCCTTCCCAGCTACACTGATTGGAACAGAGACGGAAACCTTGTCCAAGGGCAGAAAATGGCTGGTGGATGGCCTTTGGGCTTGCCAATTCATGATGAGCCAACCCTCTTCAGATTCCTGTTCCAGCTTCTAAACTGGAGAATTTTAAAGATTGATTGTCAGTGGGAGAGGAAACTGACAAAACACATGAAGCTGTAAAGCAGACAGGGCACCCCTGAGTAATATTGGAAGGAAGCAGAAACTGAGTAAGAATGAGGTAGGGAAAATTGATCTGAGTGTCAATTGTTAGTTCGTAGTGAAGAAGTAATGTAGAAACAAAAGCAGAAACACTGGGAGTTTCTCAAGGTACATTTAGATGAAAATCCATTTGACTGCTCTTGAGATAAAATAATTGAATTCCCAGCCCTGGTTGGGTTCCAGAATAACCTTCCAGTACTGAAGTATTACATCAAATTTGGTGGTGCTGCAATTTCTTCTCCAGGAGTCAGTCTCTCTCTCCCTCCCTTTCTCCTCCCTTCCCTTTTTTAATTGCACTATATAACAAACTCTCATTACTTGCCTATTTGAGAGAGCTTGTTTTTATAACCAAAATAGCCTGACCTACATTGCTTAATGGTAGTTCTTGGGTAGCTCTATTTATGGAATATTAATACTTAGGTATTCACTTGCTTTTCCTAATGCCAGAATACTATATTTGTTCTCTTATTTTCTCTATTCCTCCTCCCAATATATGTTGCCTCCCCCCATTTTTTAAATTTAATTTATTCATTGTTTCAAGTATTACATGAGTCTCTTTTTTCCACCATTGAACTCTCCCCTGCCACTCCCACCTTCTCCCCGCAGCACACCCCTGTATTGTCTGTGTTCACTGGTTATGCTCATATGTATGCATACAAGTTCTTTGGTTGATCTCTTACCTACCCCCCAACCCCCCAACACTCACCCTCCCTCTGAGATTTGACAGTCTGTTCAACGCTTCTATGTCTCTGGTTCTATTTTTGTTCATTAGTTTATATTGTTCATTATATTCCACAAATGAGATCATGTGATATTTATCTTTCTCCAACTGGCTTATTTCACTTAGCATAATTCTCTCCAGGTCCATCCATGCTGTTGCAAATGGTAAGAGTTCCTTCTTTTTACAGCAGTGTAGTATTCCATTATGTAGATGTATGACAGCTTTTTATTTTTATTTTAGGTGTGTTTTTTTTTTCAATTATGGTTGACATTCAATATTATATTAATTTCAGGTGTATATCATAGTGTTGAGACATTTATATAACTTACTAGGGTCCCAGTGCATGAATTCGTGCTCCTTGAAAGGAACTATGGGCTGCGAGGCTGCAATGGGCACACGGGCAGATTTAGCCCATCCTCCACACCCCGCCCATCCCCTCCCGCTGTGGCACCCAGTCCCCTGTCTGCCAGCATCTAGCACCCACTGACGGTGTGGAGCTATTGGGGCCAGCATCGCCATCAGTGGGTGAGAGCGGCAGCTGCTGCCCCCATCACCCTTTAGGAGCAGTGGGAGGTAGAGAAACCCTTGGGTGATCAGGGCCGGCAATTGGGGCCCGTGCTGGGCACCAGCAGTGGGTGTAAGCAGTGGCTCTGGTTCCAGCTATGGGTGTGAGCAGGGCCAGTGCCAGCAGTGGGTTTGAGTGGCAGCTCCGGCACCAATAATGTGTGAACAGGGCTGGCATCAACAAGTGCAAGTACCTAGGGGGACCGCGGCATGCTGGAACAAAGAATTTTCAGACCAGAGGCTCACTCCAATGACTGCGACCAGCACCCACTTGGTTTGGCATCCCTGCTCACTTGCTCCACCATCCCGCCATGACTGACTCCCACCATGTTCTGTGCTGTGCTGCCGACACCTGCTGTGTTCCGTGCATGCCCCCTGGTGGTCAGTGCACGTCATAGCGACTGGTTGTTTGGTTGTTCCACCTTTCACTCTCTTTACATATTAGGGTTTTATATATATATAGATGAGGTGATCCCCTTAATAAGTATAGTACCCACCTGGTATCACACAATAATATTGACTACATTCCCTGTGCTATACTTTGCATCCCAGTACCTGCTTTGTAATTGCCAATTTGTACTTATTTGTTTTTAAATCTTTATTGTTGAGATTATTGTAGATGTCTCTCTTACCCACCACCCAAGCTCCCCTCTACCCAGTTCCCGCATTGCCTTAGGCCCTCACCATGTGTCTGTGCCCATAAGTAATGCATACATGCATATAAGATCTTTTTCTAATCTCTTCCCCCCTACACACACACATACACACTTCCTTCTGCAAATCATCTGTCTGTTCCATTTCCATGCCCCTGACTCTATTCCATTCACCAGTTTATTCTGTTCATCAGATTTTTTAATTTGATTTTTAGATTCAATTGTTAATAGATATGTATTTTGCCACTTTGTTGTTCACATTTTTTATCTTTTTCTTCTTAAGGAATACCCTTCAGCATTTCATATAATACTGGTTTGGTGGTAATGAATTTCTTTAGCTTTTTCTAGTCTGTGAACCTCTTTATCTGACTTTCCATTCTAAATGATAGCTTTGCTGGATAGAGTAATCTTGGTTGTAGGTTCTTGCTATTCATCACTTTGAATATTTCTTGCCACTCCCTTCTGGCCTGAATAGTTTCTGTTGAGAAATCTGCTGACAATTGAATGGGCACTCCCTTTGAGGTAACTAACTGTTTTTTTTTGTTTGTTTTGTTTTGTTTTTTTCTGCTGCTTTTAAGATTCTCTCTTTGTCTTTTGCCCTTGGCATTTTAATTATGATGTGTCTTGGTGTGGTCCTCTTTGGATTTCTCTTATTTGGTATTCTCTGTGTTTCCTGGACTTGTAAGTCTGTTTCTTTCACCAGGTAGGGGAAGTTTTCTATCATTATTTCTTCAACTAAGTTTTCAATATCTTGCTCTCTCTTTTCTGCTGACATCCCCATAATTCGAATGTTGGTATGCTTGAAGTTGTCCCAGAAGCTCCTTACACTATCTTTATATTTTTAGATTATTTTTCCCTTTTGCTCTTCTGGTTGGGTGTATTTTACTTGCTCATATTTCAATTCATTGATTTGATTCTTGGGATCCTCTAGTCCAGTGGTCACCAACTTTTCGGACCTAATAGACCACTAGTGGTTCATGGACCACCAGTTGGCGACTACTGCTCTAGTCTACTATTGAATCCCTATCATTATTATTATTTTTTTAATTTCAGCCAGTTTATGCTTAATTTCTGACTGGTCCATTTCCATTTTTTTGGCATTATCATTAAGACCCTTAAAAATCTCACTTAGTCCCTTGGGGGTTTCTAGAAGATTCTTGAGTAACCTTATAACTGGTTTTGAACTCTATATCCAGTAGTTTGCTTTCCTTCATTTCTTTCGTTTGTGACATGTTTCTTTGACTCTGCATTTTGGCTGCTTCCCTGTGTTTGTTTCTATGTTTTAGGAAAGCTGCTAAGACTTAAGTTGACAGAATGGCCTTGTGTAGTAGGTGTCTTATAGGGCCCAGTGGCTCGGCCTGAGGTGGACACTCTTGGTGTGTACCCCTTTGTGGTGCACAGTGTTATAGTTGAGCCTTGATTGCTGTTGGTGTCACTGGGAGGAATTGACCTCCAGGCCAATTGGCTGTGACTACAGTGGAAGAGCTGCTGTGCAGGAGACACCCTTATGGAAGACTTGTTTCAGTGGGGCTTTGGTGCTCACTGAGTCTGTCCCATGAGTGCGTTGCTTATGGATGTGAGGAGTTGGTTAATCTGGCACAGTCTCACACTAATCGCTGGGTTCACTGGCTCTTAGGTCTCCAGGGAGGTGCAAAGTCAGCCATTGCCTGGGGCCACCCAGCAGGAGTTACAGATTCTTCCTCTTTGTATCGGGTTTGTAATTGCAAGACAAGGCAGGCTGCTGCTTGTTCTAGGTCTTGGGCCTTTTATTGATAGATTTGGGGCTCCCTGCTGCAGCTTGTTTCACAGGTTCCAGCCTGAGCTAGGACAAGTCATTCATATGCAAAAGCTGCTGCCCATAGCTTGAGTGGGGTTGCAGATTGGATGGGGCCGGGTCTCATAGAATCACCACGGAGGAGCAGACACAAAAGGCTGCCAGGTCCCAGTAAGGGAACAAAGACCACTGCAAGCACCTCCATAATGAAGAAAGCCGTCTCCGAGTTCCTGCCCTGATGTCAGACAGTCCAATTCCTCCTCATAGAAGTCTGGGTCCCCCATAGCCTCACGCTGGTGCTGGAGCTCAGAGGAAATAGGAGCTTGTAAGTTCAGTTCATGTTGCTGGCCTTTTAAGAGGAGCTGCTGGGTCTCCAGCAGCCTGTGTGTCACTCAGCCCCAATCTGCACTGTTTTATTCAGCCCATAGTTCTTACTGCTGTAGGGTCTTCTTCTCACAGATCTGGGACCCTCGGCTAGGGGTATAGTGTGGGGCTGGGACATATTCATAGAGATGGTCTCCTTCCCAATTAAAAAAGCAGCACATGGTTGCCGGACTAGCCCGTTCTGCACCTCCACACCTTCTACCAGTCTCAGTGTGCTTTCTTTTTTAATTCTTTAGTTGTAGGACTTCCATTCAGCTAACTTTCTGGCAATTCTGGATGAGGGTTGTTTTGTATTTTAATTGTAATTGTGATGTGATGTTGTGGGAGACAGTGAGTATGGGTGTTTACCTACACTGCCATCTTGGTTCTCCCATCCCTCATTTTTTTTTTTTTTTTTTTTCCCCCCAGATAATTTACCACTAAAATGAGCGAGGAAAAGAGAGGTGAATAGTGTAATTATGCATTGCTGTTCTTTCTGCTGGCCTGCATAATTATCAACATAGCATTCCCCTGGCTAATCAGAAAGTCCTTATAATTTAGAAAAGAATGGTGCCTACAATTCTATCTATCACTAACTAATAAAAGGCAGCTAGATTTTTTTTTTATTTGCTTTTTACTTTTCTGCTTAAGTGAGAAAACCATACATAACAGATACTTCCCAGGTAACAGGAAAGCACAACGATCCTTACCTGTTTGTTCCTTTACCTCCTGAGTGTTAAAAAATACAAAGAGCACAGACCTAGGAAAATGACTTCAGGTGTAGCTTTTCCATGATTGGTGGTCATAATCCTGATCTGTGCTGACCCCCCCACCCCCACCCCATTTTGATCTCCTTCCTTCCATCATAAATACAAAGCATAGAAAACACTCTGACATAAAAAGCCCAGTCTTGATTGGACACCCCACTTAGCTGATTGCCAGAAATCTGGGTTTCCTAAGTCTAAAACTTCATTTATTGCTTAAACTGTGCATATTCTCTAGTATTTTCTAACAAGACAAATGTTTTTATCTTCCTAATTGTATTGATCTGGAAGCATTAGGTAGTATTAGGAAGTATTATTTCTTAAACAAGAAATCTAGGAAAAGGCAGTTATTGATGTTGGTTAGAAGACTCAAGCATTGACTTTTGGAAATACTTTGCAGTCTTTCCCTCATTTACCAGGCATGATGTCTACCTTCGGGGCAGGATGAAGAAAAAGGGAACTCCTTTCCTATTTTACCAGATAAAACAAAAGCCATTCCAGGGCCCACTACAGTCTCCTACCTAGGGTTTCATTGGCCAGCATTGTGTCATTGTGTCAGGTGGCCATTTCTGTCTGTAAAGGAATCTGAGAAAGAAAAAAAAGCAGGCTGTCTTGCCTGGAGTTGGACAAGGTGTTCTTCATGTAATGAATGTTTCATTAGCAAGGAGGAGGCAGAGAAGAGATAAGGGTAGGAAACCCAAACTGTTAGCAATACGTCCAGAAGAAAAAGATTAACAGTTGATCCAGACACCTTTGCAAGCCTCAGAAATACGTGGCATTTGGCCTTTTATAGAATCCCTCTTGAAACATTAACTCCAAGAATTATAAGGAGGTTATGTAACTGGACCTAAGGAAAATGAGAGGACCCTAATGGTTCAAGCTCCTGTACTTTCCTGTCTCAAACGATTATGGAGAAATGGATAACTAATATTATGAGATGCAGGCTGCCCTGGAGAGTGGGCACAGTCATGGGCATCTGGGTGGGAGGAGGGGTGCTGTGACTCATTCTGTTACATCCACTGCTTAAAAATTCCCATGCTTCCCGTGCTCTCGGCAGGCACACCTGGCTCCTCCACACAGCTGTCATGGTCTAGACTAGCTTACTTCTGCAGCTGGACTCCTCCCCAACTCCCTGTCTTCCTTCCCTATGCTGCATGAGCCCTCCAGACTAAACTACTCATCCCCAGAAATCCCCCTGAGGCTATCAACTTGGTTCCCTGTAGACCTTTGACATACTGTGTCCTCTTTTTAAACTCTCTTCTTCCTGTTCTATCTGGCAAGTATCTAATCATCACTTGGGTGCCATCAGAGCTTCAGTTTCTTTCAATCTTCTTTCCTCATTTCTAGCTTTGGGTTAAGAGGCCCTGTCTGTGCTCCCTTGAATCCATCTCATCACTGCTCTTACAGCACTGAATGGCAATCTTCTCTTATTTATTTCACCCAACTAGGTTGTAAGCTTCATGAGAGTAGGGGCCAGTCTGTCTTTATCACTTTATATCACTGGTGCATAACCCTATGCTTGGCCCATAGTATCTAGCAATCACTGCATGGGGAAATGAATGGGTGAATAAACAAATACATTTACACTATATTCCTTTGGGAGAATTCACTAGCTATAAAACAAGTACCAAAATCCCCATGCAGGTAGAGTTGATAGCATAGGGCTCAGCATGTGGCATGCTTGACGGACAGATCCATTAGCTGATCATATGATGATTTCATTCATCATCATGAAAAAGTATGGATCATGTCCACATTCCATGAAATCATGTTCTGGGCACTACATGTGTCTGACCACAATTGTATTACCTGGGACATGGCATCTTTTCTTTTACTGAGGAACTCACAGCATTCTCATACTTTCCCTTCCCCCCTTTTTTTTAAATGAAGTACTGGAAGGGACTTTAAAGACCATGTGGTTTAAATTTGTAGATGAAGATTCTGAAATCAGAGAAGCTGAATAACTTCCTCCAAGGTCAAGCAGCTGGAGGCTGTTGAAGATTTGTGTCATTATCTCCTTTGTTGGAGACCTGACTCACTTTCCTAAATTTAGCATCCTGCTTGGTACATTTGTGAGCCAGACCATCACCACCACTCTATTTTCCCAGCAGGTGGAGGGGCTCTTTTTCCTGAGCTGACTGCCCCCTCTCCACACACGCACATCTGTAGTGGACAGGAACACAGTAATCAGCATCTAGCCATCTGTGTACTCCCCACTCCCCACCCCCTATTCGAGACTGCACTTTAAAAGCTTGCCTTGAAAGGACCTCGTGTGTGTGTTTTTACTTTTTTCAGGCATTGGCAAGAATTAATCCAGAGAATTACAAAGCCAAAATATGTTGAGTAAATTAAGACCCATTTTCTCTGACAGCATTTGGTGTAGGCAATGATTGCAACAGCTCCATCTGCATTTGCAAGATGCCTTCTCTATGAGTGCACTTAACAACTTGATTTAGGAGTGTACTTCTGATATTAATGTCACCAGTGCTGCTCCTGCCACGGGGAAATGGAGGCCCTGGGTCTTGAGGGCTTTTCATGAGAGCGCCAGTTCAGGAGCCCTACATTCTGTGAGAAATATTTATTGTGGCATTGCTCTCTCTCAGGATCACAGCTTTCAGTCTTTTGGAGTGCATTTGTCTCACAACTTTGATTTTTACAAGTTTTTGAATTTCTTTTTATTGCCTTTTATTTTTTTAAATGTCTTCACTTTCTAGATAGATTTTCTTAGAGTAAAGAAAGGTGACATGGCAGCATTTTTCACAGGAGTGCAAATTTTTCTAATTTGTGTGTGTGTGTGTGTGTGCGTGTGTGTGTAAGTACAGGATTGGCCCAAGGGAAGAAATACATTAAAAAAAAAATATATATATATATACATATATACATGTATATATATATTTGAACCTGGCCAGCATGTCTCAGTGGTTGAGCATTGGCCTATGAATGAGGAGGTCATGGTTCGATTTCCTATCAGGGGCACCTGCCTGGGTTGCAGTCTTGATCCCCAGTATGAGTTGTGTAGGAGGCAGCCAATGAATGATTCTCTCTCATCATTAATATTTCTCTCCCTCTCCCTTCCTCTCTGAAATTAATAAAGACATATTAAAAAAAATTGATCCCAATTAATTTCTTGTTCTGTAGTCTCTTTTTTATTTATTAAAACATTTACTCAATAAATATTTATTTGTTGTCTAGGATGCACCAACTGAGCTCGGTGTTTGATAATAATAAACATATTAATAACAAACATTTCTACACATGAATTCTCTTTCTTGTACTAGTATATCATAACCAACAATATTAGTTTCCAAAGGCTACCATAACCAAGTACCACAAAGTGAGTGGCTTAAACAAAAATGTATTATCTCAAGTTCTGGAGGCTGGAGGCACTAAGGAAGGATTTGTTTCAAGTCTCACTCATAGCTTTTGGTGGTTCCTTGGCTTGTGGCCACATAACTCCCATCAATACATGTTGTATGCATTTATGTACAAGTTTCCCCTTTTCATATGGACACTGTCATATTGGATTAGGGGCCCACTTACTCCAGTATAACCTTATCAAAATTTAACTAATACCTCTACCATAACCCTGTTCCAAATAAGGTCATATTCTGAGATATCAGAGGTTAAGACTTCACATAGAACTATTGGGGAAAATTCAAGCCATAATACCAAGTCCAATGTCACCTCTTCCAAAGCCATCTCTGCTCCATCCACCACACCCCCAGCTCTATTTAGGCAATGTCTTCTTTAACTGAACCCACATAGTATTTTATCTATAACATACTTTACCTGTATAACTGATTTTTTCAAATTTTATCCCCTTTCTGTTAAGACCCCTGACTAATAATCATTGGTATCAACAGTGTGATACCTACACATAATAAGTCACATCAATTTTTTTATAATATGAATGAATAAACCATCAGATATTTACATAGCCCTTCTTAGTTAGCAAATGTTTTCATATATATGATCTCATTTGAGCCTCAAAGCAAGTATTTGAAGCGGGCATGTAGGAATTATCCCCAGATATGATTGGTAAAACCCAAAGAAGGTATATGCCCAGAGCTATGTAGACATGGTGGAGGTTGCATTTAAATCCAGGTCTCCTGATTATGACCTTTGAGCTCTTGTATCATTGTGTTTTTTCCCTTTCAGAAATATTTTCATCTCCAAATTACTTCTGCCACCCAATCAGTGATCAGTGCTCATCCAAAACACTGTGACTACCACTCTTCTCCCCTGCTCATTAGGCACCATGTCTGAGAAGCTACACTCTTACACATCTCTTTTCTCTCCCTCTCTCCCTCTTGCTTTAGGTATATGTATAAACTTTCCTTGAGGCTAACCCATTCAGAGAGTCCATATTGAATTAAAATTTTATACTTCCCTTCTAGAATAGAATTTTTAAACAAAACAACTGATGCTGAGGACTCTGGCACTCAGACTATCTAAGAGTCATTTTATGATGGAGAGTAGTGGCACTGTTTTGGTTATGGGAAAGAGCTGTTTCTAATGTCTTTAAAACTGGATTCCAACAGTGCCAGACAGACCAGTTCTTAGGGAAGACTTTTGCAGTTACCATTAGCTTGGACTCATTCTAAGACAGAAAATATTCTTTCAAAGCATTAAAAACCACACATACACACATATTGTATTAATAACTACCCTTGAAAATATTGATTCGGAATGGATTTAGATACTAAAATGCCCTGGAGCAATAAAAATTAGTATACAACCCTGGCTTCAATATGAAGTGTCATGATGTGGCTAATTTTGCCTCATTCTGTTCTACAGTTACAATATTCCAATCCCTGTGCCAGTTCCTACCTGATCTCCTGAGTTGGAGGAATTTGCTTTTCTCTGACGGTGCATTAATATTAATGCTGACTTGTATGCATAATGTTCTTACAATTTGCAGACAGCTTTCACTATGTTATCTCATTTTACCTTCAGAACCATTCTATGAGGTCAACACTTTACTATCTTCATGTTGAGAAATGAGTCAGTTTGCCCAAGATTGCAGGTTGAAAGTGAGACATCAAAGATTTGAGCCTGGTATTCTGGCTCCAGATTTTGAGCTCCTTTGACTTTATTACCTGAGCTATGTTTTATTGTTTCCTCACTTTTGACACCTCTCAGCTCCCAAACTGGGTGATGTTTAGCAGATTATTCTGTATGGGGTTTTATACTATGGAGTATATAGAAGACTTGAGATTTTTTTTTTTTTTTTTTTGTGTGTGTGTGTGTGTGTGTGTGTGTGTGTGTGTTTGTTGTTGCTAATCCTTGTCCGAGGATATTTTTCCATTGATTTTTAGGGAGAATGAAAGTGAAAGGGAAAGACAGAGAAAAACAACCATGTGAGAGAAACATCGATTGGTTGCCTCCTGATGAGCCCTGGCCAGGGTCCAGGCTGGGGAGGAGCCTGCAACAGAGTTATGTACCCTTAATGGGAATTGAACCTGGGACTCTTTGGTCTACAGGCTGATACTCTATCCACTGAGCCAAATTGGTTAGGGCAAGAATCTAAGTTTTGAATTTCAGCTTTTCTACTTCTTTGTTAGGTGATATTGGACAAATTATGTATTTTGTTTAAGCCTTGGTTTCTTTATTTACTATATAAAATGGTGGTCTTAATAGTGCACAAATTATAAGATTTCAAAGATAATTAAAATGATTTTTTTAAAAAAATTGGTATAACATCTTATCAGAAACCATAGCATGACATTACAATTTATGAGTTGTGGGAAGTTGGGTGAGATACTTAATTTTGTTTAGCTCCGTCATCAGTATAAAAAAGGTGATAATATTAGTATTTTGCAGGTATATCGTGAGGTTTAATAAAATAACATTTGTGGGAGTGCCTACTACAAGGTTTGGCATATACTCGGAACTCAATAATTGTTAATTTCCAACCTACCTGCTTTCTTTCTCCCTTCAAAGAGAAAATCAATAAATGTTTACTGGATTTTCAGTGACCCCTTTCATCTAATGATTTTATGACTATTTTTTAGTGGTTCTGTACATGGATGCAAGTATTCAATATCAAGGTGACTTTGACAAACTGTTTTAAAGCTCCAAGTAGAATAAAACACAGTGTTCTCTCAGAGAGCAACATAAAGGAATCTGATAACCTAGTTCAGAGTAATTGCCCAGAAAGTGGCTCCCCAGTGAAAGCCTGGCTGACAACAAACAAGTCCAAGTGCAACCTTGAACGTGGACATTGGATTTCAAAGAGAAGGGTTTTTAAAGCAAATGAGGGCTTAAAAGTTATTAACTGTTGGAAAGACCCACCAGAATTTGCATTAAAAGACTGAACTTGAGCCGAAACCAGTTTGGCTCAGTGGATAAGAGTGTCAGCCTGTGGACTGAAAGGTCCCAGGTTCGATTCCCGTCAAGGGCATGTACCTTGGTTGCGGGCACGTCCCCAGTAGGGGGTGTGCAGGAGGCAGCTGATCGGTGTTTCTCTCTCATCGATGTTTCTAGCTCTCTATCCCTCTCCTTCCTCTCTGTAAAAAATCAATAAAATATATTTTTTTAAAAAAAGATTGAACTTGAGATATTTTTCAAGCACCGATTTTCAACATTCAGTTCAGTGGATCCTATTTGTCTATTGATAAAACCACAGTGGTCTTATTCAAATGGGTTAGAAATACTTAAGTCCATAATTGGGGTTTCTCAATTTTATATTCCACTTCCATATATTTTAAAATTTGGCCATCATTCCTTGCTTAGACTAGAACTTAAACAAAGTAAGCGATAAGTCATTCATTGCAGAATTACACATTTAGCTATTGTGGGATATCAATACTTTATGAATTTTCAGTGTTCAAATACTTGAATAACCTGAGAAATGCTGTTATGACTATAGTTTGCTACTTTGGACATTGTTCAGAAGATAGAAAAAGGCAAACATTGTGCTGTCTAAGATTTAACAGAGGACCTGCTTTCTCAAAAGACAGGATTAATTTAAGGCCAGCATGTACTGTTTTATGGGTCTCTGAGCAATGGTGGACAGAGAGCTGGGTCTCATTCATCTTTGCTTTTCTGGTGCTAGCGTCATGCCTGGCACAGAGTAGGGCCTGAACACATTTTCATCTTACATAAAAATTATATGTATAATAACAAGAAATGCTTTGGTTCAAGAGTGCTTGAATAATGTATTAAGAGTGTCTTAAAAAAAATGCACTCTCAAATTTTTTTCCCTCATTTTTTTTTTTTTTTTAAACATGGAATCCTGCTTGTGTTTCTGACTCATTGTCACCTATTCCCAGGACCCTTCTCTGCAAACTCAAAGCTATAGGTGAATTTCACTTTCCACCCATCTTACTTTACAAATCAGTATAGTTTTATGCAAAGCTCTGTGTTGGGCTATGTAAGGCTACCGGCCTCGGTGAGGTATTGTCCTTGTTCTTAGGGAGTTAATGCAGTCAGAGAGAGCGATACCCAGGAAACTAATTATATTTCAAGGCAGAAAGAAAAAGTGCTGTGGCTAAAGTACAAACAAAATGCTGTGGTTGCAGAGGGGAAGGAGTAATTAATTTGGACTGGGAGGAGGATCAGGAAGGAGGAAGGAAAGAAACTAATATTTATGGAGGGCTTAGAAGCTGCCAAAGGCAGGGCTGCTGCTTTCTTTCCCTCGGGCTCTGGGAGAAGGTTGTGTTGTGGCCCAGGCCAGTGTGGTTCAGTGGTAGAGCATCCATTGGCCTGTGCACCGAATGGTCTTGGATTCAATTCCCTGTTAAGGACATGTACCTGGGTTGCAGGTTTGATTCCCCAGCCCCAGTCTGGTGCATGCAGGAGGCAACCAATTGATGTTTCTCATATCAATGTTGCTTTCTCTCCCCTTCCTCCCACTCCTTTTTTCCTCTCTCTCTATAAATCAAGTGAGGATTAACAACAGCAACAAGAGCCTGGGGAGAGGAGGTTTGGCCACTGGCCCTTGTTGGAAAGGCCCATGTTCCAGAAAAAAGAAGACCATGGGAAGTCACCCTTGTACTGGTCCAAAGGGACATGGACTGAGACAAGAAACAGCCTCTACCAGAGATGGTTCAATGGGAAATGGGGTTGATACAAGGAAGCTGGTTTCAGTTAAAGTGAGGGGGCATTTGGGAGAATTCTAGGCACAGATGAAGAATGTTAATAAGAATAAGCTAACCTAACAGAGGAAAGATGAGGCCCACATTTATGCCGGTGAGTATAAATTACTGAGGAAAAAGGGAGTTGGGAAGAGGACAGATATGGGAGTGTCTATTCAATGGGGAGAGTGCGTCAGGCCCACGGTTCCACAGGAAGCAAAAGTGAGTGGATGTATCCATTTGCTTTGTTTTCTTGGGTGCTTAGCTCTCCAGTATGCTAGTGCGTGTTGGCCTGCCCCTAAAAGCGATGGAGCAAGAGTTGCTTGGTTTGTTAGCCTTCTTTCCAACTAAACTGTCCACTCCTTGAGAGCACAGATTGTCTCCATCACTACACCATTCCCCAAAGAGCTAGCATTGGGGCGGGCACGTGCAGATATTCACAGAACCATATTGCTGTATGAAAAGCAAGAAGATACATTTCAGCAGAGCCAAGAGGTTAGTTATGGATTTTGCAGGGTTGTGGGCATTTAACCTGAAAATGAACCACACAGTTACAAACTAGTTTAAAGTTATTTATGGCTTTACAACCAAGGACTGTTTTTTGATGCCATGAATTTACAGAAAGAAAATGGTGTCAATTGATTAACTTCTACAGTAATTTGTTAGTTGCTCATTCTATTTTCCTTTTTTGACTAATGAGAATATTTAGAGTTGCATGTTTATGAAGGCTAAGTAGCTCAGGCAGTTTGACTGTCTTAGAATAATGGTTCAGTTGGTTGGGTGTCATCCCAGGCACTGAAAGGTTGCTAGTTAGATTCCCAGGTTGCGGGCTACTGAGGATGTATAGGAATTAGTCAATCAATGTTTCACTCTCAGATCAATGTTTCTCTCTCTCTCCCTCTACCTTCTTCTCGCTTTAAAAATCAATAAAAGAGCCGAAACCGGTTTGGTTCAGTGGTAGAGCGTCAGTCTGCGGACCGAAAGGTCTCAGGTTCAATTCTTATCAGGGGCATGCATGTACTTTGGTTGCGGGTACATCCCCGTAAGGGGTGTGCAAGAGGCAGCTGGTCGATGTTTCTCTCTCATTGACGTTTCTAGCTCTCTATCTCTCTCCCTTCCTCTCTGTAAAAAATCAATAAAATATATTTAAAAAATAAACAAAATAAAAATCAATAAAAGATATTTTAAAAAAGAATAATTAGAGAATTTTGCATCATCAACCAGTGGGAAACCTCCTTCTCCTGCAGCTTCCCTTACTGAGCAAAGCCCACCTCTCCAGAATGCTACAATAAAACATTTTGCAAACAGTTATGGGACATAATCAGCTGATCTAAACTACTATTCATTTACAAGTTAGGATGGTATAAGGCAAATTTTATCCATATGTGAGATTGCTTATGGGGGTTTATAATATTAGGGCTTAAAAGTGGTCTCCTAACTTACATGAAGGGCTAAACCAAAGCAGGGAACTTTGTGGTAGACATGTCCCTTTTGCCTTCCTGTGCCCGTGATACACATTTATAATCTGTAACGCCTTTCTTCCCTGTGAGCCTAGGTATGATTTCAAAATCCTTCTCAATTCAACACTTTAGACAGCAAGAGGTTGAGTTTAACCTGAAAGATGAACTAGACAGGTAATCACCCCTGAAATGCTATAAACCCCTCTGGGTAGGTCCCAGGTTCAATTTAGGACTTGACACAGGGTAGGTTTTTAATAAATGGTTTTTGGAATAAATGACAGACAGAGAAATAGATGAATTAAAAATGCATAAATGAAATCTCATTTATTTTTCTAACACAGGCCTAGGAAAGTGTGTAGGATGCTTCCTTCTCTGCCTGGTAGGAAATGTACTGCATGTCACCATTAGCCTTGTGAACACCAGCTCATGGGATGACAGAGTGGAAAGGACCTAGAGAATGTTTAGTGACAGCTCTTCAGAGATGAAAATAAGGTGCAGAGAGGGCATCATCTATATTCAGGCTCTGGAAGAGGGAGCCAGGCAGGCTGCTGTCTCCCACACCTCACTCACTGTGTGCCCCACACCTCATTCACTGTGTGGCCCACACCTCACTCACAGTGTGGCCTTTGGCATTTGCTTTGTCCCTTCATCTGCAGAAAGGGGATCTTGAGCTTATCTGCCTGTGGGGTTGTTGTGAAGCTTAAGCTGGGTAAGGAATACAAAGTGCTTCCTGTAGTGCCTGGCACATGGCAAATACTTTTTAAAATATCAACATTTCTCTCCCCTTAGCCCCCACCCCCACCCCCCCACCCTGCCCTGCTCTTTTTCATTAATAAAAGCTGAACCAGTGATGGTATTATGAGTAGTTTTATCATAAGGTTTATCACATTATGTTTTGCTATGTTTTTCATCAGGTTTTCAGTGAATTGAAAATTCTTTCAACCCACCCTCAATTTACATTCATAGAAACCAAGGCAAAGAGAGCACAAGGAATGGATTCTTATGAAATAAGAAGAAAGAAAACATTTCCTAAGTGCAAAACATACAATTTCTAATGTCACACCTTTTTCTTAGTCTGATCCTGTTGTTTCATAATACATGACACGCTGCATAGAAAATATACTTATAAACGATGTCTAAATAAAATAGTGATAGAATGTAATGAAAAATGAGTGGGCTGAATTGTCCTTTTAAAAAAACCTCAGCGTGTTCATTGTCTATTTGAACTTTCAGGTCAGTTGTTAGTTGGGGGCTGGGGGGAGGAGAAAAGGGAAAGTTGTGGTTGCTTCTCTGTTGGTTGCCAGGAAACATAGAAAGCAGCAGGAACAGAGGGAACAAACTGGGCACTGCTGGGAGGTGGCCTGTAGAGGGGAGCCCTACCCTGGGGCAGAAACCTGGCAGCTGCCCCATCTAATGTCTCCGGACAAGAAAAGGGAGTTTAAAACCACAACATGTCAACAGATGTGAGGTTAGCCAACAAGGCTTTGAGAAGTTGCCTTGCTGGTGCGTGTGAACTGAGGATTAGAAGCTGGACTCTGGGCCCGTTGCTATAAACATTGGGGGAAGAAGCTTTATCCGATTTTAACCAAGTCAGGTCCAACCGAGTGTAAGGAGGGGGTGTTTTACAACCACTGGACTGTGGACTTGGAAAATAAGCTGTGGAATTCAGTAAGAGTGAGGTTGAGGGTCTCATTCTCCACCTCCCAGCTTAAACATTCTGCCTTCTTATTATAAGCCTTGACATGTATGTTTATTTGACATCCTATTGCTAAGTTGGGTTGTTCTTGTTGTTGCTTTTTTTCAAAGATACCTTTGGAAGAAAAAAAAATAAAGATATAGAAATAGTTGAAAGCTGTTGAGAGAGGTGAAACCATTATGAGTTTCCAGAGTGCTGCACCTGAGTTGAACAAGGGGTCAGAGCCTGGGCAAGGGAGAACAGAAGGAGAAGACCACAGCACAGCTTGGCTTGAAAACCAGCTTAGTGTGGGCGACTTTGTCAAAATCCAGAGGGCCTTTGAGGTAAGTGTTCATCTCATTTATTGGAGACTTGAACTTGCTCATGAGGGAGACTAAGATGAAAAGAGATTTTTTCTCTTAAAATTGCTAATATATTTAATGTTTAAAAATAAGTTCACATGGTGATTACTAGACTTAGTGGGGTGATCATATCATAAGGTATAAAAATGTTGCATTGCTAATTGTATACCTGAAACTAATATATCCAATATAGGATTATATAATAACTATACTTAAATAAAATAATAAAAAATAAAAATACATAAAGGCATTATTCTTAAAAACAAAACAAACAACAAAACGAAATTTTTAAAGAATTGGTCAGGCTTGGAGTAACTTTATCCCTCCATTCTTCCAACCAAATTATGCTAGTAAGTATGAAATTGTTTCTGTTGAATACCATTACAGTGAAGGAAGAAAAATTCATTATTGGACAAAATTCTTCTTATAGATTAATGAAAAGTATGGTTATGAGTGGGGAAAGCCAGGTCTCTAAGGTGACTCCCAGCAATAACTCTTCTTGCAAATAACAGGGAAGTAGGGCTTTGGAAATGCCTGCCTCTATTTTGAAAAAACTTTCCCTGCCTCCCCCTGAGTGACACAGCTCCTTTTCAAAGCTGATTTTGCTACTTCATTGTCTGGAGATCACAAGTGAGGGACCTGTCTCCCATTCTTTTTCTAAATATTGGAGCAGTGCAAAGAAAAACAAAATTACAAATTTTCCTTTTAATTCTACATCTATATATATAAAGCCTAAGCAACTGTTCCACTATTCGACTGTTAGACTGTTTGACCAGTAGCTATGATGCGCACTGACCACCAGGGGGCAGATGCTCAACACACAGGCATGGAACAGACTGATGAATCTCAGAGGGAAGGGAAGAGGGGGAGGGCAGGAAGAGATTGACCAAAGATCTTATAAGCATACTAGACGCCTGGTGCATGGATTCCTACACCGGTGGGGTCCTCAGCCTAGCCTGCAGGGACTGGACTAAAACTGACAGTCTGACATCCCTTGAGGGATCCCAGATTGCAAGAGGACACAGGCCAGGCTGAGGGACCCCACTGGTGCACAAATACATGCACCAAGCCTCTAGAATAAAATAAACCTTAAGTATTTTAATTATGCATGCATAATTTCTTTCTTAGTTAATTAGTTGGGCATTTTGTGACTCTGCACCATAAAGAGAATACTCACCAGAATGATTTTTAGTTTCTCATCTGGAGAGGAAGAAGTGCTCTTCTGTGCTGTGGAACTTAAGATAGGCATGAGCCTCCATCCTTTCTACTTCATTATGTTTGCTAAAATATGATCTTGGGCATTCAGAGAGTCCTCTAAGGATGCTTCGAAGTGTCCATATTAATTTGAAATAGATATACAATATTTTGGAATATTACCTTGAAATTAAGAAAGTCTGATGAAATCCAACAACTATATTATCCTATAATTGGCACAAATTTTAATCTTTAGCTATCCAAAAAAAAGGTAGTTGCTAACCACTGAAAAACTACTATACTGTGTTTTGTATTACAAGGTAGATTTTACCTGTGTTGATAAATTCCTGTCCCAATAGCATCAATCATTTTTTTTTACAACAGAATCTATCATATTTAGTAGCAAAGACCTGCTCTGCCCTACACTTTGCTCATTCTAATCTTTATGTATTTGTTGCTCATCCAGCCCCATTTGTCTGAAAGATTTCAGTGCTGCTCATGTCCGATGCCCCAAATAAATTTGGCATATGTTGACAGACGTTGCAAACATTTTGACAGGGCATTGAGAAAAACATATCAGGGGATTATGACAGCTTTGACTTTGCTATGAATAGAAACGTGGTAGTTTTATTCTGGTGCTAAGAACACAAACAATTTGAATGCTCAGGTTTATTAGAAGAGTCAATATTATAATATTAATATGTTAGAGAGTGAAACCACTTCAGAAGGTTGGGGGGTTAGGCATTCTTTCCAAATTACTGATTGATTATCTGGAATAAACCTATGTGCAACTGGTCAATTCAACATCAAGATTTTTCTTTCTTTATATATATATATATATATATTTTAACTTTAAATGTTTTAAAGGCCAGACCACTAATTTTGAAATTATCAGTTGGTAAAGCACATATATTACTGATGGGGGAAGAAATTGTAGTCTAGAGCTTGTATAAACACAGAAAATCTAATGACAGTTTTTAAAAAAGAAATTGAGCTTTGCAGGTGTATTATCAAGAAAAACAATGAAGTCTGTCCATTTTTTAACAGACCCAATGCACACAACATGAAAGAATTGAATGGCACATGTACAAGCAGGACTACAAGTTAAGCCCTTGAGCCAATGTGATTTTCAAAAATCGCATGGACACCTAGAGAAGAATGGCACCAGAGGCGATTTCCATGAAGTCCAGTCCATCAGTCAGGAGCATTGGGCCCACAGGTATAGACAGAGCTGCAAAAGGAAGCATTGCCAACTGTCCTGTCTGTGACACAGAACTTAAAGGCAGTGATTTGTAGCCCAATCACTAACGATGCAATCTGAGTCCCCAGAAATGTTCAGGGAGTGCTCAGAACAAACTTGTCTTGGGGGTGAGTAGAATACACTTGTGCTAACTTCATCTCAAAGGAACGGACAAGTTCAATAGGCAATTGTGCTTGTCTGAGAATTGTGCTTGAGGTGTAATGAAATGAATAAATCCACGGAATGTATGATACCCTCATGCTTGGTTGTCTTTTTCTATTTTTTATTTTTTTTGTCTAAAATTTTACATATATCTTCTTTTTTCCCACTTGACCCTTCTCCCCACCAGTCATTTTCACCCAAGGCAAGCCCCCACTGCCCCAGTCTCAGTGTCCATTGGTTATGCTAATATGCATGCCATTTGTCTCTGGATCTATTCTTGTTCATCAAATTATGTTGATCATTATATTCCATATATGAATGATATTTATCTTTCTCCAACTGGCTTATTTTACTTAGCATATGCTCTTCAGTTCCATCCATGCTGTTGCAAATGGCAAGTTCCTTCTTTTTTATAGCAGTGTAGTATGCCATTGTGTAGATGTACCACAGTTTTTAATCCACTCATCTGCTGATGGGCATTTAGGCTATTTCCAAATCTTAGCTACTGTAAATTGTGCTGCTATGACCATAGGGTGCACATATCCTTTCTGATTGTTGTTTCTAATTTCTTGGGATATATTCCTACAAGTGGGATTACAGGGTCAAATGGGAGTTCCTTTTTTAACTTTTTGAGGAAACTCCATGCTGTTCTCCATAGTGGCTGCACCAGTCTGCATTCCCACCAGCAGTGCATGAGGGTTCCTTTTTCTCCACTCCAGCACTTGTCATTCGTTGATTTGTTGATGACAGCCATTCTGACAGGTGTGAGATGGTATCTTACTGTTGTTTTGATTTGCATCTCTCGGATGATTAGTGACTTTGAATATGTTTTCATATGTCTCTCAGCCTTCTGTAAGTGCTCTTTCAAAAAGTGTCTATTTAAGTCCTTTGCCCATTTTTTTAAATTGATTTTTTTTAATCTTCCTTTTGTTAAGTTGTATGAATTCTCTGTAAATTTTGGTGACCCTTATCTGAAATATTGGCAAAAATGTTCTCCCATGCAATGGGCTTTCTTGTTGTTTTGTTGATAGTTTCTTTCGCTGTTCAGAAGCTTTTTATTTTGATGTAGTCCCATTTGTTTATTTTCTCCTTAGTCTCCATTGCCCTAGGAGCTGTGTCTGTAAAGCTATTGCTATGACATATGTCTATTGTTTTGCTGCTTATGGAGTCTTATAGGATTTTTATGGTTTCCCGTCTTACATTTAAGTATTTAGCCATTTTAAGTTTGTTTTTGTGTATGGTGTAAGTTGGTGGTATAGTTTCTTTTTTTTTTGCATGTATCTGACCAAATTTCCCAGCACCACTTATTGAAGAGACTATCTTGATTCCATTGTATGCTCTTGCTTCCTTTGTAAAATATTAATTGAGCATATGGCTTGGATTGAACTCTGGGTTCTCTGTTCTGTTCTATTGTCCTATATGTCTGTTCTTGTGCCAGTACCAGACAGTTTTTAGAACAGTGGCTTGGTAATATAGCTTGATATCTGGTATTGTGATCCCTCCAACTTTGTTCTTTCTTCTCAGGATTGCTGTGGCTATTCAGGTTTTTTGTTTTATTTTTGTCTCAGATTAATTTTTGTAGAGTTTGTTCTAGATCTTTGAAGTATGCTGTTGGTATTTTAATGGGAATTACATTGAATCTATAGATTGCTTTGGGTAGTATGGACACTTTATTAATGTTGATTCTACCAATCCATCCATGAACATGGTATATTCTTCCATTTGTTTATGCCTTCCTCTATCTCTTTTTTCAATGTCCTGTAGCTTTCTGAGTACAGATCTTTTACCTCCTTGGTTAAGTGTATTCCTAGGTATTTTAATTTTTTTTTTATTAAAAAAATTTTTTTTTTAGTGAATTTGTGAATGGGATTTTTTTTTTCATTTCTCTTTCTACAAGTTCATTATTGGTGTATAAAAAGGCCATAGATTTCTGTAAATTTTGTATCCTACTATATTGCTGAATTCATTTATTAGGTCTAGTAGTTTTTTTTATGGAGTCTTTTTGGTGCTTCCTATGAATAGTATCATGTTATCTGCAAATAAGGGCAGTTTTATTTCTTCTTTTCCAATGTGGATGCCTTTTATTTCTTCTTCTTGCTGATTGCTACAGCTAACACTTCCAGTACTATGTCAAACAGGAGTGGTGAGAGTGGGCATCCCTGTCTTTTCCTGTTCTAAGGGGAAATGAGTTTAGTTTTTGCCCATTGAGTATGATGTTGGCTGTAGGTTTGTCATTTAAGGCTTTTATTATGTTGAGATATGATCCCTCTATTCCCACTTTGCTGAGAGTTTTTATCAAAAAGGATGTTGGATTTTGTCAAATGCTTTTTCTGTATTGATTTATATGATTATGTGATTTTTGTCTTTCAGTTTGTTTGCTTGGTTGTCTTTATAAAATTCTAAAGATCGCTGTAGAATCTGTCTACAGCCATCTTTAGTATTTTATAAAGTCAACCAAGCAAACAATGATTCTGCCACTAGATCTCTCTCTCTCTCTCTCTCTCTCTCTCTCTCTCTCTCTCTCTCTCTCACTGTTTGCTTATGTGTGTCTGAAGGATTGTCAGACATTAGATAGTGTCCATCTCATTAATTGGCAGTGGTCATGCTTAATTGAAAAATGGAAAATTGGGTCTTTTAACTGTGGAGCAAATATTTCACACATATTTCCAAATGAAATATTACATACCATATAAAACTTGGTAGTAAAATTTAGAAATAAAGAAAGTAATGCTTATATTTATTGCAAGATGGTACAAATGAATTACAATCACTTATTGTTTGAATTCCAGTTTTGCCATTTATAATGTGATTCTGCAAATCACTTAACCTTTTTGAGCCTGTTTCCTTTATTTATAACATGGGGATAATAGGGTTGTTGTAAGGATTAAGTAAGATTCTATCTGGAGAGGACTTGAAAGAATAAGTGGTCAATTAATAGCTATGTAGAGGTTGAACCACATGGTGTCTAATGTCTTCATTCCTTTTGAAACTGTTTTTATTGATTTTAGAGAAAGGAAGGGAGAAGAAGAGAGGAATAGAAACACCAATTTTGAGAAAGAATCACTGGCTGGCTGCCTTCTGCATACGCCCCTTTGGGAATTGAGCCTACAGCCTGTGTATGTGCTCTGACCGGGAGTCGAACTGTGACCCCCTGGTTCATGGGTCAAAGCTCAACTAATGATCTACAATGGCTGGGCTCTAACCTCTTGATTCTAATTCATCTATTTCCTAAAGGCAATTAAACATTTAATAACACTCACAATGATGCTTCTATATTCATTTTAGTTGTGGTAGGAAGTGGGGGGTAATAAATTTTTCAAAGATATAAATTTACATAAAAGAGTTCAAAAACATAATTTTCCGTCTCCTACTTTATATTTTATTAACATTCAAATTATTTGAATTGATATCTTGATCCTCTTCTTTAGAACAAGAAAGTTACCTGGGTAGAAGTTACTTGAAAAATTTCCTGTGAATTTCATTTTCTTTCAAGTGGCGGTGTCCATATGTCAGCTTAAAGAGAGGGAAACTTGTATTATTCATAGAATGATAAAATGGTTATTACTCAAACTTTCCTATAGCACCTATAAAGTTTAGAGAAATAGCATGATCTCTGGATATTTATATTATTTTGATGTGAACCATATTTTACATTTTCTTAGATACTTCAAAAGTCAGCTATTGTGTAAGGAAAAATGGCTGAGGCTTGCTGATTTTATAGGAATGCTGAGAAGCAGAAATTACAGGCCAAGGGCAATGGGATGCTGGAAAAGTCTCATGGAGAACTGACATATATTGAGTTTCTTCCCAGAGTATAGCTCTGAAGGTGTTTGAGTATTTGTGTGAGTGTTGCTGTTTTTTTTGTTTGTTTGTTTTGTTTTTTGTAATTCCTTATTGTTGATCTCTATGTGGCAGGGCATTCTGACCTTTGGTCCTAGATGTCCTGCTGCCTATTTGGCCTAGGACTGTCGTTTACCCATTTTGCTGCAGTCACTGGATTGGGTCCTGACCTGCCTCTGTCACCAACCCTGCAATGTATCATCTGCTGAAGCATCTGTTCTGGCTCAGGTGATTGGCCCAAAGCCAAGGGCTGGCCCTGTGCTGTCTACTCCATGCTGCCATTTGACCAAGTCCTGCTAAATCTTTAGATTTAAATCCCCTAAATGACCCATCAAAGTAGAAAGGGCCAAAAAACTGGTAAATTCAGGGTAGGAAAGGTATAGTAAAATTCTGATCAGGAAGTCCCCAGAGATGTTCAGGGAGGGTGCTCAGAACAAACTTGTCTTGGGGGTGAGTGGAATCTAAACACAATACACTTGGGCTAACTTCATCTCAAAGGACCTGAGAAGTTCAGGAGGCAATTGTGCTTGTCTGAGAATTGTGCTTGAGATGTAATAAAATGAATGAATCTGCAGAATGTATGATATCCTCATTCTTGGTTGTCTTTATAAAATTCTAAAGATGGCTGCAGACATATTCTATACCAAGGCCTATCAGCAATGCTTCTTTGTTCCATCAGGTCAACACCAATGTTCTGATACCTTGCCAGGCAGACGAAGTTCTAAGGCGATCAAGAAAATCAAAGTTGCCGAAACCGGTTTGGCTCAATGGATAGAGCACTGGCTTGTGGACTGAAGGGTCCCAGGTTCTATTCTAGTCAAGGGGACATATCTTGGTTTCAGTCTCAATCCCTGGCCCTGGTCTGGACGCTTGCAGGAGCAACCAATTGATGTGTCTCTCTCACATTGATGTTTCTCTATGTCTGTCCCCTCCCTCCCACTCTCTAAAAAAAAATCAATGAAAAATATCCTTAGGTGGAGATTAACGAGAAAAAGAAAATGAGATTGAGTCCTTTTCTATCCCTCCATTATTTGTCCTTTTTTTCCTAAGCTCTCAGGTTCCTCCCAATTTATTAAGGAACAGTCTTCTCTTATCTTCTCATTGTCTTTTGTATCTTTGCTATCAAGTTACCCAAATGGACAGGGCTTCCTGGATGTGTCTCAGGTACTGGAACTATTCTCATCTCTTGCTTCTTTCCTTTCTACCCCAGGAATCAAACACATAAACAAAATCAGCCATTCTTGTTTCATTCCCTTTCCTTAAAACTTTTAGATTTTATCCTGTCTGACAAGATATAAGACAATCCATAACGATTTCAAAAAATTAAATAAAACTTACAGTTAAAAACTCTGCTGCTGGCTTCGGCAGCGCGTATACTAAAATTGGAACAATACAGAGAAGGTTAGCATGGCCCCTGCACAAGGATGGCACACAAATTCCTAAAGCCTCCCCACCCCCGCCAAGAAAAACTCTATGTATTATATTATCCAACAAAATTCAATTTTTATAGAAACCTCAATTTTTATAGAATGTGCAAACTGGATGAAACAGCTGAAACATGATAGAGTTTTCTTTCTCTCTTGTGTTCGAAAATAGAAAGTGGGTGTTTCTAATTGATGGGCAGCTCCAAGTAGACATTCAGGTACCCAGGCTCCTTTTACCTTCTACTTTCCACACTTGCCATACATCAAGCTAGCATGGGGCGGGGTGGAGGGTGTGTGCATGAAGCAGCACATGGGGGAGTTTTTATGGGCCAAACTTACATCCCAATTGCAAGGGTGACTGGAAAATGTAGGCAGGTGTTTGCCCAGAAAGCAGTTTCACCCACAACTCTTAGCGTTTAATGTTAGGAACATTTTCTTCTCTCCTAATAAACCAACATGCTGTATTTTGAAAATGAAGGAGAGTCATGTGCCTAATGGTGTTTTGTGTTCTGCCTTAGCTGCCAAGAAGTTAAAAGCTAAATTTAGTGTTCAACTGATAGAACTATTTTTAGCATAGATTTTTCTGGGACAATTATCTGTTATTTTCATTACATGACTTTTGTTCTTTTATCTTGGCTTTAATGGCCCAACTCCCTATGAACCTTCTGTTATAACTGAACTAGAACACTTTCTGGAAATCAGTGGAGGTAAAATGATGAATACAAATTTAATTTATTTCAAGTATGGTAAGATTTTATGAAGCACTTCTGTAAGTATTTTGACATTTGATCCTCTCACCGACCTGGAATGTAGTCAGGACAGACATTTTTATTTCCCATTTATGCATAAGGAGGATGAAGCTCAAAATGTTTAATGGAATTACCCATGGGGCAGGCAGAGCTAGGGCTCCGAATGTAGATTGTCAACTCTCTTTGGGATGTTGCTCTAACTAAGGATTAGGATAAGGGTTTCATTAACAAAACAAGCATGCTACCTTACCAACACACAGGCACTGTACCTTGGTAACTTGGAATTAATGTATATTCAGCAAGTAAACAATTCCTACAATGAAATCAATGCAGAGAAAGAATGGAAGAATAGAAGGAAAAGATAAGAATAACCCATTGCTTTTTAAAAATTATATTTTCCTGTCTAAAGGCATCTCAATGAAGACTGTGAGAAGGCAAACAGGTAAAGCTTAATTTATAACTCTATTCCATAGTGCACAGTGCATTCAACAGCTTCAGTCAATTCATCACCTACTGAACATGGGCAGCGGGTCAGAGCATTTCTTGCCCTGATGCCCTTAGAGGAATCAAAAACCCTATTTTGATGGCAGCAGAAAATCAGTGAGGCTCGGCAGGTCCCTCTTTTCAGCATTAGGTAATAGCGTGAAGACAAATCCAATTCCACTGCAGCTGGCATGATTGGAAATGACAGGGGACTCGTAGGTGGTTTCACCTGACTTGTTAGAATTCATGGGTGGGGTTAGCCACTAATGTCACCACCAAAGCGCAGGAAGTGGAGTTGTGTGTCAACACATGGAAATTTACTTTTCTTGAATGTCGTGGTCTTTGTGCCGAGTTTTGTGACAGCTTCATGCCTTCTCCAGTTTCTCTGTGTGCTTTCGGAACAGGTGCTTATAAAACTTAATGAGGATCAGAGAGGGTGATGAGGAATGCTTTTTGTGAACAAATAATTTAACCTTGAGCTTTGGCCAGGCTTTCAACAGGAAAGGAAACCACGAAACTTGTTATGAAGAAGAGAGAAGGAAAGCAAAGATGCTTATTGCTGTTCAATTGTGGTACATCAACGTAACCAGACCTATAGACCAAATCCTACTTTTTCAAATTTACTGAGAATTAAAAGGAAACAAGAAAATGAAGAACTGTCATTTGTACCATTTTGATCTCACATTTCTCACATATTTCCAAGTATAGCATACCCAATGATGATATAAGACCCCACCAACTCTGTTGCTAAAAAATAGAAAGCCTCTATATTTTCCTTTTAATTGAAGAGTTTGGTTAGATTCTGTAAACTTTTTCCCAGCTCTAAAATGCGTGAATTCAGGATACAGTAAACTCTTTGACTCAACTTATGGTTTATAACAAGAGGACAACAGCCCAAGTGCCCATCAGTAGATGAGTGGACAAAAAAAGCTGTGGTGTATATTTATACAATGGAATACTATACAGCTATAAAAAGAAGGAAATCTTACCTTTTGTGACAGCATGGATGAACCTGGAGATTATTGTGCTAAGTGAAATAAGCCAGTCAGAGAAGGACAAATACCATATGATCTCACTTCTATGTAGAATATAATGAACAAAATAAACTAATGAATAATATAGAGCCCTAACCGGTCTGGCTCAGTGGATAGAGCATCAGCCTGTGGACTCAATGGTCCCAGGTTCAATTCCGGTCAAGGGCATGTACCTTGGTTGCAGGCACATCCCCAGTAAAAGGTGTGCAGGAGGGAGCTGATTGATGTTTCCCTCTCATCGATGTTTCTAACTCTCTATCCCTCTACCTTCCTCTCTGTAAAAAAAAATCAATAAAATATATATATATTTTAAATAGAACCAGTGGCATGGATACATGGCACAGACTGACAGCTATCAGAGGGGAGGAGAGAGGGGCTGGATGAAAGAAAGTGAAGGGATTAACTAAAGAACATAAAAGCATAACCCATAGACTCAGAGAGCAGTGTGGTGACAGAGGGAAAAGGAGGTGGGGGCTGGGTAGAGGTGGGCAAAGAGGGGGGCTGGGAATGAAAAGAGACTTTGCTTGGGCGATAGGTGCACAATGCACTATGCAGATAATGTTTTATTGAGTTGTACACTTGAAACCTGTATGGTCTTGTGAACCAATATCACCCAAACAAATTTAATTAAAATATTTAAAAAACACACAATTAAACTTGTTTTTAAAAACAGCGTATGCTTAACCTTCTGTAGTGATATTTCCAAATGAAGATCATTGAAGCTCAATTGTTTCTTGGCTGCACCATTCCTCTGGTCAGGCTCTTGCCCCCAAGTTCAAACAGATGATAGTAATAAACTCACTTAGGTCTAAAGCAGAGAACTGACAATGTCCATAGACAGAGAAAAATGATATGGATAATTACACATTTCAGTGATTATGATTCTCTTTATTTAAAAGTGAAAGATAGATTTACTGATTTTTTGTTTTTTCTGCAGTTGCAATTCAATTCTAATTGACCAGTGGTAGAAAATCTAATTGTTGAAATTTTGGTCAAAGAAAGTTTAGTTCCAAACTCCAAATTTAGTATGGAGATGTCAAGATCCATGCCTTTGTTAGCCACAAAATTTAAACTCCATTTATATTGGGGAGCTTCTGAATCACTGATATTATAATGTAAATGAAAATTAAAATCAACTAAAATCTCTTCAAGCAAGCAAAAGGAGTAATATGAACTTTGGCTGGTAGACTAATCTCCTCTGTTCGGTTGTTCAGTCTCTCGTGAATGTGCATTGGAAGGTGAAAATTGGAGGAGGTGATGTATACTGCTGCCTCTGTTTTGGAATTACATATCTAGTTTGCTCCAGAAGGTGTTCATGGGGTTTGACAGCAAACACTAATACATATTCATTATCAATATGCTTGGTAACCAAGGGAAGTTGAGGCAAGTGTGACAGAATGAAGCATGAGAGAGCAGCGTGTTCATTTTAAATTTAATTACAGAGATGGAGGAAAGAATGCATGTTGATAGCACATACTAATTCAGCTGTCACAAAACATTACCCTAAAATCATGGCAAATATTTGGCAGAAGAAATGTTATTTATGGTGAAATGCTTGTTAAAACTAGCAGGTTCTGGGGAAGACAAGATTCTGAGATCCTATTAGAAACATTTTTTTTTTTCATGCAGAGAAAAAGAAACATTGCTGAATTCTAATGATCTGAAGTAAATGCAGGGAAAACAAAAAAGATCTCAAACTAAGGAAATATTTCTGAGGCACACAAGATTTCTATTTATGGATTTTTTTTGATGTGGTTAAAGGTTAAATTCAGTTTGAAATGGGGAAAAACAATAGTTAGTGTGATTCTTGTGACCTTATTATAATCTTGGTGCCTCGACCCATGTGTCATTCATAATGGCTAACTCTTCTAGCCTTCCCTTTTAAGAATAAGTATTTGACGAGCATAGACCTTGTCTGTCTTGTTCAAAGCTGGTGCTGTGAGCTTACAATAGAGTTTGACATGAAGCAGACACTTAATGAATATTTGTCAAATAAATAAATAAACCTACCCTATGCTAGCTTGTGTGCTGTACATGCTCAATACACATTTATTACTGAATAGATCAATAGATAGATATATAGATGGATAGAGGGAAATATTTCTCTAAGTGTCTTACAATTCATTAGACATTACTTTTCAGGAAGAAAATGCTAAACAATGGATAAGAGTAGTGATTCTTGGTCTGTGACATGCTAACACACTGTCAGGTTTGACAGAGGAGAAAATACCCAGATTTCTGTTCAAATTGAATTATACTCTCTCTGTAGTTTTTAACTCGGATCTATATTCTTGTCTTGGGCAAGTCTTTATTTACCAAGTAGGAGAAAAGAAGAAAGTTTTTCTTTCATCATTTCATTATCCAATATTACTATAGGAAAATGTTAAGGGGGAAAAACATAAACAACATTTATGAAAGTTGGCAGGTTTTTGAAAAAATTAAGTGTCTGCTTTGGGAATGTATTGCTCTGTTTTACCAGAAAGGATGTAAATGTTTAGGCTTTCTAGAACTATTTTTTAGCAACCAATTGATGAGTTTTATGAAGAATGAGAAAACCACAACTTTGGGACAATCTACGCAACCTCACATTTTTCTGAAGGAAATGTAAATCTGTTCAACCATCTCCAGAGGGGAGTTTGGCAAGATACATAAAAACTTTAAGAATGTGCGAATTCTATGACTCAGCAATTCTGCTTCTGGGAAATTTCTTCGAGGAACTAATTGGGCAACTGAGCAAAGATGTATGTATAAGAATGTTTGTTGCTGGCTGGTTTACATAATAGAGCAAAGAACTGGGAAGGTTGAAAATAATAGGGGTTTGTAAATTGTAGGTCTTCTCTGTGGAATATTGTGCCACCATTAAAAATAATGATAGCCGAAACCAGTTTGGCTCAGTGGATAGAGCGTCAATCTGCAGACTGAAAGGTCCTGGATTTGATTCCTGTCAAGGGCATGTACATGGTTGTGCGCACATCCCGGTGGTGGGTGTGCAGGAGGTAGCTGGTTGATGTTTCTCTCTCACTAATGTTTCTAGCTCTCTATCCCTCTCCCTTACTCTCTGTACAAAATCAATAAAATGTACTTAAAAAATTAAAAAAAAAAAAAGATGATAAAGGCCCAGCCAGCCCTGGGTTATTGGTTGAGCATTGACCTATGAACCAGAAAGTCATGGTTCGATTCCTCCTTACAGCACATGCCTGGGTTGTGGGCTCTATCCCCATTGGGGGGCATATAGGAGGCAGCTGATCAATGATTCCTCTCTTTTCATTGACTAGAGGCCCGGTGCATGCACTGGAGGGGGGAGGGTCCCTCAGCCCAGCCTGCCCCTCTCACAGTCTAGGAGCCCTCAGGGGCAGGATGTGACCTAGCAATTAGGGGAAGGCGACACCCCCATCACACCTCTGTTGTTGCCACTACCAGCAGTGCAAGCATTGGCTGACCTGGTTATTTGAGCCTTGGGGGTTCTTGGTGGCTGAACAACGACCATCTGAAGCTTGCCTGTGCCTTGCTCTGGCCCTGGGCAGCTGGGCAGCTGGGCAGCTGCCATCCGAGGCTTGCCTGTGCCATGGGCCGGCCCCTGAGGTGGTTGGGGGTGGGGGGGCTGAGGGGATGTGGGACTCTAGAGGCAGGCGTGCAAAGTGGCCAGACCTGCCTAGGGGTGGGCCTAGCCAGGTTGCCTGCCTGCTGCCCCACAGGGCTGCGAAGACTGGGGGCTGCCATCTTGTGGCTGTGGGCACTGCCATCTTTGTGATGGTCAATTAGCATATTTCCTCTTTATTAGATAGGATGTTCCTATCTCCCCTCTCTCCCTTTTTCTCTGATATCAATAAAGTATTTTTTTTAATTATGATAAAAACCAGTATTTATTGTACAAGGCATAGCTTCCTGATGTGGCCAAAAGTGGAAAAGCAGCAAAGATATATATCATGACCCCCACACAGACATTTCTATTCCTATAGAGAAAAAAATCTGGAAGACTGATGGCATTATGGAGGATTCATATTTGGGCTTAGATATATCTTGGATTTTCTATAGTGAAAACAGATTATTTTGTGCAAGATAAATAATTTAAAAAATGCACTTGTACATACACATTGCTAATTGAAAGCACAATGACCTCTACCTCTTCTTTAAGAAAAATATAGTGTCAAGTTTCTTACAAAGGGTATCTTCTTGAAGGTTTGCACTTAGATTTCCTATAAGTTACAGTGAAATCCAAGTTTTGCAAAGCTCCAACGGAAATTTTACAGAGTTTTTCCTTTTTTTTTTATAGGTAGGTTGCTCACTAAAACTGACTATATTGAAGAAAAGCCTTTCTAGGCAGAAGGAAATGATTTTTTTCAAGTATTCTTTGAAAAGGATTCAGGGAAACAGGAAACATTTCTAATGGTCTAAAGTTGTGCCTACTGAGAAAATCAACCAGACATTCTTGCAAGAAAAACTGGAGGAAATGACTGATTATTTTCTTACATAGCAAAATAAATTTACCAACATTATCTTAGGAAGAGCTGAATGAGAATATGCTTTCTAATGAATCTTACAGTTTTCACTTTTACCAGAAAATGAGTTCTAAGAAATAAGGAGTATTGAATTAGTACTTATTTATGTAGATAAGTATATGCGTATACAAAAATATGTATCGAGTCCTGGCTGTAGTAGCTCAGTTGGATGGAGCATGGTCCCAGTTGTGGGCTTGGTATTGAGTCAGGGAACATACCTAGGTTGTGGGTATGATCCCTGGTTGGGTTATATATAGGAGGCAGCCGATAGATTCATCTTTCTCTCTCTCTCTCTCTCTCTCTCTCTCTCTCTCTCTCTCTCTCTCTCTCTCTTACCTATATATTCAAAGATAGTTCAAAGGTAAATTATTTTGCCACACACTATTGAATCTAATACAGGTTGAGAGTTTGTAGCAACGAAAACATAGTATACATAAGCTCATTTTTAGATTGAAGGATTATTTTATCTTCCTTTCTGTGGAGTAACCTTTTGCCAAGAAGGTTAAGATGGACATCTCCCACTCACCTGAAGTTCATAGACCAGCAGAACAAGTTGCTCAAGACAAGACAGAAACTGCAATTCCCCTCAGTGATGAAATGTAGGCTTTATATGCATGAAATGGTCTGCCGGCATTGGTGTCTGGGAATAGGTAAACTTTACTTTCACTGGGCTCACTTAGGATGGTTTATACTTCTGCCTGGAGAAAGAGCAGCTGGAACAGAGTGTACACAGTTTCTGTTTCATGTTATGCTCAAATCTAGCATCTGCTATCATAACGGCAATGGCTGCAGACATAGTGCCACACATAATCCTGTTGTAGAGTCTCCTAGACATATTCTTCTGCCCCACTGAGAAGTCTCTTAGAACCAGCTAGTTAGCAGCTAGGCAACCCTAACAGATAGAATCAGCTTACTTTGTTTTTATTTAAACATTTTACTTGTTAATTTTAGAGAGAGAAAGGAAGGAGGAGAGAGAATGAGAGAAAGAGAGAGAGAGATTGGTTTATTGTTCTACTTATTTATGTATTCATTGGTTTAGTTGATCTGAAGATTGTGGGTTATTGTTAAGCTGATTAACATTATATATTCATTGGTTGATTCTTGTATGTAACCTGACTGGGAATTGAGCCTACAGCCTTGGTGTATCAGGGCAATGCTTAACTAACTAAGCTATCTGGCCAGGATGAATCAGTTTATTAAAAGTAGTAATTCTGTAGAACTCCAGAGACCTTACACAAACACACACACACACACACACACACACACACACACAAATGAATTTAGCTTAAATCCTCAGAGAAGAGTCATTGATCTCACGACTTTATAGTCTCAGTCTTTACTATAAAACCTTTAACAGAGAATTAAGCCTTCTTGAATATAAATGTGCTATACTTACAAAAAATCATACATTGAATTATCAACTAGCCCTCAGAGCTCCTTATTATATCCCTATTTAGAGGTGCAATAAATCAGGCTGAGGCAACCATACATGACATAGTCTCCTTACCACAGCTTGTAATATCCTATCTAATAAAGATGGAATATGCTAATTTACCCTTACTGCCCCACCCTCAAAGATGGCAGCACTTACAGTCAATAAGGAGGGAATATGCTAATTGACTGCCATGCCCTCAAAGATGGTGGTGCCCACAGCCTCAAGATGGCGGTGCTCAGTTCCCTTTGCCCCGCCAGTGCACCTGCCTCAGGAGTCCCCCAGGTCCCTCAGCCCCCAGCCTCCTAGGACTGGCCCAAGGCTCAGGCAAGTCTTGGATGGTGGCTGCCCAACTGCTCAGGGCTGCTGGAGGCTTAGGTAACCAGGGCTGGCCAAGGCTTGCGCTGCTGGCAGTGGAAGCAGCAGAGGTATGATGGGGCATTGCTTTCTTCTGATTGCCAAGTCACCTACTGCCCCTGAGTGCTCCCAGACTGTGAGAGGGGGCAGGCTGGGCTAGAGACCTCCCCCTCCAGTGCATGAATTTTCATGCACTGGGCCTCTAATACATATCTATCTATCTATCTATCTATCTATCTATCTATCTATCTATCATCTATCTATCTAAAATAGAGCAGAATGAATAAAGAAAGATATATATATATCCTGTTTCCCCGAAAATAAGACAATGTCTTATATTAATTTTTGCTCCCAAAGATGCGCTAGGTCTTATTTTCAGAGGATGTCTTATTTTTCCATGAAGAAGAATATGGTACACATTTATTGTTAAATGAAAATAAAGGAAATTTACTACCAATATACGGTACGGTAGTACGTAGTTGTCAACACAAACCAGACAAACTGTGAATCCTACAGTATCAAGAATTTACTCATTTATTCAATGATAATCATGTCATCATCTTCTGGAACATCATCATAACAATCCAATTCCTGAATTTCCTGATGAATTTCTTGTGACTCCATTTCTTTCAGAATCAGTGGACCAAATCTCTCATGTTTAGCAATAGCATTCTGAGACAGAGCCTGGGGGGGGGGCTTATTTTTTGGGGGGATGCCTTATATTTCACTCAGAAGGAAACCTATAAGTAGATCTTGTTTTTGGAGGTTTTTTTATTTTCGTGGAAATAAAACAGCCTCCTTTTGTGGGTTGTTGTTGTTTTTTGTATTAGAGCAGAATGAATGAATGAGTAATTCTAGTCCCAGAACATAAATGGGAACCACTGACAAAACAAGTTAATGCATTTGTGCTCTAAAGTTTGTATAAAAGATTACATACTTTAATTGTATATTTAACTAATTTATTAAAGAGACATGGAATTGATAAACATAAACCACATACTTGTTGATCAAGGCATAATGGTTCTCATTTATTTAGGCTTTTGTAGTAAAGGAAAATGTGTAAATTTTACCCAAAGCTATGCCAAAATTGTGGTTTTATTTTCAAACTTAAAACAACAAAAGCTCATGAGTGAACAATCAGTAATGAAACTGTCAGGTATATGATACAATTTAATTTTCTGTCAAATTTCTTCAAGTTGGGCATATTTATCAAATCTTCCCAGTGCATACTGGCATTATCAATGTCAGAAAATTATTTTCATTGTTTAACTCATTTTGGGGAAGAAAATTTGTTTTATTCTTTGTTTATGGTCTAGTTCCAATTTCATATTTCAAATTATAAAAACAGTTGTTTTGATATTTGTCAGTCTAACAGTTCTTGTTCTTAGAAATAAAAATAAATTACTCATTTATAGCAAGAAAATATTCTGAATTTTAACTTTAAAGTGTTTTTTAATGGAATACTAACATAGATATGAGGTTGATTGATGTAATGTAATAATTTAAAAGATCAACTTTGACTTAGTTTTCAGTTTTGTCTCAGATGGAGTGTTTTTAGGATAAGATTTCTCTCTCTACCACTTAAAATCTGGGTCACTGAAAAATTTGCATGTATCTAAGCTTTTTAGACTAAAAATAATTTAAAAAGATAAGAATAATGGACTTCTGAGTAGTGCAAAGGGCTAGATACCAATTATTTCTCAGGAAGTTAATTTAATTAAAAGCCTAGATTAACTTCTGTTATATACTTTATTACATAGTCATTGCATGCATATCTCAGTTAATCTTTTTGTATAAAGATCTTACACTTCTTGAGAAAAAAAAAGGAGTGTGATTGCTCAATTTATATATAATAAGAATATGGTTAGTTTTGTAGACATTGCCAAACTGTCTTTCAAAGTGGCTGTACCATTTTGCATTCCCAAAAAGCGATGTATGATTGTTCCCATTGCTCTACATCCTTATCAGTATTTGGTGTTATTAGTGTTCCAGATTTTGGCCATTCTAATAGGTGTGTAGTGATATTTCATTGTTGTTTTAATTTGCATTTCCCTAATGACATGATATGGAGCATCTTTCCATATGCTTATTTGCCATCTGTATGTTGTTGTGGGCTGTTGTTTTTTTTGTTTTGTTTTTCTGTTTGTTTTGTTTTGTTTTTTTTATGCTGGGGAGATACTCTAAGGTTTCTGGCCTACTTTTTTTTTTTTAATAGAGTTGTTTGTTTTCTTATTGTTGACATTTAAGAATTTTTCATAAGTGTTTTGTCAAACACTTATTAAAATATATTTTATTGATGTTTTTCAGAGAGGAAGTTAGAGAAGAGAGAGGAATAGAGAGAAACATCAGTGAGAGAGAATCATCGATCAGCTGCCTCTTGCACACCCTCTACTGGGGTTGTGCCCACAACCAAGGTACATACCCTTGACCAGAATCGAACCTGGGACCTTTCAGTCCACAGGCCGATGCTCTATCCACTGAGCCGGTTTCGGCTTGTCAAACTGGTTTCGGCTTGTCAAACACTTTTTATGCATCTATTGACATGTCAGTTAATCTTTATAACAATTTTCTTATAACTGATATTGCCATATTCATTTTATAGATGGGGAAACTAAGGTTCAGCACTGATGTAGCCTTCCAATAGTTCCCTAATTTCTGGTGGAATCAGGATTAAATCTACAATTGTTTGACCTGTTCTATAATAGGCTGCCTCCCAGAACTAACTGTCAACCCTTACTTTTTTAGCTATGAACTATTAGGAAAAGTAGATTCTCTCATCATGCATCTCAATATACTAAACAACCTACCAATATTAAGCTATGTACTTCCTTGAAATATGGATGATTTTTATTATTCATGAATTCTGTATTTGTGAATTTGCCTACTTGCTAAAACTTACTTATGATGTCAAAATCAATATTTAAGGCGATTTTATGAACATTCACAGACATATAAAGGGTAGCAAAAATCTTCCAAAGTACATATTCCGAGGTGAGGTCAAAGAAGAGAATACTGTACTCTGCCTTCTTATTCCAGTTCTCTTACCATAAACAAGAATCCTATTTGTGGTCTACTTAATGCCAAGTTGTGTTTATTGTTGTTGTTGTTTGCATTTTGTGCTTTTGGTTGTTATTTCACTCTTTATATGGCCCCAAAGAGCAATGCTGAAGTGCTACCTAGTGTTTCTAAGTGCCAGAAGGCTGTGATGTGCCTTATGGAGGAAATACCTGTGCTAGGTAAATTTCATCGAATCATGAGTTGTAGTGCTGCTGGCCATGAATTCGATGTTAGTGACTTAATAATATACATTTAAAAAGGTGTCTTTCAACAAAAACACACATAAAACAAAATTACAAATTGATCAGTTGATGAAAATACTGTGTCCAAAGGCTCAAAGAAGCCTAACCCTGTATTGTCCCTAGGATCAATGGTTGAGTATCTGCGGATTTAGTGTTTGTAGAGACTTCATAAAACATAACTAACGTGAACCACAAAAGTCAACTGTATATGTGTTTACTGTTCTTTGTGTGTATTTATAGAAGTGGACTACTTGCCCTTGAATTAAAGTTCCACTGTTGTATAATTTTATTGGTTGTGCTAAATTTTCTTCAGGGATTCACCCACTTTCTGTAAATCACTGAATTAATTTCCTATGGATGTTATAACCAATTATCATGAGTTTAATAGCTTAAAATACACAACTTTATCCTCTCACAGTTCTAGAAGTCAGAAGTTTCGAAATGAGTTTTATGGGGCTAAAATCAAGGTGATGTCAGACTTGTCTTTCTTCAATAGGCTCTAAGCCTTAAGGGAAAATCTATTTCCTTGCCTTTTTCAACTTCTAGAAGCTGCCCATGGTCCCTAATTCATAGCCCTGCATCAGTCTGACCCCCATTTCCATCTTCATATCTAATCTCTGACTCTCCTGCCTCCCTCTTCCACTTACAGGGACACATGTTATTGAGGATGTCTGTTTGTAACACTATCAATTATTTGCTTCCCCAACCAAAGTCACTTAAGCATAAAGTAAAAGACATTTTTCTTTGCATCTTGGAAGAATCGCTGATTAGATCCACCTTGGGGGTGGGGTGTAGCACAACACTCTGTTACTTATGATGATTTCACTGTTGTCTTTTTATTTCGATTTCTAGCCCCTAGAACCAGGTCAAACCATCTGTATGTCTCGAGAAGAGTTTATGCAGAGGATGACGGAGATTGTTGGCTGGGGCACCAAGGAGGACTATGGGAAGCTCTTTGACAAAGTGGATGTGGCCCAAGATGGCTTCATTAACTGGGACAAGCTGACTTCCTTTATGCTCTTAACACTTTATGAAAATGATGAACGAGCAAAGGCGACTTCGGTTCCCCAGTGGAAAGACCTTAAACTCCTACCAGGGAAACACAAGGACACCATTCAAAAAGTCATTTTCTTAAAGACCTCAAGCCGTTATCTGACCATCAGCAAGGAAGGCTTATTAGGGATCTGGGGAGAGAATTTAAAGCTGCAAGAGTCATTTCCCATCACTTCAGACGCCACCAAGCTTAAACACCTGTGGGTGACAAGCCTGGTTTCTTTGGAGAATGTAAACAAGGTACAAAGTCTTTATCCATAAATTTATTGCTTGTATAAGGGGACACATGGTGGGACAGGGTTCCAGATCAATACCAAGTGTTACACCAGCAGCGACAGAGCGCTGCATTACTCTTTTGTGCCTCTAACCTGACCTGGAGGGAACATAAGTAGAGCCGAGGGAGCTACTCTGTATTCCAAGCTGTTCTCTTTGTGTGCCTTTAAATGACTTGGCTGAGGATTCAGTTGCTTGGCTTTGTCTCCACTGTGGCCATGCTGTATTAGATGCAGAACTGAGAGGCTATACAATGCATGGCACAGCTGAGTGCAATTACCGGGAACTGCTTGTCTCATTTTGATGATTTTGACCACTGTACTAATCAGTTTCTTAATTCTGGTGTGTTGGGTCCACTCAGTCCAAATATCAAGTAACATACTGAAAAGACAATCATTTTGTGAGAGGATGCAGCTTAAATAATTTATGTTCTTAGTATTTTATATTAAATAGATGGTAAACTTCATTTAAAAAATTTTAAATTCACACATGAGCATGAATAATAGTATTGAGAACCAATATTCATCTTTAACCATTTTCTAATTCACATGCAATCTTATTTCATCTATACCTCCCCTCTTTGAAATCCAAGACATTCAATCATTTAATCTGTAAATATTTGATATTTTTAAAATGTGTCTGTTTTTAGTATAACCATGACACCATTATACATTGAATATAAATAGCAATAATTCATTAATATAATTAAATATCCAGTCATGTACATATTTTCTTTGTGTGTGTGTGTGTGTGTGTGTGTATGTGTGTGTGTGTGTTTAAGTTGCCAGAATGTGACTGTTTATTGAAGGACAAAGGGAACTGTGAAAACTAAAATAGATTTTAATGAATAAATAACATCAGAGGGACATAGTTAATATTGTGTCTTTGGAGAAAGTAGTTTAATCACTCCTAAACCTATGATTTCACATCAAGAATATATCTTATGTTTCATTGATAGTTTTAGAGAATAAACTATATTTTCCCACTGTAGGTATTTTGTATTATGTAAAACATAATAAATTGCTGTATATTTTAAAAATTTATATGAATTATATTATATTCTATCAACTCTTTGAACAGAACATAAAATTATAGACCTGGCCAGATAGCTCAGTTGGTTAGAAGATTGTCCTGAACAACTCTAAGGTTGTGGAATTGATCCCTGGTCAGGGTACAATGCACCAATCAACCAATAAATGCATAAACATGTGGAACAACGAATCTCTCTCTCTCAACAATCAATACATTTTTAAAATTGCTTAAGAATCAATATAAAATTACATAGTATGCATGCAACTCTTCATACAGCACAGTCGTTCTTTCTTTCTTTCTTTCTTTCTTTCTTTCTTTCTTTCTTTCTTTCTTTCTTTCTTTATTTATTTTTGCCCTTCTTAATTTTTTTTAAAATTTCTTTATTGATTAAGGTATTACATATGTGTCCTTATTGTTTGACAGTTAGTTTTAAACAAGATTCAAATAAATTTCAAACATTGTGAATAGTTGCTATGCCTCTTTTGTTCTACATATTTTCTCCTCTGTGTGGTTTGGTATTATGATAATACTAGAGGCCTGATGAAAGAAATTCATGCATGGGGTGGGGGCTGTCCCTCAGCCCAGCCTGCACTCTCTCCAATCTGGGACCTGCTTAGAAGACGTCAGACTGCCAATTTAGAGAACTGGATCTAAACCGGCAATGGGACATCACTCTCGCAATTCGGGACTGCTGGCTCCTAACCACTCGCCTGCCTACCTGCCTGATTGCCCTAACCATTCTGCCTGATCATCCCTTAAGTGCTCTCCTGCCAGCCTAATTGACATCTAACTGCTCCCCTGCCAGCATGATAATCTCCAACTGCCCACCCCTGCCAGCCTGATTGCCCCCATTGTCCTTCCCCTGTGGGGCTGGGGGAACTGGGGAACTCTGGCTGGATGAGGTGGGACTGAAGAGACTGGGGGATTGAGACTGGATGAGGTTGGATGCTGTGGGAACTGGGTGAGGTGGGGCTGAGGGGACTGGGGGACTGAGGCTGAATGAGGATGAGCTGAGGGGACAAGGGGACTGAAACTGGATGAGACAGGGCTGAGGGGACTGGGTACCACCATCTTGTGGCTGTGGGCACCACCATCTTGTGAGGGCATGACAGTCAATTAGCATATTCCCTTTTTATTAGATAGGATTGGTTTCATAAAATGATTTCAGAAGTGTTTATTCCACATCTATTTTTGGGGGAAGAGATTTAGAAGGACTAGTGTTGATTCTGTCAAACGTTTGTGGAATTTATTAGTGAATCATCTGGGACTAGAATTTTTTTGATTACTAATTTAGTCTTTTATTGTGTATCTGCTGAGTTTTTTTTATGCCTTTGGAGTTAGTTTAGGTAATTTTTGTATTTCTATGAATCTGTTCATTTAATTGAAGTTATTTGTTGCCATATAATTGTTCATGGTATTTCCTCCTCCTCCTCCTCCTCCTCCTCCTCCTCCTCCTCCTCCTCCTCCTCTTCCTCCTTCTCCTTCTCTTCTTCTTCTTCAATACTTACCCCAGGATATTTTTTCCATTTTTTTAATAAGTTTTTATTGTTCATATTATTACAAATGTTCCTTCCCCCCCCCCCCCCCACCATTGCTCTCCTCCACCAGGTTCCCACCCCACCCTCTGCCCTTTCCCCACTCCCCATTGTCCTCATCCATAGGTGTACAGTTTATGTTCAGTCTCTTCCCACAGCCCCCCTCCCCTTTTCCCCAAGAATTGTCAGTTCACTCCACTTCCATACCTCTGATTCTATTATATTCAACAGTTAATATTGTTCATCAAATATTTTGTTATGTATTTGTTGTTCATAATTTTTATCTTTATTTACTTTCTCTTCTGAAAGAACCCCCTTCAGCAATTCATATAATTCTGGTTTGGTGGTGATGAACTCCTTTGGCTTTTTTTTATTAGTGAAGCTCTTTATCTGACCTTCGATTCTGAGTGATAGCTTTGCTGAATAGATTATCTTTGGCTGTAGGTTCTTACTATTCATCACCTTGAATATTTCTTGCCATTCCCGTCTGGCCTGCATGGTTTCTGTTGAGAAGTCTGCTGATAATTGTATAGGTGCTTCTTTATAGGTAACTACCTTCTTTGCTCTTGCTGCCTTTAATATTCTCTCTTTGTCTTTTGCTCTTGGAATTTTAATTATGATGTGTCTTGGTGTGGTCCTCTTTGGATTCCTTTTGTTTGGAGTTCTGTGTGCTTCCTGGACTTGTAAGTCTAATTCTTTCACCAGGTGGGGGAAGTTTTCTGTCACTATTTCTTTCAGTATGTTTTCGATATCTTGCTCTTTCTCATCTTCTGGGACCCCATAATTCTGATGTTAGTTCTCTTGAAGTTATCCCAGAGGTTTCTTACATTATCTTCAATTTTCTGGATTCTCTTGCCTTCTAGCTTCTGTGGAGGAGTGTCTTCTGGCTCTTTATGTTCCAACTCTTTAACTTGATTCTTGTGATCTTCCATTCTGTTTTTAGGACTCTGTATAATATTTTTTATTTCAGACAATGTATTCTTTATTTCTTGTTGATCCCTTATCATTTCTTGTTGATCCCTTATCATTTCTTGTTGACTCCTTATTAATTCTAGTTGATCTCTTTTCAAACCCTCATAGGTCTTATCCATCTTTTCTAGGAAATTCTTGAAAAACCTTATAAGCGTAGATTTGAACTCTATATCCAGTAGCTTTTTGTCCTCCATTTCTTTCGTTTCTGATCTATTTCATTGTCACATTTCGCAGTTACAGATGGGACGGTATTTCAGGGTGGAGCCTACAGCCTTGGCTTCCGTCAGCCTCGCCCTATGTGGCTACTGCGTCTCAGGGTCCTTCAGTACTCGCTGCAAAACGCCTCTGAGAGATAGGTGCCCTTGATTTTCGCCTGCTGCCAAACAGTCTATGCTCTCCCCCAATGAGCCCGGTATTGGGGTTCAGTTCAGTTGGAAGTGGAATTGAAGGTGGCGTTCAGAGCAGACTGGAGCCCCAGTCTCCTTCCTGCCAGGGCAATCCCGCGGCACAGCCAACCATCTTTTATCTGTGCGCAATGTGCGCGCTGCCGGGACCTCCTTTCGCTGCTCCCAGGGGTTCTGCCTTACAGCCCAGCTCCCTATGGATGAGCTCTGGGTCCCCGGGGTCTGGCCTAGAATTGGGGTTCAGAGCAGTCAGAACTGGGGCCCAACACAGTCGGAGTTTTATCTCCTTCCCGCTAGGGAACACCAGCCAGGCACTTGGCCTCCCTCCTCTCTGGCTCCGTCCTCTCCGCGTGCCACGTGTCTCTGTACATTGGGCTTTTACAGCTCCTCCGTGCTTCCTTCTGGTTTTCTCCTTGCTTCTCGTTATAGAATTTCCAGTCAGTCGACTTTCCTGTAGTTCTGGGTAATGTCCATTTTATATTTTAGTTGTATTTTATTGAAATTGTTGTGTGCGGCTGCAGCTAGGTGTTTACCTGGGCACAGCCATCTTGGATCCTCTATCCACATCCATTTTTTTTTTTTTTTTTTTTTTTTTTAGAGAGAGAGTGGAAGAGAGAGGAAAAGACAGAGAGAAATATAAATGTGAGAGAAACACATTGATTGGTTGTCTCCTGCATGCACCCTGACCAGGGTCTGGGCCAGGGAGGAACCTGCAACCCAACCAAAGTATGTGCCCTTGAACAGAATCGAACCTGGGATGCTTCAGTCAGCAGGCCGATGCTCTATCCACCGAACCAAACTGGTTAGGGCCATGGTATCATCTTATAAGCCTTTCTTTTATTTCTATAAAGTTGATAGTAATATCCATTCTCTTATTTATGATTTAGTAATGTGTATCTTTTCTCTTACTTCTTGGGTTAGTTTAGATAAGCTTTGTCAACTTTATTGAAAAATTTGTTTGCTCTTTTAAAAATAGATTTTAGGATATTATCTGGCTTAGGAAGGTTTCTTACCAGGTTTTTATCTATTGAGTTTTGTGACAGCTTCTGCTTGCTTTGTAAAACATGGTTTGTGAAGTTTCTGTTATGACTGTGTGAACCTGTAGCTCTTTGTGTCTTTGTTTTGTTATTAATCATGTTCCCATGGATTGAAGTTGGTGAGTGTATAAAGTAAGAATAAAGAAAGAATGTTCAAATAACTTCAAAGGCAAGTATTTTTTCTTGATTACTGTCCAAAGTTAGAATAAAACACATTTGTGCCACTATGCAATACTTGTGTAATGCTCTTAAGAACCCTTAGGGAATGATGTCTGATTTGGTGCTAAGATTTGCATATCTGCTTTGCATATTGATTTCACTAAATCCATCAGACATGCTTTCTGACTTTCTACATTTTTTCTTTAGATAGCAGTGGCTTTTACAAGTAAAGAGATTTGTTTTTATGATCTGCTGTCCAAAGAACAATTTCCTTGTCAATATAAACTCCAAGGCCTGAAAGGAACACCAATTTGCATGGATTATTGGTATGACCCTCTTGATGCCAATGAATCAATTCTGTCTTTTGGGGACATAACTGGAAAGGTAAGCAAGGGAACAATAATATTAACACTATCTATTTAATTATCAAACAGTAGCTAAATATAGAAATAGAATACAATGAGTGTGACCTTCTAATTGAACTACATTATAGATTATAAGACCACACATGATGGACATAGAAAAAAATGGATTAGGTCATGACACTTTATCTTCTTTATTTTATTTTAAAGTTTATTTATTGATTGATTTGAGAGAGAGAGAGAAACATCTATCAGTTGCTTTCCTCCTAAGGCCAGACCAGGGATTAAACTTGCAACCTAGGTTTGTATTCTGACTAAGAATGGAACCTGCCACCTTTTGATGTATCGGATGACACTCCAACTAACAGCCACTCCAGCCAGGGCCTCTCTTCTTGCTTATAACAAATAATCTCCATTGTGGGTTTTCTTGGCTATGTATAATCTCAATTTTCATATTTAGATTCTATTTTCTTTTTTTTCACCATAGGATGCTTATAATCTTAAAATAAATATTTTTATTGATTTCAGAGGGGGAGAGAAAAATAAAAACATCAGTAATAAGAGAGAATCATTAATCGGCTGCCTCCTGCATGCTCCACACTGGGGATCAAGCCCACAACCTGGACATGTGCCCCAACCAGGAATCAATGTCCAACCATTAAGCAATTCTTACAGTCTTTTAGAGACCAATATTAATAAACATTTAATATCAAATGACTAAAGTTATCTCTCATAACTCTTTCAAATTTCTTATTCTGATTTTTGTTCATAAGGTTTCAGACTTCTCAGTACAAACTTCCTGGAAAGTAATCATTTCCTCTACATTTAACAAAAGATAGATGTATTAGAGAGGGCAGCACAGAACATGGAGGCATTGATGTCTGTCTTTTTATCAAATTCCACCCGATCTCTATAAAATTATTATCTACTGAATGACACTAGAATATTGCTGTGAACGCTTAAGTAGTCTAATTTGAATAATTTACTTTTGTAATTGTCAAAGATTTTTATTCTTACTGTTATTAATGATGAGTGTATCATAAAAGCAAATGAACCGCCCTTGGTAATTGCCTTATTAACATTGTAGTTGTTCTGTCTTTTAATATAACTGCTTGCATCTTTTAAATAATATTGAAGAGCTTCCTATTAATTCAGTATCAATTTTTTTTAATGTTAAAGAATGTAGATTTTTCTTGCAACAATTTCTCTGCCCATGTATGTTTCTTTTTCTGTATTTCTCTCAAGGTTCAAGCCATTGTTTTCACGACAGCTTTGATTTCCCTGTTTGAACGTCCCGCTAGTGCATGTGAAAACGAAGAAGCCACCATGACCATTAACTGGGCAGAACTGCTCTCTGGGTATCACAAATGTTGCTATACATTAGAGCACAAACTTCATCGTGGAGAGTGGGTCAGGCAAGGTATTGCATTTCCATAGTAATGAATGACACGATCAACTTCAACTTCTCCGTTTATATTCTTTGATGAAAACGTTTCCTACAAAATGTTCAAGTTTAGAAACCAGTAATTAGTTCTCTGGAGATTTTGTCCTGGACTCTTTGCTATCCCTTGCATACTAGCAGGACGCTTTCTTTCTTTTATGTCCTTCTAAATTATGCCTCATAGAATTAATTCAGGTGAACTGTGAGCTCAAAACATCTCAAGAGAAGGGAGAAAAATGCCACAGAATCCATTTAACTTCTGCTCCACTCTGATCCTAACTGGTCTCATCTAGTCGCTTCAAGATGCTTAATAAAAGGATTTAACAAATTTCCTCAAACCCACTCCTTTGTTTTCTTTATGCTCTCATGGGAAATATATTATATTACTTTGACTGCCTTCAAAATGGAATCTCCTTAATTACCTTTTCTCCTTTTCCCCCCTCTTTTTTGATATAATGACCGAGTTTCTCTGATCTAGAGTACTTAAGTGACATTTCTCTGTGTGATAGGATTAGTTGTAAAAACAGAAACTATGGAAAGCCAGAACTTTCATAAACCTAATCACCAATCAGTTTATCAGTCTCACAATATGCCTATTTTTTACAAAATTTGCATCTGACGGTGATGATCCAGGTGTGCAGTGTCCACTCTAATATGTCCTTGAGTCCAAACACTGAGGACTATGGTAATTTTCTCATTACTAAATAGCTACACTAAATAATACCCACAGAGAGGAGTGGAAACTCACTCTCATTGACTGCATTGTACATCTATTTCTAATTTGCTTTGAAGAATAGACAGTCAAAATGGACCCAACCATTGGTTCTTATGGTAGTTTTACACTTTTTGGGTTTTAGGAGGTTGGTGTTTTTTAATGCATGATCCACAATAATAATATTTCATAGGAAAACCTATAGATCCTGCATTTTTCCTTCAACATAAATTATACCATGTCTTTGGTACCTTCTACCCATCCTTTAATTATGGTAGAATATTAATATCGGGAAAAACAAACGATGTTATTTTATTTTTATTTTTTGGTCATCAACTGTGTGTGACAGGCCATTGAAGCTGCTTTCAAACAAGCATGATATTTTAATACATAAAACAAAGACTAAATAGACTATGAAAATAAAGTCATAGTTCTTTAAATTTACTTATGGTAGGTTTCCTGAAGTTTACTGCATTATTTGAGTCCCAATGACTTTAAATTAATATGGATAATACAGAGAAGTAGCTAATAGAAATCTACTTTTAAAAAGATTGGGGATGTACTAATTGAGCTGTTTAGATGTACTAATGTTTAGATGTACTAATTGAGAACAGGAATAATGTTTAAGTATGTTTAAGTATCACTTTTATGCTCAGGGGAAGAATGTCAAGTTCTCACTATCAACTCTGTCACACTTTCATTTAAACCATTCAAAAAGCAGCCCTGTTGGTGAAGTAAACTGCTCATGAGTATTTGTTAAATTAAAAGACAAACAACTTTTCTCTTGGGCAATGTGAATTCTTTGCTCATCTTGTTTATAATGTATGCTTTCTTATCATCTATAAACAAGAGAACATTGGAACTTAGTTTAGTTTAGTATCAACAGTAGATATTTATGTATAAAACCTGAAGAATCCAACTTTAGAGCTTAACCTCTAAATCATTGCAATTAGGAAATGGTTAAATAAAAGTTTTACATGTGAAAAACAGTAGGGATCTTTGCTACCTAACCTGGATGATGTAATTTCATAGCTTTTGAATTAAAATTCATTGTAACTAAGTTGGATAATCTTTAGAAGAATAGCTGAGAAAATATATTTACTTTGGCCAGTTTATTTAAATTGTAGACTTCATGTGTCAATCAATCAACAACTATTTATCTTTTATGTGCTTTAAAACTGCTTTAGGCATTGAAGACTGTAGAATTAAGAGTAATTATAGGCTTGACTCTTAAAAAACTTAATATATGAGGAGAAAGGAGGAAGCAGAGAGGAGTGAGGGAGGCTGGAGTTGAATATAGGACAATGGACTCCCTAGTCTGCAAGACTTAACTCTCTCAGGAGCAAGTAACCATTGGCTGCTTTCATTTGATATTCTTTTTACCCCAGCAACATGAATTGACAGCATGTACAATTAAGAAAAGAAATACTTGAGCATGCAGGCTAATAATGTTTCACTGAAGCTAAGGAGAGAATATCTGTAAAACGGAAATGTCAAAGGAAAAACCCAGTTTCCTACATAAGAGTACTAGCCTAGTGCTTTAAGATAAGGTTCCGACTTCTTATTTAATGCTTTGAGGGAGAAAATGTTTTCATCTTGTCTGAGGGGTTCTGTGTCGTATTTTTAATGGAAAAATAATTACATCCTGAAATGCTTGCAAAGTACAGAGATTTCAGGCAATAGTGGCAAGATGTAAATGTCTTAAATCTCAGGGAATTTCCCTTTTTTCGATCTCAAGTAATTGCCTTCTCGTGTAGACAGTATCATTGGAAACCACAGAATGGAGGTGCAGCTGTTGAAAGAGTGAACACTCAACAGTCAACAATAAAAACTATCGACTCTTTATTACATTGAACTGTGTTCTGCCACCTTTGTTTGACCATGGCCAGGAGAAGATACAAAACAGTTTGAACTGAGAGCAACATCACTAATTGCTGTGCTAATTAATGGAGCTGTGCCAGGGAATTTAGAATACAGATGCCAGGCTGTTTCTTCAGAGAGCCTTCATAATTGGTAGGGACTAGGCTTGGAATCAGATTTAGTGTCTTGCTTGTGTGTTGTTCCACATGGCTGTGTCTAAATCAGTCCTCTAGACAAAAAGATGGTGCACCACTGAGTTAGCTGGATCACTCGCCTTTCCTGCCAGTCCCCTTGCTGCATTCAAAGTAGTTGAAACCAGTTGCAAGCTGGTTGCCTAGGTTTGAATAAAAAAGTTTCTCCCTGCAGCTGGTCCTATGGCATGTCTGAAGAGGAAGGTCTGCTTGTATCATGAACATAGATCTAATCAGCATTTTGTAAAGTCATTAAATTAATTGGATTATTTAGAAAATTGCTTACCAATGATGCATTAGAAGCACTTTGATTTTTAAAAAAAGAATAGAGTTGTTTTTATCTTTCCTCTTTCAAATAATGGTTGCTTAGAATATAGAGAGCCCTGTGGTGGTCTCAGAGAATGGGATTCCAACTTCAAAATAAGAAATGTAACTGAAAAGAAATTCTCTCAAATAAGAGAACATCAAAGGAAGTTCAAGGCAGGGTGTTTTCCCAAGTCACATGACTCATAAAGTAAAAGCCCAGAGAAGGATAAGAATTCCTGGTTAGACATGGCCCAGTTTTTACCCTGCTTCAGATCTACCTGTTGGCAAATGACACAGAGTGGTTTTGTTCTAGCTCACTCTAAGTGCACCTAATAGCATTACTTACTTAGTTGTTAGGTATAATTTTTCATTTTCAAGTAACTTTCCCCACATTACCTAATTGCTGTTACACAGGGGCATTTTGACACTTGTGAGGACAAGGATTGATGGTAGATTCCTTAAAGTTTTCTAAAAATAACTAAATGGCAGATTGCAGAAAAGCTGAACGTTAGCATCTTAATGGACAGACATTATCAAGTTGTCTTTTTCTCCCTCAAAATATTATCTAACAAAAATTTATTTTTCATGCATTTATTCTAAGTTTCCACATGCGTTTTTATCAGTAAGTATAAGTGCTATGTGGTGTCATTTTGTGTCTTTTAAAGCCTTACGTAAATGTATCATTCTGCTTGCATTTTCCTGCAATTTGTATTACCACATGTTGTGAGATAAATCTGTGTTGATTTAAATGGATTCCTACCAGTATTTCTCAAGTTATAGATTTTTCTATCTTTTATCTAGTTTCCTAGATAAAGGAGCTTCCATTTCTTGCCACTACAAATTATGCTTCTAGAACATTCTTTACGTATTTTCTCATGCACATACATGGAGTCATTTCAGCTCACATGCTTAGGAGTGGACTTGCTATGTTGTGGGTTTGAGTTCATCTACCTTTAATTGCCAGGGCTGCCACATACAGTTATGCACAACTTTGCCATCTGATGCCAGATGGTTCTTCAAACTGGTTGTATCAACTGTAGGCATATGAGATCCTGGTTGTCCATATCCTCACCAACCTTGGAATTGTTAGATGTTTAAATTTTGCCCATCTGATGAGTGTGAAATACATTCATCAACTGTCATTTTAATTTGCATTCTCCTGATTACTTGTGAGAATAAAACATCTGTCATAAGTTTATTGGCCATTTAGAATTCGTCTTCTGTGAATTACCTAACATATTTTTCTATTGAATTATTTTTCTTTTTCTTATTCATTTGTGCTTCTTTTTTTGTCAGTTATCTGTGTTACAAATATTTTCTCTCAGTGTGAAGCATATTTTTCATTTTGTTTTATGGTGTTTTTTTATTTTTTTATGAAAACAAGTTTTTAATTTTAATGCCAAAATAATCAGTCTTTTATAATTTGTGCTTTTTTTGGTGTATTGTCTTTTTAAAAAATCTTTTTTTAAATTTCTCAATTATAGTTAACATATAATATTATATTAGTTTCAGGTGCATACTCCAGTGATTAGACATTATATAACTTGCTAAGTGATCATCCTGATAATTCTCATACCCATCTGATACCATAAATAGTTATTAGAATATTATTAACTATACTAATGACCCAGTGCATGGATTCCTGCACATTGAAAGGAAATTAATTAGAAGGTGGCCAGCAGGCGGGACTGGGTGAGATGAGCCAGACACATCTTGGAGCCAACCTCCTATAGTCCCTCCCTGGTGTCTTCAGAGTGAGCAGGGGTCCCTTTGGAAGGTGGGATCCCTCTGGAAGGTGAGGTCTCTTGGCCTGGCCTGTGGGGATCAAGCTGAAACCGGCATTCCAACACCCCCCAAAAAGTCCTGGAGTGTGAAAGGCATTCTGCAAAGTTCCTGTGGAATGCAAATGCAAGCGTGCAGTAAACTAGATTCAGGGCCCACAGTGCCCCAGCAACAACATAACCCGTGGCTGAAGGTGGAATTGTGCAGCCTGCAAGGAATTGGGCTCCTTCCTCTCCGGTTTTGGGGAGATCACCTGAAAACCAGTCACATAGTGATTGGTCAGACAGTAGGAGGGACACTTAGCATATTAGCTTTTTATATGTATACTAGAGGCCTGATGCATGAAATTCATGCAAGGGGCTCGGCCCTCATAGCCCTGGCTGCTGTCTTGACCTTCGCTGCTCTGGCTGCTTCATGGCTCTACCCCCATCCACTGGTCTTTCTGGAAGGTCGTTCCTTCCACTATCCATTCTAATTAGCATATTAGCTCTTTATTATTAATATATTATACACACACACACAAACACACACACACACTGAGTGACCAGATTATTATGATCTCTGAATGCATAATAATCTGGCCACTCAGTGTATATTCTATGTAATAAAAGGCTAATATGCAAATTGTCTCCTTGACCAGGAATTTGACTAACAGGCAGGCTGGCCAACTGCCCATATCCCTTCCCCCTGGCCAGGCTGGCCTGACCCCACCCATCACAAATTAATGCACTGGGCCTCTAATATATATATTGGTTGTTAGAAAATAGTCATAGGGTTGCTCTACTTTATATATATATTATGAATTCAGAGATCATAATAATCTGGCCACTCAGTGTATATATATCTGGCCATTCAGCAATATATATATATATATATATATTCCCTATGCTGTACTTTACATCCCTATGACCATTCTGTAACAACCAATTTGCACTTATTAATCTCTTCACCTTTTTCACCTATCCCCTCACCCTCCCTCCCATCTGGCAGCTAACAAAATGTTCTCTGTAGCTATGAGCCTATGTTATGTTTTTTAACAGAAATTAATTTTTTTCCTCTACCAATTCCCAAACTCACCAGAATATTAAAAACAAATCATTTATTTTTAATCAGCTCATCCCATTCCCTAGCCTGGTATTTTAAAAACATCATAACCTATCATTTCCTTTTCTATCTTTCAGAAGGAGGAAAACATATTTTATGTATCAGATAATTTAATTTTCAGGAAATGGCTTTACTCTCACCTTTTACTCAGGCATTCTCAGGAGGTATGGCATTCTACAATTTAATCAGAAACAAGTTCTCTCTTGCTTTACAAATACAGTGTGAATTGTTGAGTCTCCAATATATGACACTGCACACAGGCCCATAAATGTCACTTGGTTATCTGCGGATTCAAATCTTAAAGCTATACTTTGAATACCTGAGCAGAATGTACTTCTTTTTATATCCTTGAAACCGAAGATGATACTTGGATATAATGTGGGAACATGTGACAAAGTAATTTTCTGGGTAGAAATAACTTACTTGGATTATACTGTAGTGACATTAGGGAAGTTCATGAATTTGAAGACATACTTGTAGTATTTGGTTTATACTTTAGATCTTGTAATATTGCCTCACTGAGCCAAGTTACAATAACCCTAAGGATTTTCTCTAAACAAAAGGAATGTTTTAAGTGAGGTTGCTTCCTAATGAGAACAATTGTCATCAGATTTTATACTGTTGGCACTTCTAGTAAAGTAGCAATAGTGGAATTAGCAGGTGATCAGGAACTTCTATGCTCCTATAATTAATGGGAATTATCAGTTTATAGGAACTGATCACTTCTGCATCTTCTTCCCTTCCTTCTTTGCTTCCTTCCTTCCTTTTTTGCTTCTTTTTTTCTTTCTTTCTCCCTCTCTTCTTTTCCCTTCTCTTTCTTTTTTTTAGTAGGAAAGACAGTAGATACAAGAAAAGGACAAAGAGAGAACAAAGAGGACATAAAAATATTGCTCCTCGGGAGTAAGTGACAAGATCAGGAAAGAGAAAACTCAAGATAAAGTGGGGGCTTGGTCTGAGATTGAGAGTGTGGGGGACACAACTGTAGTTGGTAATGGAAACAGTCTCAGATCTGCATGCATGTGGCTGTGTGGCTTTGTGGAAAAGAATGATGCAGTAATGCAAAACAGAGCCCACCACCAAAGAAGAGTGGGTTCAATCTCATTTCTACCTCCAATTAGCTGCCTTCCCTTGGGTGAATTGGCTTTGGACTGTCCATTTCCTCATCAGTAATCTACCTGCTGAAGATGATCGAATGATGCCTAGTACAGGGGAGACATGCAATAAACTGTCCTAATAATTATAACAAATAATTTATAGGCTGAGGGAGACTGCATAATGGGAGATAAGAAAGAAATAAACCATCCAGGCTCATTCCAGGCAGAGTAGAGAAGTATGCCATTTTGGTCTTTAGTGGTGCTTCGGGCTTCATGACACACTTTTCGGTGAATTATTCTGTGTGCCTTGTGCTTATGGAGGCAGCTCTGGTTTGGTTCCCCTTCTGAGAGTCTCAGTCCACCTCAGGCCTTCCCTTTTCTTAGACATTGTGCCCAGACATTGATTAGGAGAATCCAGCATCAACGGCCAGTTAAACTCATCTAAAGAAGTCAAAGCTAAAAAAAAAAAAAAAAAAAAAAAAAAAAAAAAAAAAAAAAAAAAAAAAGGGAGCCCAACATCAGAATTGTTAAACACAAGAGTGAACATCAGTAATTGAAGTTTTAAGAATCACTTGAGAAAGCCAGTGAAGTGTTTCAACAATCCACAATTACCTTGTAGCTGGAGGTTCATCACCTGAGTTCCTCAAGTCTGCCATGGTTGGGCTTTGTGAATGAAAGTGGAGAGGTTCCTAAAATCCTGGTGTTTCATACAAAATGTTGTGTGTATATCCACCTTACTGGTGGAGAGGGCATATAGCTTTCATCCCATTTTCAAAGGGACATTTGGCCTCCTAAATTTTAGGAGCTATGAAGTGATTCTCTGGAGTATAAAATAATGCAGTACTCTCTGGAATGTATTCTGGTGTTTGCTACTTAAAGTGTGGTGATGAGCAAGCATCAGCAGTAACAACTCTGGGTTTGATAGAAATGCAAAATCTTAGTCCTACTGAATGACATTCTGCATTTTTACACTGATCTGATCCACAAGTGACTCACATTGAAATTTGAGAAGCTCTGTTCCAGTGGTAGAAGATCATGCCTGCATTCTGAATTTGTACTTTCACTTTGCCAAATGTTTTGTAACATTAAACTCTACCAAAAATCAGAGTCAGAATACTTGGGCTCCAGTGCAGTCTGACAACTATCAGTTGCTGACTGGCCAAATCATTGAACGTGCCTGGGTCTCTATTGCTTCTTCTGTAAAATAAAGTAGATTAGTCCTCTTTCCAGCTTCCCATACATGTGCTTTATCACCACTTCTCATCGATTGAAATGACATCTTCTTCTCAACACTCACCAAATGTCTTCTAAACCCCCCAGCCCATACTGTTTTGTTCTTTTTTGAACTTATACTTTCTGTACCATTCATTGATCAATTTATTAGTTTTTTCCTAGTTTTTGATTTACATCTTTTATCCCAAGCTTTGGAGCATCCAGACTGTGTACTTCTTCTCTTATTAATTTTGTCATAACCCAGAACACATAGCGGATGCCAATAAATCTTTGAAGATTGGATGCCATATTTGGAGAAACATTGAATACTCTCAATCTCATTAATTTATTTTTAAATTGGTCATGTTAAACCATATATTTTACAGTGAGATAAATATGAAGTATGTTAAATTAAGCTATTCACATAATGTAATATAGGCTCTTAAATTAATAAATTCTAGTTGTTATTAACTCAGTAAAAGGATAGAGGAAAAGAAATGTATTGAGTTATCTGGCCTCTCAAAATTTTCTTGCCTCTAGTATATATATATATATATATATATATATATATATATATGCCATGTCTAGCATAAACAACATACAAAACTAATACTGTGGTACTCACTTGGAGAAATAAAAATTAAAAAAAATCTTAAAATGAAAGATGATATAAGACTCCTATGTTAAAGACAAAAGATATGATTACTTACAACATAGCAAGCAACGTTGGCTTCAGCATATTCATGTTAGTTCCCCTTGCTAGCAAGTCCCCCAGCAACAAAGTATGGTCCCAAGTGAATACTTGCACATGCAGTGGGCTGTTAAAAGAAAGATCCTCAAGTTTAGAGAAGCTGAATCTTTTTTACTGAACCTGATGCAGGTCTGCCTTTCATTCCAGAGAAACACAGTATTTTTCTTATTCTAAGTTTGTGTACATTTTGTTGCAAAGAAAGACACCAAATCTACATTTCAAGGTTTTTTTCTAATCAAATGTCTTTGAAAAGATAGGCTGGAACAAAGAAAGTCAGTGATTAGTTTCAAAAGAAGTACAGGAATTCTAGCAATCTATTGAGAATTATTTTCTAGCAGTCTCACTCTTAATTCTATATTATAGAGATCAGGAATATTTCTAAGGGCCATTCTATTAAAACAACATTCCTCAGACTGTGCAAAGTTACAACATCCTTCTTTGTCATAAGGCAGGAATTTGATTTTGAGGTCCAATCAGAAATCCTTCAACTTGGCACAAATCATTGAGCAAAACATATGACATTCATGAGGGCAGCTATGGTTGGAAGTTGGGAAAAGATCTTTGCTTTTGGAGCCTGAGTCTGAAAGAATGGAAAGGTTCTTCTGACCAAAGACTCCTCACTTTCCTTGCTTGGGAAATAGGATTTTGCTCCACATTTTCTGGCACTGGGTCACAAGTAAGGCAGAAATACCCATTTTACCCAAGTCTCTAGCTGTGTTTATGAGTATTCACTGGGAACTGAGTCCTAGCCATCTCACTCTCAAACATTCTAGACCAGGCACAACTTAGATAAACCATGGTTTTGGCATGAGCTGGAACTCTGAGAGAAGCAGATGGCTGTTAAGTTCCTATTTGCCTCAGACCCCGGAGAAAGAACACAGGGATTTGAGCATATATTCCAATTAAAACATTCAAGGTAGCCTTATGTTGGGTAAAAAGTTTAAATGCAGACTTCGTTGTAACTTTCCAATGTAAATTCTTTAATGGGAGGTCAGTGGATGGGTAATCTGAGTTTAATTTTTAACTTTACATAGTAAAATGGTTCTATTTTGCTCATGTCTTGTGAGAAATCAATTAAATGTTATTTTCCTTTTTTTTTTTTTTTTTAAATCAGTTACTTACAATGCCTCTTTAGATGCTATCATTTCCAGCACAACCAACAATACAAACACTGTGGTACTGGCATGGAGAGAAAAATCAAAAAAGCATCTTCAAATGACATCTTTCAACATTGCCCAGGGCATTCATGCTTTTGATTACCACTCTCGGCTCAATTTAATTGGTACGTAAAATAAATTATGATAACTATGAGGGCCTCCTAGATAGTCTGGGTGTCTATTTGTATGCATAAAGCCTCTTCACCTAGTTGCTTTATTGCCAGAGAGACCAACATTTTATTGCCTGAGAAGGGTTGATAATGATGCCTTATGATGCACAGTGTAGAGAATCTGTACTGGGGTGAAAATCGGAGAAAGTGCCCCGATGCTTTAATTAGTGTTTTTATTAGCACGGGCAGGGTAGTAAAGTGATATACAGAAGACAGTTTGTGCAGTGTCTGCTATTCTACCATCATTCTAACACATCCAAAAGCTTAACACCCCCCCCCCCAATACGTCATTTCCTTGCTACCCATTCCCCCATCCACATGCACAACATGAACTTCAAAATGTAGAACATTTTCCTTTTCAGAACACAACCTCTAATGGTTTTTGAAAATATTCAGGTTATCCTAGCTGTAGGTTATTAAAGGAGAGTTTTTCTTTTGATATACAAAAACGTATTTTAGTTGTGGAAATAAAAGCACCACGGGTTTTCAGACATTAACTGTTTAAATATGTAAACATTTGAAAGCTGATAATTTGGTATGTATGATATTAGATCAAATATTATTTAAAAAAGTGAGGCACTATTAAAAAATGAACAGGGTAGTTATAGAGAATGACCATATATGGCCTACAGAAGGAATCATTTTAACCCTCATTCAATATCTATCATTCATATGAAGAATACTGATAGACTTTTGGCTCTATCAATAGGTACTGAGTATCAATTTAGATACTGAGTTCCTACATTTCCAACAATAATAGCTGACAACAATAGTGAAAGATACTCAGAATATGAATTCAGGAATCTGTCAACATTAAACTTTCACGGAGCATTGCTGATTTATTAGAGAATGCTGGAAGGGTTGGTGAATTGACTTTGGAAGGACTCAAATATCAGCCATTTCACTTACTGATTGATTGCTTAGGTCAATACTTTTCTACTGATCACTATTTTGCACCTGGCACAGTGCTGCCAAAATGAGGGTGAATAAGATCAGCTCCAGTTGGCCCTATCTGAGGGCACAACAGAGAATTCTCTTCTGGCTCTTCTGGTTTCTCCATAGACTCACAGGAGCCGCGTGGTCCCTGCTCTTCACGTGCTCCCTGAGTACAGCAAAATTTATATTAAAAAATACCATATTCTCTCAATTAAACAAGTCAAAAGGCTATTTGTGCTTCTTATTTGCCTGCAAATAATCATTTACATGGCAGTGAAAATAATTTATTTCTTTATAGTTTTTTAATTCATTTGGAAACTTTGAATATTGCTTAATTCTTTCTTACTCCTGGGACAGCTAATATGACTATGTCCCTAAGCTGTGTTGCCTGGCAGGTGGAAATGTCAGGACTGAAACGCAGGATTTTGTCCCCACCAGTTTGGGTCACTGGCTGCTTCCTAAATGGTATTGTGTTGACCTTTCACCTCAGGAGTACCCCTTTTCCCTGCTCCCGTGGTTTCAGCTATTTGTATGATAGAGCTCGTGCCCCATGAGCTTGAACCATTGGGCCATGACAAGATTTTCCATCATTTTGAGACTGGCACTTGTCTACAGCTATAAGACATATTCATTTAAAAAAAAAAAAGATGTGGATTATTCATGTTACTAAAAACATTTTTTTTTTCTTTTTGATTCTGATTAGCAACTGCTGGCATTAACAATAAAGTGTGCCTTTGGAACCCCTATGTGGTCTCTAAGCCAGTTGGTGTTCTTTGGGGTCACTCAACCAGTGTCGTAGCTGTCCAATTCTTTGCTGCAAGAAAACAACTTTTCAGCTTCTCCAAAGATAAAGTAAGTAGCATTGTGTATTTTTATAATTCTGCTTCCCCAGTTCTACCCAAATTTATTATTGATCCTAAACTACTCTGAGAGATGGTTTAGATTTTAAAATACACTGACTAACTACTATGTCTTTGAAAATTTATATTTGCAAAATATACTGATATTTATGTAACAATAATCCCAGGTTGTGGAGCAAAGTATAATATTTCATATTTTTTTAACAAAACCATATACTCATGAATTTAATTCATATTATTGAGCTCTTAATAGATCATATCTTGAGAGTTTTGAGAGTTCTCACTAATTCAATGGAAGAAAAACAGAAATGGGGACAAAGAAATGTTACTTTGGTGAGACACAGCCAATTAGCTGTTGTTGCTTCAATATTGAAGACTCAATAAGTAAGAAATTAAAGTTAATCTGAAGAATCTCAAGTACATTCAGAACATTTCAATTAATCAAATTAGTTCATTTCTATTTGATATTGATGGGATATTTCAAAGATGATGGAAAAAACATGGCAAAGGAACAAGATAGTCCCTGATGAATTCTGACCACATTATTTACTACTTATCTCCCCTCAGAAAAACTTCTTAATCTCTAAGAATCCATCATTTGTTCCTCAGTAAAATTTCCATTTCACATGATGCATGACTTCTAGATCTAGTTAACATGTGATAAGATTTTAAGACTCCTGGTTGTGAAGAGAAGGGTGAGCAATAGGCTTTGGGGGACAGCTTCTCAGACTCTTCCAGTGAATCTAACCTTTTGTTTTATTCTAAAGTGCCATGTAAAAACCAGAAATCTATCTTCAACTCCTAACCTCACCCCATCCTTAAATCCTGCCAAATGAGCATATTGTACTGTGTACCTATCACATCAATCCTCTCCCTTTCTTTTCGGCTTCACCAATCAACTACTAATTCCTGCCACCATTCAAATTCCAAATCTCATATTCCTTTGCTCTAAATACTACCAAGCTTTACTAACACATCTCCTCACTCTAAGATGGGTCTGACTTCAATCTCCCCTCTATTAAGAAAATTTCTCCAATCCTCATCTTTTCCCTTGACCTAACCATGGATTCTAAATGTCTCACTCTTTTATAGAAATCCCTGCCCTCCCAATCTATTTTACTTCCTGCTTTCCTCTTCCATTAATTTAATGCTCCAGCCCTATCAACCTCCTGGCTGCTTTCACGGGTGCGGTCTCCTGGCTGTGCAGCATGCTCTTCCTTCTGCCTTCAGTCCCCTCTCCTCTATGACCAATTGGCAAATTCCTAATTGTTCTAGAAGTTTCAGACTTTTTGGAGTCCTTCATGCACACCTACGTGTTTCCTTGCACTCCCATTGCATCTGTGTGTCCCTTGTTAGAGTCTGTGTCCTGTTGAACTGAAATGGTTATTTGCTTCCTTAAGCAGGATCAGGATCTTTATCTCTTGTACTCTATCCCAGTGCTTGGCCCTTTGTAGTGTTTGTTCCAAGATCAATTGTTGACAGCTTGAAGGGAAGACACATTACTGTGAATCGGAAGTACCACCGAAACTCAGAGTGAAACCTTGTTTTGATGCCCTGCTTAGATTTAATTGTTTTATTTTTATTTTTTTTTAGCTCATTTAGCATTTTGTTCTAACTTTCATTATTGAATTTAAGACAACCTGTCTTGTATACTGAAGGTTGTATATGTACATATTGTATTCCAAGAGGCAAAGATTACTTGTGAAGTTAATTTTCTTGTTTCCCAGGACTTTGCACACATTAGTACACATTAAACACATGTTAAGTACATAATATATAAAATAGTGTAATTGTCCACTAACTGATGGAATTTGTGAAGTTCGGGGCTAAGTCTTCTTTTGGATTGTGCCATGCATACAGGAGGTCCTCAATAATTCTTGAAGAAATAATAAATTTAGTTATTAGTTAAGTTAAAAATATCTACCAAACATATTGTAAATATAAATTAAATACTAGATATTTTATCATTACAGAGTTCTCTGAAAGGTTTGATAACTTTAAATGCAAGTGAAAAAAAAAATGTCCTTAGAGTCAGAACTGGTTGTATACAGCTATTATCAATGTTAAACCTACCTTGCCTCTTCCAAAGCACTTTTATCATTCTATTTTTGCTTGGACTTCTAAAAGCATTACATTATAATTAAGCTTGTCATGCTGTCTTTCACATTAGTCTGAATCCATTTCCCTTTGATAGATGCACGATAATCACAGTCTTTATGTCTTCACAACAAACAACAGGGCTTTCTGCTCTCAGGGTAAGCCTCTGCTTTATTACCATACATTATTTTGGGTATTTTATAGATGGGGGATAAATTAGGGAACAGGGAAAATGAAAGAAAGCATCCCTTTTTTAAAGAGCCTTTGAGTGAACCATATTTTGGTCAATGAATTACTAAATTAGAGGATTTTCAGAGCAAAGTAATGTAGATCTAAATAACTTCCTCTGAAAATGATCTGAGACTAGTTCTCTTTTGGAAGACTTCTCTATTGCCACTTTCCAATGACAAATAAGCAATGTTTATCCCTGTAGAGCTTGGTAGCATTCTAAATGATTGTCCAAGTGCAATCCATTCTAAATGGATTCCAAACTGCCTCACAAAATGGCAGTTGTGGAGCTCAAGGTCCTGCTGGAAGCCAGCAACTTGGTCATTTGATGGAGGAATCCCCATGGGGAGTGAGAGGATTTTCAGCCCAGGGGTTGATATTCCAACCAGTGGACCTGATTAGGCTTTTCTATTGTTCTTAACCCTTTTTCTCTTGGGTTACTAATCCATACCTACCAGAAGCAGATCATACTGTAACTTAATCTCTTGTTTGAGGTTCTGATTTTGCCCAGGGCCTGGTTTCTGTATTGTAGTCTTAAGGTTGGGAAGGAAAATACAGTTAGACTTTTGTGTTGGTGCTTCCATCTTATCTGTTTGTCTTCCTTTTCCTTCTGTATCACAACCCCCCATCCCCCATCCTCAACTTCCCTCTATTTACCCAGGAATAATAATTTTCATTTTCTTTTTTAAAAAAATATATATTTTATTGATTTTTTACAGAGAGAAAGGGAAAGGAATAGAGAGTTAGAAACATCCATGAGAGAGAAACATCTATCAGATGCCTATGTACATGCCCTTAACTGGAATCGAACCTGGGACCTTTCAGTCCGCAGACCGACACTCTATCCATTGAGCCAAACCGGTTTCGGCTTTAGAATTTTTTTGCACTTAACTTTGTTGTTTATTTTTGTGTAAAGTTTTTATTTTCTATAAATGGATATCTAAAATTATTTTAAAAATAATTTCTCTTCCATTAGTTTGAAATGCTATTATTTTTATCATTTGAAGTATTGTATATGAATGAATTTGTTTCTGGATGTTTTATTTGTTCCATCAGTACACGTGTCTTTTCCTACACTAACTTACCGTTGTTTAACTAGCATAGCTTTACTGTACATTTTGATCCTGGGTAGGGCAACTCCTACTTTTTGTGTTTCTTTTTTCAATTTTAACTATTGTCTGGCATTTTATTCTTCAAAATAAATTTTAGGATCAATATTTATGTTCTATAAAAGCCATATTAGTATTTGAATTGGAATTTCATTAAATTTGATATTTTGACACCTTTAAAATATTGAGAAAGTACATCCTGTATTTACCCACTTATTCATTCTTTTAGCTGTTTTTCAGGGGGAAAAAATATGCACAAATTTGTTTTCTTTTCTTTGTTTAGGTTTTCCCTCCATATTTTAGAAAACACCCTTATCATATATATTGTTACCTTTAAAAGGGGTGTTTCTGATGGGGGTATGCCCACTTTCATTATAACCCATACACTGAATTTTTAATTTTTATCATAGTTTTTTAAAAAAAATAATTTTAAACCTGCTTGCCAATTTTAAGTAGTCTTTCATTGTTCATTTTTGGAATTTTGACTTTTAGCTCTTTAATTTCATATTATTTTTTACATTCTTATCTGATAATTTCAATATCTGGAGTCTTTGGTTATTTAAAGTTGAAAATTGCTATTCTGGTGATTCTCCTTCAGGGTGACTTCTTATCTATATACATAAAAGCCTATCAAACCATTACAACCAAACAACCAGAAAAACCAGTTGACCAGTCAACCAGTCACTATGACATGCACTGACCACCAGGGGCCAGACATTCAATGCAGGAGCTGCCCACTGGTGGTCAGTGCACTCCCACAGCCAGCCTCCCATGGTCCCTCCCCCTGTCTAGCAGTCTCTGTCCAGCAGGCGCCAGTTGTCAGGCCCTGGCTGGCAGCTGGCAGGCCCTGATTGGGACTGAGCAAGACGGCCCCGATAGGTCCTGATCACCAGCCAGGCCTAAGAACCCCACCAGTGCATGATTTTCATACACTGGACCTCTAGTATTTTATATTACCTTTTATTAAAAAAAAAAAATATATATATATATATTTTTGCCAATTTTAAGTGTATATATATATATATATATATATATATATATATATATATGTTTTTATTGATTTTTAGAGAGAGGATAGAGAGAGAGAAAAACATCATTAATTGGTTGCCTCCTACACACTCCCTACTGGGGATCAAGCCTGCAAAGTGCTCTGACCAGAAATCGAACTGGTGATCTTCTGGTTCATGGGTCAATGTTCAACCACTAAGCAATACTGGTGGGGCTGCTTATCTTTTCTTGTTACTTTGTGTGTGTGTTTTTTTTTTTGCTGTTGCTAAACTATGGGCTTCCTGAGAAACTAAATGGAAGATGCTTTGCTCCTGAGGAGACATATTGTTTTTGACAGTGGAAATGAGGAAAACTCTGTCCTGAGGCGAATGCATTCTCCTTTTCCATCATCCAGTTTAATTGAACAGTCTCTTGCCTCAGTGCCCTACCTTGCTGCTGGTCCAAGGCTTAGGCTCCTGGTTGTAGTCTCTGCCTTTATGCTTACCCTTCACTGTCTCCATCTTGAGTTTGTTTGTTTTTTCATCTCTTTCTTCTTTTGGAACAGTGGAGGTTGTCCCCACTCCCTGAAGGCCCAGCAAGGCAGCAGTTATGTTTTATTCAGTGTTGTGTTTCTTTGAAGCAGGAAGGCCCCCTGTAGAAACCTACTCTGCAGTCATACTTGAACCAGAGTTCCTTTGTTCTACCTGTTTTTTTATTTATTTCCTTCAAAGATGTGGTTAGTATAAATTTTAAGTAGCTTAAAAGAGAAACTTCAAGTGCTAAGATTTACTTTGTAAAATAAAAGAGGAACTGTTATCTTTGAAAAGCAATGTTAGAAATCTTTTTAAAGACAAGCAGAAATTTTGTTCCTCCCCCCTCCACAGTGTCGTGTGAGTAATGAGAATGGAAAAAATCAATTTCCTTGAAAATTTAAAATTCCCTCAATGAACTTTTATTCTAAAAAAAGAAAGCAGCTAAAATGAAATGTTGACATTAGTTAGATGTATTGCCAAATTGGAACTGGGAAATCAATGTGATTTTTGCAGAACAATTCATAGTGTTAGAAAACATTTTGGGTTTTTTCAATGTCAACGTCAGAATCCACAAACAGACACATCATAAAAATCTGAGTTCTACAGCTGTATGTATTCTCTAATTTTTGTTAAAAAGAATGAAAAAAGAAAGATAGAAGAATAATGGTTATGGTGACAATTTAAAAAGAATAGCACAAGAGATTTTAATTTTTGATTAATATTTTGTTTGACTTTAGTATGGAAAAATAGTGAAAATATTTTTTAACGAAAGATTTGTTTTTTACTTTAAGATAAAAATGTTACTTGAGGCATCTTGCCAGCATATATCATGTCAAAAAAATTGCTTTTTACTAGTCACTGATTATGCTTTTGTGGATTATCCAAGGGCCCAAATTCTAAATAAATGGACTTGCTAATACATAAAGGTGTATTCAGGAAAACCACTCACTTCCTGTTATCCCATTATCTGCAAGTAGGCTATCCATTTTTGTGGATTACACCCTGGAAACCTAAGCTGCTGCACTGTTGTCCTCAAAATCCCCTAGTAATATATATATATATATATATATATATATATATATATTTATATATATACTCTCTCTCTTTTTTATTGTTATTTTATATCCATTTCCTATAGAATGGCAGGAGTTAATAGTAAATGTTTGATGACTCCATAGAGACATCTGAGTCTGTCTTCTACTTTCCCCTCACTCTTATATTATTACTAGAGGCCCCGTGCATGAAATACGTGCACTGGGTGTGTGTGTGGGGGGTCTGTCCCTCAAACCAGCCTGTTCCCTCTCGCAGCCCAGGACCCGTTGCTCCTTACCACCCATCAGCTGGTAGCTCCTTAAAGCTGCTATGGAGGTGGGAGAGGCTCTTGCCACTGCCACTGCAGTTGCGCTCACCAGCAGTGGGCCTGGTTTCTGACTGAGTGGCACTCCCGCCTGTGGGAGTGCACTAACCACCAGGGGGCAGCTCCTGCATTGGGCATCTGCCTCTGGTGGTCAGTGCACATCATAGCGACCGGTCATTCTGGTCATTGTAGAGAAATGGTCACCTAGGCTTTTATTGCATAGATAGCCTCATAAAGCCTATGTGAGATGACTCTGCCCATCTCTGGCTGGGAGCAGGTAGGGGTTCTTCAGCAGAACAAGACTAAAAACACGATGATGTCCATTTCTTTAGTTCGGTTTTCCTGCCACATCTCCTTGAGTTTGTTAGAACTATTGTTGCTTTTGAATCTTTAGATAATGGGTTGGGCAATTTCAGGACATTCTAGACCACATGTGTCAAACACAAGGCCCGCAGGCCAAATCCATCCCGCCAGGCCTTGCAATGTGGCCCGCACCACGCTGCCATCACTGCACTCCGCTGCGTTTCCATCACAATGACAGTTTATGACTGTTCAGTAAACCATTCGGCCCGCAATTTAGGCTGGATTTTAGATTTTGGCCCCTTCTCTGATTGAGTTCGACACCCCTATTCTAGACTAAACTGGCAAAACTTCAGAGCTGGCAGGAACTGTTTGGTAAATGGTGAGAGGTAACATCACATAGCCAAGTTGACAAACCTAAATAGTTTAAAACTAGGACCTGGGTGTCTGGAGTTTCAATAAATTAGTTTCTGGTTCTAGTGTATATAAATACTATAATATTTGCTTTCATAATCCTGCATTATAAACAGGTAAGTAGTTGAAAAAAGATAAAGTAGAAAAAATGTCATCATTCTTATGTGAATAGCTAAATTTTACCTTGATGTAAAAGCATAAGCTTACATACTTATTCTTCCTAATATGAAAAAGAGATGAAATAGAGAGACTTCCAATATGGAATTTTCAGGACTTCACTTAGTAAGTCTGGACAAACACCACAAGTTCTTAGTTATCATGCTATAACTAGAAATAGTGTAGTTTAGGTGAAAATATGTGGAAAATATTAAAAAAAAAACACAATAATTTAATTGTAATTTTTAAACTGAGGTCTTTGTCAATTTATTTATTTTTACTCATAAGAATAAAGAAAACTTCCTTAGGATACCTGGAATAAAAATTGACATTAATTATTGTCCTTTCTGAGCTATGGCCTCATTCTTTGCCAATGAGAATGAGAATCACAAATATTAACTAGATATTTAAGTGACATTTTGTCAAAGGATTGGATTAATAAAACTCCATTACTGTAAGATATTTTTCATGATTAAAAGGATATAGACTAATTAAGGAAGAAGGGCAGTACAGTTATCTGGTTTAAAGCCAAGCCACATAATATTACTGATTAAGCTGAGAGTAAGGTTTCTCATTCAAGGAGATTAGCATTGACCTGAAAACCAAGTAGAGAAGTTAAGGTATAATACAAAGGAAATACTGAGGAAATTAAAAAGAAATACTAATGTCTGATCCCCATGCTCAGAGATTATAATTTAATTGGCCTGAGAAAAGGGCACAAGCATAGGCAATTTCTAAAGCACCTTGGGTATATCTGATGTCAAGATTAAAGAACCACTGGTACTGAGTGTGGCTGAAAACTTATGGGGGGGGTCACATTTCATGAAGTGATTTCTAGGAAAATGCTGGAACACTGTTATATACATTGATGACAGCTTATCAATGCTGTTGTTTTGATTCTCAGTGGAGAGAAAAATTAAATAATTACAAAAAGGTGGTCTTGGTAGAATCATTAATTGAGAGAGTTCTCCAGATAAAGGGAAATCAAAACAATAACATTTATTTTGAGAAAAACTAATGAATATGCACACAATCTGATAAAAATATCTCTAATAGCAAGAAGTAACCAATTATAGACTAGAGAGCTTATTGCTCATGTATTTAAGATTTTTATTTAATTTACATGACTAAATTGTCAATAAAATATTAAAAGCCAATATAAATTACTTGAACAACACAGTGGAAAATGATTCTGGGGGAACTATAGTCCATTAATACTGTTGAGTTATTGTTAATCTATACTCAATTATGCCTCAGATAATTATTCTGACATGAAGTTAATTTTTGTATTTTAGAACAGGGTTCATACTAAATAAGACATGATTTTGGACAATGAAGGCAAGACTATCATAAGTAATATGAGTGTTTGAGAATGACCTAGATATGTCTAATCCTATGGTTTTAACATTCTAAAAATAGTTTATTGATTCTATTTATATTTAGGACACATTAAACTCTATTTGCAAGTCTTGGTTCTTGTAGAATCTATATTTCTGGGGATAAACATTTTCTAAAGGGCTTCCAGAATATTTTAAATAAAAATAATTTAGTAATTTTTAAGAATCAGAATTAGTACTTTAATAAAAAAAAATTCTTGTCAAGAAAACCCAATTTACTCTGTATTTATACAAGGTGGGACAAAGGTAGGTTTATAATTGTGAGTAAGTGAAACATAAGAGTTTATTTTTGTATTATTATTTATTAATTATTGTATTATTTTCAATATGAACAATTATAAACCTACTTTTTTATTCTCCTACCCTGTATACTCACCCACAATCGCCCCACAGAGGAAGGTCCAGGTCACCCTCTATACAGCAAGAGAGGCTCAGGCCAGCCAAGTGACCACACCCCATGCCTGTCGCCTGCAGAGGGAGGCAACTGGTGGCAGGGGAGGCGGGGGCAGCAGTTGGGGGAAGGAAAGTTCCAATAGGCCCTGATTGCTGGCCATGCCTAGGGACCCTACTGAGGGGTCCCAGATTGTGAGAGGGCACAGGCCAGGCTGAGGGACATCCCTCCCCCATGCACAAATTTCATGCACTGGGCCTCTAGTGTAATAATAAAAGAACAATTATTGAACACATTCCATGCTGGTTGTCATGCTAAATGCTTGACATGGGTTCTCATTTAATCCTCACAGCCTCAGATGAGAAAGGCACATAAAAAATTCGAGACAAAGACACTTGCTGGAGGTCACCCTGTGTAAGGGCCAGAGCCAAGATTAGAACCAAAGAAGTCTGGCCCAGAGCTGGTCTGCTAGTCCCCTTTGGAGGGGTTTTCCACTGTCTTCATTCGGACTCAGTTTATGTCACTTGCCTGAATTAGTTCTCACCACAACTTATAGTGGCAACACTTGGACCTGCAAAGCTACTCTTTCTGTTTTTTATTTTTTTCCTGCATTAGTTTTGTTCTATCTGCACATGATCTTTGTATTATGACTGGGCTTGAGTAAGAGGCTAATATTTTTGGATTATTTGAACTTGATATTAAAAGGGCCTGAAAGAAATTTTAGAGACAGGACAGGGAGTTTTAGGGAATAAAGAGGGTCCATGGAAGAGGAATGCATATATGGGGGCTTGAAGACGCAAAAAAATAAAATAAAAATGCTTATCTTACCGGTACAGAGGATAGAGAAATGCCGCAGGATAAGCAGGGAGGAAGACATAATTTCACAGAGGATAAAGAAAAGTCACAAGATATTGAGAAGAGGGAAACATTTTCACAGAGGATAGAGGAATGTTGCAGGATAAGGGAAAAGAAAGAGGTAGGGAAACCTGGTGGACTTAGAGCTTTGAAACTGATACTGTGTAGCAGAGGGACCAATGAGGGGTCCTAGATTGAGGAAAGGTCCAATTAGAAAGGCTCAGGTTCAGACACAAACCTACAGCATATAGAAACCAGGGGCAAAGAGACATGAGACAGAGTTTTAGATTTGTTTCCATTAGAGAGATAGAGAGCAGGCTTTTACCATTTGGGTGCCCCTTCCCGGGGGTCCCTTTTGGGGATACTCCTGCTTAGATGGAGTTTGTAAGTCCATGAATTTATCCTCATCTTTTGTCAGACAAGGACACACTAGAAGAAGTCTGCACCCCCAGCCTCACATTTCAATGTCATTTAAAACACACACAGAGAGAGAAGTAGAGGGAGAGGCAGGAAGAGAGGGAAAGAAAGAGAGCGAGAGAGATCATTAGTTTCCTATTTCTACTGTGACAAATCACCTCAAAGTTGGCTTGAAACAGTACAAAATTACTCTGTGTTCTGTAAGTTTGAGTTCTGGCATGGGTCTCACTGGGCTAAAATCAAGATGTTAGCAGGGCTGTCCTTTCTTGAGGCCCTGGAGGAGAATGCTTCATTGCCATTTCCAGCTTCCTTGTACCGAGGGGGCGACTCCCCGCCCCCAATTTCAAAGCCATCAGCAGTAGGTTGAGTCCTTATTACATTCCATCACTGGGATCTCCCTGGTGATTATATTGGACTCACCCAAATCATCGAGGATAGAGGATAACCTCTCCATCTCAACGTCCTTGATTTATCACATTTGCACTATACCCTTTCTTGAGTTAGATAGCATCACCACACAGTCCAGGGATAAGACAGGGACATCCCTGCGGATCATTCTGAGGGACATCATCTCTGTCTACCACAAGCACCTACTGCATTCCAGGGACCAAGGCAAAACACAATCCCATCCCTAGAGGAGATGGTTACAGCTGATGGAGTATGTAGACGGATAAGGGAAGAACACTATGTGCTATGACGGAAGCGTGACCAACTCTAATACACTGGAGAGAACAACCGCCTGCGGTCAAGGATGAAGCAGAAAAAAAAATTGGCCCAAGAATGAGAATTGTTCTTGACCTTTTCGTCTGACTTTACCACCAGGTTTTGAGACTCTGGGATATTCAGCACCAGCTGTCCATCCAGAGGATAGCGTGTTCTTTCCCCCCAAGTCAGGACTTTGGATGCCTCTTCCACTTTGATGAAGCCCACGGCCGACTTTTCATCTCCTGTCATCACCAGCTGGCCCTGCTGGCCATGGAACGGGAAGCCAGCCAGAGAGTGAAGAGCCACAAGAGCGCAGTCACGTGTGTCCTTTACCATTCAGGCTTGAGGCAGGTAAGGATGCTTTTCTCTCACCCTCCCTACCTATTTCCATAGCCAGAGGCTATTTCCACAATCCCATCTAAGGTCACTGAGGGCAAATAGAGAAAAAACAAAACCGTGGGCAGGGATTTCACAGGCGTGTGCTTTTCTGCGATACTGTGCGTTCAGGTGGATTTGGAGATGATTTTATTTTCAGCCAGCAACACCCCCCCCCCCCCCCCCATGTCAATGGACAAGCCTGCTCCCCTGGTGCAGAGCCTCCTTGGTGGATGGGAGGGGTAAGCCTGGGGGTATTTGCTGGGGAGAGACCATCTACTGCCATGATCACTTCAGGCCCTATTGTAACAGCACTGACAGGAACCCAGTATCCAGCTTTGGGCCAATTTAAACAAGAACTCCAGCCCATTCTTCCCTTCCCTCCATGGAAGGCTCTGCAGTCAGGCAGACAGGAGTAGTTCCCATCTTGTGCAGCGGGTGGAAAGCCCTTTGTTAGTAACAGTGTGTCTTGTCACTACATCAAACATTCTGTTTCCTGGCTATTCCAGGAGATAAAAATCCTTTATGCAGCGATCCATTTTGAATTCCATCTGGGGGAAATGTTCCCCCGTAAATGTGTTACTGAACTTTATGAAGGCAACCGATTCATTCGGCTCCCGGGTGGCCGCTGAGCGATGTGTTTGTTTCCAGGAGAACATTATGCTAATTGAGATCTGCAAAGTTAAACAGCTTAGGCTTGTGCTTAGATGCTGAGATCCGGCATCGCCTGGCCATAAGATAAGCCATATTCCCTGAGGAATTCAGGAAATGGGGCCCAAAGGAGTTCTAGAATACACCATAAAGAAAGCCAAGATAACAAATATATGCAAGTTTTTTAAGCAAGAATAAAATATGCACATGTGGTATATGCTGTAGGAAGGGTCACTGTACAGTTCAGTGTGTGCACCTCTTTATTTTCATTGTTAATAGCATAAATAATTAAAAGCATTGATACACATATAAAGCACACAGAACTGTGTCCCACATACGTAAGTGCTTTCTAGTAGCTGCTAAGCTATAGAAACACTTCTGTGCTGTATTCCATTTTTTAATTATGAAAATGTATCGACAGTCAAGAAAAAGAAAACAATATCATCCACAGTCCCATCAAGCAGTGATATTTGTCACTTTAGAGTAGACAAAACAAATAAAACAGGTTTGAAGAAATACCATGAGCCAGGACTGAGGGAGACTAATTTTTTTTATTTAAATATATATATATTTATTTCAGAGAGGAGGGTAGAGTGAGAAGTAGAAACCCCCCTGGGCTGATGGAGTCCCCAACCTAGGCATGTGCCCTTGACTAGAATGAACTCAGGACCCTTCAGTCCACAGGCTGATGCTCTATCTACAGAGCCAAACTAGCTAACGTGAGATTCCAGCCTTTAAGGACAGGTCCAGGGTGTCTTCCTGGTGTTCACTGCTCGGCAGGGCCTCCCACAGGATTGTGGAATACAAATGAGGAAGCAGACACATGACCAACTCACAAGGCCACAGTGGAGCTGAATGTAATGAAGTAGAGGTAAGAGCTACCCATGGAAAGTGATCAGTTCTGCCCGGGGCTGAGGAGGGTGGCATTTCAACAGAGCCTTGAAAGCCAGAGGAGAAGGAAGTAGTTCCAGACAGAAACCACAATGGGAGCACCTGCCAAGTGGCTTGAGCACTCAGAGTGCATTTACCGGGAGGGGGCCAGTTGGGGAGCACTTGGCAGATGTTGGCGTTGATGCAGTAAAGGGAGCTTAGAGCCAGATGGTGAAGGTCATTCACTGGCCATACCACAGTCTGGTCTTGGAAAAATTATTGCTTAAACCTGGGGTTAAGACACTAATTCTCAGACCCCAGGGGGCTCAGATCTCTTTTGGAGAATCTGGGAGGTCAATACTATTTTAATCATAATATTAACTTGTTTTTTTGTTTTTCACTCTCATTGTCTCATTAGTGTATAGAGTTTTCTAGAAGCTACCTGATGAGCAGTGATATTATTGCTGTGATGTCCAAAGGAATGTGTGCTTCTTATTATTGTGTTTTAACAAATTCTCAGTGTAAATTTCTAATGTAAATTTAGGTAATTTATCTATTATCTATCTATCTATCTATCTATCTTCTATCTATCTAATCTATAATCTATCTATTTCTTCCATATAAATAAAAGTTATTTGAGTTCTTCAATTATTTTAAGAATGTAAAGGGACCTGAAGACCACAAGTTTTGAGACACTTTGGGTTAGAGAAATCGGAGTTCAAATGTTGGGCAGATTACTTACCATGACTAAGCTTCAGTTTATTAACTTTTGAAAATGTGTGTATGTGCATGTTCGTGTGTGCGTGTGTGTGTGTGTGTGTGTGTGCACATGTGCGCGTGCTTCTGGGTCACAGACGTAACAAACAGTAGCAGTATGTATCTCTACTGCATCCCTGGGTATGGCCTCCTTTCGGAAGCAGTTTGTCCTGGAGCCAGCCCTACAAGCTCCCCATACCTCTCAGGTGGAGTGTTGAAGCTTTATCACATCTCTTTTGCTTAACTTCCCCACATTCGTTCATCTTTATGTAATCAGGCATCACGTGACAGCAGATGTTAGGAAGAGTTAGAAGATGATCTGGGCTTTATCACTAGCCTGCTTATCTTCAGGAACACCCTTTGAGGGGAGGATGTTGTTTGTCCTGTCCATTCTCAGCCATTGCAGTTCCTGCTCATAAACATTCAATTATTGGGGTCTACTTTGGTTCCCTCAACACCCTGAGTCTCCCAGGACAGCCCTGGCCATGCTGATCTCATTCCTTTCAGAGCATTGCTCACACCTGGAGATGCTTTCTAGTTATAATAAATACTTGGCAGAAGGGAAAGATACTAGTCTTCCACTTCTGTGTTTTCCAACAACTGTTAACATTTTTCTGAGCACTGAATGGATGCTCAGTTGCTAAATTATTGCCATTTCTCATACCAGGTTCACTGACCCTTGATCTTTGGTATTCTGGTTTGAAGTCTCTTTTGGGGACTTTCCATTTGTTTGAAATTAATGGAAAACCTTTCTTCTATTGCCATTTCAGCTGACATGCTAGTATTACTTAATTCCATTTGACTCCATGGAGACCTAACATTATCCCTATGTAAAAGCAACTTGGTACATTTCTGTGACTTTTCTTTATCTTCATGACTTTTGGCATCCCGGCATCCCTAATCAAGAAAGGAATGGCGAGCCATGCAAATCTTCTTACAAAGACCTGTGTGCTTTGTCACACCCTGTGAAGATTGCCTACACAGCTAGCAGCAGGACAAGTTGGGACAACATCAGAGAGTCCCTGGAATGTGCAATTTTAAAAGAATCAAAGTCACTCAGTATCCTAGAAGTAGTTCTCATAAACAGCCTTTGCAGCGAGTTCTTAACTGAAGCTTAAAAAAAATACCCAAGGATGTTAGGAACCTTTAAGAATATATTTGTAGCTATAAACAGGAATAAAGTTTTAGTTATCACTGCAACTCTCATCCTAATGATGGGGGCTAACCTGTTTCTGTAAAATAGGTAATGTTTCAGTTTGTTTTGCACCAAGGACACACTTAGGGCCAGGCTGGACATTCAAGTGTCATCAAATTGTGACAGACAATAAATTAAATAGTTTCATTTTTGAGAAACATTCCATGCTTATTGTGAGATGTTAGAACAATGCAGCAAAGCTCAAATAAGAAGCTAAATATCATCAGGTTCTAAATATCTCTCTGTGTGTAGACTATTTTGCATAAATGTGGTCTGCAACCCACATTTTTATTTATAATAGATTGAAATGTATTTCCCTGTACCCAAATGTAGATCTAGTTCATCATTTTTTAAAAGGCAGTACATATCCCACTATAGGTATGTATCACCATTTACAGATTCATTTGCCTTGATGATAATTTTGCTATTACGATTTTTTTTTTTTGTATATAACTATATTCACACTCATGACTTTATCTCTCTCGGGTAAAATCTTAGGAATGACTTTCTAGCTTAAAATATATGCACAGTATATAATTTGGTGTACAAATTGCTTCCCATAATTTTAGCATTTCATCCCATCTCCAAGAGTAAACATATTAATCGCATCCATAGTTATTGTACATAGAGAAATTTGTCAGACAATGCTGCCTAGCTGAGACCAGCAGGACTCCAGAGAGCCTGGATGGGTTTCATAATCCATATCGGGAGGTTAGGTTTGGAAATGTGAAGACTAAACTTTCTTTTCCTCATCCAGAGTGGTGCTGTTTCTTGAAGACAACTCTCACACTATCACAAGAAACATCGTTCCTGAAAAACGGCCCTCGGGTGTTATTTTTTGGTTCCAGTGCATCTCCTGTCCTCTTTTCTAGGCACCATTATTTTGGGGAATTGAGATTTTTGAGAATCTAAACAATTCAATGTGTAGTTCCCTTGGTAATTTTAAAATGTGAGAAAAGGGAGGCCGACAAATGTAAGGGAAATTTATCTCCATCTTACAAGACATTATACCTCTGGGGTGCTTGTATTTAGGGCAAGATTGATGAGCTTCTCTTTTGAACAGAACTAGCTGCCCACGGATGGAAGCGATGTCTTTGCCTGCCTCCTCGCTGGGCTCCAGGTGACCTCCATTCTGTTAGCATGGCTCTTCTTCCCTAGCAGGCTTAAGGCTTTACTTGGTTTCATGTCATTCCTGGCCTATGAGGTCTAATCACTAGCTGGAGACATGTGAAGTAAGTACCTCAGTCTTAAGATTATACCAAAACATACACACACACATGCACATACATGCATACCACATTCATTTAAATGTGATTAGCTTGGAAGGAATAACACATTTCAGTGTTATTATTATTCAAAAGAATAATAGTATATACCATGAAAGTTTCTTCTCATCCCGGTTGCCTACCTACCCAGTTTCCTTCCTATGAAGCAACCAGTTTTATGACTTCAGTGAGGCCCCAGCAAGGGCTTTTCTATTCATACACAAGTAAATATATATAGCATCTCTGACCGGTTTCTCAGTGGTTAGAGCAGCATCCAAGAACCAAAGGGTCTCTGGTTTGATTTCCAGTCAAGGGCATGTATCTTGGTTGCAGGTTTGATCCATGGCCCCAATCAGGATGCCTGAGGGAAGCAATCAACCAATGTGACTCTGGCATATCGATGCTTCTCTCTCTCTCTCTCTCTCTTCCCCCCAACCCTTCCCTTTCCTTTCTCTATCGCTAAAAATCAATGGGAAAAAATATCATCAGGTGAGGATTAAGAAAATTAAGATAATAATTTAATTAAAAAATGTTAAAAAATAAAAAATAAATAAAACTAAAAAAAAGAATAATTATCCTCAATTCAAAAAAAGAATATATATGTAATTATTAATTTTAAGAACATATTATTTTAAATGCGGTTTACATGAATGGTAGCATATTATATGCCCAGAAACATTGCTCTGTACATTGGTTTTTCACCTAATGCTACAGATCATTTCATCACATTACCTAGAGAGCACACTCTTTCCTTTTTACAGCTCTATGTTACTTTGTTACATGGGTCTAACAAACGTTTTGTTAATCACTTCTTATAGGCATTGGTGGTAATTCTGATATTTTTCTATTTCAAGTAATGTACAATAGTAGTTTTAACCTTGAACATACAAATTTTAGCACATGTGAGGATATATCTGTGTGATAAATTCCTAGAATTAGTCAGAAACTATGTCAGGAATCCTGATAGATATTGTCCAATGTTCACCAAAAGAGAAGCTGCATTAAATCTATCAGCAGGATAGAAGAGGACCCATCCTCAGCCTATCTCATCCTCATAGTCTTAGCTTTTTTAAAGACCTTATTTATTTTTCTAAAGAGCACTTTTAGGTTCACAGCAAAATTGGGAAGAAGGTATAGAAATATCTTGTTCCTTCTGTCCTCCCTCATGCACAGCCTCCCTGGTTATATACATTCTCCACATTTATTACAACTGATGAACTGAAATTGACCCATCCTTATCATCAAAGTAGAGGTCTGGTGCATGAATTCGTGCATGGGGGCAGGAGGAGTCCCTATGGGTGGAATTGGACCCCTAAATCCAGTCCTGCGTCTAGCGCCCTCCCAAGGGGAGTGGCCTGCAGGTTTTGGCTGAAACCAGCTCTCTGACATCCATAGAGGGGTCCCAGATTGTGAGAGAGCACAGGCCAGACTGAGGGACCCCATGGGTGCACGATTGAGCCAGGGAGGGACCACAGGAGGGCTCCAGGGTGTATCCAGCCCATCTTGCTCAGTCCCAATCAGCCAAACCCCAGCAGCAAGCTAAACTACTGGTCGGAACATTGCCTTCTGGTGGTCAGTGCATGTCATAGCGAGCAGTTGAGCAGTCTTAGCATATCATTAGCATAATACACTTTGATTGGTTGTTCCGTTGTTCTGCCATTCGGTCTATTTGCATATTGCCCTTTTATTATATAGGATGTAACTGCAGTATACATTAGGGTTCAATTTTGGTGTTATACATTTTGTAAGTTTAGACAAATGTATAACAACATGTATCTACCATTATAACATCATATAGAGTAACTTCACTGCCCTAAAAATCTTCTATGCTCCACCTTGTCTTCCCACCATCCTCCCCTAAACCCTGGCAACCACTGATATTTTTACTGTCTACACCATTTTGCCTTTTTCAGAATGTCATGTAGTTGGAATCTTTTATGTATGTAGCCTTTTAAGATTGGCTTCTATCACTCAATAATATGCATTTGCATTTCCTCTATGCATTTTTAATGACTTGTAAGCTATTTTTTACACTGAATAATATTTCATTGTGTGGATATGCCACAGATTATTTATTCATTCACCTGCGAGCATGGCAGTTATGAATAAAGCTGCTACACATCTGTGTGCAGGCTTTTTTGTGGACCTAAGTTTTCAACTCTTTGGGGTAAATATCAAGGAGCCCAATTGTCGAATTGACTGATGTGTTTAGTTTTGTAAAATAAATGCCCATTGCCTTTTAAAGTGGTTGCATCTATTTGCTTTCCCATCAGCAATGAAGGAATGTTCTCATTGTCCTACAGCCTGTCAAGATTTGGTGTTGTCAGTGTTCCAGATTCATGTCATTCTAATGCGTAGGATCACATTATTGTTTCACTATGCACCTCCCCGACCACATATGATGTGGGCCATCTTTTTTACATTATTTGACATTTGTTTATCTTCTTTGGTGATGTCTGGTAAGGTCTTTGGCCCATTTTAAAAATAGGTTCTTTGTTTTCTCATTGTTGAATTTTGAGTTCTTGGTATATTTTGGATAACAGTACCTGAAGAATATGTCTTTTAAGAATATTTTCTTTAAGTCTCTGGCTCGTTTTTTCATTCTTTTGACAGTGTGTGTTGCAGAGCAGAGATTTTTAAATTTAATGAAATTCAGTTTATAAATTATTTAATTCATAAACTATACCCTTGGTGTTTCACCTAAAAAGTCATTGCAAAACCAAAGGTTCTTTAAATTTTCTTCTATATTATCTGCTTTGAGTTCTATATCGTTTTGTTTGTTTTGTTTTATATGTAGGTCTGTGACCCATTCTGAGTTAGATTTCATGAAGGCTATACAGTCTTTCTAGATTCAGTTTTTAACAAGCAGAGTTCCAGTAGTTCCAGCACCATTTATTGAAAAGACTATCTTTCCTCCATCGTATTGCCTTTGCTTCTTTGTCAAAGATCAGCTCATTATATTTATGTGGGTCTATTTTTGGTCTCTCTATTCTGCTCCGGTGATCTATTGTCTCTTCTTTTGCTGATATCACACTGTCTTGATTATTGCAGCTTTATAGTAAGTTATGAGGTTGGGCAGTGTCAGTCTTTTGATTTTGTTCTGATTCTAAAATATATTGTGTTGGCTGCTCTGGGTCTTTGGCTTCTCTCTATAAACTTGTGTAGAATCAGTGCTGTCTATTTTTACCCAGGAGAGCTCTTAGCATATTCATAATCGTTCTTTTCACTTCATGATCTGAGAATTCAAACATCCCTGCCATGTCTGAGTCTGACATTTGCTCTGTATCCTCAGACTGAGTTTCTTGCCATTGAGTATGTTTTGTATTTTGTTCATAGTTGGACCTGATACACTGAGTCAAAGTGATTTCTGAAAATAGGCCTTTAGAAATGTGGCGGTGAGGGTGTGAGGGGCGGTGTAGCCTTCTAGAATCCAGTGGTTAGGTCTCAGACCTTCAGGGGGTCTGTGCCTACGGACTATGACCTTCACACATGCTTCTCTGTTGTCCCTCCTCCCCCTTGAATAGGACAGGAAGGCGAGAGGCGGCTAGACTTGGGAATTGCCCTCCCACAGGTCAATTAGCCTCTGATAAAACCATAGCAGGTTAGGGTCTGGTTAAATAGTTTCTCCTGAGGACAGACCCTGTTGGGACTCTGACATACTACTATTTCAAAATACTTTCGCCTGCCCCTGCCAGGAGCATGAGGGGATTTTTTTTCTTCAGTGTTTAAGGGAGAACCTGGTCGATATCCTCAAAACAAAACATAAAGTGATGGGGTTCCCCCATGACTGGCTCCCCCTGGAAATGTTAACTCTCAGACTTGTCCACTTGGAGCCCGCAGCAATTTGTCAATGGCAGTTCCCATTTCCCTATCTTGGCATTGCTGCCCCAGAGTTTTCAGTTTATGAGTTTTGCTGTGGTAAATTGTGACTTTATGTATTTGCCCAGGCCTTTCTGATTTTGGGGGCAGCGATTTGCCCTGTGACCTCATTTCTTATATTGATCTAAGAAGAGTTGTTGGTTTTTCAGTTTGCTCAGCTTTTCACTTGTTGCTGGGATAGAGTGAGAAATGTCAAACACGCAAAATCAGAACCTGGGAGTCCAATGTTGTCTCAGCTGATTTTTGAAGTAGTTTTTGCTTTCCCCCCCTCTTTTTTTCTTAGCTATTTCTTTACAATGTGAGAGGTGGTGGGATTTTAGAGTCAGAGTGCCCAGTGCTGTACATTGAGCAAGTTATTTAATTTATCTAAGCAACCGTTTTTGTTACTTTTTTAAAACCTAGAAAATAGATATTATAATACTACCCTTATAGTTGTTTTGTGAAGGATGAAAAGATATTGTGAATCAAGACACTCAGAATAAAGCAAGAGCAAAAGATAATTATTAATCAAAAAGTGGGAAATTATATGTCTGTGACTTTGTCCCCTGGTGTCTGTGGGTGTGGGGTGACCTTGGGAGTGTCCTGAATGCCTGCACAATGATCACAGGTGGGCGCATGCAGCCCACGGCCCTTCTCCTCACAGGGCCAAAGTCTTGCCAGCCTTTCTTGAAGTCCTTGAGCAAACCAAGGACACTGTGCCTCAGGGCCTTTGCATTGCTCTTTCCTTCTCTTCACTCAGGGATCTTCACAGCTTCCTCCTTCATCTCAGCCATGTCTTCCTCAAATGAATCCTTCTAAAACCCCCGATTTTGCACCAAATCCCAATGATCTCTACCCACTTCTCAGTTATATATTTTTTTCATATTGCTTCATATAAACATATATATGTAAATTCCTTTTAATATTTTCAAATCTGGTTGCATCTCTCCCCTCTTTCCCCCACTAGATATAAGGGCAGGAATTTTTCACTGATATAACTCCAATGCCTCCATCCTGTGTCTCTCCTATTGTAAGGTGTTCCATAAATTTAAGGAATGAATTACAAATTAATCTAAGAAGAGGCGATATCTAATAAATAAGTTTTATAAATGGAGAATCTGTTGTCTGTATCAGTATTCTGAGATATTATCATTTTTCTCATCTCACTACTTACTGAGATATAACTTCAGAGATTTGATGCAACACAGAAATAAAGAACATAGCCTGCTTTATATTATGGGACTATAAACAGCACTGACTAAAAAAAATAAATAAATAAATAAAAAGAAAAGAAGAGAGAAATTGAATCAAGTGTCCTGATCCCATGGTAACCAGCAACATGCACTGCTGTAATTTTTGATTCCTCTTGTTAGACCTAGGCTTGTGATGCATCTGAAAAAGAGCTAAAATGCTGACTCTTGTTGGAATAGCAAGAAGACAATTAGGGGACATGAGTACAATGTCACATCTCTTAGTGTTGGCTGATTGGCTGTGACAGCCTCAGATGAGAGAGATGAAAAGACCCGTACATTCCTAAACAGTCATTAACTCAGGAATAGAAGGTGGTGCATGCTCCCATCAGAACAACCATTTGCTCACAGAGACACAATGCACTGCAGTGTAGTTTTATAGAAATAGGCCTATTTCTGCTCTGCGACCCCCAGGGTCCTGCCCACATAGGCTGATGAGCAGCAGCCAGAAATAAAGTGAAAACTTAGAGAGATTTAATGTCATCAAAATGTGGCATGTGAATGGGATGCCAATACCTCTCCCTGGGCTTTCTGACCAATCAAAACAGCTTGCTAAAGATAAAGTGCCCTGCATTCTGCAGTCAAACCACTTCCTTCCTCTGCAAGTGTTGTTAACTGCACTTGTCTCTCACTAAACCTTGCAAGCCTTTTCATCTGCTTTGTTATTCTTGTTTTCTGACATTGTCACGGATGGTAGATGTTGGTTAATAGTGATTGTATGTTGTGATATAGTCAGTCCTAGTTTTTCAATGCATTGTTTTTGAGAAGCCTGCTTATTAAGGCAGATTGTCATAAAATTAAATTTGACTGACTATATACTGTTTCATTATTGATTCAGATTTCATGAGGAATTGTTTAATGAGCACAAAAAAATGTTGAAAACTGATGAATAGTATGTTGGAGTTCAGGCACGTGGGCAAAGAAGGGAGAGTGAGAAACAGCAAAAGCGATTTTATTAATTCTTGATTGAATGGCTACATTAAATAAAAGTGGTGGGTGGATGATTAGATGCTTTTTAATGTGGCTGGAGCTAGTCTTAAACAAGTAAGCAAGTATTCTCTGAATATAAACTTATTTTAGTTTGATCTTTTAATTTCTGCCAGGGAATGCCCAACTTTTAGGACAAAACTGTTAGTATGTAACAGGTGCTCAATCATTGTTTTTTTTATATCCTATAGAATAAAGAGCTAATATGCAAATAGTCATCATGCCCTCATGCCATCACACTCTAGTGCTGGGGCCAGGGGACCTGAGGTGGGTCCTCCCAGGACACCTGAGGCCGGTCCTCCAGCCTCCCGCATCAGGGCCAGGAGACCGGAAGCTGTGCCCCACCACCCTACAAGTCTTGAAAGGGGTGGGGCCAGCTAGGTCTGGGTATCACAGGATTTCGAGACATGTGCAGGTGGGCAGGGACTTGACTCTGGGTCCCATAGCATGTCCCAGACTCTAACAGGAGGGAGATTTTCACATACATTTCACTAATTTTCTTTCATCTCTGACACTTATAGAGAAAGGGCAAATAGCAATATTAAAATATTTCCTCTAATTAATTCCCTTTTAATGTGCATGAATTTTGTGTACCGGGCCACTAGTAGAAATAAAAAATTCTTCACAACCTTTAACTTTTTCTTAAAATACCACTTTTCAAATTTTCTCATTTTGTCTTCAATGAATGCAATTCAAATTTCTTAGCAATTACAGTATGAGAAAAATTCACAAGTAGTATTTAATTTGAAATCTTAATGTACATCTACAAATCTGGTTTCTGAAATTGTAATTATCTATATTCCCTGTCATGGTTAGAAGAAAGCAAGATACTAAATATTTTATAATTGATTTGGATATAAAAAGTGATATCAGCCCAAATTAAAGGTCAGACAAATAAAGCTTTCATTGAAATAGTAACACTACCTAATTGTATGACATGCTCTGTGTTTTGTAAATAGCTTATTTATATCTCTTAAATACAGTTTGAGATAGTTATTAGAAGTCTGTCTAGTTTATATGTGAGGAAATTAGAGCTTAGAAAGATTGAATAATGAGCCAAGGTCAGACAACTGACATCCAAACGGAGGCAACCTGGCTCTACGCACAAACTAAAGCAAACAGAAACACACTCAGTTACTTGGAATGATCCGTAAAATGCAGTCATACTATCTCAAAGATCCAGGTCATTCGTCCTAGAAATTACACTATCATTTAACGAAGGTAATTAAATATGTTAGCTACCTTTGATTTCACTAAGAGAAAATGTTTATCAGAATAGTATTGCTGTCCATCTGATGTGGCTCAATGGTTAAGCATCAACCTATGAACCAGGAGGTCATAGTTTGATTCTCCATCAGGGAACATGCCTGGGTTGCAGGCTTGATCCCCTGTAGAAGGCATGCAGGAGGCAGTTGATCAATGATTCTCTCTTATCATTGATGTTTTTATCTCTCTCTCTCTCTCTCTCTCTCTCTCTCTTTCTCTCTCTCTCTCTCTCTCTCTCTCTCTCTCTCTCTCTCTCTCATCAATAAAAAATATTTTAAAAAATAGTATTACATCATTTGATAAATTATCTGATTCTGAGTTGTAATTTTAGGAAAAAAGGTTATGAGAGATTATATGTTCATGATCATTTCTTTGCTGGGATATAATTGTTGTCCTTTTCCCCCTCAATCCCTCTTCTCCATTTATCTCCAGAACTGTCTTTGGTGACCATCTCTTATCTGGACTATTATAGCAGCCTCTTATTTGTTCTCCATACTGTCGCCAAAGGTATCTTCACAAACCAACAAAAATATGTTGTGTGACTCTCCTTTTTATTAAGACAAAGCAATTTTTCTTAATTTTATTTTGACTCATACATCCTATCGATAGTCCAATGAAAGCTGTAGACTATTTATGAGTAAAAATAACTTTATATACATTATTCATTATTCTCTGGCATAGCTTGTTTGGAATTTCAAATATCCACCATCAGCCTGCTTCCTCATCTGATATTCTATCATTTATCCCAACATCTGTACCCTGGTTTCATGACATTTCTATTGTTTTTGTCATGCTTGGAATATTCTCCAAGTTCTCTCTTCTATGCATTCTCTTATCTATCTAGAATACAATGCTGAAATAAAAGAAGGCCTTGTGATGTGTCTGCTATGGGCAGCCTTCACACCTCATTTTATAAGCTTGGGACTAGTATCTAGCTACTTACAATCTCAATTTTATCACTGGTGGATGAGGATGAGATCGGTATTTATTTTTCAGGTTTTTATAAAGATGAAATGAGATAGTGAATGTAAAGACTTTGGCAATCAATAAATACCCATCTTCAATACAGATTTATCATCTTCACTTTTTATTCCCTACCTCCCACCCCAGTGAGTGAATTTGGGGTTCCTTTCTGTGCCCCACAGCACCCAGGATGATACCTCTGAACCTGGAGCATTACTTGACATTTTCTGTTTCTTGTCTGTTTTTTTTTTAATCTCAACAATTTATTCTTAATCCAGATTGCACACTTAAGTAACGTGGGAAACTCTATTTACAAAATGCCCCTCCTTGCTGTAGCCAGTTTGGTTCAGTGGATAGAGTGTTGGAAGGGTCCCGGCTTTGATTCTGGTTCATGTGTCTCTCTCAAATTGATGTTTCTCTGTGTGTGTCTCTCCCCTTCCCTTTCACACTCTAAAAAATCAATGGAGAAATATCCATGGGTGAGGATTCACAGAAAGTAAATAAACAAATAAATAAATAATATCCCTCCTTGGTCCAATTAAATTAGAGTTTGGGCATGGTATGCAGTCATGGTGATTTTCATGGTCAAGCCTAGACTACAGACTCCTTGAGAGCAGGGATTCATCAGTGAACCCACTTCTATCATGGAGCTGCACATTGAACCTCCACCCAGTGATGCCCTAGAATGAATGAATGTGTGTAAGCATCATGGCCAGCTGCTACCCAGGCCTTATACAGTTGATAAACTTTAACCCATTTAATTATGAAAATGCAACACTCACATTTAACATATTTTTAATAAATGTACATTTATTCAATGGTAATCAATACGTAAGCAGATAAGGACATGCTTTAAGTTTTCTCAGAGTAGATGTTGCTTCAGGCAACCTTTTAATGTATATATTCATATGGTTAGTGAGCGGTTCTTGTTTTTTCATTCTTTGGGTATGGAAGTCCTATTGGTGAGATGGTTTTAGAAATCTCTTAAAGGGTGCTTAAATGCTTGGAGCTGAAATTAGTGGTCTGCCTGCCACTATAAGATTTCACACTGTTGGGTTTCTATATATAATTCTTTCCTGACTAGCATTTGTTTTGTTGCCTTTCTCTTGGGGGTGTATATGCAGATTTATATTTAACCTTCCTGTGTTCTTTCTTTTTAGTAACCCATCAATAATAGTGTTTGGCTGTAAAAATATACACAGTACCCCGAGAAAGGAAGAAGAAAGGGACTAATAGCATTAAAAGCAATAGCTCTAGCAATTTGTTGAAATTAACTTTTCCCCATAATGGCAAGCAGTGCTTTCTTTTCTGAATGCCAAATGGAAACTGATGTATAATAAAATGTGTCTTTCCATATAGTAAATAGTGTCAGATCACCATGACTACTAAAATCAACTTTCTCATTTAAATGCAAAAGATTTGTAAGTTTATTTTCAGTAGGATTCGATTTCAGGATGGCTTATGGGCAAGGGAAGTAGATTCCTATCTTTTCTCATAAAGAGAATCAGGACCTTATTATCTCAGTTCTGGCCTAGAAATTAAAATGTTATCAGCTCAACAAAAAGAAAAAACATACATTATAAAAATGTCTCTAACTGTTAGGTGATCCCAGTATGGAAAATGCATAGGTTAGGTAGTGTTATTGCAACAACAGTGATAGATTCTGGGACTATATTTAATTTCTTTACAATGTTATTTTCTCTTAGGTAATCAGTTCTGATGTGGGGTCAACAGTTTGCTTCTGGATGATAGACACTGGGCAGAAAATCAAACAATTTACTGGTTGTCATGGAAATGCAGAAATCAGCACTATGGCCCTTGATGCAAATGAGACACGGCTTTTGACTGGCAGCACAGATGGAACCGTTAAGGTAGGAAGAGGGGGCCAGAATTCTGTGAGAGGAAACACAGTGTTGACTGTATTTATTTGTGTGTGTTTTTTGTCCTTGCAAGAAGAGAGATGAGACAAGGTAAGGAGAGCAAAAGAACCCAAGCCATCTAATAACAAAGCTGTTAGGAAAATAAAAATTCTGTTGAAAAATGAATAAATGGGTTTTCTGAATAAATTATTTAGAATGAAAGCATAACTTGGCTTTCTTATTTCAGAAAGCTTTTTCCAGTGCTCTGGATAGAGGACTACTTTGGGGAATAAGAGGCCTGAATAATTTCAGCTAATGTCTCTCGTTTCCTTTTCCTCGATTTATAAATTGAGAAATCAGGGCATTTCAATATGGCATAGATGCAGTGTTTCCAGTAAATTAATATTTTAGAATCACCCCATTTTGTAATTTTTATTTTTATGTAAAGGTAAGGTAGTCAAGAAAGGAGGAAGAACAATCATGATCTTATTTCGAATTTATCTTACACTCACATGATGTTATGCTGTGGGGCTTTTCTTTATTTTGCAACTACTACTAATTTCTTCTGGGAGAACGACGATACTATTTTACTTTGAAAAAAAAAAAAGATCAAATTTTTATGCCAAGTTAGCTACAATGTGAAATCATGTCCATCAGTGAATCTCCCCCGCTTCCCCGGGCTCTGAGAGTAATGACAGTGTTTGATTGGAGATGACTTGTGACATTCTGAATAAGCTTTAAATGGTTTGCAAACGTCTGTCATATCTGGAGTCATGAGGGTGTTAGATGTCCTTTCCATGATAGGGTGTCTGATGCGTTCAGGGTCAGGGACGCTGTCTGGATATGTAGGTGTCATATCATGGAAGTTGGAGGCAAGCTTGCAGGAGGATTGCAAGATGCTAATGGCCGGTGGGAAGGAGGTGCTATGGCGTGTTACTGTGAAAATCTCTGGGAATCAGCAGAATTTGATTAACCTCTGGGAAGGTTAATGGATGAAGTGTGGACTGGGAGCTTGGATGTAAGCAAAATAGTCTCATTTATGGAAGGACTGACTGGTAAAAGGTGTGAGGGTAATGGAATAATCCCAATCCTAATAGTCAAGGTAGAATAAAATAAGAATAACTAGAAGTGGAGTATTAGACAGAGGCTTAGCAAAAGGAACAAGCAAGATTCTCACTTCTATTCCTGGGGAATGAGACAGAACTGAAAAATAAGGGAAGTGGATTAGGTACCTTTTACTCTTGTCATGGACAGTAGCCATCTGGAGTAGGGCAGATTTATAAATGGTTGCTAAAACAGTCCCAGCTAAGGGACGTGGTAGATTCTGGGCGAGTCACAACTTTACAATATCTATTTATGGTATTATTTTAGGTGGGCTTGGTTAGGAGACACGGGTAGAAAAAAACAGAATGACATGGGTGAGAAGATGTGCACTGTTCTGTCTCAGCTCAAGCCTTGACATCTTAGGAGCTAATGTGAATTTAGTAGTATAATCTCAGCTTTTGAAGGTACATTTATCTTTATCACAATAGCACAACAGAATTCTGAAATTTGGTAACCTCTACATAGGACACATAAATCAGGGTTGAGCTCTAGTGGCTGTATTTATGAAGAAATAAGAATGAATGACATTTTTCAATCTCATTTATCATTTGGCCTCTGTAATAAAGATTTGAAAGTATTGCCCTATTTATCAAGGTTTTGAAGTGCCTGTTTTTTTTAATTAATGTTTTGAATAATTAATACATACATATAATAACATTTAAAATATAAAATAGATGTAAAGTGAAAAAAAAAGTCTTCCACCCTTGCTTCCAGCTCCATTCTGTGCCTGCCACTGTTTCCAGCTTCTTATGCATGCTGCTGGCCTCTGATCATCACTTCTTTCTCAATGGCAGCTCACTGTCCATGCTGTTCTGCATTTTGTGTTTTCTGTCTAGACATTGATTCATATAAATAAAAACAATAGTCATAATGTAAGCTAACATTTAGTTCATGCTTACTAGTACTATGAACCAGGAAATTTCCTAGTGCTACACACACACACACACACACACACACACACACACACACATACACACACACACACACACACACAAATATGGTTGTTGCTTTTATTTTATCAGTTTTACAGATGAGAAAACTGAAGCCCAAGGAGATAAAGTGACTTTCTTAAGATTCCACAGATGGTTTAGTTTTGGCTTAGTTTAGACACATGGAGGTGACTTATTCTTAATGGCTACATTATATATCACTGTATAAATATTCCATATTCTGATGCTCAGTCTCTTATTAACTAACCTATAAATGCTTTCAAATCTTTAGCTTTTATAAACAACTAGAGGCCTGGTGCATGAAATTCATGCATGGTGGGGGGAGGTGTGTCCCTCAGCCCAGTCTGCACCCTCTCCAACCTGGGAGTCCTCAAGGGATATCCAACTGTCTGTTGGGATCAGGTCTAAATGACATTCTTCTCAAAATCCAGAACTGCTGGCTCCCAACTGCTTGCCTGCCTGCCTGCCTGATTGCCCTTAATGATTTCTGCCTGCTAGCTTGATCACCCCCTAATCATTCCCTGCCAGGCTGATCGACGCCTAACTGCTCCCTTGCTGGCCGATTGCCCCTAACTGCCCTTCCCCGCCAGTATGGTCACCCCTAAATGTCCTTCCCTGCAGGCATGGTCCCCAACTGTCCTCCCCTGCAGGCCTGATCGCCCCCAACTTCCCTCCCTTGCAGTTCTAGTCCCTTCCAACTGCCCTCCCATCTTGTGGTGGTCATATTGTGTCCACATGGGGAGGCATTCTTTGACCACATGGGGGCAGCCATCTTGTGTGTTGGAGTGATGGTCAATTTGCATATTACTCTTTTATTAGATAGGATGTTTCAAGAATATTCCACAAATTAGGCCATTTCACACATTTGAGCATCTCTGTGCAATGACTTTCTAGGAGTTGAATTTTTGAGTCAAAATGATATGCATTTTAAATTTGACAGGATGCTAGCTTACCCTTTGTGCATATGTACCCACAATGTCTCATAGCAAGGCATAGTTTTAACTGCTTGGGACTTTAATTACATTCTCTCTTAAAGCATTCCCATTGGGTCTATGTCCTCGCCAATGCCCAAGTGGAGTAATCTAGAATTGCCTGGGCTTACATAAGACTTAGTTCTAGCACCCACTATCAACAAGATGTTTTGTGGGCAGATGATGGAAAACTTGGTACAATAACTGTGTTTCAAGCTCTGTATTAAACCATTAAAATTCCAATCGCCCCTGAGAAATAATGTTAGAGACATTCTTAGAGTGATAAACAAGATTTCAACAAAATCAAAAATGGGGCTCTTCATAATTTCAACTTGCAACCCCCTTAAAAACACACACAAATTTGTTAGCCTTTGAATCAAACATTATTAGAATAAACTGGTAGTATTACCAGAGAGTAATACATATAATGGCTAAATTTCATTAGTGAGGGGATTTTCTTGAATTATTACGTATTCTGAGTAAATCAACCCTAATCCAGAATGGAAACACACACATTTAGAATAATCTTATTACACTGTGCTGTTTCACTCATTGAAGAAGATGTTTTCATTTTTTGTCTCAAAGGTGATTTAAATTTTTGTCTTAAAGGTGTGGGATTTCAATGGATATTGTCACCACACGCTAAATGTTGGAAAAGAGGGAGTTGTGGATATTTCACAGATCCTGGTACTTAAGAAGACAATACTGGTTACAGGCTGGGACAGGTATGATGTGCTTCACACAAAACTGTAGGAAGAATGTTCTTATTTGAATCAAAATATAAAAGAAAAAAAAGAACACAGAAATCTTGACTGATTCTAAGTCATTGACTTTCAGGTAACCTAGGTGAGTGAAACTGTTTGGAATTGACTGACTGCTTAGTGACTATACTATTATAAGATTGTATCGCTTGAGCAACTTTAAGAATTGTTTTAGGGCTTTCTCCTGGCTTTGGAAACCTTCCCTTTCCTTTAACCATTCCAGGTAGGGACATAATACCACATTCTGAGTATTAACACCAAAAGTTTCCCAAATGTGATAGGCAATAAATTCTTAATGCGTAAATTACATTCTCTCAAGTATAAAAGGAGCTCATTTCTTCTTCTCGTGTTGCTTATTTTAAATTGCAGCTCAAGAGGGAAATAGCGCACTGAATTCTGTGTTAGCACCTCCTTCATCTTAGTGCAGAGAGGCCCTTTCACAGCCCACTTACTGTTCTCAAGGAGCTATTCTTCCATTTCATTACAAGGGAAATTACTTTTCTTTCCTTTTTTTCCCTGAGAGAACTAAGAGATCACGAACAGAGTCTTTTCGATGGCGTTGTATAAGCACTAGGAAAATTAAAGTGCTGTGTTTTGAAAATATATTGTCCATAAATTCAACATTTCACAAAATATTGCTCTAATAGGTAATTTGCCCAGCATTATTCACTGTAGAATTATGATCTGAAGGGTTTGAAGCTAGGATTAAACAGATTTTATACCTAGAAAGCTAGCAGGACATACTTGGGGGTTTTTATCAATCATATGAAGGCTTTTCTTCTAATGCAAATGTGCATAGGCAGACAAACAGAGTGCCACACACAGCTCAGTTTCAGGGGAAGTTTGATGATAAGGAAGGAAATATAGACCAAATTATTCTACTTGATATTAAGAACTAATTCAATCATCCTCAAATTTGAAAGACAAGGCTTCGTTATATCCCTGGGAACAATCATGATCCATTAACCACTCATAACTGTTCCAATAGACTATGGCTTAATGATCTCTATAATTAGGCTGTGGCAGTGAATAACATTTAATTCTCTAATATCATGGCATGGTAGATGTGTAGTATTCAGATGACCCAATTTAAATTTGGGACAGAACAAGAAATAATTTTAAAAAGTAATCAGTGTCATTTATAACTGCAGGGATACCATTTTCTTAGATATATGTTTATGATCCCCATAGTTAGAAATTATCATCACATGTCTTATTTTTTATTGCTTCAGGAAAAAATTTTAAAAGATGAGATGTGTAGAGTCAACTGAAAATGGCTTAAAGGAACATCAATTTTCTATCTTTGTGGGTGATCATGTTCTAAAATCTTGGGGAGGAAGCTTTGGAAATGAGAGGAGGAAAGGTTACCACGTTTCCCATCTTTCACCATGTATTCCATTTTCCACAAGGTAGTCAAGACTTGGATCCCTTAGTTGGAATTGAAAGCTAAAACAATGTATTTTCAATGACTTCATGTCATTTTATATTGTTGGATTTAAAAATATATATATATTTTCTAAATCAGTGGCCTTATGTTAGAGGGGTTACTGGAGGATCTTTGCGGAGATCTTTTTACCAGGAGGCATTTGACAAAAGAAACAAGAGTATTGGTCAAGTATTTGGTAATAGCTTGGGAAGGATAGTCCATTATGCCAATTCCTTAATAGTTTAGTGATTAGAGAAGAAATAACTAGAAGACTGACAGCTCATTAAGCTTTCTTTAAAACCCAGAGGAAACTGGTAAGCTGAAGCTTTAACTTCAGGCTCTATCTAAAAAAGCCCTGTTTGCTAATTTTGCCCAGGATGGAATGAGAATTACACTTATTTAGTTAGGTAGATAAATATGTCACCTCATTTGTTTTATCCATAGAGCTTTGTAGCACTCCTTATTTGACACATTATCTAATTTAAACCTTGGCTTCACCTTGGAAGGTATGAGATATTTTATAGATATCTCAAATCTCTATCTTTAGCTCTTATCTCTCTAAACTCACTTTGCTGGGTGTGTTTGACTGCAATCCAAAAATCAACATATTCTAAACTGAAGGCATTATTTATTCCTCTCTCCAAAACCTGCTTCTTCTCTTACATTCAGAGTCTCAGTTAATAGTCAGAGACCTCGGTTTTCCCTTCTCACTCAACTTCACCACCAAGTAGTGACAAAGCCTTATCCATTGTATATTCTAAATATTTCTCAAACTTGCTCTCCTCACTACTACAACTGTATAATTCAGAGCACCATTTCTATATATATGAATGTCACAGCCTTCTAATTTGTCCTTTCTTCTAGTAATGCCTCTCTTTTACCTCTTAAATAGATACTGAACATTTTAGCTACAATGATTTCTTCCTACACAGCATTCTGTCAATGTCACTTCCTTATTTGACAACTTTCAGAGTGTCTACATAATAAATTGAAGTCCCCACTAGCTTGGACCTATTCTTAGTTTCATTCTCACTCATTCTCCTGAACATTCTAAACTCAAGGAGCAATCTACAGTCAGGATATTCCCCAACAAATTCACTGTTTCAATCCCCCTTGTCGTTATTCTCTGCCTTTCCCAAGCATTTCCTCATGTGGCTAATGTGCATTCCTAATTCAAGTCTCGTTCACATTTCTTCCCCATCAGGATATCCCTTTACTCCCAGGATGGAAAAATGCCTCCTTTTTGTCTTTGTGCTTTCTAGCTTCCTGCACTTCATCTAACATAAGAATAGAACACATGCCCTAACTGGTTTAGCTCAGTGGATAGAGCATCAGCTTGTGGATTGAAAGGTCCCAGATTCGATTCTGGTCAAGGGCTGGTACCTTGGTTGTGGGCACATCCCCAGTAGGAGGTAGCTGCTTGGGATCTTGGTGCAGGAGGCAGCTGATCGATATTTCTCTCTTATCAGTATTTCTAACTCTTTATCCCTCTTCCTTCCTCTCTGTAAAATATCAATGTATTAAAAAAAGAAAAAGAATAGGATACATATCATTGAGCATCTATTATAATAGATAGATGATAGATATAGTATGTATATTTATATAATGTCTAGTGCTTAATAGATACTCAATGATATTAGTTATATAACAATGTTTATTGACTAGACAAGGAATCTGATGATTAGCAAGATTAATTTCTTATTAGTCACACTCTGAATAAAAGGCATGCAGGGTATATATTAAAATCCATTCTCTCTTCACAATAAATCAGGAAGGTAAGTGTTACCAACTCTCTTCTATAAGAAAGGAAACGAAGCTTGAAGAAGTTGGGCAGCCGGGCCAAGCTTACAGAGCTAATAGGCAGCTGAGTTAGAATTTGACAGCAATGTCCATGCTCTTTCCATTATTTCTCAGTTACAGATGAAGTTGTTAAATCATGGGAAAGCAACTATATTCTTTTAAACAAGTAATTTGATTAAGTAGGTTGGTCATATCAATCAAAGGTAATGAATCATTTCTGTGCATTTGAAGAAGTGTATAAAAATGTATTAACTTAATAGCACCTTAAAGTTCTAGTGTATCATTATTCCTCCTATCTGTCTCTCAATTATTTTTAAATTGCACCTAAGTGAAAAGCATTGATTTAGAAACTATGATGGACTGAATGTGAAGAAGCATGATCCATGCTCTCAGTGGTATCACATTCTAATTGCGGAATCAACATATACAAGGCAAGACATGGTAAATGTCACTGTAAAATTATTCCAAGAAAAACCTGAATTAGAGAGCCCATATTAACTTCTTAGAAATACTGTAATTCTTATATAGAAAGTATTTCTGTCAGAAAAAGGAAGCCCCAAATTTAGAACTTCTAGAAATATGTTTCTTATAATTTTAAGCAAAATATCCTTTGAGACATAGGGTCAATTATATACCTGGCCATATTTATTTTTGTAAAATTAAGTAAATGAATGATGAATTATCTTTGTTTAAAATAGACATGTAATATGTATATTATGGTAAAATAAAATAAATAATCATAACAGTTTAGTATTTTATTCTGCCTTAAAATTCTGATTCTATACTTGTCAACTCTCTATAAAAATAGACTCAGATTCTTAGTTTTTTCCATTTTATTTCTCTTTCTGTTAAAGATGAGATCACTGTTTATGAAAAATTTTATTCCTTTTAAATACTTAGAACTATACAAACATTGAAAAAAAGAGAGAATCTATTATATAACTTCAAATAATTGTGAAAATATTTTTAAAAAATCTTTTTTATTGATTTCAGAGAAGAAGGGAGAGGAAGAGAAAGATAGAAACATCTAAGATGAGAGAGAGTCATCGATCAGCTGCCTCCTGCATGCCTTCCCTCCACCCCGCTAGGGATCAAGCTAGCAACCAAGCAACCCATCAGGAATTGAATTGGTAACTTCTTGGTTCAATAGCTGACCTACACCCAGCTGGGCTAAAATTATTCTTGATAGCAGTATTCTTCACAGTTTTGTAAAAAAGTGAGTGCTCAAAAATAGCTGTTGATATAATTTGATTTATAAATGTATTTTTAAATGAAATGAGATTAGGGATTTAAAGTTCCTCAACAATAAAATTTACCTATCACGAGATATTAAATACTTAATGATTACCTTAGTAATAAACTCTAATTCTATATGATTCAATTGGTTTATATTATTAGGATAAGAATCAGAATGAAAACTTCCAAAGTTGTGACTTATTTTTGCTAGAGGTCAGGAGGAGGCAGGAATTCACAAATAACTCTCAAATCTAATTTTGTGATGGTTTTAGTATTTTTAATTTGACTCCACAAATTTTAGGGAAATAGATAAAAGTGAACTGATATATAGTAAACTAGTTCTCTGCCTTTGAGATATCCCTTTTTAACCTAAAAGTCAGTACATAGTTCTTATAATTGGACAGGTAACCTCAAAGGGAACGCATAGTTGATTGTGTTCTTTCCAAAAAATTTTTACATAATTTAAGTTTTGTAAAAGATATTTTCCTAACTCATTCATCCTAAAAGGTTGTTTCTTAAAACATTTTTTTTTTTATTATTTTTCTGTACTTGACAGGAAAAACTAATTTTGTTCTCACAGAATTGGTCATTATATTTAAATTCTTAGCTAGAGATATGGTCATCTTCACAAAATGACACAATGACTCTCAGGATTTCAGATATGAGTTGTGAAATGGAACTCGTAAAGTCCTTCAATGTCAGAAAGAACAATCTCAGACTCTGAAAATGGCCTTAAAATTGGCTCATTATGTACTTTAATTTTACTCTTGGCAAAAGTATAAACCTAAAAAAGTTATATTTGAAATGAACGAAGTAAGAAATACAGTGTGGTTCTGAAGGTATTTTAAGGATAGCTGTCATTTCAGGTTGATATTTTAAGGGAAAGTTGGCAGCTAATTAGTTTCTTGAGATTTTGACACAGAAGGTCAAATATCAGAAGTGCTTCTTTTTGCACCATCTTATGAGTAGGACTTTGTGCCTTTGGGTGGTACTCCCTAACCACATCTAGTTAATATGGGTATCTTGGGGAAAATATATTTGACATTGAATTTTAGCTGAGAGATAATAGAAGAGCTAGAGGATTACTTCTTTCCTGTTACTCCCACCTTACATTCTCCATTCTCTGTCACTCCTATCTCACATTCACCATTGAAGGTTAATCTCTTTAATCAACCCAAAAGTTAAAGAGAACATTGAAAGTATATACATATAGAGCTATAATGATATTAACTGTAATATCAGAACTGCAAACTACCTTATTTATATTATCATCAGTGTCCCCGTTCACAGATTCATGCACATTGAAAGGAAATTAATTAGAAGAAATATTTTTAATATCGCTGTTTGCCCTTTCTCTATAATAGAACCATCAACTAAATTCACAATAGACAATGACAGATGAAAACACACATGTGCGATTGGTGTCAGCGAGAGCTTTATATGTATCACACATGCATGTGTCAACTTAGCCAAATTTCTAAACTTTCTAAGTCTCCATTTTCTGGATAATGAAAATAAAATAATATTCTACTGAGTCTCCTATCTACCTACTTCAGGATTTCTGTGAGGGTCAAATGAGATGAGGCACTGGAAAATGCTTCACAGACATTTAGTCAAAGTGTAAAATGTTTGCACCTGGCTATAAAACAGGTCAGGTTCCTGGGCTGAAGAAACTGCAAGGAGGCTAGTTGCTAGGGAGGGAGAGGAAGCTGGGTTTTGCTATGTGACATTATTACCCAACACTCACAAAGACCATTTCCAGGCTGGGTTGGGCTGTGGGCTGCATTTTGCTTTATGGGGTCTTGACAGCATTGGCTGTGATTTTGTGGGGTGTTGTTCCAGGGTGATGGCAGTGCCTGTATCCCACTTTGGGGAAGCCGAGTGTTGGTTTGTCAGCACCAGGTCCATGGTGTCATCGCAGCTCCTGTGTTGAGCATCTGCCCCCTGGTGGTCAGTGCATGTCATAGCTACCAGTCAGACAGACAGCCTTTTAAATTTATATATATATAAGAACATATTAAAAGAACATTTATTAAATTATTAAAAATAGAATTATTTATCCATTGATTCACTAAATATTAAGTGCCAATTATGTTCTAGGAACTGCTGATGAAGAAAGAAACAAAGTCCCTGCTCCCCCAGGCCTTATGTATGGCAGAATAAATGGAAAATAAACAGGCTAATAAACATAAACCACAATATCATATACAGATAATGTAATAAAGAAAAAATTATGTAGGTGAGGATGAGATGCTCAAAGAGACTTTAGGCTTATCAGAGAAGATTTACTTGAGAAAGCAACACTTAAGCAAAAATTTTTCATTCAGTCACTTGATAAATATTTATTGCACACTCAATATATATGTCACTATGCTTGCTACTGTGGGGTTGCAGAATAAGACAAGCTCTCTGGCTTCTGAGAACTTACAATGTAGCAGAGGAGTAAAGACTACATAATGTTTATTAAAGTGAAATGTGAACAATGTAAGAGGTCAAAAGAGGAAGGTATTTCTTTCAATTCTAGTAATTAAGGAAACCTCCCAGAACAAAATAGACCTTAGAGAATGGTGCATGGTTAGTAGATATGGGTCTGTGTGTGAAAGGAAATCCATATAGGGATGGAAGAATACATCATGAGTGACACAGAGCAATTAGAAGCATGAAAGGTGCCTAGAAAACATGAAAGATGCTTAAAGGAGAGCAATAAGAATATTGTTTCAGTTGACCAAAAGGTGAGCTTTGGAAATTTAGCCCCTGAATACTCCCAACAATTCAAAATAGCTCCTGCAAGCAAGAACTTTATTTTAAAACCTTATATTCTATCTTTAAAGTCCAGGTGAAACTTGCATTCTATTATATCAATTCATCTATCCTTATTTTAATGTAAAAAATATTTTCTCCAAAACTCTGAGTAAAATAATCACTTAGGAAGGAATTCTGTATATACCCTGTGACTTCCAGTAGTTCTGTCAAATATTTGCTTGGACATTCATTTGATTGGACATTAGAATTTTATTTTAAAAAGCAAGGATAGAAGAATAGAAAGTAATTATTTTTTCAAAAAATATATATTTTATTAATTTTTTTACAGAGAGAAAGGGAGAGGAATAGAGAGCTGGAAACATCGGTGAGAGAGAGACATCAACCAGCTGCCTCTTGCACACCCACTACTGGGGATGTGTCTGTAACCAATGTACATGCCCTTGAACGGAATCGAACCTGGGACCCTTTAGTCTGTAGACCAATGCTCTATCCACTGAGCAAAACTGGTTTTGGCTGAAAGTAATTGTTCTTAAAGACTTTATTGGATCTAAATATTATTGGGCTTTTAATAATAGGACCACGCATTTGAATTTTTTTCATGTAGGAAACTAGAAATGTTTTTCAATAGAGCATGAGCTTTAACTTTGCTCATGCAGTCTTCCCACTCTGCGTAGACTGCTTTCCTCTTTCAAATCCTACCCATCTATTATGGTTAAGCTCCACTATGACCCCTCCACTCAGCCTTCTATGATTTCTATACCTGGAATTCCATGGCAGTTGATCAGTAACTCCTTGGCATTTACCACAGTTCATTGAATTTTAGTCATTTTGTGTTCATGGCTCTATTTCCTGCAGAATAGAGACTTCCACAGAGGAAATAAGAAATGTTTATAGAATAAATGCATTTTAAGAACCCCCTGAAATGGAACCAGTAATTTAGTAGCAGGATGAGTGTACCAGAGGTGGCTAGTGAAAGTTGTTAAGAGATAGTTACAATCATTCAACTATGAGGTAGTGAGCACTGAACTAGGAAGTTGTCACTGGCTGATACAAATAAAAGGAGGAGATAAATATATAACATCTCACAAAAGTAGAATATACCTGACTGAGAAAGAGAAAGACATGCAGGAGGCTGAAATTATGGTCTATTAACCAAAATAAGGAATTTCAGGAGGGCTGATGAGTAGGGTAGATGAAAATTTTGGATTTTTGTTATGTTGCTAATGTGAGCATTATATGCAACTGCCAACTGGCAAGGTAGAACTATTCAGTCCTGGAAAACGTTATAAATGAAGGGAGTTTAAGAGCCATTTATAAGTGAGATTGGAGCTCACAGTGGTCTATAAAATTCCTGAACAAGCTCTTTTGAGTAGAGAGATGCACTGGAAGAATGACAATAAGGAATGTCCATATTAAAGAGGAGAGAGAAAAAGGAAGGGAAAATCGATTATAGGTAGTGAAAGTCAGGGAGGCAAGAAGAGAAGCAGGACATACTAGAAACAAAAGAGTTTATAGAATGAGAAAGCCACATCCATCAGAGAATAAGGAGTTACAATGATAGGGCTATTGCGGGAAACCTTCAGAGCAGTGGGAATAGAAGGAAGATTCTGGGGGATGAAGAGAATGAGGTCACCAAGTCTGTGGTTACCGATGCTCACTGAGCTGTGTGTGTGGCTTCAGAAGGAGGGAAAGGCTTAGTATAGGCTGGTAGCCAGGGTCCAAATCAAGGGGGAACAGGGTGGCAATTAATGCCCTCACAGTTTTGGGCTCTACACTTGCCCATCGAGCACTAGGCTTTGCATTCTCTGCCCATCCTAGCCCGCCCTCCAATTCACCATCAGGACCCCAAATGATTATTTCTGTTCAACATGTATCTGTCCTGTGTACCATTCCTGTGGAGAGGCATTTTCCAAGTGTGTTCCAAAACTAGTAGCTCTTCAAGACGCTGTATGTGAAAGGACTCTGCGGCCAAGGAAGTCTGGGAAATGCCTCAGGGTATGTTCACAAGTCCTGGATGCTCTGATGAAAAGAAATCTTGTCAGTTTTGTTCAAACTACCCAATAGTATGTGTTCACAGACTCATCCCCTTTTTCATTGTCACAGTCACAAAGCTCTTAGTGGCCCCAATACAGGGAAACTTTGCCAACTAGCAAGGTAGAAACTTAGGGTTCTGGTGATGAAGAATTCATCTGATAAGTGCATACATGTTTGGTATTAATGATTGTGAAAGGATAATTAACTTTTTAATACTAAGTGTTCATAATTTACCAGAGAATTTAATGAGAGTATCCAAGAGAAAACTTAATGTGGGGATTTCAGTATAATGGATGTCATGTGGGGATTAAATTTTGGATAGTGTAGCATTTTAGACCTCTCAAGTCACACTGCCCACATGGACAATAGCTACTCAATATCTCTATTAATTTTAGATCCCCAGCTAAATTTTATATCCCTTTTACTAGGGCTATTACCGTGTTTCGACCTCAGAACTTCAACCAGTTTTTCATCCACCCGGAGGAATGGGAAGGAGGAATACAGCACCAGGATGATATCATTTGTGCTGCATTTTTACCTCCACAAACGCTTGCTACAGGTTAAGTAAACCTTCACTTAACAATCAATGGTGAAAGTTTGAATTTTTTTAAATCTCATTAAAAACACACACACTGCCAAAACCGGTTTGGCTCAGTGGATAGAGCATCGGTCTGCTGACTGAAGGGTCCCAGGTTCGATTCGGGTCAAGGACATATACATTGGTTGTGAGCACATCCCTGGTAGGAGATGTGCAGGAGGCAGCTGGTCGATGTTTCTCTCTCATCGATGTTTCTAGCTCTCTATCCTTCTCCCTTCCTCTCTGTAAAAAATCAATTTTAAAAAATATCTTAAAATTCACACACACACACAGAGAAAAAAAAAAAAAGACAAAAACAAAAAACAAACAAACATAAAAAACTTTTCCCAACTGCAAAGTGATTCGATGTTTTGAAGAAGCACTTTTTTTAAAAATTTTATTTATTTATTTATTTATTTATTTATTTATTTATTTATTTTCATTTAAAGCTACTTTTGGCCATTATTTCTAGGGCACCTGAGCCTGGCTACCTGGCTTTAGATTTTGTTTTCACCACTTGCAACTCATGGTATTGGGCAGGTTATTTAAATCAGTTTTCTATGTGCCACAGGGTTAACAACAGTGTATCTATATCTTATTTTATAGTGAAGATTGAATAAGATAATCTGTGTAAGGGCTTACCTCAGTGCTCAGCACACAGTAAACTCATCAGTAAATGTTAGCTTTTTGAAAAAAAATTTAAATTGATTTCAGAGAACAAGGAAGAGAGATAGAGATAGAAAGAGAGAGAGAGAGAGAGAGAGAGAGAGAGAGAGAGAGAGAGAGAGAGAGAGAGAGAGACATCAATGATGAGAATCATTGATTGGCTGCCTCCCACATGCCCCCTACTGGGGATCAAGCCTGCATCCTGGGCATGTGCCCTGACTGGGAATTGAACTGTGATCTTCTGGTTCATAGGTCGATGCTCAGTCACTGAGCCACACCAGCTGGGTATAAATGTTAGCTTTTATTTTTATTGTCCTTTTTCCAGGAGCAGCATTAGGGCTCTTGGATAAAAATCACACTTCTGTGGCACTCAGATGTTTTGTCATGGGAATGTATTAACCCTTTGGCACAATGTAGTTCAAGTGATATTGGTTAAAGACTGGCTGCATAAAATGTCGACAAATGTAAGCTCTTAAAAGGACCCATGGACAGACTTTGATGTGACATATTAAGGAGAAACAGTCATTATTATATCATTTCTGGCCAAAGAAAAACAACTTATAAAGGCAGATCGCACCATGAAATTAACAAGCCCATATTTTGACAGCCTACTCTTTTTTCTTTTTTTAGAATAAAAAATGTCATTGATTAAGAGGAATGAAAGCTTACAGGAAAAAAGCCAGGATAGCTATGAAGTGTTGCAACATGAAGTGTACTGCTCTATCTACACTTAAAGTTGCAGCGTTTTTTTTTAGGACGTTCCTGATTACCGTCCATCACAGCCAACACTGCTATTCAATTTGCTTTATAGCTGCTGGAAGTCCACCCCCGCAGGGAGTAGCTCATACTGGAGGATAATGGAAACAAGCAATCTGTAAGGCGGTAGAGCTGTTATTCTGAAGTGTCATAAAATATCACTGTAATTGGTGAACAGATAATGTCTTCATTCAGTCCTATGTGCAAATGTTTGCTTAAGCCCTTTGAGAGCAGGGCATTTCAAAATCATAGGAGAAGATGGGTGATCTGATGGACTGCTAAACTGTGGAAATATATGAGTTGGCCAATTTATGAGTTACACAGGTGGCTCTCCCCAGGACAGTATTGGCAAGTTATTTAAATCAATTTTCTATGTGCCACAGGACCAACAGTATATCTATATCTTATTTTATAGTGAAGATTGAATAAGATAATCAGTGTAAGGCCTACCTCAGTAAGGATCTAGTATGTATTACTCTTTTCTCTTTCCAAATCCCAAGAAAGGCACCATTTATACATCCTACTCAAACTCAGCTTCTCCCCTCTGTTCTTTACTGGATTTTGACACTCTGCTCAGTAGGGAGCTGTCCTCATTGAACTGCTGATAGCAGAGACTTGGTCAGACTTGGCCTCAGTAGTTGGATTTTTCTATGTTCTCTGTGATGAGCAGTAAGAAAAGACTCTCTGCAGGGAAAATTGTATGATTAGAGAAAGTAATGTGCAACAAATAATATAGGAGGGAGAAAATGAAAAGAAGACACAGGCATCAAAGAAGAGATATGGGAAACAAATGTAGAGAAACTTGATCTGGCTGCCCTGACTCCTTAAAAAAGTATGATAATTATGAATACCTTTTCAGCACTTATGATATGCTAGGCACTATCCTAGGTACTTCTCATTTTGCACACCAACCCTAAGAAATACAATTTTAACCCAATTTTTTAGATGAGGAAATTGTGGCATCATGTAATTAAATAACTTGCCCGAGGTTACACAGCTAGGAGGTGGCAGAATGAGGACTCAAACTCAAGTTGTTTAATTGCAAAGCCCTTATTCTCTAAAATGAAAAGATAGAGTAATTTTTAATCACACTTAATGCATACAAATGTTTTGAAGATCGTTAAGTTCTAAATTTTAATAAAAATACTCCAAAAATAGAGTACCTATTATATGACAGATTCCATGTAAGCAATTATGCTAATGACTTCTTCTCATTGCAGTCGCTCCTATTCCTCTAACTTTCTGGCAATTTATGTTCTCCATGCTGGCTCACATAGGGAGTTATGACGGAGAAATTGTTCTGTGGAACAACAGCACCGAAAATGCTCACTATGTCCTTCACCCCAATTACCAGAGGCTGCTACACTCAAAACCAGGTGAGTGCAAGTTTGAAACTAAGATAATGTGGCTGAGTCAAGCCACAGCAGGCCTGTTTGTTTATGTATGTTCTGTTGCAGCTTGCTCCTAAATTATAGATGATTGGCTATAAGCGCAAGGGATTAGTGATATCGTTGTCTTGTCAAAGTGACTTTTAAAAAAATCCTTGAGATTTACTTGGCTTAGCAAATTCTCCTTGGCATGCCATTTTTTCCTCTTTATACTCTATCGGTGCTTCTGAATTACTGACAGCAGGGAGCAGGCCTCTCATTTCTATCTAGTTTAGTTGTTGTCAATAAACTTCACCAAATTGCCTTTGAGTGAACCTTGGGTACCCCTTGGTAAGAAAATGGGAACTCTTGTGCACTTGATTGGCTGCTCAGGCTCAGTCTGGAGCTTGTTTTAAATATTATGCCACCTGGAAATCTTAAATTATTTCTTGTTTTAGAAACTTGCCGGAGCATTAGATGGGAGTATATTGTATTTTATGGAAGTTAGTAGAGCACATGAATATTTTATACTTAAGCAAAATGTCTTGACAATTCCCTTTCACATTTTATTTTAGTTTTGTTAGATACTAAAGGTTCTTCCTTAGATTAATTTCTTCGAGTAATGAATATGTTATTTCTCATGGCCAAGCACGGTTCTCTTGTCTCAATTGGATACTCACAAAGGTTGAATTGGATCTTAGGAAAAGACTGGTCTTTGACACAGTGTTTGTTTTTGTTTTTGTGTGTGAAAAGTTGAGGGACTGATTTGATCTGAGTAAAGAAACACAGTTAAGAGATTTAGGACTTACTAGTCTGCAGGTCCCAAATTCTGACCTGCTTTATGTACAAGGAGCTAATTTAGGGCTCATCTGAACCCTCTATGAAGAGGATGGAATTCTGGTTCTTCCTCTATATTGGCCTTCAGGAGAGCACCTTATGGGTCTTATAGCAAACCTAACTGTGGTGACAATTAAAACATAGAGGTATGGTGCAACCACTGTGGAGAACAGTATGGAGTTTTCCTCAAAAAACTGAAAATGCAACTCTCATTTGACCCAGTAATCCCACTTCTAGGAATATATCCTAAGAAACCAGAAACACCAATAAGAAAGGAAATATCCACCCCTATGTTCATAGCAGCACAATTTACAATAGCTAGGATTTGGAAACAGCCTAGATGCCCATCAGCAGGTGATTGAATCAAAAAACTATGGTACATCTACCCAATAGAATACTGTGCTGCCATAAAAAAGAAGGAGTTCTCATCATTTGCAGCAACCTGGATGGAATTGGAGAACATCATGCTGAGTGAAATAAACCAGTCAATGAAAGAGAAACACCACATGACCTCACTCATTTATGGATAATAAAGAACATTATAAACTGATGAACAAAAAGATAGATACAGAGACAGTAAAGCAACAACCAGATTGTCAAATTACAGCGGGGAGGATAGGGAGATATGGGGGAGATAAGAGATCAATCAAAGGACTTGTATACATGCATATAAGCAAAACCAATGGACGAAAAACTCTGCAGGAGGGTGGGCATGTATGGGCATGGGGGGGGCAATGGAAAGATATATACACATATAATACCTTAATAAAAAAAGATAGAGGTAGAAAAGAAAGAAAAACAGATAGCATCAAGTTTCTAAAAGACACGAGAGGCATTGCTATAGATTTCTTGCCTTAAATATTTGAGGATACGTCTATATAGATTTTTCATAACTGTGTGCAGACTATTCATACGTTCTAGGATGAATATCCATAGTTTTTATTAATGTAGATTACAGATAGTGTCATGAAATAATCAAAAACCCATTAGGAATGACTTTCCAAGGTAACTCACTAATAAATAACATTGCTAAAATGATTATTTAAATATATTTAAATAGTTATTATGTCTCATCTTTATTAAATTATTTGCAAGATTAATATTCATGATTAGTAAGCTGAAAATTCTATGATAATAGAATCACATTTATTAATATCTTGAATATATCAAGATCTCTAAGATGTGACTACAAAATAAGGTACTTACAAATTCATATCAAGGGAAAACTCTGTACGTGTGTATGGAATAGGCAAACACAAAGGCAATCAAACAATCCTTCAAGTGGGGGTTGAGAAAGTGAATAGCAGAAGGCTGGATGGATATTAAGTGGAAACCTATTCTGAGACTTGATGGGGCCTTCTGAGACTGGGATGAAGTGGGATCTATTGTTCATAAGCATTTGTTTGAAAAGCAGATGTTTCTGTTCATTAAGACACCTTGTTTTGTCTCTCTCTCACACAAATATAGAGCCTCAAAAGCTCCTCAGTGCTGGGAAGAGCTGCTCCAGCGAGCCCATAGCAGAGCAGGCTACCCTGAGAGCCAGCTCCTATGAGACTGTCACTGAGTGCGATAATGCTGTGATGAGACTTTGCTTCCTGGAAGCAAGAAAAAACATTGCAGCGACAGGTAAACTATATACTTATACTTTGACTGCGGAGTGCTTTGATCTATTGTAAGATGTTGGGAAAGGGTGCAATAAAGAGAATTCAATCTAATTGTATCTAACCATTGTAGAGTTCGACTGTGTCTAGCTGACAGTCAGTACTGGGCCATGGGAGGCCTTGACTGCAAATGAGATTATGGTTCAGGAGGATGGGTCCAAGAATAGGATCCAGACTAGATGCCATCAACAACATATACAGTATTGCATACATCTGAATCAGAGTGAGAAAAACTCTGGCAAGCTACTTAATATGGGCAATGGTCAGAATTGGTGTTCCAGCCATGACATAAAGAGGTTTGGTAGGACAGAGGGCACAGTAAGAAATAGGCAATATCAGATGATATATCATAGAATTGTACACTTGATACCTATACAATTTTATTAACCAATGCCAGCCCTATAAATTTAATTTCAAAAAAATTAAAAAGAAGAAAAATGCTCCAAATATATGAGGGGAGCTTAGGTCTACATGCAGCATAACATGGGAGTCTGAGGCTGACAGCACTGGCACCTGGTTCGGATGGGCTGGGAGCAAATAGTGAGAAACTTAGAGATTGGATGCCATAGCAAAAGTTAAAATAGCTTTCGACTTTTTGTCTTAATAATTTGGAGAGGAGCTTACACTTTGGGTATCTTTACCAGCTGTGCATCAGCTGTGCATCAGGTTAGAGCTTCTGCTGAGAGGTATGCGAACACGGGTGCTGCCACATGATTTACTGTAGTTATTTAATAGGATACAGATGAAATAAACATTTTTTAAATTTCTCCTATGTTTTCAATGGCTGTGTTATCTTAGTGTTGATTCAGCCTGTGTCTACCCAAAATAAAAATATCCCTTTGAGAATAATGCTTATTTTTTACTTTTTATCTAATATATATATTTTTATCTAATATATTTATTTTTTACTTTTTATCTAATATATATATATATATATATATATATATGTTAAAAGCACTTTTAACATATATATATATATGTTAAAAGTGCTTTTTTAAAAAACATTAGGAATCTAGACATATATGTGTTATATGTTTAAAACAACATATCTGAACCATGTTTTCTTTTAAGAAATATATAGATATTTTTATTTATTTCAGAGAAGAAGGGAGAGGAAGAGAGAAATACAAACATCTATGATGAGAGGATCATTGATCAGCTGCCTCCTGAACACCCCACACTGGGCCCACAATCAAACTTTGGCCAGGAATCAAACCATAACTTCTGGTTCATAGGTCGGCTCTCAACCACTGCCTGGGTTGCACTATGTTTTCTATATTCGATTGTCCATATTCAATTTAGAAGTAGAAAATCTGCATGATTTTCATATAAAAATTTTCAACATTAAAACTGACAGTTATAATTCTATAAAGCTTTAGAAGCACCGTGGAATATTTAGAGTAGACTTTGGAACATATTCTGAAACTTCCTATTTTCTGGAACTCACTTATACTCACAATATGAACTATTATCCTGAAATTGCTCTCCAGACTAATTCCTCTTAATGTTATCAGTGTTCCTAAATTGTTTCCACTGAAGCAGCTACATGCTATTATTTCTACTTTAAATAGATATGATTGTTAATCGTCAGTACATTTGTGAAGCAAATTGAAAGTCATCTACAGATTTATCAAATAATAATAGAAACTTTGCCACAGAATAATTTAGATAAAGTGCTTCTACACAGCATATACAAATGGAAAATGAAAGGTTAGTTGTAGGCCTATGAACCAAAAAAGTGTCTCATAATAGCTTACAATAAATTATTGATTAAAAATGTAAAAGTAATATCATAAATAGGATTCTAAGCTGTGAATGTCACATCCTTTTGCAGCAAGAATTCAGGATCTGGAAAAGGGACTGCATACAAATGAATATATTGTAGTAGACAAGAAATATAAATTTAGAAGGCATGGGGGAGCCAGGCGGAGACTTTACTCTCTAGTGGAGAGGTTCTCTGAAACCCTGGACCCATGACCTTTTACTTATTTATTTTTAAAATATATTTTATTGATTCTTTACAGATAGGAAGGGAGAGGGATAGAGAGCTGGAAACATTGATCAGCTGCCTCCTGCACACTCTCTACTGGGTATGTGCCCGCAACCAAGGTCCATACCCTTGACTGGAACTTACCCGGGACCCTTGTGTCCACAGGCTGATGCTCTATCAACTGAGCCAAACTGGTCAGGGTCCATGAGCTTTTATTTACTAGAATACACATTTGCCCTTTAGGAAAGCAAACAATCATATCAATGGTAAAGTGTGGTAACAATAAAAGGATTATCAGGTTAGGGCAGTGGTCCGCAAACTCATTAGTCAACAGAGCCAAATATCAACGATTGAAATTTCTTCTGAGAGCCAACTTTTTAAAACTTAAGCTTCTTCTAACGCCACTTCTTCAAAATAGACTTGCCCAGGCAGTGGTATTTTATGGAAGAGCCACAATCAAGGGGCCAAAGAGCTGCATGTGGCTCTCGAGCTGCAGTTTGCCCACTACTGGTAAGGGTTTGCCTTCAGCCATTCAGCCAAAAGCAGGGCAATATTATGCTGATTGTCAGCCCTTGCTAAATATCAAAGTCCATTATCCTTCTAGCGGACTTCTTACATAATTATGCTAACTACTTGTGGTCTTACCCTCCAGTATATAAGCATGCTATTATACAGATAAATCAATGAGTATGCTACTATTGCTACATTTTGCAGCCAGATCTATGCATAAAGAGTTTTACTTCTTTGGTATTTGTGTCCAATACGTTATGAAAAAAGTTGGGGTTTGTGTAATCAGATTATCAAAAAGTTGCAATTAATGTTTTATAAATATATTTGAAGGCATAAATTAATTCTGTCTAAATAAAAAAAATATCAAAATAATGAATGAAGGAAAGGGAACTAAATTTAATGGAACATCTTACATATTCTATCTAATTTAATGTTCAACATAACCCAGTGAACTTATCAAAGGGTTATGTCAATTTTATATTTGAGAGAATTAAAGTGCTGGGAATTGAATCTCAGGGCTACCCACCTCTACAAAAATGCCATGCTTTCACTGAGCAAGCCACTGAAGTTGTTTCTGTAATCATTGTGGTCACAGCTTCCTAATGAGGTGATTCTTTTCCTGTCAGGAGGTGCTAACTTGGTGTCATGCGGAGGATCTGGGTATGTCAGACTCTGGGACACATTTAAGAGACAACTTCTGGCTGAATTTTTGGCTCATAGTGGAGTTGCATCTATTATTATGGCTACTGATAAACTGAATCGATACCTCGCCACAGGAGATCTTGATGGATGTTTGAAAATCTGGAATATAGAGGTGATTTGAAAACAGTCTACATCCACTTGATTATTTTGACTGCCTTTTGTTGCAGATAACTAGGAATCCAGCCTTGTCAGTATCCTAGATAAAAGAAGAAATATTCATTCTGATTATTTTATTTATTTTTACAGCATTTATTTTTAATTAAAAATGTTTAAATACCATTGACAATCATTATAGTAGTTTCAGATGTATAGCATAGTGGTTAGACTATTTATATAACTTACAAGGTGATCCCCTGACAGTCTGAGTATTTCAAAGGAAACATTTACAAGTATTGAGTAGAGACTTTCTTATTTTTTATTATTATTTTCAGAGAGTTCTTTTAAATAATTTATAGACAATACCAGATTTTCCTTAGTATTAAAAATCTTCTCTTAACATATACTCAAGTCAATCACCCAATTTAGAAATGCAATATTGTCAGTAAGGTACTGCAATATCATTTGAGCATAAATAATTTGGATATGCCTTTTTCAAAACAAGACTTTAAACATAATTTAAATGGAGTACCGGTCCTTCACCTAATATTATTGTCATCCTGAATTAATGTGGGATTTTTGTGTCACCGATTACCTCATCAATTTTCTAATAATAGTATAAAGTTGTATAATATGTGACTACCTATATGTGATAAAGTTCCCCTGTTATCAAATAACTCACTTTCATTTTCATTGTTTTCTTTTCATCTTTCCTCTCCCCCTCCTTCCTTTCTTTCAATTTTTCAGGTTAGTTAGATCAGATAGAAACCTCTTTTTTTTTTTTTTTTTTTTTAAAGTTAGTGTCATTTTTCTAACCTCTGTTATCATGAACTATTCTTTTGCATTTGGATCACAGATTATTGTTCCCAAATGGACCTACTTTTCATTCCTGTATCAGACTTTTTAAAAAAGAAGTAGTATGTCACTGTGATCATTACATATTTGGACTCTTTAAAATGCTGGCATTTCTTTTCATTCAGGAGTACTGTCTCCATTCTAGTGAGAGCAAAACCACACAGGCCCCAACTCTGATAAGATCATTCCAACCGCACGAAGACCAGATAAGTTCCTTGGAGATGTGCGAGCCCGGTGGCAGTTCGCTGATTATCTCATGCTCCGCAGACTGCAGTGTTTGCGTGACTGATGTCTGCGGCGCACCTGTCTACATCTTCGGTCAGGTAGAAATATTGCGTGTTTATTATTCTAGTATTTACTTGACATTTAGTATGAACTTGAGCTGATTTCCATTTGAATCTTATCAGCTGTTGATGTTCATTAGTCACAAAAGAACTGACTTCCATTCTGGAGCTGTAGCCCTAGGCATCTCTCCTTCCATTTACCATTAACCATGGCAGTTCCATCCAGTGGCTGACACCAGAGACAGGGAATCATGGTCTGGGCAGCTAAATGTGTACTAAGATTTTTGAGAAAAAAATTCTTCTCTAAAATAAGTGGATTCTTTCAATTTCAAAATTGAATAAAAATACTATGTGCAGAATATTAGCCTGTTATATGAAACAGATGACTCCATCAAGTAATAATGACGGTAATCAAATAGAACTTTTTAGAAAAAAACAAACTTTTTTATGGCTTATAGCCAATATTACCAGATTCTTTTTTTTAAATTTCTTTATTGATTTATGTATCACATATTTATCTTTGTCCCCTAATTCCCATCCCAAACCCCTCCCCACGCATGCCCCCACCCTCCTGTTGTCTGTCACCACTGGCTAGATTTATATGCATGCACACAAGTCCTTTGGTTGATCTCTCCCCCTTTGCCCCACCCTCTTCTACAGTCCCTCTGAGGTTTGACAGCTGATCCATGCTTCCCTGTCTCTGGGTCTATTTTTGTTCATTAGTTTATGTTGTTCGTTATTTCCCCTAGATGAGTGAAATTATGTGATACTAGAAATACTCTTATAAGGACCAAAAATGAGACAAGCAATAATGGTTATGCTGAGAGGCAAATGAATCAGTCTGTACTGAGTTTCTTTCTTGGACAACAATTCTTTCGAGTCCCAATTTTAATGTCAAATAGTTCCTTATGTGTACATCAGTAATGATATTTCAGTTCTGGCTGGTGAACAAATGGTGGTAATGCAAGTCCGACACTTTCTGCTTTGGTCCTGGGCAACCTGCAGCGACGCACAGCTGCTGTCTGCTGGTATGACAAGGCATTGTCAGTGTCTTCCATCTCTGGACTGTTTCTCTTCTGCCTTCATGGCTGGAGCAGTTCTGTCAATTCCTCTCTGTGCAGGAATCCACATGGTCTTAAAGTTGTTTTCTGAAAATATACAAACATATTCTCGGCCAAAAGTTAATAAAGGAATCTTCTATAAATTTGACTAGGGATTCTTTTCCATTTTTTGACCAAAAGATTTTCCTTTGACCAAAGGGGAAAAAAAACACAAAACAAACCTTGCTCTTCATCATCTGGTTTACGCTTATGAAAATAATAGCTAACATTTGTTGAGTGTTTCCTGTGTTCCCGAGGCACTGTCCTAATGTCTCTATATGAATAATCTAATGTAATCTTCACAATTGCCCATCCATTATGGAAGAACTTTCATTAGTACTGTTTTACAGGTGAGGAAACAGAAGTACAGAGCTCACAGAAGCTAATAAATGGTAGAGTTTTGCTTTGAACTCAAGCTGGTGTATGTCAGAGTTCATGCTTTTAACTGCGTGCTCCCATGAAAGGAAGCTCTCATTTGAAGAGGGAAAAATACCAAAGTGGGGGAATGGACGGAAGGAGCCATTCATCTTCTCACATTCCGGCTCTTTATTCAGTTTGTTTTTATGGGACCTCTGCTCCTGTTCCTTTGGTGCCATTGGGAACAAAATCTTGGTTTGATCTGTTTCCACCAGTACTGCTGGAACACGGTGGTGTGAGGTTACAGAGATGCTTTCATTTCTGTCTGGCTGGTTGGCTTGGTTCCATTCAGCCACCTCAGGTGTCATTCTCATGCCATGAGAGTACAAAGCAGCCCTCTTCATGTTGGAAGACAAAGGCTGTTGTTGCTCATTGTGAAGTCAGTTTGATGATGTCAACCTGTGTGGACAGAATTCTGTACAGCCCTTCAGGGCGTGAAGGGTGAGGGTAAGTCAGAACATAATCTGGGGAGGTGGACCCACAGTTGCCTGGGTACCCTGGGAGTCTCAGTGTAACGGTCAAGAACTGCACCATCTCTTCTGCTCTGCAAATGAAACATCTGCTGGGCTTTCTCAGGTAGAACAGCATCTGAGTGGGCATCAAACGAGTGTGGGTAGGTGTGTAGTGAGTGAGACAGAGTGGGGCACACTGGCTTTCTGAACACATAAAGAGGTGGAAAGCAGTTTCGGGCAGTTGAGAAGCTAATGCAATGCCAGCATTGCTGTACAGACAGGCCACATGGGGTCCCTTGAGATGAGGTGAGGTTAGAATGACGGGTAATCAGAGCATCATCAAGCTGGTGACTTACGGAATATAAGTCTCCCAGATGGGGTTGAAGCAAAAATAAGACTGTTCTACGTATGTGTGGGTGCCATAAAAACTGTGCCCACCAACCAGTCTGTACCTACATTTTATTTTAATTAAGAAGTATGTGCTAGTGAACTGTTCATTTTTATGTCTTGATATTTTTCCTTAGTTGTTTTGCAAAGTCTTTTGAAGGACATCAGGCCCCCAAAATCTGCATGAATTTTTTTTCCTTTTCATTTTCCTGCTATTGAAGACAGAAAAAGAGTCACCAGAGTTGGGGTAGTTTTACAAAGTCAAGTCTGGCAAAGCAGGGACAGCTGTGCTTTCTAGTCCCTTCTGCTTGAGCTGTTAAAGGTGTTTTTAAGACCTTTTTTTTTTTTTTTTTTTTTTTTAAGAATCAAACTGTCTTGAATAAGGGTGCTGCTTGTCTCAACGGATACAGGTGACTAATGCAGGAAAGGGGAAGGGAGGGAGAAAGGATGGAACCAGAAAAATAGCAGATACTGGAGAAGAGTAACAGTGAATGTCTTTCTCCAAGTGTGTAAAAAAGAGACATCCTTTTATAGTAAGATATGGGAGGCACATGGAAATATGTAGATAAGGAGAGCCATTTAGTAAATATAACTAGGTTCAGAACAATTCTTACTGAACAAACTTGCTTTGTAAAGCATAGTGCCTTTTTGCCCTACATTTGAATGACACATTTGTCTTTTTGTTGAATTAATTCAGGGTTAGCAGTTATAAAACAGAAGGAAAGCATTAGTATATTTTAATTTCCCATGTTAAAACTTAATTTTCAAATCACATACAGTCTGATTAAAGTGTTTAAAATTTAATGCAATGTGATCCTACATATTTCATGAAAGAAGTGTTTTTAATCACCGTGAATCACTTTTACAACATAGTTATTGATCAGAGATTGCTTTTCAAGTTAGATTTGTAAAAGTAAGTGGTTTTGTATGTCTATTTTTAGAGTTGGAGAAATGGGAGTGGAGATGATTTAACCACAGAGATACATTTATCCCAGGAAACTGTCGGGTGATTGTGGTATAAAAAGAAATTAGACACTGTGTGCAGTTCTTCAGCGCCTCTCCATAAGCACCCGCCACAGCTGGGTTGTGCTGAGTTATTTTATTGGTTCCTCTCCTCCTCCTGATCTGGGGGCCAGTGACTTTGTTCCTATTCACCCAGTGTTTAAAATTGAATTCAGTTCCCTCATTTAAAAAATGAAAGCATTTCCTATAAGATCCAGATTTCTTGCTTCTTTTGAAAAAGAGCATGCCATTTCCTGAGAGTACCTGTAAAATGAATTCTCCTAGCTCAGTAAGGCCGAATCTCATTTGCCACTCATCTTAGGTGAGCATTGGTTCATCCATTGACACTATCTTCCATCTTAGGTGAGCATTGGTTCATCCATTGAAATTATCTGTCAGCATTTCACTTCGCATGCCCTTTTGGCAAGGTTATCAGTTTGTTAGATAACAAACTGATAGGTCAGTCAGACATCCTGGGGGATGCCTGATGTTACCTTTCTATCACTCTGGCTACGTTCTCTGGTGCATTCCTGTGTATGCAATGTGAATTGATAGAAGACGAGGAAATGGATCCTATATTTAAAACATAAAATAGATTGTCATTGGTATTGTCATTGGGTATATAGATACATATTAAGAATTATAGCCAAGATCTGTGAAAATTACTATATCACATATATTTTTTGGGGGAGAGGGCTGGAGATGCTGAATATTTTAGGAAATAAGATGAAAAGAAAGTAATTATATCAAAAGATACTCTGATAATTCTTCAACAAAACCTTTGTTTTTCTTTTTTAGTAAATATACATCTTGCTACTGAGGATTTTAAAGCAAGAATGTCAATTTTTTGTAGTTCATTATTATATTTTCAGGGAATTTCTGATTCTGTGATTTACTTTCTACCTTTATTAAAGTTACATGTATGTGTTTTATCCTCCCTTATAAGGCCAAGTTTCTGGAGAACAGAAACCATGTCTTATTCTTTTATTGTGTGTGTTTCCAGGACTTTAATTCATAGTGTAGCATATAAGGAAGAAAATAATAAAAAAATAAATCTCTTTGTTTTCATAGGCAAAGCATTGGCGAATTGAAAGCTGTTTTTCTCTCCCTAAGAAGGATAATGATTTAATGGAAAGTGAGATTCAAAAAGAAAGCATAAGGGAAACTGCTTCACTTTCTAAGGAGGAATCATGTTTAGACCCAATAGAACATTCTCTACTTGATAAAAAAGACAAAGATGAGTCAACGTACAAGTAAGTAATTTTAAGTGTTACCAAGATGTCAACTGGTGTCTAGATAAGACTTAAGTAAGGTTGGCCCAAACTCCTTGTGTACTCTGTACAATGTCTAAGGATGACTTTGAGATTTTTCCTAAAGTCAGGGGATAGATAGGTTTGTACATGACAGCGGAGAATGTATGTCCTTGGGGTTATATGTGGTTCTGATTTCTTGCCTCCATTGAATTCTTGATTTCTATTCAGGGTCTTCCAGTCCTTTGCTTCTGCTCTATCAATAATTTACATGTGGAAACTTGCCTCTGTCCTCAAAAACAATATGTGTCTGTGTGTGTGTGTGTGTGTGTGTGTGTGTGCGCATATATGCAACCTGTGTCAGAATGTATGTCAGATTTTAGTTCTGGTTTTGGTAACTTTCACAGAAGTTTCTATGACAGCACTTGAAAGAGATCAACTTTAATATTAGACACAACTCCTTTGAATGCTTCTGGCCTTTCCTTTAATGCTCTTCAGCATTTGCTTCTCTTTGCACCACTCTGCTAGATCCCATTGTTACATTCCTCTTTCTCTCCCATGCCAGGCAGCTTCAGTTATTTCTTTTGTTTCCTATCGTCTTGCTAACCCATGCTCTCCTAATTTTACCTTTCATATTAAATAACTTTTATTTTTTGAAAGGATGCTTTTATTCATTGTATTTTCTTTAATCTGAATTTATTTATTTATTATTATTATTATTTTTTTTACCATACGCATACAGGATTGTAGAAAAATTGCACACAAAGTACAGAGTTTCTATATATCCCACCTTGCCCCACCAAATGTCTTGCATTAATGTGGTCCATTTGTTACAATCGATGAATCAATATTGATCCTTTATTATTAATTAAAGTCCATAATTTACATGAAGGGGGTACCGTTGTGGGTTCTTTGAGGGCCCCGCTCAGAGACCTCAGTATTGCACATTTACAAATCAAAGCTTCTTTGGCCAGTCACCTGTGGCTCTACCTCTCCCTGCTCCCCTGTTGGGGTTACCTTTGGAAATACACATCACAGTGTCTTTCTGTTAGAGTATACCTGCTTTGGCAGGCCTTCCTTCTTGCACAACCCCTCTAGGGCTGACGTCTGCTTGGCCAATAGAAAGCTCACACATCCTTGCCACACCAACTGCTCCCTGTGGTCCCCTCTAACCTTATTCACCTGGGTAGCTCCAGCCACAGCTTTTTGCCTGTAGGCTTTGGCAGGCATTAACGAACCTGTGTCCCTCTCATGATTTTCCGCAGACAACACACATTAAACTCTTTGACTGACTGTGAATGCAGGCTGGAAGTGAAGGGGAAGCTTCCCTCCACTCTCTCTGGAGTGGGCCTCAGTGAACACCAGCGCCTCCTCTCCTCTCTGATGTTATTGCCTATTTGGTCTGTTTATATCCTAGAAAGGTGGTTGGCCTAGGTTTCTCCAGGTTGGTTTTGGAGCTGCTTCAGGAATATGGGGACAGGTTTTACTTTTAATTAATTATTTTGCTTTCAGACCTTTTGGACTTCTGCTGACAGGGAAATGGAAGGGAAAATGAAGCCCTTTTAAAACTTTCTGTTGCACTGAATTACATTTTGGTATTTGTTCTTCTATTTCCTTGAATTATGGCGCACTGAAATGTCAAGTGGCATTTTACTTTCAAGTAGAATGATCTTTTCAGCTGAGAAATATAGCTTGACCAATCCTGTACACTAATAGGATCCTGGGAATGGAAAGACTTTTGATATGACAAAATGTCCCCACCCAGCTATCCATCATAATGTTATAGATCAGGAAATAAAGTTACCCAGGATCACACAGATAAATAATTGTTTCTCTTCCTGTCACACCCCTAAAAGAATAAAGGCAATTGTTATAGATTCCTGTTTAAGAGGACTTCAGCCAATATATTAATTTTCCCTTCCTTGTGACAAACTGTTATTATTATTTTTAAATCAGCCTTTCCCTAGAATTATAAAATAGCAATTTGAACCATTTACTTCTTACTTGACTTCTATCTTATCTTGTTACATTTACTATTGTTGCATGACACTTTGTGTTATGAAAATTAGTGCTGATACATAGGCTTCTAAATTCACAGATTTCTCTTAAACTGAGAGCTTTGTGTTCTGCCAGATTAGATAGGTGTACAGCAGAGTGATTTTTCTCATCTTGGTTGTAAGTTTCTGTAGGCCTTGGGGGAAATTTCCAGCAGTAAGAGGCAAAGTTATCTCTATTGTACTATAGCTTGTCAAATATCAATGTACCAAAAAGTACCTATGGTCTTTAAATTTATGCCTTTAACTAATCTGGGTGACTAGATTGAAATGATTTTAAGACTTTGCAATAATGACATAGTATAGAATAATATCATTTAAGAATTATTAAACAGGTTGAGAGAAAACGGTAAAAAAATGTATCCTCAGAAGTAACTGTCAGGTATACCCCTTACCTCTCACAGGAGGTTTGTGTGGAAAACATACAGGTGCAAATGTCATTGTCAGCTGTAAAATGTTTTTCATGGCCTCTGTCCAATATTGAAGAGATTACAGATTATTTTCTCCCTAATATTATTCTAAAGAATGTGCTGTTTTCCTAATCAGATTAAATCCAAGGAGAGAATGACACCAGTTCTCATTTGTACACAAAAATATGAAAAAAAATGTAAAAAAATTTAAAAAGATGAAGGGAGGGGATACTTTCTGTGTATATATATATATATATATATATATATATATATACACACACACACACACACACACACACACAGGCAGGGCTATGTTTAATGGAGGAGTTAAACAGTAAGAAAGATGGAGAAGCCAAAAGAAAAAGCCAATAAAAAATGGGAGAAGCAGGCAAAATGAAGAAAACAATTTAAAAATTTAAAACTGTGTTCTCAGTTTTAACACCTAAGATTTTTTCCCCCAGGATAAAAACCTTGGCATAGGTTTTCTTCTGGTTTACACATGCATACCAGTTTCCCATAGTGCTGAAGGTATTTTATAATATTATGTCTGAGAAGTAGGTAGGTGTTTAAATGTCATTTTTCATTTAAGCCCTGGGGAAATGAAGGTGAATATAGAATTTCAGAGAATAAGGAAGCTCTAATGCTAAGTTAACAATTGATACAGAGAAATAGCTTTTGCCCTTCCTTAAGTTCTATAAAAATTACCATTAGAAAATGAAAAAAGAGGAAGAAATAAATTAAATATAAGATAGGCAGCAGAAACTAGAATGGAGATGCATTTTTCTTAATTTATGGCAATATTTGGTTTCTGAATTCACACAAAATTAATCTAGAAAAATACACACAAAATAATTTAGAAAATACAACCTTAGGATATTTTTAATACAAAAGTAATACATGTTCATTAGGGAAAATTTGCAAGTACAAATAAGCAAGAAGAAGAAGGTAAAGAGAAATCACCTGTAGCAAAGCCATTGCTAACACTTAGGAATTTCACTCTCCTGGCTTGTTCTGGGCATAGTTATGATAATAAATAAATGTGCAGTGTATAAAAATGATGATTTAGTATACATAATTTATAACGTGTTTTATCACTCAAAAATATACAGCAAGTTTAGTTCTGTATTTTTAATATGAGTGTCCACAAACACCAACATTCATTAATGAGTCCCTAGAAATGTATCATGTGGCTTTTTAACCATTCTTTTCAAACATGTAGACTATTTATAAATTTTCACTGGAAAACATTTCTTTAAATACCTTCATATGCAATTGTTAGAGTAATGAGCTGAATTCAACCTTGGAATAAATTCTTTGAGGTGGCATTGCTGAGTGAAAAGTTTCAAAGGCCCTTGGGTCATCTTGCTAAAATGCTGGCCCTACACATGGACTCTCTCTCCAGCGTATATGAGAATGGCTGCCTTCTGAACCAACACTGAATGCTGTCATTGTCTTAAAACTGTTGCCATAATCTTTCATTATTGTTTTAAATTGCATATTTTAATTGAAGAAGTGAACATTTTTTTTCACATGCATATTAACCTTTGATAATTCAATAGTGAAGTTGAGAGAGATAGTAGAAGTCTATGAAAATAACTCCTGTGACAGCCTTGAGAGAAGCATGTCCCCAGCCTCCTCTTGAATAATTGCTATGGAATATGCTCACCATCTCACAATCACCATCTCTGTTATTGAACTGCTCTTTATTATAGAACTAGAAGCCCGATGCACAAAATTCATGCAGGGGGTTCAGCCCTCACAGCCATGACGGCTTGCCTTGGACCTCACAGCAGGGCTTCATCCAGAAGGTTGTCCAGAAGGACATCTAGAAGCATGTCCTGGCTAATGAGCATATTATGCTTTTATTATTATAGAACGGCTCTGATGCTAAAGTCAAATCTGCCCGTTCGTAGAGGTCTCGTTCATTGATCTTCATTCTTTTATTAGAACAATGAAGAGTGAGTCTTTTCTGCCTGCTTTTATCTATAAATTTTCCTCTGGCTATCATTTAAAAAGTTGCTTATGAGGATAGGGTTAATTATAAGAAGCCAGGATTTAAAAGCCAGATAGGAAATGAAACCTAAATTTCCATTTATTTCTCAGTAAGTTTATATAAGCAGAAGGCATAATTAAAATTAATGGTTTTTAGCCCAAACCGGTTTGGCTCAATGGATAGAGTGTCGGCTTGGGGACTGAAGGGTCCCGGGTTCGATTCCGGTCAAGGGCATGTACCTTGGTTGCGGGCATATCCCCAGTGGGGGGTGTGCAAGAGGCAGCTGATCAATGACTCTCTCTCATCAATGTTTCTAACTCTCTATCTCTCCCCCTTCCTCTCTGTACAAAATCAATAAAGTATATTTTTAAAAATTAATGGTTTTTAGACATGTGAAAAATTATGATGTTCTAAATTCTATAGTAGGGTAATGAGGGAACTGATATTTAATATTTTTATATGCTATTAATTACTTAATTATTCTGCCAGTAGATCTTATGTGAGAAATTAAATTGGAAAATTTATGGCCAACTATAAGGGGAAACATACACAAAGCAATAAAATCTTATTTAAAATCAGGTCTTATGTGACATAAAACACTTGGAGGACTGACAGTTTCCTTTCACCAACAATCTGTGGCAAGAACTATCATACACACATGCATGACAAATGAAAGCAAATGAAAGTCTACTCAACTTTTGAAATTTAAGTCTTAAAAATACTTGTATAGCAAATTACTATTTCTGTAAGTACTGTATGTCCTTATTTTTTTTGGTCTCATCATTCTGCTGGTTCCTAGGAGTCTTAGAACTGGCTGTAGAGAGTATTTGAATTCTCTGCTTTGAGTAGAAAGAATTGTCTTATTTTTACTTAACGTGATAGTAGCCAACACTTGTTAAGCTTTTAGAATAATCCAGGCACTGTCCTAAGGTCTTTATGTGTTTAGCTCATTTAATTGTCACTGTAGTCCTTAGAGATAGCTACAATTGTGATCCCTGGTTCATGACTAGGGAAGCAAGGCACACAGAGGTTAAATGATCAGCTGTGTCAACCAGACAGTAAGAGATGAAACAAGGATCCTACAACAGAGTCAGTACTCTGTGCCACTCCTCCATACTGTCTGTCCAAAAAGCATCCTGTTGAAAAGTTAGTGGTTTCTTAATCAAGTGATCAGATATTTTGCCAAGTACCTGCTATGTATAAGGCACAACTCTAGGCATAGTAGGACAGTGGGGGATTTGCCACACATCATTCTTCCCTTTACGTCCAAGACTGAGGGATGGCTGATCATTTAGAGCACATGTGTCAAACACAAGGCCCGCGGGCCAAATCCATCCCGCCAGGCCTTGCAATGTGGCCCGCACTGCGCAGTCATCACTGCACTCCGCTGCATTTCCATCACAATGACAGTTTATGACTGTTCAGTAAACCATTTGGCCCGCGATTTAGGCTGGATTTTAGATTTTGGCCCCTTCTCTGATTGAGTTCGACACCCCTAATTTAGAGCCTTTCCTTCTCATAGAATTGATGGCAAGACTGCTAGAGCCCGTAGTAGGCCCACTTTCTCGCAACACCATGTAAGACATGTTTGCAGAAGTTTTAAACTCAAGACTCTTTATTGCAGTCTTTTGCTTTTTTGTCTTCATCCATTAGGACTATTGGGGTTTTAGGAATATTCACCTCTTTCTAGTTCCCTGTACATTTTCACAGTAACCATTCTCCCAAATGTCAGATGTCTTTGGAAAAGAAGCATTAGGCTGGCCTCTAAATATGAAGTTAAGTCTTTGGTCTGTTTTTTTTACAGAACTGCTCTTTGCTTAGAGCTTTGTCAATACAGCTCCATTTCCTGGGCTGTCATCTAAGTAGTGAAATTTGTTTCAGTTTCCAGGAGATTTGCTCATACCCTGTGCCCACTTCTCTCCCTCTGTGGCTTAAACTCTTCAGTAGAGATAGTCCAAGTCTTCTGTTTTATACAAAAGATGTTTGATTTGAATACCAATGAGTGGGAAAGCAAGTGGTCTAAAAGCAGGAAACAGTTCAGGATGTTTGGTGGAAAATCAAGGCCTGATATTAACTAGTCTAAAGATAGATCTCACTACTTCTAGGCCTTTCTCAATCTTTTGTGCCTCAATTTATTTCAATAATACTTTTCTAAAAAACAATTCTCACCTTAATAACTATAAGGCCTAACAGCATCCTACTCTGTCCTTCTTTTATCCACCACCAGCTTCTCATTGTTACAGATTCTCCTACCATCATAAAATGACTCTAATATATTGTCATTTATGACTTCAAAGCCCAGATAGTGGCTACAGGATATGTCCCTCTGTATAGGAGATCCATGTTGTGAGGGAGGCCATTCCAGTGTGATCTGGGGGGAAACTGCCACCTGACCTCGGTCTTTTGGAAGGCAAGGGTTTTCTAAAGAAAAGGAAAATCTATAATTCCAAAAAATTAATGTAGATACTATCCCAATCAAGGCAGTAGAATTCCCCTCCTCATCCTCCTTTAAGTGTGGGCTGTACTTAGAAATTTGCTTCCAGAGAGAAGTGTATAGTAAAGAAGGGAAAATATAATTTTAAAAAAATATATATTTTATTGATTTTTTACAGAGAGGAAGAGAGAGGGATAGAGAGTTAGAAACAAAGGCAAGAGAGAATCATTGATCAGCTACCTCTTGCACACTCCCTGCTGGGGATGTGCCCGCAACCAAGGTACATGCCCTTGACCAGAATTGAACCTGGGACCTTTCAGTCCGCAGGCCAATGCTCTATCCACTGAGCCAAACCGATTTTGGCAAGAAAATATAACTTTTAAAATCCAGTGCAGAAACTTGGCCAACCCAACCTCGGTCAGGTGAGGAGGTTAACATCCACAGCAATGAGTCAGGTGACAGCATGTCCCCTTGATAAGATGTGGTGAGAAAATGGTTTCATCTCTGTTGACTTCCTCTCAACAACCCACAATTCCCATCTAACCATAAGAAAAACATCAGGCAAATACAAATTTAAGGGAAATTCTACAAAAAAAAAAAATCTGGCACGTATTCATTGGAACTTTGAAAGACATGAAAAACAAGGAAAGTCTGATAAACTGTCATAATCCAGAATAAACTAAGGAGTCAGCCTTTTGACAATGAAATGTGTAGCCAATAGGGTAGAGGTTATGAAAGTGAGTATGAAATATGTTTGACTGGAATTATATACAACTATATAATGATTTCACTCTGTTTTATTGATAAAACTATTTTTATTGGATCCAAGCTTACCTAAAATTTTCTTACAGATTCATATGAGAATCCTCAAAAATGCTGAATTTTTCTGAATTTTGTATATAAGTGAAGATGCAGCCTGATATCAGATAAAAGAGTTTTTCGCACATCTCACTGATTATCCCACATAATTGGCACATTATTTGTGTTTCTATAAAATTTTCTTCTGCATAGCTTTTTCTCTGACCTACCACTTGTTATGAGTACAAAGGTTTTTCTTTAGATTCTGAGCCTGTCTAGTTCTTACAGTTTTATATTACCACATGGCCAGCAGGCATTTTTTTCAAAGATTTGGCTTGTTTAGAATAAACAAATGTCACTATTTAGGACCACAGGATAGAGGAGATTTTTTTTTATTATTTTATTTATTATTTTTTTTTTGGTCAAAGTAACAGATGTGTTTATAGCCAGAGAGTGTCTGTTCATCCTTTGTGGTTAATTTTATTTCATATGAATTATTCTCTTCCAGTGTCGGATCACCAGAAGTCATAAATTTAGCTATAAAATATAAGGAAAGAAATTTATATAAGAAAAAAACACATAACCTTTACAGCAGTGAAGGTATTAAAAAATCATCTAGTAAGTAATTTCCACTGATATATATTTATAGTGTTATTATTTTTACTGATTGATATGAATAATAGATAGCTATTGTGTGTGCCAGGAATATTGCTGTTCCTTAATAGAATTGAAAGGAAGGTCCTGAGACCCCCACCTAACAAAGGAGGAAAATGAGGCTCAGAGACATTAAGTGATTTGTCCAAGGCTGCACAACATACAAGCAGCAGACATGTAAGCTATAAGACAAAAAACACATGTAACCTGCCCACTTTAGTTCCCCAAATAACGCTGACACAGAATGTGAATTATTTCCCTCAAGTGTTTAGAGATGAAAATGAATAAAAACAAATTTTGCTCTTAGGAAGCCCATAGCCACCCAGAATAGTGCATTCATTTAGTTAAAGGCTGACTAGAAAAATAATTATAAAAAAGTCATTGAAACAAAGGAATCATCATTATACTTAAGTGTATTATTTAACAGTATGATGATTGCCAGAGGGAAGAGGGTTGGGGGAGGTAGAAGAAGGTAAAAGGGGGATAAATGGTGATGGAAGGAGACTTGACTTAGAGTGATAAACACACAGTACAATGTTTAGATGACACATTGCAGAATTGTATAGCTGAAACCTGCATAATTTTATTAACCATTCTCATCCCAATAAATTCAATTAAAAAAAAAAAAGAAGCATAAAGAGAATCAGTCCTGAAGTTCCATCCTATAATGAGACTGTTTCACATACTATGAATCTTTTTTCAACTATGTCCATGGGGAAGCTGCACATTCAGAAAGTAGATATTTTAATTTTAGAATTTAGATTGAAATTTTGCTGTCAAAAGGTACATCCTTATTTGTTAATATTCAATGCACATTTATAAATTGATCTACTCCATAGGATTTTTGTCAGGATTACAAGAGATATTACATGTAAAGCACTTTGAATAGTGCCTGGCATTTTATCGAAACTTAATGCAATTTTATTAGCAATGTTATTATTGTTATTATTATTATACCTTGGAGCACTGTCTTTGGAGTAAAAGATACTTGAGTTTAAGTCTAAGGTCTAAGTTTCCCAGCTGTGCAAATTCGGACAAGTTATTAAAACATCTTAAGCCCACTTTCATTTCCTTATCTATTTCCTATTTATTATGTCAGCAGGGCATAATGGCATTTTACAGGTTGTGGAGATTTCTCCTTTGGTTTGACATAACACACTGCTTCTCAAACTTTGTTCTCTAGCCCAGTGGTCGGCAAACTCATTAGTCAACAGAGCCAACAATTGAAATTTCTTTTGAGAGTCAGATTTTTAAAATTTAAACTTCTTCTAAAACCACTTTTTCCAAAATAGACTAGCTCAGGCAGTGGTATTTTGTGGAAGAGCCACCCTCAAGGGGCCAAAGAGCCGCATGTGGCTCGAGAGCTGCAGTTTGCTGACCAAGGCTCTAGCCTAATGGCATCAACACCACCTGGAACTTAGAAATGTAAGTTCCCACCCCACCCTACTAAGTAAGAAACAAAGTGGGGTGTAATAGCTAGTTTATGCTTTAGTAAGTCCTCCAGGTGATTCTGAAGCCTGGCAAAGTTTGAGAACCACTGACAGCACAGGATCTGTCCCAGAACAGGTGCTGTATCTGTATTATCGATAGTTTTTCCTTTCCCATCTCAATGACCAAAGCACAGTTCCCATCTTCACAGAGCTAACAGTCAAACATAAAACCACATCCTGAATTATGGTTTGCAGGCTTCCAATCTATTGTCCGTTTATCCCAGGAAGCAAAGAGAAAACATTTTCATTGTCCAAGACTATGCTTTCAAGGGTGTGTGATCAAAAGAGCTTTCCTTCCCTCCATCTCATTATCTGCATCATAAATGCAATAACACAGCTCTGGTTTACTTGTTAGCAAAAATGAGAAAGTACCTGCAAATTCAAACATTCAGAGATGTTGTTAAACGAAGTGCATAAAAAGTAGATTTCCTGTCACAAGGGCTGCAGTTTTCTTATAGATAAAAGAGAAACTGGAGCTTTTCCAAAAATGCAGAATGCTAATTTTCAAGGTGAAATAGTAAAAGAGCACAAAATAAAAAATAATGAATAGGGAACTTTAGGTTGCTTTTGGTCCATTTGCTTGAAAGGACCATAGATTTATTGTGAACAGCTGTGCTTACAGGGTTTGCTGATGACTGCAGCTGAACCAGCTGAGTAACAGGAAGGTTACATTTTTTTTAAAAAAAAGTTAACTTGGAAATGTGCTACCTCCTTCTGAGGAATTAATGATACTGGACTTTTATCTCTATCTTCCCCCAACATGGCTGCTGTGAAGGCGTATTTAGGTCATTAAGCATCGGAGTCCTGAAAGACCTACCAGAAGTGAATAAACCGGCTTTTCTTCTAGACCCTGAGAAATACTTCAGGGAAGAGCCAGAGGAGGAGGGCTCCCAAATTCCAGAGCCCCCATCGCTCTCCCAGAGTAAGTCCCCAGCCATTGTCCACTTCCCCATCTCTCCCTGCGAAGCTCAGTGAATTAGAAGAGTGAAGTAGAAGTGAAAGCCGCACGTGTTTGCCTGCTGGGCTGCAGGGAAATGAGGTGTGGTTTGACTGGTAAGATTTATAGCTCCGCTGCTGATCTGTGCTCTCAGAAGGGACAGCCAACTTGCTGGGATACATTAAAAGAATATTTTTATTTTGTCACTTCTCTCCAGTCAGAATGCCATGAAGATGTATTATGAGTTGCTACGGATGGGAAGCCTTCCCTCCACATAATCTTAAATTTTCAAAACATACCAGAGAAAGAGACATCATAAGACTGTCTTAGAGCAGAGTCTCTGCTCATCTGGTTTTGTTCCTTTCATCTAAAACACTACAAATAAAAGGGTATTTATTTTTTTAAAATCTACCTGTATTGTTGAAAGTTTTACAGATGTCCCATTTTTCCCCCATTGACCCTTCTAGCCTGCCTCTAACCCCCCCCCCCCCCCCCAGGTCTTCCCCTCACTATTGTCTATGCCCCTAGGTTATGCATATAAATTCTTTGGTTAATCTCTTCCCACCCATCTTCCCTCTGAGATTCTGTAGTTGTGTCCCATGTTTCTATGTCTCTGGATCTATTTTGTTATCATCAGTTTATTTTGTTCTATAGATTTCACATATGATTGAGACTAGAGTGTATTATGCTAAGCAAAATAAGCCAGTCAGAGAAAGACAGTATCACATGATCTCACTCATATGTTGAATTCAAAGAACAAATAGAGGCTACTTAAAATGTATTGTCTTAGAGACTTCCAGCTGCAGTGTTAGGCTAATATGATGAGTAGACAAGAAAGCTGAATTTAGGAAATACAAGGAAATGCTCACTCAAGATTCAGAAACAAGATGTGTAAGAGGATGCTGTTTTTTAGACTATTATAAGCTTCTAAGACTTTGAAGAATAATATCTGTGCAAAAACGTTCCCCGTAAGGAGAGGCCCTGAGGGAGTGCAGATAACACAACCTGATTCTCAGTGGGAGTGCAGATAGCACAACCTGATTCTCAGGGAGGCATTCAGAAAGCATATGGACACCACAGGGAACTCATTTAAAATAATTAATGAAAAGTGCAAGTTGCAGCTTGCAATAATCAAAAGATCAGAACTACACTCTAACCCTCTTCCGAGATCTGTGGTTTCTAAACTTTTCCAATTCTCAGAGATGGGGATTTGGCATCCTCCTTGAGAAATAATAACCCTGTGGGAGGGAGACATTTCTTCATATCCACCGTTGAGGAAGTTCAGGTCTCTCATCTTCGCTTGGTCCCTTATGAAAAGGGAGAATAGCTGGTTGACATTTAATTTTTTTTTTTTTTTTAAATCTCAGAGAGAAAGGGAGAGGGAGAGAGAGATAGAAATGTCAATGATGAGAGAAAATCATTGATAGGCTGCTTCCTACAAGTCCCACACTGGGGATGGAGCCCATAGCCCAGGCATGTGCCCTGACTGGGAATCAAACCCTGACCTCCTGGTTCATAGGTCAAAGCTCAACCACTGAGCCACGCCAACAGGGTGATTTTTTTTTTTTTTTAATTTCACTTGTAAGCAAGGTGCAGTTGTCATTCCTCATTGCCAGAGTTTTCACTCTAATTACTATTATTATTTTTTTAAATATATTTTATTGATTTTTTTACAGAGAGGAAGAGAGAGGGATAGAAAGTTGGAAACATGGATGAGAGAGAATCATCTATCAGCTGCCTCTTGCACACCCCCTACTGGGGATGTGCCTGCAACCAAGGTACATGCCCTTAACTGGAATTGAACCTGGGATCCTTTCAGTCCGCAGACTGATGCTCTATCCACTGAGCCAAATTGGTTTTGGCTCAGTCTAATTATTATCAATTCCTTTGCCTTTTCTTAGAATTTCTCTTTCCTAAATTAATAATCATGTAATTTCTCTCATGAGGATCACCCATGGCTTCTGCTCGTTTCTTTTAAAACCATGAATCCATAAACATTAGGGATCGAAATAACTGACAGGGCTTTGATGGTATCATTCCATTGTTCTTCCCCAGGGTGATTCATCTTTAAGAATAAATATGGGGAGTACTTATCTCATCCTCCTGAATCACATCCAGAGAGTATGGGGAACAGACAGTTAGAAAAGCTTCAGAGAGCTAAGACAAAGTGTACAACAGTTGAGACATAGAACATGCCCATGGGAGGAAACCAGGATGGAGCCTAGAGTCAGACTGATGCAAGAAAAATGGGTGACACAGCATTCAGAAGCCGGAGAGCAGAAACTGAGAGAGATGGACAGTCAGTGTATCAACACCTCTCCTCAGCCCTGGGGAGAGGTGGGGGGCGGAGGAAGAAAGCCTGTTTATGTGAGGAGCCTGTATACTCTCCTTCATCCACAGATGAAATCTCCTAATGGGCAGGGTGAACGGGTGTGTGGAGAAGTAGAGTGGATAGCTGGATGGAAATACCTAAAATACCTAACAGACTCTAATACATCTTCAAAGAGATTATTTTTTTTTTTTTCTGGATTTGTTAATTTAAAAATTCCTTGTGTTTTTGTTTTTGTTCTAAATAATCTGCCTTTTATTTGTCCTGTGTTAAACTGACAATGAGGTTCATGGTAGCTCTCAATTAGAAATAAATTATTTGGAGATGAGATTAGCAATGTCTTCTGTGTTTCAGGAGTGGCAGCTTTAGAATTAAAACAGAAATAGACATCATCGAGGTAACATTAGGGTAAATTTTCTTTTTAAATCTTTATTGTTGAAAGTATTACATATGTCCCCCTTTTTTCCTCCATTGACCCCTTCCAGCATGTCCTTGCCCCAGACCTTCACCACGTATTCTCTGTGTCCATGGGTTATGTGTATGTGAACACAGTCCTACGGTTAAAAAAAGTTCTTGTAATTTCCACATAGTTTTGAAAAGGTGTGTGTGTGTGTGTGTGTGTGTGTGTGTGTGTGTGTATGTGTTTTTTTTTTCTTTTTGCTTGTTAAATTTTCTTCAACCTTTCTTTCTTTGCCTTTTCTGCAAGTGAAAATAGTTATTTTTTAAAGCCTAACATTTCACTTCACCAACTTGAAGTAGAGACAGAATGCATAATACATGACACCACAGAAGTGGTTCTGTCTAAGTACCATGGAAGAAGCCAGATTAATTGGCTAGGGCCTAGGAATGAATTCAAAGTGGATGTAACATCTGAACTGGGACTTAGAAAGAGTAGAAGTTCAAAGGGGGAGAGGAGTGGAAAAAAAGACAAAATTAAGGAAATAATGTAAGTAGGGCAGAAGTCCAAATGCCTACAACTTGACTGCAACAGCTGACTTCTGATGGTGACATGTTAACTGAGTTTGGCACAGTTGAGTCTGAAATGTGTTGGGTTTGAGGTACTGGTGTGCAATTTATCAATAAAGGTCTAGAGGATGGAAGAAGATTATAACATGCTCTGTGTAATCTATATATACTGAGTGGCCAGATTATTATGATCTCTGAACACATAATAATATGGCCACTCAGTGTATATCTTATATAATAAAAGGCTAATATGAAAATTGTCCTCTTGATCAGGAAGTTTGACCAGCTTGCAGGCTGGCCAACCACCCATGTCCCCTCCCCCTGGCCAGTCTGGCTGGACCTCACCCATGCACGAATTCATGCACCGGGCCTCTAATATATATATACGTAATGGCTTGAGAGTGTGACAACCATTTTCATATTAGCTCTTTATTACATAGAATATAGATTCAGTTCTTTTTTTTTTTTTTAACATATTTTATTGATTTTTTCACAGAGAGGAAGGAAGAGAGATAGAGAGCTAGAAACGTCGATGAGAGAGAAACATCGACCAGCTGCCTCTTGCACACCCCCTACTGTGGATGTGCCCGCAACCCAGGTACATGCCCTTGACCAGAATTGAACCTGGGACCTTTCAGTCTGCAGACCGATGTTCTACCACTGAGCCAAACCGGTTTTGTCTAGATTCAGTTCTATAAAGGTATTGGAATCTCTTTTATGAATATAGATTCTAATTCTCAGTTGAAATTACTCATATTTTCATCCAGTTTTTCCAAAATTTCTGTTTTTTAAAACATATTTATATGAATATTATATTTATAACATAATTTTGAAAATCCTGGCTTGCTAATATCAATATCTACATGATCCTGTGTCTGCTTCTAATGTCTATTTTTCCCTGTTAGGTATTAGTCACACTTTTCTTCCTCTTTATAAGTTCTGTAATTTCTGTACCATTTTTTTAAAATTTTATTTTATTTATTTATTTATTTATTTATTTATTTATTTATTTATTTTTTAAATCTATTTTTTTATTTATTAAATTATTATCTGTGTACATATTTTAACATTCCCCCCCCATACATACCCTCCCTCCCCAGAGTTTTGTGTCCATTGGTTGTACTTATATGCATGTATACAAGTCCTTCGGTTGATCTCTTATCTCCCCCAGATCTCCCTAAACTCCCTGCTGTAATTTTACAGTCTGCTTGTTGCTTTACTGTCTTTATATCTATCTTTTGGTTTGTCAATTTATAATGTTTTTTAATGTCCATAAATGAGTGAGGCCATGTGGTATTTCTCTTTTATTGACTGGCTTATTTCACTCAGCATAATGTTCTCTAGTTCTATCCAGGTTGCTGCAAATGATGAGAATTCCTTCTTTTTTATGGCAGCATAGTATTCCATTGTGTAGATGTACCATAGTTTTTGGATCCAATCATCTGCTGATGGGCACCTAGGCTGTTTCCAGATTCTAGCTATTGTTGATTGTGCTTGTATGAACATAGGGGTGCATATATCCTTTCTGATCGGTGTTTTTAGTTTCTTGGGATATATTCCTAGGAGTGGGATTACTGGGTCAAATGGGAGTTCCATTTTCAGTTTTTTGGGGAAACTCCACACTGTTCTCCACAATGGTTGTACCAGTCTGCATTCCCACCAGCAGTGCACGAGGGTTCCTTTTTCTCCGCAACCTCGCCAACACTTGTCGTTTGTTGATTTGTTGATGTTGGCCATTCTGACAGGTGTGAGATGGTACCGCATTGTTGTTTTGATTTGCATCTCTAGGATAATTAGTGACCTTGAGCATGTTTTCATGTGCCTTTTGGCTTTCCTTCTGTCTTCTTTTGAAAATATTCTATTTAGATCCATTGCCCATCTGTTTACATCTTCCTCTATCTCTTTCTTCAGTGTTGTGTAGTTTTCTGCGTATAGGTCCTTTACTTCCTTAGTTAAGTTTATTCCTAGGTATCTTAATTTTTTGGTGTGATGGTAAATGGAATTGCTTTTTTAGTCTCTGTTTCTATAAATTCGCTGTTGGTGTATAGAAATGCCATAGATTTCTTGGCATTAATTTTGTATCCTGCTACATTGCCAAATTCATTTATTAAGCCAATTAGTTTTTTAATGGAGTCTTTGGGGTTTTTTATATACAATATCATCTCATCTGCAAATAAGGATAAATTTACTTCTTCTTTTCCAATTTGGATGCCTTTTATTTCCTCCTCTTGTCTAATTGCAATGGCTAGTACTTCCAGTACTATGTCAAAGAGGAGTGGCGATAGTGGGCATCCCTGTCTTGTTCCTGTTCTTAGAGGGAATTGTTTTAGTTTTTGCCCATTGAGTATGATGTTGGCTGTGGGTTGATCATATATAGCTTTTATTATGTTGGTGTATGATCCTTGTACTCCCACCTTGTTGAGAGTTTTTATCAGGAAAGGGTGTTGGATTTTATCAAATGCTTTTTCTGCATCAATTGATATGACTATATGATTTTTATCTTTCAACTTGTTTATGTGATATATCACGTTTATTGATTTGTGGATATTATACCAACCTTGCATTCCTGGAATAAATCCTACTTGTTCATGGTGTATGATCTTTGTGATGCTCTGCTGGAGCCGATTTGCTAGAATTTTGTTCAGGATTTTGGCATCTATGTTCATGAGAGATATTGGCCTGTAGTTCTCTTTCATTGAGTTGTCTTTATCTGGTTTTGGTATTAGGGTGATGCTGGCTTCATAGAAGGAGTTTGGAAGTGTTCCTTCCTCTTGAATTTTTTGGAATAGTCTGAGGAGGATAGGTTTTAGTTCTTCCTTGAATGTTTGGTAAAACTCTCCTGTGAAGCCATCTGGCCCTGGGCTTTTGTTTGCTGGAAGTTTTTTGATGACTGTTTCAGTTTCATCCCAAGTCACTGCTCTATTGAGATTTTTAGATTCTTCCTGATTTAGTTTTGGAAGTTTGTATTTTTCTAGGAATATGTCCATTTCCTCCAGGTTGTTCAGTTTGTTGGAATAGAGTTGTTCGTAATATTTTGTAACAATCCTTTGTATTTCGGCGGGGTCTGTTGTTATTTCACCTCTTTTGTTTCTGATTTTGTTTTTTTGGGTCCTCTCTCTTTGTTTCTTGGTTAGCCTGGCTAGAGGTTCATCTATCTTGTTTATTCTTTCAAAGAACCAGCTCTTGGTTTTGTTGATCTTATGTATTGTTTCTTTGGTCTCGATGTTGTTTATCTCCGCTCTGATTTTTGTTATTTCCTTTCTTCTGCTTACACTGGGCTTTTCTTGTTGCTCTTTTTCTAACTCTTTGAGTTGTAGAGTTAGATCATTTGTTACCATTTTTTCTAGTTTTTTTGCAATAGGCTTGTAGGGATATGAACTTCCCTCTCAAAACTGCTTTTACTGTGTCCCATAGATTTTGGATAGTTGTGTTTTCATTGTCATTTGTTTCCAGGATGTTTTTAATTTCTTCCTTGATTTCTTTGGTAACCCAGTCCTTATTTAATAGCATGTTGTTTAGTCTCCATGTGTTTGATTTCTTTGGATTTTTTTCATTGTAGTTAATTTCCAGTTTTATGCCACTATGATCTGAGAAGATGCTTGATATGATTTCTATCTTCTTGAATTTGAAGAGACTTTGCCTATGTCCCAAAATGTGGTCTATCTTTGAGAATGTCCAATGTGCGCTTGAGAAGAATGTATATTCTGTGGCTTTGGGGTGGAATGTTCTGAAGATGTCGATTAATTCCATCTGGTCTAGCGAGTCATTTAGGATTGATATTTCTTTGGTGATTTTTTGTTTAGATGATTTGTCAAAGGGTGACAGTGGGGTATTAAAATCTCCTACTATGCTAATATCAATATCTACATGATCCTGTGTCTGCTTCTAATGTCTATTTTTCCCTATTAGGTATTAGTCACACTTTCCTTCCTCTTTATAAGTTCTGTAATTTCTGTACCATTTTTATTATATGAAAGAAATTATGTATAAAAGATCTATAGATACTGAAATTAATGTTATTTTCTCCCTGAGGTAGTTTACTATTTCCTCCTTTCAACAGAGAACATGAGGAGCCAAACACATTAATCTAATTGGAGATTGAGCTTGGTCAGTGCTTGGTTACAGCTTTAGTTATTATATTATACTTGCTTTACTTCTGATGTCAAATCTCTTTTGTTTTTATGCCTCTCTCTTTAGTGGCCTATTTTCTCTCTTTAGTGGGCTATGTTTCCTGCAAAACTGCAGGAAACTTCGCTCTGCCTCTCCAGTCTAATCTGCCACCTCCCACACCACCCCAGCTCTCAGAATGCATCCTATGGGGAACACTGGCCACAGCTATGAAATTTCTCTGGATTCCAATACATCACACCCACCCACACAGTCATCAAAAGCTTTTCTAATTTTACTTTCCCTTAGAATAATCTCTCTATGATAAGCCTGTTCCCAGAAATGCCCAGGCATGATAAGTCCCCAGGGAGAAGAAAACACTTGGCAATCTCAGCTCATCTAAGAAGGGTTCTACCATCTCTAGAATTTTAATTTGATAATCATGGCTTCCATGGCCCTCTGATAGCTTTAAAATTTTATCTCTGTAATTTACCATGGACTTTTGTTGTTGTTGCTGTTTTACAATCTGGTACAATGAAAAGAATGGCCTGCCTGTACCTATGAAATCTTATTTAGGAATAAAATTCCCGTTGATATGTTTAAAACAGGAAAGTGTCATGACCAGATTTGCATTTTAGAAAGTTTTTAGGAAACTGTGTAGTGGATGCGGGGTAATGAGGCTAGACTAGAGTCAGCATATTAAAGTAACGGGAACTTGTTCCCAACCAGCTACCTGTTTTTGAATCCTCCTTTTGTGTTCTCCTATTTGTTTACATATAGATAAATGACGTAAGCTATTAAGTCCTAAATTCTTCATCTGTTATATGGGGCTACTGATACTTGCTTCTTGGAATTGTGTGGGTTAATTTTAGCATGATGATCATCATTTACAGAGCATTCATTAAATAGTCCCTACTATTATGTTGATGATAAGGAGGCCCAAGAAAGGAAGTATCTAAGCTGAGAAATCTCAAGAAAAAAGAATTGAAAGGATTTTGTGCCCTGATGAGATGTGAAGATAAGTATTGGATATCTAGCTTGGATAATTATGCCCCCAAAGAAACTCTTCTTGAGAGAGAAAACACAGAAGAAGAAGGTGGTTTAGAGTTAATTTTTAGAATATGTTGAGATGGAGGGGTCTGTGGGACATCTCCCAAGAAAAACTAACACTTTTCCAAGAAACTAACGTAGAAAGGAGAGACAATGATTGGCAACAGAAGAGCAACTACAGTGAAGACAGGTTTGTCTCAGAACTAATTTTATTTTTAAGTTCATTTGATTTCTGACTTTGGATATAATATATGGGCATTGTAGAAAATTGGCTAATAAGAAGCAAAGAGAACTTTAAAGAACAAAGGAATAACAGATGTGAAGAGCTGAGACAGAGAGATGAAGGAAGATGCCCATCCAGCAGGTGGAACTTGCTGGAAGTTGGCTTTCAGGGGAGTCAAGGAGGCCATGCACAGGGAGGTGCTGGATCTCAGAACTCACTGCAAAGCCATCCTGGGGGTACTGGGTAGGCTGAGCTCAGGAAGGAGTCACATTGGAGGTCCTCTGCTTGGCTCTCGGGTGTTCTAGAAAGCCATTCACTGGTTGGTGCCAGATGGGTGGCCCTCGGCTGCAAAGCCACCTGAGGTTGTCAGTGGAAGCTGGTGGCTCTGGGCTGTGGAGGAGCCATGTCAGCATTGCAGGAGTCTGCAGTTGGAGGAGCTGGGTACTGGGAAAGTCATGCTAAAGAAGGGCTTGGTGCTGGAGAAACTACTGCAGGAATCTAGTGACAGGAGCAACCACTTGAGAGATCCATTTCTCCTTCAGTGTTTCTCCAGTGCCCTCTAGTGACAGAGCTCAATACCAGACCAGCAGACAAAGGAGAAATAGAGGGCTCCAGGCCATTTTCAGAGAAAGCAGTGAAGAGGGACTTTGGAGGTTAGGGCCAACACATTGTTTTTATCATTTTAACTAGTTCTTCATGCTCCTCCCTTCCCTCCACTCTGGGTTCTTTACACTATTTTGTAACCTTTGAAATCACAGTCATTGTTCCTTCTAAGTTATAAAGCCTTCATAGTTACAGTTGTCTTTGGGGGGAAATTCCATTTATAGAGGGAATAAAACTTGGAACTCTCAAAGCAATAAAGGTTTAAAGGCAACATTTGAAGTACAAGCCTGGCTTCAAGACGTTACCACTAGCTAGCTATATGGCCTTGAACAGGTCAATTAAACTCTCTGTGTGCCTTAGTTTCTTCAACTAAAAATGGGCACCATATTACTTACCATTCTCACAATGCTCCTATGAAATAACCCCTGTGACAGTCTTGTTACAGAGCCCAGCACCTAAAAAGAGTTTGATGCACTTGCATTATTGATAATATTTTGTTATTATTTCCCAAAACAGCTCTATGATATTGGGATTTTTATCATCCCTATTGTTTTATATGAAGAGTCTGTGGCACTCTGTGACATAGATATGTAGACTCTTCGGCACAGGCCTAGAGAGTTTAAATAACTTATCTAGTTTCTCAAGAGCTAGTGAAAGGTGGGTCCTATTAGAGAAGGGCCCATGCTATTAATATTTCTAAGTGCAGCCTTCCTTGTTCAAATAATGTACAAATTGCATTCCCAAGGAAGCCTACTCTTGGGCTGATTTCTACAACCAGCTTTTTACTATAGTATTATCTATTTTTATCACTTTTATTTAAAATTGTTCCTCTCATTTTCCACAGGATACTGATGAACTTAAAAATTGTTATTACAAAAGAGAACTTTTTTTAAAAAAATTCTATTATCAACGTATCCCCCTCTGCTCTGTCATTACAGTGTCCCTTATGTCTTTGCATTGCGTTTTGCACACATTCCCGCAAGCTCCATAATTATAGTGTGCAGAGTTATTTGGCAATTGTTTGATGAGAGGCTCTTTGCCAGACCTACTTTCAATGTTCTAAACTATCTCTTTGGAACTGGGGACAGTTTTCAAACACTTCATAATCCCCAGGTGACTTTTTAGTTTTACCTACTGGGTCTTTTATGTCCTTTTGTATTCTCTTTCCTTCCCTTTCAAGTTGAAACATCTTTCAGACTCTCTCTTTAGCTTCCAAGTTGTTCCCTGCAGACTCTCAAACAGCTTGAAATCCCTCTTTGATATGCCTAATTCAAAAGCCCACTTAGAAGTGTCTCTGGGTCAGACTTGGACAATAAATTCACATCCTTTCGGTACATCTTTAAAACTTCCAGTGCAGAGAAAATGCTGCATTTCTGATACCTCGGGTGAACTGTTTTGGTGTTGTTCTGTCAAAGACAAGATGAATGGGGCAATTAACACAGGTGATTTCAATTAGGCAATTGCAATGGAGAGAATATTCATTAAGGAGGAACATCTCAAAGGAAGGGCAATGTTTAGAGGTAGGTCAGTGAATCCAGGAGTCTCATTCCACTTGTGAGGAAGGGTAGAGAAGGTCTTATCTCAGCACTAGAGGCCCAGTGCATGAATTCACGCACCAGTGGGGTCCCTCCGCTTTGTATGCAGGATCAGGCTGAAACTGACTCTCCAACATTTCCTGAAGTGTCCTAGATTGCAAGAGTGTGCAGGTCAGGCCACGGGACCTCACTGGTGCATGATTGGGGCCAGGGAAGGATGCAAGAGGTTGGCCAGCTGGGGAGGGGACATAGGAGGACTCCAGAGTATGTGTGGTCCATCTCGCTCAGTCCTGATTGGCTGGACCCCAGCAGCAAGCTAACCTACAGGTCAGAGTGCCTGCCCCGTCGTGGTCAGTGCATGTCATAGTGAGTGGTTGAGCGACCTTAGCATATCATTAGCATATTATGCTTTGATTGGTTGAACAGGCAACTGGACAGCTAGACACTTACCATATTAGGCTTTTATTATATATAATAGGAGAGAGCAGAATGGCCCTTTGCTTGTTTCTGTATCCCAAACAAGAAGATGGTAGGAGGGTTTAACCATCTCTGCTTTCCAGGAGCACAGGGATCAGGTCATGCTTGAAATTGGTCCCCCCACTTTGGTTCCTGATGAAGGAATATAATTCATAACTGAACAACCCAGATGTGATCATAAACCTGGGTGGGGCAAAGCAAGGTCTAGGAAGTCATTTCTCAGGGATTCTTGTTGGTGTCACTCCTGCAAAATCAAATTGGTGGCAGCAGTCAGTTGTCTTGAAGTCCTGGAGATCCTGAGAGAAAGGACAGCTGCAAGACAGCAGAGTCTGGATAAGGATTCAGGCTGTCAGGTTTTATCTTATTATTTATTTTAAATTTTATTTTATTGTTTAAAGTATTATAAATAGTAGTACATATGTCTCACTTTTCCATTGACATTTTCCCAGCCTTTTCTCCCCCCAACATCCCCCTACCCCCCAGTGTCTTGCATTCATTGGTTATGCTTATATGCATGGAGACAAGCCCTTTGATCTCTTACCTCCCCACTGCGCCCCTCCCCCAAAACCCTCTCCAGCCTTCCTACTGTAGTTTGACAGTCTGTTCAATGCTTCTCTGCCTCTGTATCTATTTTTATTTATCAGTTTATAATATTCTTTATAGGGCTGTCAGGTTTTAGTTTTAGGCAGATGTGAGACCTGGAAAGGTTAGATTAGGGAATTGCAATCAGATATTGAAGGAAAGTGGAAGAATTGAAAATATAGGAAGGGCTGACAACTGGTACAAGGTAAGCTCCAATCCAATTTGCAGGCAATTCCAAAGAAGGGGAGGAAGTCAATTGAAACTCTACCAAATGAGACAGACAAGACTCTACCTCCTGTTCACTGGTAATCTGGAGTTTACAAAGAGGTGGCAAGATGGTTAAAAAAAAAAAAAAAAAAAAAAAAAAAAAGTGAACTCAGAATCTGACCACCTGACAATACACAATTTTCCATTGAAACACAAAAGTTCTCTCTATAGTTCTTAAACTACAGGTGAAAAAGGTACATGCAGGCCTGTTGTAAAATCTAGTATAATATATATATATATATGCTTTAGAATATAATCTTAAATCTAATACCAGTACAGGCAAAGAATTATTGCTATTATAAAAACCTTCTTACTTGAGCAAATGGTTAAAACACAAGAAGAAACCATTTATAAACATATTCATTTTAAGTAAGAAATGATATATTGCTGTATATGATTTGCTCCAACAAATTTTAAATAACTGGACAGCCATAATGAGTACAAAATTCAGAAACATTTTAGAAATAAAAATCTTTCTTACACTTTATATGTGTGTTTACAGGATGGCACCAAATTATCTTGAAAAATTACATACACCCACAAAACTTTGGGTTGTACAAAACAGAAGTAATTAATATATGAAAAAATGTCATTTAAAAGGTTCAGCAGATGGACCATATCATATTTCGTTAGGGAAATTCAAAGTAAAAAAAACAACAACACAATGAATTATTGCTGCACACCTGTTACACCAGCCCAAGCCCTGAACTCCCACAATTCCAAATGCTGATGAAGATATGGAGTGACAGGGACTCTCAAATTGCTGGCAGGACATCATACAGGAAGTCAGGCCATGGTTTCTTACAAACTAAACGAATTCTATCAGACAATCCAGCAGTCATGCTCCTTGGTATTTACCCAAAGGAGTGAAAAAGCCCTGCACATTGATGTTTATAGCAACTTTATTCACAATTACCTAAAGCAACAAAGATGTCCTTCAGTAGGTAATGGAAAAATAGACTGTGGTCCCTCCAGAAAATGGAGTATTATTCATCATTAAAAGAAGACCTACTAAGCTATGAAAAAACATGGAGGAATCTTAACTGGTCATTACTAAGTGATAAAAGAAAAGTTAATCTGAAAAGGAACATTAAGTGTGATTTCAACTATCTGACATTTTGGAAAAGGTGAAACTATAGTGACAATAAAACTTTCAGTGGTTGCCCTAGGTGGTTTGACTCAGTGGATAAAGCATCATCAGCTTGGGAATTGAAGGGTACCCCTTCTATTCCAGTCAAGAGCCATATGAGAGACAACCAATCCATGTGTTTCTCTCACATAGATTTTTTTTTTCCTCTCTGTCTCTCTCCCTTCCATTCTCTCCAAAAATCAATGGAAGAATATCCTCAGGTGAGGATTAACAAAACAACAAGAAAATCAATCAGTGATTGCTAGAGGTTGAGGGAGAAGAGATGAGTAGGACGTACACAGAAAACTGTTTGGGACATTGAAAGTACTCTGTACTATAATAAGGGATGCAAAAGCATTATCCTTTTGTTCAAACCCCCAAATATGTGCAATACTCAGGTTAACTAAGCACTTGGGATGATTATGATGTGTCAGTATAGATAGATTCATCCTTGGTTAAAAATAAAAACACAAACAAAAAAAACATTCTGGTGAGTGATGTTGATAATGGGGGAGGCTATTCATGTGTGGGAGCAGGAGGTTTATAAGAAATATATGTACCTGCATTTCAATTTTATTGTCAACCTAAAACAGCTTTTAAAAAATGTTGTTTTAGAAAAAGAAAGAAAAAAGTCTCTACAGGTCCCAAATAACAATAATTTAAGAGTTATGTGAAGACCAATATAGCATTGTGATTAATCCTGACCATCCTGTTGTTTTGTTATCTGAATATCACTCGATGATGGCCGAAGTTGAATGACAGCCTGGTAATACTGATCTAGAGTCCAGATTTAAGAACGAGAACCTTGACATCAAAATATGGGCAGTGGCTAATGGCACAGGCATCACCTGGAAACATAGTAGAAATGAAGTATCACAGGCCTCGAGTCAGATCTTTTGAATCACAACCTGCATTTGAACAAAAGATTTCTGGGCGATTTTTTAAATGCACATTAAAGTTTGAGAAGGATTTATCTGGAGGACTTCGAAGAGAATGGAGGGTGTAAATTAGAAGGGCGGTTTTCAGACTAGTGTACACCCATAGACTAACAACAGCTGGCCATTGCAGTGCAATATTTACATCGTAACCCAGTCCCTTCTTTTGGCAAGGTGCCACTATTGTTCATCTGATTAGTGGCCCATCAGGGGACAGGGGAAGAAGCAGATGACAACAGTTTAACTGGGATGCATTAAAATCACTGAATTATTTTATTTTAGTGGAAATCTTTTAGTAACTTCATGACCACCACATCTTTTATTTTCATTGCTTTAAAAACACCTTTTTGTTATCGTTATAACAAATCTTGTCAGGCAGTCAACCAACAAATGAAGTGATGAATGTATAACTATCATACATTCCCAGGTAGGAAACAGTGAATATAAATGTTACCAATAGCACTATGTTGAAGAGCAGGGTTTGTGGCAAGTGGATGGATATATAGTTGTCTGACACAAGAACCACTTTATCACTATTAGGAAGCCAAGCCCTACAGTCTCTGGAATGGAAGAATTCCAAAGTGTGAGGACTGAGTCCACCTCTTTGCATGCCTGGAGGTATCTTTATTCAGTTCTTCATTTATTCAACAAATATGTTTGTTGAACACCTCCCATGTACCAGACACAATGCTGGAGATAAGGGTATATGAGGCATAAAAGCAGAGCAAGTCTTTGAAATCAGTGAGTTTATCACCTGGAGAATAGAAGTAGATGATGCATAAGTAACTTTAAGGAGAAGATAGGTTTGGATAGTGATATTAATACTTAAAGTTCCTATAGTAGCAATCATGTGGGAATTAAGGATGCTTTAGGATAAGTTGCATATTTAAATATTTCTTTATAAGGAGTACCTAACAGAGTCCAGTCAAAACCATAGGAAACTTGGCCAACCAGTTTATTTGCCTCATTAAGAACACTGTACCCTTTGCAATTGTTCTGTGGCAAACAGTGTATTTTATGGCAAGCACATCAGTCAGGATCCGGGAAGCAAATCGAAGGACTATATAATAAAATTTATGATGTGGAATTGGTTTACGGGATTGTGTGGGCAGATGATCAAGTCCAAAATTAAGGAAAGATCATGGGCGAGCAGGGCACAGTCAGAAACTGTTGGCACAGTCAGAAACTGTTGTCAAGTCTTAGAATTTCCACCTCCCCCCCCCCCCCCCCCCCCCCCAGGGAAGCCTGCTTTGAGACATTCCAACTGATTAAGTCTGGCTCACCAGGTTATCCAAGATAATCTTTCCCCTCTACCCCCCAATTATAGAAGAAAGTTTATTTAGAAAGTCACAGAAGTAGAGAGAAGTGAGCCAGCTGGGCTGCATGGGCTCAGGAAACAAGAGGCAAAGGAAGGGATCTTGGAGTCCAAGGTGATGTGCCTGGGGAAAGAAGGAGGAGGAAAGGTGCCGGTGTGCTCTAGAAAGAGTGTGCATTGGGTTCAGGGTACTCTATTTTATTTAAAGTACATTAATTAGGGACTTCTATTACATCAGCAATATCCTTTCAGAGCAATATCTAGACTAATATTTAACTGTACAGCTGAGGACTTTAGCCTTGCCAAGTTAATACGTCAAGAAAACAAGTCGCCAGAGCAAGGCTAAAGACCTCCTTTTATAATCTTAAGTTCAATAAGTGGTTAATGGCTTCTTCCACATATCATAATACATGGCAGACTCACTGGCATCATTGTATGAAAGCATTATGCCATTAACCTAGCAGATGTTGCTCTTCTGAATAGTGAGAAGAAATGATTATCATTATCCATTTAAAAGGTGTTAGGTTAATTTCTACACTGCTTTTGCCATGTAAAGGAGATTGCGATGACACCATTGAAGGCTATGTTGTTTTATGGGCCTCAAATACAAAGATTATTGTAAGTGTTTGGGAAGTTAGGAGTTTTAGAGTGTTCTGGGTAAAGGACATAAGCCAGGATGCAAGCAGGAATCATTTCTAGGTGAGTAGTCCAGGTACCTTTTGTAAAAGAGACCTCAGAAGAAAAGAACACAAGCTCCAGTAATCCATGGAGATATTTTTCTCATTCTAAATAAATCGCCACTTTTATGAATAATTTTGTATTTATAATTTCATATTATTTTTCTTAAAGAAAGATCACAAAATTGTTAGCTTCAGACTCTCAAAACAGGGATCCACTCCTGCATATACATTTCTTAATCATCTGGGGGTTTTTAGCTCAAAAAAAAAGAGAAAGAAAGAAAGAAAGAAAGAAAGAAAGAAAGAAAGAAAGAAAGAAAGAAAGAAAGAAAGAAAGAGAGAGAGAAACAAAGAAAGAAACAAAGAAAGAAAGAAAAAAGAGTTTTACCAGCAGGATAGTCTCTCTCAAGATCTTACAAGGGCTCAGTTAGTTATTGGTTCAATTGTCCTGGAAACTGGTTAGTTACACTGAAAATGTCTCATCTAGTTTAGTTTAGAGACAAACATCAGTAAGACAGTATTTCAGAAGCCATAGTGAATTTCAGCTGAGCTCTATGGCATTCAGAACACTTTATGATTCTGAGTTGCTAATCTGTAGTCAGACGGGACAGGATCAACTGCTAACGTACAGAAATCCACATTATCCCCTACTGTGTTATTAGACAAATGAAAAGTGTTTTCATTTGTAGTTTCATTTGTAGCTCCACGTTTATTCATTTTGCTTAACACACACACACACACACACACACACACACACACACACACACCCTCATTCACCAATTCAGACACTAGAACAGTTAAAAAATAATTCAGTGAAAAGTCTCCCTCCCTTACACAATGCTGATCTTTCCAGTTCCCATTATCATCTATTTCTGGCAACCAGGATTATGAGTTTCTGTTTCCTTGGAGGGTTTCATATATATATATATAAAATAAAAGGGTAATATGCTAATTAGACTGGGAGACCTTCCAAATGTCCTTCCGAACAAAGCCATGGTGGCGGGGCTGAGGCAGAGGTGATTAGGGGCAGTCAGGCCAGGAGGGGAGGGAAGTTGGGGTGATCAGGCTGACAGGGGAGTCAGTTGGAGTAAGCAGACTGGTGTGGGGGCAGTTAGGGTTGATCAGGTAGGCAGGCAGGTGAGTAGTTAGGAGCCAGAGGTCCCAGATTGTGAGAAAGATGTCTGACTGGGATGGGGCCTACACCAGCAATTGGACATCTCCCAAGGGGTCCCAGATTGGAGAGGGTGCAGGCTGTCAGGCCGGGCTGAGGGCCTCCCCGTGCACAAATTTCATGCACCAGGCCACTAGCTTGTGTGTGTGTGTGTGTGTGTGTGTGTGTGTATGTGTATTTTATTGTTGAAAATATTACATAGGTCCTCCTTTCCCCCCCATTAACCTCTTCCTGCACCTGTTCCCATATCCCTCCTCCTCCCCACCCCATTATCTGTGTCCTTAAGCATATGTACATAGAAATTCATTGGTTGATCTCTTCCCACTCACCCTCCCCTGCCTTCCCAGTGGAAGGTTTCTGTATGCACTTATGATTCTGGATTTTGAGCCTTGCTTTCTTTTGATTCACCTAGATATTTTCTCAGCCCCTTTATTTAAACGTTTCTGAATCACTTTATTTTAAATGTATTGGTTTTTGCTTTTGATCCAACTAAAGATTTTTTTTTAAATCATGAAATTGATTGCATCTACCTTAATTGATATGCTAGACATTTTGGTTTTTATTTACCACATTCTTTTATGCTATTTTCTAGAGGGCAAGTGCACAAAATTCATACACTGGTGAGGGGCGGTCTCAGCCCGGCCTGCATCTTCTTGCAATTGGGAACCCCTGGGGGGATGTTGGGCCTAAACTGGCAGTCGGACATCCCTCTCACAATCTGGGATGCTGCATACACCAATGACCATAATTTTCATACACGTGAAAGGCATCTTGCTGTTGTATGGGCAGTTACATTTTTTTTGCCCTGATTATAAAAAAAAAAACAGTATATAACATGATCCTTCTGTAGTACCATTTCCCCCATCTTATGGGTGGAAAAACTGAAGCAGGAGAAGTTAAGTAATTGGCTTTGTCACATAGTTATAAGTGTCAGAATCAGGGCTGGCCACACAATGTGCCACCCAGAGTTCATGCATGATATCGCTGCATCATCCTGTTTTTTCAGTGTTAGCGTAGCCTTGCCAGGTTTTAATTTTTAAATCTAAGAGACTCTTCTCAATATATAGAGTAGGGTCCCTATAGGCCTGGCCAGTGATCAGGGCCATCTGTGGGGAGATCAGTGTTTGGGGCGATTCGGAGTTTCCCCCCCGCTACTAGTACTTGCCTTGGCTGATGGCCTGGCACTGCCCATTTGCTGTCCCCTCTCCCCCATTGCCACTGCCTGTTGTGGTTGTCTCCCTCTTGGGGGACAGATGCTCAATGCATTGTCTGCCCCCTGGTGGTCAGTGAGCATTATAGTGACCAGTAGTTCCTCTGGTAGTTCTGAGGTTCAGTTGATTTGCATATTTGAGTTTTATTATATAGGATTGTTTATACTTAAAGGTTTTCACTAGATCTGTAATTTTTTTTCTTTGTTTTTATTTGGATGGTTGTTATATGTTTCTTCTAGTGGTACCTTTATAATCGTAGGCTCATATAATTCTTCTAGCCCTTTATTTTTCTAAGACAGTAACAATTAAATCCATGCTTAGTGACAATAAAATGAATGTTTCTCCATTACTCAATCCTTCATCCTTTACACAATTTATTCAAGAACATAATCTTTCTTTCTGCTGATTTTTATTTTAAATTTGCTTATGTTGTTATTTGGTTTATCATGAATAGAGCTTCCCCCTTACCCTACCAGTTTTTGTTAATTAAACAAAATATGGCATATACTTTCTGTTTTTGTCATCCTAAACCCCATATTACGTGAGTCTCACTTCTACATTTAAATATATTCTGTGCTCAGCACCCAATCTCCTTCCAAATTTTTCTTAGTCATTTCTCAGGTTTGTTTTGCTGTAATTTCCTATAAAACACTCTTAGGAGCAATAGTCTCTGAATTCTCTGCATGTTGAAACTATTTGTCATTTTTAGATTTAAAGCACTACTTGGATGCATGTTTATAATATCCATACCTCACATATCCTTTCCTTGATTTTTTTTGTTGGTGTTGCTCTACTATATTCTGGTAATGATCATTGCCATGAAGATATCTAATGAAATATATATTCCTCTTCTTTTAAGTGACTCGATCATTTTATCTGGCTGTCAAATGATTTCGTCTTTATCTTTAAAGTCTAATAACCTTACTAGGCTATGCCTTGTTTTTGACTAATCGGAATCTATTATCCCTGGTACACAGTACAGTCAGCCCTTTGTGTCTGTGGCTTTTGCACCTGCAGATTCAACCAACTATAATGTTGGAACTAATAGAAAAAGAAGGTTGTTGCCAATATGTACTATGTATGATGCTTGAGTCTATATTGTACATGAAGAGACTTCTTTCCTTGTCATCATTCCCTGAACAGTTTAGTTTATCAACTAGTTATATAACATCTGCATTGTCGTGGTATTATAAGCCATCTAGAGGTGATTTAAGTATACAGGAGGATGTATGTAGGTTATGTTCAAATACAATGCCACCTGTACTAATAAAAGGATAATATGCTAATTAGACCAGAAGACCTTCTGGGAGACCTTCCAGACGTCCTTCCGGACAAAGCCATGGTGGTGAGGCCAAGGCAGAGGTGGTTAGGAGCGATCAGGCCAGAAAGGGAGGGCAGTTGGGGGTGATCAGGCTGGTGGGAAGGGGAAGTTTGGGGCAATCAGTCTGGCAGGAGAGGGTAGTTGAGGGCAAGTAGGCCCGTGGGGGTGAGGGGGCAGTTGGGGGCAAGCAGACCAGCAGGCAGAGTGGTTAGGGGTGATCAGGCAGGCAGGCAGTTGAGCAGTTAGGAACCAATGGTCCCGGATTGTGAGAGGGATGTCCAACTGCCGGTTTAGGCCCAATCCCTGTGGCAGTTGGACATTCCCCGAGGAGTCTCAGATTGAAAAAGGTGCAAGCTGGGCTGAGGGACCTCCCCCCATGCACAATTTTTGTGCACCAGGCCACTAGTTTACATAAAGGACTTGACCACGGGCTCCTGGATCCAATCTCTGATGAGTAAAAGGATGACTGTATGTCCCTACTATATACATCAAGTGATGCTTACATGAGGAAAGTCTTATTAAATGATAACTTTAAATATTGTTCGGCTTTGATTTTCTTTCTTAAGTACTCACCCCATTTATGAATTTCTTGGATCTATGTTTTTCACTATCTGCCGTTTTCTTCTCTAATTTGTTCTCTTTCATTTTCATCTTGTATTTGTTTTTCTCATTTGTATATTTCATATTCCCCATTATGTCTATTCTCACTTATGCCGTTTCCCTCTATATTTTCCTGAATCCTGACAGCTCACATTTCACCACTTCCTATTGATCTTTATTTCTTTCCTGAGTTCTTTCATTTCTACTCCGTGACCTTCCTTTATAGAAGCAACTGCTTTTTTAAGTTTTAAAATTGATCTTGTGACAAATGCTCAGTAACAATATTTATCTATCCAACGTATCAGTCCACGTATTTAATGAGCTTTGCTGCTCTTTTCAACATGTTTGGTTTTTCATTTTGCTTATAATACCTTTATGTCTGTGGTATGCTGATTTATTTTTTTCATTTTTTCTTTTAATCGATTAGCTTAATGAACTGGCTTTTCTTAAGCTTGAAGTTTGTAGGGGTCCCTGGGTAATACATGCTTGTGATCTGTGATCAGGATAGCCTTCAGATCTTACAACCCACAGGGGCAGACTGCTGTTAGCAAAAAATGGATCGGACATAAGAATAACTCCTATGAACCATTTCTTGCTAAAAACAGTCTGCTCCTGAGGGCTTTTGTGTCCAGTCTTATTTACCTCTGTGCATATCTGTAGGTAGAAATAAAAGACAAAGCATTTGTACTGCAGGGTGAGCCCCTCACCTTTGCTACCTTTTTGCCAGTACTTTCTGAGATGCTAATGTGCTTATGGGCTCCATCCTCATCACTTTCCTCTTGTCTCACTCTGCCCAATCCTGCATCTGGCTGCCCTTCTTCATATTTTATAGGCTTCAGGTTACATCTATCTTTGGGTTTTGCAGAATGTGGAATTTATTTGCAGAGTTATTTCCCCTCACGTTCCTGGCTGTTGCATAATATGAACGAGAAAAGGGAGGAGTGTATTGACTTACATTGTTATGTTTGTATAGGAAGTACAGAGTTTTGGTCTTTTTCAATTTAGTGAAGTTGCTCAGTGTTTACATAGTTTCTTTCCAATTCCTTGGCTTGGTATTTAAAGTATTCCTCAGTCTAGCTCCAGCCTCATTCTACTTTCATCTCCTTCATATTTCTTATGCTTTTGCTAAATCGGATTGAATTATTTAGCGTTAACTGAATGGCCGTTCTTGTTTCTCTATACTTTTATTCAATCTGTTCCTCCAGTTGACATTTCCTTTCCACCTTGGTCACCCTTCCTCATCCCCATGGTTCTTATTATCAATTAAAATCCTATCTGGACTTCAAGCTCCCCTGAATTAGCATCTAATTCTTAAAGATTTGCCTCTGGTTTCTACATATTTTATAATCTCTTTATGTGCTTAAGCACACTTTCCATACCTTGTATCCTCTTAGAACTGTCTCCTACTGTATATGTTAATTTGGTTATTGGGTACTGCTCCTACTTTCTACCAGCTGGAAGAAAACCTATGACTTAGTTATATTTGTGCCCCATTTATGCCTGAGCACAGAACATTGTGCATAATATACATTCAATAAACATTTGCTAAAATGATAAAGTTAAGAAAAGGCTAAAATTAGTTTTTTGAATGCATGGCACAATTTCCTCCTACTTCTCGCTGATGCACAATATTACCGCTCATGGGGATAATTTGGCTATTTTTGTTTGTTTGTTTTCTTTTTTTCTGAAGCCACCGATCCCTGCAGATCAAAGCATCTTATAAGAATATGATTGCAGATGTACTTGTTTAGTCATGCAGGCAGTCAAACTGTGTTTTGATTATTTTAATTGTCTTACTTTAATACAGAATAATTTGTCCCTGGCTTTTTATGGGTCTTTGATAGCTGTTAAGTATATTAAAAAACAAAAATGAAAAACAATCTTCTTTAATCTTCTACTGTTAGATGGTAGATCTCTATCATGATAATAAATATATTATAACCAATTGTGTTAAAATTTAACTTTTAAATTTAAAAAGGAATAGCAGAAGCTTAAACAGAAAATTTCCCCACAAAACTCTAGATTTTAGAAACAACTTTTTAAATAAAGTGAAACTTGAATATTTTCTCCCCACTATTTTATTTAATTGGGCTCCTTTTCAAATATAATTACATGTCACTTCTTCTCCATTTTTTTTTTAGCTTTGAAAGCTGTATTTGTTGAAAAAAACCTGTTTCCCAAAGACTTTCTGGATCGTGAAAGAAGAGCCAAGCAATTATGCCAAGAAACAAATAGTGAAGTGAATATAAAAAGAAATAAGAAGCAATTATAACTGAAAGGAAAATAAATATTTCATTGACACAAGAGAAATACGTGTATGAAATGCAGAAAATAAATAAAAAATTTTTTGCCATCTCCTTTTTTACTTTATATTTCAACTTCAGAAAGTTTTGTTTTCAGCAACATTCTTACCCATTACTTTTCACTTCCTATTTTCAATAAAAGAAAGATTGGACTAAGAGGGGATGATATCAATTGGTATTACCTGTTCTCAAGTGGTTTTATATTTAAAAAATGTACAATTGCAGAACAAAGCATTCTGACCTTTGGTTGCTCCTATAGACAAACATTTTGGTCAATTTTCTTTTAGAAAACTTGATTGAAATTAAACATGAAAAATATTGACACAGTGAATCTCTATAAACTTAACTAAGAAACTATGCCAACTTATTTATCCTTTCTAGTTCTGTGTGTGTGTGTGTTTTAAATGATACTGATAATGCAATAAGACTTTTTTTAGTAGCAGCTGTTCTACTAATTCATAATGATTTATATTCATTCTTATATGAAGTTATTGAGAAATTACTGCATAAGTTCTACTTCTATACTTTGTTATATTGTGTTATACTATACTCTAAAACTGAGTGGCATAGTACAGACAAAGTGGTAGAGCCTGGAGAAAAGAAGGGGCCTGAGGTTATATAAATAACTCACTTTATGTGGAAGGTCAAGTAGACGATATTTAGTTCTGAAACACAGTGCCTCACCTTTTTGATCCATTTTTCTTTATAAATAGCATCATCCATCAGGCAACCAATATTCTTTTATTTTTAAATACTTACCCAAGGATATGTTTCTATTGATTTCAGAGAGAGAAAAAAAGGGAAAGGGAGAGAGAGAGAGAGAGAGAAGAGAGAGAGAGAGCGAGCCAGCGAAAGAGAGAGAGAGAGAAACATTGATTGGTTGCCTTCTTTATATACCCTAACACCAGGAATGGAACCTATGACCTTTCAATGAGTGGGACGATGCTTCCACCAACTGAACCACTTGGCTAGGGCAGGCAACCAATAGTCTTATGCTGCTTTATTTATTCTGTCCTGTAAAAATAATTAATAAATTCTTTCAAGTAACTTTACTATATATTTGTATTTTAAAATGTCCTTCCAAAATATTTGAATTTTGAGAAGACTTTTGCAATAACATACAAAAATAAAGGAAATAACTAACAACATGTAGGGGCCTACTCTGCCCAGTAACTGCAAAATTTTATTGTGTTTAAACCCCACAATAATTATATAAAATATATCTATCTAAGGTTAATATGTGAGAGTTATATTTATTAAAAGAGTGCCCAATTATTGATGGTGAGTTAGGATTGGAGCCCAAATCAGTTTTTGACCTTCACCATTCTGTTTCCTTACCTGTCATTAATTATAAAGACAGTGAAATTAGCTCTAACAGAATTTCCAGCATCAGTGGAGCAAGTTTTAGTTTGGTGGAGAGGATGGCAATGGAAAGGTTTTTAGAAGACAGTTGCCTATTCCATCTATAATTAATTGCATCTGGAGTCAGGCATTGTGACTTTTGTGTATGTTGCTTTCCTTCTCATTAAGCAACATCACATATGAGGAAAATAGAGGAGCATAATACATGTGAAAGAATTCTGATGAATGTCTAAAGAGTGGTTAAGGCCATAGAAAGTATATTAAGAGGAACAAGAAATGGGAGGTCTAGTTTAAGAAAGAGAATTCATTCAGAGATACAAGCTATCCTCAAATATTTCAAAGCTGTAGTGAAGAAAAGAAGTAGAACTAATGAGCATAATTCTGAGAAGGCAGATGCTAGAATTGCTTCCTAATACCTGTTAAAACCTGGAAAAGTTTCTCATCCTCTTCCCATTGGCACTTTCCATCTTGGTGCAGAGTAAGTGGCAGCAGGCACACTGTATGGCTATGAAAGGAAGGCGAAGCCTAGAGAAGACCCACTGGATAATATGTTTACTGGAGCCGAGAGTATGGACGGTGTCACAGGAAGGGGGAGTGAAGGGTGTGAGGGCAGAGAGGGTGAGTGGAGGAGATGACCATCATGGTTGGAAATTAATTACATTGAGCAAATGAGAAGTGAATAAATAAATGAATAAAATTAGGAAACATATTGAGGATAATGAGTGCTAGATATCACACTGTTGTTGAAAGTAATTGCGAAACTTGAAAGGAGGAAATCTAGAAAGAACTCTGAGATTTTGAATTGGGATTGGAGATTTCAGATATCAGTGTGAATTCATGATTTTAGACAAGTAGATGAACAAAGTGGAATATTTAAGAACAATAGAAAATTATGTTTAACTTATTCTCAAATGATTAAAAATATAAATTATAATGTTTATGTATATATTTATACACATGCACTCAACACAATGCATATACATATTCACACACCAACATATTATATAGATAGGTGGATGGGTAAAGACTAGTTATATAGATAGAGCACACATGTGGTGAAATGTTAACTGGGAAAACTGAGAGAGAAGAGAGGGAGATAGTAGTTCTTTTTATTATATCAGCACTTTTCTGTTAACTTAAAAGTATTTCAATGTAAATTATTTTTTTAAAATGAAAATGTTGCCTTGGGACAGAGGATTCTTTGAGGTGTTCAGAAAAAGGCTGAATAACACACACAGGCATATTGCAGAGAATTCTTCCACTGGTTGGGAGATTTGATCGGACAATTCATCATTTCAAACTTTGAGCATATGATTTATGAGTCATATATTGCTGACAAAATAGTGGAGTGAAAATTGAGCCACATTTCCAGAAATTTAAAGGAATATTGAGATGTTAAGGACATGTAACATGGGTACCACATAGTTTGCAAAGGCTCTTTTCCCCATCCATCCATCCATCCACCCAATTATTGAAGGCATATGCAAGGGACTGTTTTAGATGCCAGATATACACAAATAAATAGAAACCACTTCTGCCACCAACTTTCTGAAATGAAAGCATATAAAAATATCATGGTCTATTAAACAATGGTTGAATGAGACCCCTAGTTTTCCTAGAATAATTTATTTTACTAGACATATTTTACTTTTTCTACCCCTAGAGAATACTTTGTTTGAAATTATTAGTCCAAAGTTGTCTGATTGATATAGATAGAGTTCTCTATAGCCTATTGCACGTGCAAAGCACCAAGCTGTGTGTGTCTCTAAACCCTAATTTAGTGCTTCCTCTATGAAAAGAATGGAGAGGAGCTGTCTCACAAGTATATTTAATGAGATAGAGTTTTGAAAAGTAAGAAAGTCTCTTTTAATGTTAATGTTTCTAATACTTAGGAACAAAACATACACAAAAGGAAAAAGCAACAACAACATTTAGTTATGTCTTACTCTTTTATAGCTTACAGCATCCAACTGAGTTAAGCTGATAGTAGGGTCTCACTTATCAAATATTAATAGAACTGAAGACTTTATATGCCATTTCTGAAATTAATATTTAGGTTTAATTATTTAAGACTCGTTTTTCTACAGTGAAAAGAACTTGTCACATTAAAATAGAATGTTGCCAACTCTGGCTTGGGGAGCTCAGTTGGGTGGAGAATCCTCCTGTGCACTGAAGGGCTGAAGGTTAGATGCTCTGTCAGAGCACAAGATTCCCCAGTCAGGACACACATGGTAGGGAGGCAACCAGACAACATTTCTCTCCCACTTCAATGTTTCTCTCCCTCTCTCTCTCTTTCTCTCTCTCTCCGCTCTCTCGCTCTCTCGCTCTCTCGCTCTCTCGCTCTTTCTCTCCCTGCCACTGCCTTTCTCTTTCTAAAATCAATAAGAAAAGAGTTATTTTTTAAAAAATGATGTCCTGGCCGGGACCGGTTTGGCTCAGTGGGTAGAGCGTCAGCCTGCGGACTGAAAGGTCCCGGGTTCGATTCTGGTCAAGGGCATGTACTTGGTTGCTGGCGCATCTCCAGTAGGGGGTGTGCAAGAGGCAGCTGATCGATGATTCTCTCTCATCGATGTTTCTAACTCTCTATCCCTCTCTCTTCCTCTCTGTGAAAAATCAATAAAATATATTTTTAAAAAATGATGTCCCATACTTTTCAGTAGGTTATTTTGTTTGTTATATGAAGATTTATGCTAAATATAATTTAATCTATTATCTTTTCAGAACATTTTTCTCCTATCACACAAAATATATAGAGCAAACTAGAAGAGGGGAAAAATACTGAAATTAAACAATGAAAAAAAATTAACTTTAAGTCCTTTATTTATTAATGAAAATACTTGATTGTGTGTTTTTTAAAGTTTGGAATTAAATATATTTTTACTTATAAAAAAAAGTACAAAATGCTATTAAATGCTAATTAGAAGGATAATGAGATTGAACCTATAAGCCCTTCCTATTATTCTTCCCACTGATGCTCTAGGTACAAAATTGAGTTATAAAAGAAACAGATTTATAAAAAATATTTAAAGGCTTGCAGTAATATTTTATGGACAATTGTGGTATCTTTACTGTCTATTAAAAAAGCTTAAACCAGCGAGGAGAAATTCATGCTCGCTGCTTTTTACTCCCTAAAAGAAAGGAACATGTACAGTCTGTGTGACCTGTGCTAACATAAGGTCCTTACAGAACAACTTCATTAAATGATCTTACTAAGACTGAGTGTCTGTCTCTGTCATTGGGAGGAAAAATAATGGCTTGTTCCTGGGCAAGTCACATTATGACCTGAATGCTGTAGACATAATAATTTGGTAACCAAGTGTACTTGTGATGGATGCTTGCTGGTGTCACTGCCTGGGTAGAAGAGCACTGATTGAATGATAGTCTTAGACATTTGGATTTATTATTTATGAATTGCAGAGTAGAACAGAAGAATGATTGTGTTCTTATGTTGCATAACTGTGATTTTGGAAAATAACCTCTCACAGTGTTATATTAAAAGCTCCAAATGAGTTTGCTTATATCAGAGAAAGTGATATTAGGGAACAACCCAACATTTAGAAAGCATTCAGAGATGCTTAAATGGGCAATTAAAAATTTTAGTAAATTAAATATTATGGCCAACATTGGTCATCAGAGTCCTCAAGTCTGTTACTAAGCTATAGCCTTAGGACACGGAAAGATGCTAACAGGATCCTTGAAAAGCTTTTTTTTTTTTTAACAAAAACTCTTTTAAAGGTATCTATAGTCATTTTACTTATGTTTCATAGCTTTATCAGAAATAATATTACATTTAGTAATCAACAGTAAATATTTGTTTAATTGAAACTGAAACAAATGTTCCATTCCTCTTCCTAAAGGCCACTTATTTAATATCTGATTGTCACTGACATTATTGATTTGAACTAGATTACTAGAACAATGAGATCAAAACCTATTCAATGATGCATCCACTTTTTATTAATGAACTGTTTGTAGAAAAAAATCATGTAAACTGGTAAGAGCACATAAATATAACACCAATGTTAACTATCAAATTACTTATGTTTAATAGTAATATTTTGATGTAATTTGGTAAATCTATAATCTTAATCTGGTCTTTTTGTTCAACATAAAGATTATGTATTTTTTAATATCCAGACTTTTCCCTGAGGATTCAAATGGGCCTTGTATCCAGAGAAAATTCATTTATTATGTAATTTGATTAATTGTTGAGAGCTCTAAATGTAGCAGTAATTTGTCTCTCTGCATTCTGGACTTGATTCAGCTTTATTCTTTTTGTCATACGGATTCAGAAATATTTATGATAGAATACATTGGTATTCTGATGTAGAATTCCTATGAGAAACAAAAAGAGCTAATTACTAGCAAATTTACAGACACTGGCACATTCTTCCAAATTCTGCTTCTTCTTATTATAAAAGAAGTGAAATAATAATATAAACTTCATGATCTTTTATTTTTATTTATTTATTTATTTATTTATTTATTTATTTATTTATTTATTGTTCCAGAAGTCTCATTTCTTTTTCTTTTTATATATATTTTTTAGTAAATAATTACATTTTATTTTATTTTTTTAAAATAAATCTTTATTGTTCAGATTATTACAAATGTGATCCTCTTCCCCCCTTCAATTGCTCCCCTTCACCAGGTTCCCACCCCACCCTCTGTCCTTTTCCCATCCACCATTGTCCTCATCCATAGGTGCACAGTTTTTGTTCAGTCTCTTCCCGCACCCCCACTCCCCTTTTCCCTGAGAATCGTCAGTCCACTCCCCTTCCATACCTCTGATTCTATTATATTCACCAGTTAATATTGTTCATCAGATTTTTAAATTCCCTTGGTTTTTAGATTCACTTGTTGATAGCTACATATTTGTTGATCATAATTTTTATCTTTATCTTCTTCCTCTTCCTAAATAACCTCCTTCAGCAATTCATATAATTATGGTTTGGTGGTGATGAACTCTTTTAGCTTTTTTTTATTTGTGAAGCTCTTTATCTGTCCTTTGATTCTGAGAGATAGCTTTGCTGGGTAGATTATTTTTGGCTGTAGGTTCTTGTTATTCATCACCTTGAATATTTCTTGCCATTCCCGTCTGGCCTGCATGGTTTCTGTTGAGAAATTAGCTGACAATCTTATGGGTGCTCCTTTTAGGTCACTACCTGCTTTTCTATTGCTGCTTTTAATATTCTCTCTTTGTCTTTTGCTCTTGGAATTTTAATTATGATATGTCTTGGTGTGGTCCTCCTTGGATTCCTTTTGTTTGGGGTTCTGCGGGCTTCCTGAACTTGTAAGTCTATTTCTTTCCCCAAGTGGGGAAGTTTTCTGTCACTATTTCTTCTAGTACTCTTTCGGTATCTTGCTCTCTCTCTTCTGGAATCCCCATAATTCTGATGTTGGTTCGCTTGAAATTGCCCCAGAGGTTTCTTACACTATCTTCAACTTTCTGGATTCTCTTATCTTCTCCCTTCTGCAGAGGAGTGTCCTCTGGCTCTTTGTGTTCTAAATCTTTGTCTTGATTCTTGTGATATTCTAGTCTGTTTTTAGGACTTTGTATAATATTTTTTATTTCAGACAATGTTTTCTTCATTTCTTGTTGATCCCTTATTATTTCTAGTTGCTCCCTTTTCATATCCTCATAGGTCTCATTTATTTTATCGGCCTTTTTTAGGATATTGTTGAATAACCTTATAACTGTAGTTTTTAACTCAATGTCCAATCTTTTCTTTTCCTCCATCTCCTTCCTTGTGTCCTTCTTCTTGTCTGCATTTTAGTTGTTTCCCTGATTTTATGGAATAGCTTTGTGTGCTAGGTGTTCTGGTAGAGCCCAATAGCACAGCCTTCCCAGTTACCTGCAGTGGACAGTCTTGGTGTAGCCCTTTGTGGGCTGTGTGTGCAGTCTTGTTGTTAAGCCTTGCTTATTGTTGGTATTTATTTTTTTACAGAAAGGAAGAGAGAGGGATAGTTAGAAACATCGATGAGAGAGAATCATCGATCAGCTGCCTCTTGCACACTCCCTACTGGGAATGTGCCTGCATCCAAGGTACATGCCCTTGACCAGAATCGAACCTAGGACCTTTCAATCCGCAGGCCGACGCTCTATCCACTGAGCCAAAACGGCCTCAGCAACTTCATGATCTTTTAAAATTCTAATATTGCCTTCTCTCTCAGTTCTTGCATATTTCATCATTGATCATTAACCTGATCATATCAGACCTTTCATTCAAATGTGGTAAACACCTGCTTTGGTTTTAGAGGAATTAATCTAACATTCAAGATAAATAGAGTTGGCCTTGACCGATCAGGTGTCCCATATACTAGTGTTTCTCAGCAGACATAAGATAACCGTGAATGATCAGAAGCAAATTTTGAGTAAGTACCTTAAAATTAAATTGCTTTTGAATAAAGTATATATGCAATAATATTAATTATGAGTGTTTAATAGAGTAAGACTGATGTTTTAAGTTTATATTATTTAATAAATACTAAGTTTATCAAGTATATATTATTTAAGTTTATCAAGTTAATGCATTACGTTTATTCTCCTTAAAATATGTCACTATAAATTTGAATATTGCATTCTTATAGGACTATTCATCAGTTTTTTAAGTTCATTAGTACTTTGTGATTTCTAATGAGATATGATCCAAAAGCCAATGAGGTAAATGAATTTTTTAAACCAACATTTTGTGTGAGCTTGTAATTTACTAAGTACCTAGAAATTTTCTATGAGTAATGGATGCTCAAAGAATGTATATTTTAGTTATTAAGATTATTAATAACAAAGAGAGGATAACGTCCTGATTTAGCTATAAGAGTAAAAATACATCCTTCATAATAGTGTTTATTATTTTAATAAAAATCAAGAACATAAAGATGTACCTAATGGAATACCATTTAAAAGTACTGATAACATGGTGACTGAATATCTACGAACTAATATTTTAGACAGAAATCTTCTGAGATAGTAAATATATTAGAAAATGATATGCAGAAATTTATTTTGTGTTAGTTTTTGTTGCACTACTACTAACCACCTTAGGTACCAATCTAATCCTCAATAAAGCATTTGCTTGTTTAATATATGTATGTATATTTTTAGTTTAAAAAACATTATTTTCTATTATTTGGATTGAACTTATAGCTCTTTTTTCTTTGTAAATTTTATAAGCATGTAGAGTTTACCAATATATATTAGAAAATAATTTGAAATATCTGGATAATGACTCTGTAGCTTAGTTTTGGAGAATTTTGACTATTGGTAATCTTTATATATATAGCAGTGATCTTAATGACTTTTAATTCACTTGTGAGTATGGGTGACCTTCCTAATGGCCTATAAAACACTCTAGAAATATAGTTCGTTAATAATTTAAGTTTAACAACACAGTATTCCAAAGGCTTTTATCTTTACCCCCAATTAAAATTACTTCCTACCAATCTATTTGACTAGAAATTATTACGGGCTACTGAAATGTATTATCTGTGGGGGGGAAAACAGTATTAGTGAAATTTATGAGACCTACAGAGTCAGTTTTCCACCACCTCTCTGATAAAATTGCAAGAACTCACTCTGCTCTAGATGTAATCAGGGTTGAATTTTCTGCAATTTTAGTGGAGAGTACTTTAATAAGGTGTCATTAGTGTTGTTGTGACTTGGTTATAGTTTTCAATTGCAGCTTTCTAACATTTGTTATTTGTCAAATTGTTCTTTGATTTAAAAAAAAAAGATTGCTCTCTTTTCCTATTGATGTACCATTTATATTTGGACATAATTTTGTTTATTTATAGTTTTCTCTTCCTTTGGAAAATTGCATGTAGGTTTTGGGGTAATTTTGCTCTACAAATTCCATAACTTTTACTGTTGTAAAAAGTTAGTCAGATCATTTAATTGATTTAAAGTATATTAACTTTTTAATATTATATGTCTAAAACCACATGGGAGTGTGTTCATTTTTTTATTCCATTACTGTTTTTGATCTATAGAGTAGTCTGGACAGAGGGTTCCCTTAATGTCAGAATTATAGGTATTCAATATAAAACCATGGACAAAATAGGAAAAGTGTATCATATGTATACATTTAGAAATAGTATTACTATATTAATAGTACCCCAGAATTATAATTCCTCTTGATTTTAAGAAACTGCTATATATATTGAACTGGTTCTTGAAGGGATATAAAAAAATACCACCAGCACATGGCCTAGTTTTCTTAATAGATGATACTTAGTAAAATATATTTGGGGTAATTTGTCCTAATAACACAGGAAATTCTAATAGGTAGGAAGTTTTCATTGAGCGTAAGATGATAAACTCTGATTACTTTGAAAGCTAATAAGTTTTGAATTAATGCACAGAGGTCAAAATGCTTAAGATCTTGTGGAGTCTCTTATTGGCTTTTTCTGGAAGTCAAGCCTCAAGACCCCTGGCTCAAAGAAATACTGAATTTGCAGTGGATCTTTATCAAGCTATTTGTTCATCTCAAAAGGACAACATTATATTTTCCCCACTTGGAACAACTTTGATTCTTGGAATGGTACAACTGGGAGCAAAAGGAAAAGCATACCAGCAGATAAGACAAACTTTAAAAGTTCAGGAAAATGCAACTGGTAAGATGCTTACATATGATTATTGTTCTGGATAAGATTTGGCCCAATTTATTTTTAAATTATTAGAGAAAAGTTCATGGTCATATAACTTCAACAAATAAAAATGTTGCAAAAAGTATAAAATTATAATAAAATGGGGAATTATAATGTAAACAATATTCATTTCTTTATAATTACTTCCTAATAAAAACATTACCAAAATAATTTATTAAGAAATTAATTCCATACAGATATAAAATTGTGAGTATATATCTATATTTTATTATGCCCTGTTTTAGATAGTTTTAATTAATTGAGAATAAGATTTGTGAATGTGTGTTTGTGTATATGCATATATAGATCCATATGTGTCTATCTACACAGAAATACTCTTCCATTATCTCTTACTATGTTGTGATCATTTTCTCATAGCATGCAACTGCTTCAGAATATAAATTTTTATTGTTGCCTTTTATGGCCTCTTAAAGACATATCATTACTTCCTTATCCCTCCTTCATTAGGTTGTTTCCAATACTTGGCCTATAAAAATGCTTCATGAGCATCCTCACCCAGAAACCTTTGTGTTTATCTCTATCTCATTAGCTTTTTCAAATTAGTTTTCTAAGTAAAATTTAACCTTTGCACTTAAATAAGACCAAGAAAAAACATTAGTGTATACATTTTAGAAGTTTCTTTGGTTAGTATAATACTTTTTAAAGAAAAATTGGAAACACACACACACACACACACACACACACACACACGCACACTTTTCAAAGGCCTTTGTGCATGTGAGTGTGTTTTTTTGTTTTGTTTTGTAGTCTCAAAAGCTTTATCTGCATTAGTGTACCAAAACTTTTGTGCTGGCACCCCATTTCCCTGGCTACCCTGTAATCATTATTTCTGTAATAATTCTAATTTTAAACTTTTACATCCCTGTCACATAATATGCCATGAACATCAGAGGAAACACCTGGGTTTTTGATTTGGGGCTTTATTCACCACACCTAATTTCAGTATATTGCCTTAGCACAGAGCAGTTCTATTTAGGAATTTGTTTTTTCTTCTTTACAAGGTTTTATTTGCATAATTTTTTAAAACAAAGGAAATGTTATGTGAAAAAGAAGTTGGTGGGAGGAAAGTTAATTGCAAGGGTTTTCCTTTGTGAATAATGTAAAAGGAAGCCACTATGCTTCAGATTTAGTTTTGGCTGTCTATAATAATTTCAGCAAATCCCACTACACAGTCTCAGAAACATTTGAATCACATGATACTGCTTTGGAAGGTTAATAGAACATTTATGGAGATGTGTAAAGTTGATTCCATGAGGAACTAGCAAATTAGAGCTTCCAAAAATCTAAATTACTTTAAATGGGTTTAATCCTACAGAGAAACACAGATGTTCTAACAACTCAGGATTGTGAATAATAATTATAGTAATAATGATGGCACTATCAAACACCAATATATATATTAGCTGTCACTGTTTTATATGCTTGATCTACATGGTGTCATTTAATTGTCACAATTGTTTTGAGAGGTAGACGTAACACTGATGGACAACAAAGCAAAAGGATGTTAGGTAACTTGCCCAGAACTAATTCCAGAAATGATTCAGTGAGGTTATAGGTCATAAGAACAATAATAAAAATCCCTGTATTTTTTGTAAGAATATTTATGAAAATTATGGACAATTAAACATTTTTAACACATATAATAAGATGTACCAAACTTGTTTGCTATGATGCTTTGTTAAGGGAGAGAGGTGGGCACTGATGGAAGAAAGCTGCAAAAAGAAAAGGCAGACCAGGCCCAAAGGGTAAAGGTTTGTAAAATAAAAAGAATTAAAGAAAAAAGAGACAGAATTAAGGAGGAAGCAGTGAGAGTACAAGAAGGTGTATAAAATATCTATGGGGTCTGAAGAAAGAAGAACAAAATGGCACTAAGGACAGGAGGAAGTGTAATGCGTAGGAAGGGAGTGCCTTGAACAGCCATATTGGAACCCAAGACAGAAAGCAATATCGCTAATAATGATCCTCTCTTTATTTACAGTTTTTATTATTTTGTTCATCGTGAATTAATTTAAATCAATATTAATTTTTAAGCTGTGTATTACAGTAAGATATTATTTGTCTTGATTATGGAGTTTGTTGGCATCTCCTTTAATTTTATACTTAAGGAAAGTGTTTTGTCGACTCATCTTAGCCCTGGCCCTGCCTTTCATTCCCAGTGATTATCAAAAGGTGCAGTCTGTGGAATCAGCCTGTAGTTTACTTTTTATGCTGCAATCTGTTTTTTCACATGAGCACCCCACTTATGCTACAGATGGGCATCCACCCCCACAGGGACTCTCAGTACCCACGATCCTCCTTCCCCCATTGCCAAGACATCTGCCCAGAATTTACCTTCCCCATTTTACTGAACCTCTGATAACGCTACAGTTTTCTCTGCCTATAATAATTTTGCTTACTAATCAAAGACTTACATGAAGGTGCTTCTTTATTACAAGAGCATTATATTGTAGAACTAGACGTAAGCATGAATTACTGACTCAGCTCTGCAATCAAATGACCTTGGGGCTTGGCACCTCTTAAGTTTCTATATCCCTCTGGATTTTAGACTTCTCACTATAAAAATAGGACTTTGGATGAAAGGATTTATATGGCCCTTCTGGCTAAAATAATCTATAATCCCATAACCCTCTTTGTTTTCATCTTTGGATCTGTCACATTGCATTCACAATTGGCCGTTGGGCCCTTCATAGCAAGAGCAGTAAACATGTACTAAAGTTTGGAACATTTTCTGGAGGTCTTGCACAATCAAACTAAAAGCCATATTCACCCTATGGCTTGTAGATTTTCCATGGCTCTATTTTAGGAAATTAAACTATTTTTTTTATAACTTATTAGGAGCCATGCATGTGTATTTTTTTTTTCTATGCTGAAGAGCTTTATTAATCTGTAAATTAAGTCAAATTTGTAGGGCAGATAACTTTATATTTTCCTCCAAACTTGTGCTATTTGGTGACAGCTTTTTATTGACTTCTGAGTCCAGTGATTTATCAAAGGGCAGCTGACTGTTTGTCACACAGTCTTGGCCCTTAAGTACATGACATAAATCTAGTTGCTCTGACAAATGATCTGGAAGTATTTTTTCTTCCCTTCTCCTTTCCCCATCTGCCCCCATTCCTTTAAAGATGAAGAACAAGTTCCTGAAGACTGTCTTCAAATTTTGCCACATTATTTCTGACCCTAATTAATTCTTTTAGAGAAGCTCTCATGCCTTCCCTCAGAAGTCTTTTTTGTAGCCTCCAGACTACTGAGACATTTTTCTTAGCTTCAGATAACAAGAAATGATTGCATCTGAAATCACTGCATTAACAAGGACAATAGAACTTTTTCCCTTTTTTATCTAAGGAATTCCAAGGTTGTAAAGAATTACCCAAATTCTTTAGATGAAGTTTTCATATCTAAAATATTTTATGTGTGTCTGTGTCCATGAATGGGGAATTATAGTTTGAAATATAATTTACTATACTTTCCAGAGCCCTCTGTGTGGTTGCTTAGACTGTACCTACACAAGAGAGCAAAAAAAAGAGGAGAGCAGAGACTGAAATGTAATCTCCACTTGGCTGGACAAGATAAGTGGCCATGAGATTATAGCTCCCCAGGAAAGGCATCTTTTCATATTTACACAAAGATGCCCTATGGGCTGATAAATTGTTTATACACACACACACACACACACACACACACACACACACGCCTGACACTGAGAAGTTTCTCTCAGTAATAATTTTTAAATCTATTTATTCAATGGGCATTCTTACAATGATAAACTATCTATGTTCAATAGAAACTGATTATATATATATCAACTTTGATGTTATAAAAGTGGTATTTTCAGTATTTAACAGAAAATATAACAAAGGCCCTGAATAAGCCTTTTATTTGAGATACAGTTCCCAGACTATATGATTGAGTTTCAGGATTAAGGCGGAAGGAAATAAAAAATATTGGGACCCTTTGGTGATGACTAGGAAGCCACTGATAAAAAAATCGCAGAATACTCTCATAGGCGCATGCACCTTCCTGACAACACTGCTGTCAGGATGACCCAACGATAAATAAATAATAGGCCAGTGCTGAGTCTTAGCTAATTCTGATGGGCTCATTTGGCTAGTTGTTGTAGTTGGGATGGTTAAAAGTTTTTATTGTCTATGTAGAAAACCAAAGTATACAGATTCATGAACTTGAAGAAATAGGCAATTCTGATTATTATGCAACTCTAGAGATGATTATGTGGGTTGCCTAGTAAATTTCAAATCTTGGACGGGTACCGTTGTTCATAAGGAAGTAATTCTTAAGCTGAAGTTAAAATAATATTGAAGAGAATTCTAATCACTGTCATACCCCCTCATCAGCATCCATTAGCATCCCCCTTTCATAAATACAGCATGTTATGCAAAAAAATGAGATTCTAAAGATAAGTTTTGATCAACTAAAAATAAGCTAAATTTGACTATAAATAATTCCCTTCAGACTATGAAATGTGTATTCTTGTTTTGCACAAATTTTAAATTTACACAGGCCTGTTTTTTACTATTAAGAGCTGATTTCTCTAGGAAAGGCATATTCTAGGAGCTAAATGCTTAAAATACTTAGACTAAATTAGAAAGGATTATTAGTTATACTAAATTAGAAAGGATTATTAGAAAGGGTGCAAAAAGTAGTTCTATGAATCAGATTGCTTAGAAACAAAGCTGAAAAGCTGTTGTTTTTATGTTTCCAATATGTCAGTATACATTGTAATTATTTTTCAGGAGAAGAATTTTCTGCACTGAAGTCATTTTTCTCTGCCACCTCAAAGAAAAAACAAGAATTTACATTTAATCTTGCCAATGCCCTCTACCTTCAAGAAGGATTCACTGTGAAGGAACAGTATCTCCATGGCAACGAGAAATTTTTTCAGAGTGCCATAAGACTGGTGAACTTTCAGAATGCGAAGGCTTGTGCAGAGACAATAAGTGCCTGGGTAGAAAGCAAAACAGATGGTAAAGTTTCCCATTTTCGTAAAATCGTTATTTGAGATTGTATTCATGGGTTTTAATACCTTAAAGTAAACAAAGGTTGAATATTTTCCTACTAAACTGGAAATTTTCTTCCCTGCTATTTAAATTAATACTCAATTCTAAAACCGAGAGATAATTGTGAGCTGCTTTGAAAAGTACACAGATACGTTTTTTTTAAAGACACCCATTTGTGGAATTCTTAATGGAATAATTTTAATCATAATTTTTGTTATAGTATAGATTTTTAAAGTATGACAACAGAAGTAATATCTTTGGCAAGATATTAGATTTGTCAATCCTAAATGCTCCTCTCCACCCATATAATATAAATAACTAATACATCTGCATTGGATGTGTTAATGTTTAATAATAAGTGTTGGTAGTCCTATTATAAACATGGCAATCTTAACTTTAAATTAAATACAAGCCAGCAAAATTTTCAAAGGGCCTATAACATGGAACAGTAGAACGAACATAAGTTTAAAGTTCTACATATGAGTTAAAGTTTTAACAGGTTCTAAGCTATGTCTCATTTAAAATGAGGATGTTATTAAAAATTTCAGGATTATTTTATGTGTAGTGACAAGCATGCATCTGGTCCTCAATTTACAATAGTCTGCTTCTTTGCTTATTTATTCTGCTATAAAAAATTGTGATAGTGTGAGATGGGAACCATAAGTTGAAAACGTGAGGTGGCGTATGGTGAGCTGTGTCCACATTCCTCGGCGGCTCCATGGCACCCAAACATGCTTTTGTCTCATAACTTTAAGATATTCATTTCTGTTTTTTTTTTAGATAAAAATCATTCTGGCAGCTCCATACGTGTCTCTTCCAATGGTCAGTGACTGTAGCTGCAAGAGTAGAAGGCTGAGTGTACCCATTAATGTAGTAATTCTGATTGACCTACTGGAAGACCTTGAAATAAACTTTGAAAATACCGGTAGCTATGCAGGAAAGGATACTGAGTTTTTGTTTTTTTGTCTGCAAAGCAATTTACAGAAATAATCTTGCTAAAGAGAGTTCATTACTAGGTCATTTCAAATTTGCCTAAGATAATCTGTATCTCCTGTTTCCCACAGAATCCCGTTTGTACCCATTTCTTTTCTTTTTTTTTTTTTGTTTAATATATTTTATTGATTTTTTACAAAGAGGAAGGGAGAGAGATAGAGAGTTAGAAACATCGATGAGAGAGAGTCATCGACCAGCTGCCTCTTGCACACCTCCTACTGGGGATATGCCTGCAGCCAAGTACATGCCCCTGACCAGAATTGAATCTGGGACCTTTCAGTCTGCAGACAGATGCTCCACCACTGAGCCAAACCGGTTTCGGCCCATTCGTACCCATTCCTAAGTAAAATTATTTAATAGTACTCCTCTTTACCTTCAAAATTGCTGTGTTTAGGTAAGAAGCATCCTGTTCACAAGTGGTCTGTAAAATAAATAGTTGTTTTAGTTTGATTAAAGCATTTCTACTAAGTTGTTGCATATTTCTCCCTTCCTCCTCTTCCACCTCCTTTACAGGAAAAATTAAAGGCATGTTTTCAGGGGAAGAATTTGGCCCTCTAACTCGGCTTATCCTGGTGAATGCTATTTATTTCAAGGGGGATTGGAAACAAAAATTCAGAAAAGAGGGCACAGAGCTGATGAATTTCACTAAGAAAGATGGTGCAACAGTCAAAATTCCAATGATGAAGGCTCTTTTGAGAACAAAATATGGTAATACTAGAGGCCTGGTGCCCGAAATCCATGCATGTTGGGGGGGTGGCAGTGATCCCTCAGCCTGGCCTGCACCATCTCCAATCAAGGATTCTTTTCACAATCCGGAATTACTGGCTCCTAACTGCTCACTTGCCTGCCTGCCTGATGTCCCTAACTGCCCTCCCATCCTGGCCTGATTGCCCTAACTGCCTATCTGTTCTCTCTTCCTATCTGCACGCAGACATGCTGAGACCCCCAGAGCACCACCATGGCCCTGCCCCCATCCTGATTGATCGTTATGTGATGGCATCCAGGATAATTTGCATATTCCTCTGTTATTAGTATAGATGGGGAATCACACTCTAAAGCATGACTTTGGGAATTGCCAAGTATATTTCATATTTTATTTTCTCTATTGCAGGTTATTTTTCGGAATCCTCCATGGAGTACCAGGTTTTGGAATTACCTTATAAAGATGATGAGTTCAGTTTAATCATCATACTTCCTGCAGAAGAGGTGAATATAGAAGACATGGAAAAACAAATTACTGCCGATCTAATCTTAAAATGGTTCTCTGAGATGCAAGAAGAGGAAGTGGAAATAAGCCTCCCTAGGTTGGTAATATTTTATTATTCTGGTTGTTATATTTTCACTTATGGAGGAATTTGAATTCAGTCGGTCGGCTCAGCGTTAATGAATGCTTGGAAAGACTGTAGGTAGGCAGAAGTTGAAAAGGAAGATGCAAGTGAAAGTCTTACTCCATGTTATGGATACAAAGGTAGGTCTGCACATTGCCTGTATTGTGTTGCCATGAGCAGGACGGTGTTTAAGTGCCCCAATATTCTCTCAAAGGGATAAAGAAATATAACTTCAAACTAGAATGCTAGGATTAAAATAAATTATGATTCTTTTATTATACAAAGTTATTTTTCCAATTTTTTTCATGATTAGAATTTAAAATATTTATCTTCTATTATGTTTAAGAAAAACAAAAACTCCTAAATGCTTAGGATACTATATAATTAAAAGATATGCTAAATCACCTTTGACAGGTAATGCTCTAACAGTCACTGAGTTATACATAGACTCCTAGATCAGTTTAGGTAGTCAATACAAAATGGAAATTGCAAAGGCATGCTCAGTAAGCAATAATCCTATATAATAAAAGCATAGTATACAAATTGTCCCCTCAATCAGAAGTTCATCTGGGAGTTCAACCAGGGGGAAGGGCCAGCTGGGGGAAGGGAGGAGGGCCCTGGTAATGGTAGGTGGCCAGGGAAAGGGAGGGAGTACCCGGCTGGCAGCTAGCAGTTGCTAGGGACCCTACAGTGCACGAATTTTATTCACTGGTTCTCTAGTGACTTAATATACTTCTAGGAGATAGGAGAGATTTCAGAGAGAAGATGTGTCCAAATAAATTAATTTATACTCTATCTGAGTTTTTAATTACTTATTATATATACATATATATATATATATATATATATATATATATATATATATATACATATATATATGTATATATAATAGTACATGTATCTATTTTTCCCCATTGACCTTCCCCCAGCCTCCCCTACCCCCTGTCACATACCCTTCCCCCACTCCGTGTCTTGTGTCCACTGGTGTGCTTATATGCATGCATACAAGTCCTTTGGTTGATCTATTTCCCTCCCTCCCCAACACTCCCCAGCCTTCCAGCTGTAATTTGACAGTCTGTTTCTATCTGAATTTTTAAAGAAACAGGTATCTAATAGATTATATCCTATCATTTTATTTCTAACTAGGGGCCCAGTGCACAAATTCATGCACTGTGGAAGGAACTGGGAGCCACAAGGCTGCAGTGGGCACAGGGGCAGGTCTCCGCTCATCCCTTCCACTCCAACTCGGCCCCTCTCACTGTGGCCCCAGGTCCCCCTGTAGATGGCACAAAGCAATTGGGGCTGGACCATCAGCAGGTGTGAGCAGTGGCTGCTGTCCCAATTACCCTACTGGAGCAGAGGGAGGTTGAGAACCCCTCAGAGGTGGTCAGGGCTAGCAGCTGTTGCTTCCACCTGCTGATGGCACTGAGTGATTGGAATCAGAGCCAACCACGAGCAGCGGATGCGAGCGGCTGTTCTGGCACTGGCAGAGAGGCTGTAGCCAGCTCTGATCGTCCCTCAGGAGCAGGGAGAGGTGAAAAAGACCTCAGGGGTGATCAGGGCCAGCATCTGCTGCTTGCACCTGCTGACACTGCCAAGCGTTCGGGGCCAGTGCTGGGTGCCAGCAGAGGGTGCAAGGGGCAGCTCCAGCACTGGCAGCGGGTGTGAGCCCCAGGTGGAATAGTGGTGTGCCAGAGCAAAGAATTTTCAGTAAGCACCAGAGGCTTGCCTCAGTGACAGAGACCAGCACCCTTGCCTTGGTCTGGCACCCCTGCTCACCTGCTCCACCATCCCGTTGTGACCGATGCTTACTATGTTCTGCACTCTACTGCCTGAAGCCGATGCCCACCATCCCACCATGTGCTGAATGTGCCCTCTGCTGGTCAGTGAACTTCATAGCGACCAGTTGTTCAGTTATTCAGTTGTTGTATTGTTCTGGCCTATTTGCATATTAGGGTTTTATATATATAGATTTTTTTTTTTTTCTTCATACTCAATAAGGCTTGCATGGTCTGTGTGCCTTTCTTCCTGCCCTTGGCTTCTTAAACCTCATGGCTTTTCTCTTCTTTTCCACATAATCAAGATCCACCTAGTTATTTCAACCATTCTTTCACCAACCATTTTTAGTGTTTTTGTTCTTAAGTCTTCGTTGCGCTCTAATGCTATCTCCAACCACTCTCAATTCTGAATCCACTAAAAAACTACTCCTGCTGCTCAGCTACTGATTTTGTTTAGCAAAACCCAGAAAGCAATCACTTCTGGCCTCACCAAGGCTGGAACTTGGGACTCCACATTTACAAGTCTTTTCTTTTCTAACACCCACACCACAACAAAATTTTTCCACTATTCTTCATGCACTATATGTGATTTTTCTGTCAAGCAACATATGTCCCAGTTTCCTATTTTTTAAAGAAAACAGATCATCATACAAACTCATTTCTCTACCCTTTACCTCAAAATGTGTTTGTCTTTGCTAATCATCTCTTCTTTTATCTTTTATAATGTCCTGGAGAAAGACATAACCTATTTTTTCATCCTAACTGTGGGCTCTTGTTCCAAATATTATTAACTGTTCTGTGTTTCTTGAAAATCTTTTTTTTAAAACCCCTGTGGCACTATTCTATTTATTTGTCTCTGTAAAATTTTCCTGCTCCCTAACTTACCTCTTGTTCTTTCTGCTCTCAAATAATGTTTATCTGAGTTTTACTTTTAATGTTTTTTTCTTCTCACTCTCTTTTTTATTTGTCCTTTATTATCATGTCTCCAATCTCCCTTCCAATTCCCTCTACCGGCTCAGTAAATACTTTTGAGTAGACTGACAATTTTATATGTTATTACTCAGTGCTGTGGTTCTTTTATATCTGAACGGATGCATTATGGTTTCAAACTAATGAAGATTTAAGTAAAACTGAAACAATTCAATCAGGTACGTTTGTTTGAGCTCTTGTAACACAACACCACAAACCAGATGGCTTAAAACAACAGAAATTTATTCTCTCAGTTATGGAGATTAGAGAGCCAACATCAAGAGCCATGCTCTCTCTGGAACTCTGTACAATCCTTCCTTGCTTCTCAGCTTCTGGTGATGATCCATTATCTTTGCTGTTTTTCTGCTTACAGATGCCTATTATTACATGGTCATCTCTCTTCCTGTGGATTTATCCTTTCTTATTAAGACTCCAGTCATAATAGACTAAGGGCCTGCTCTATTCCAGTCTGATATCAGCCTACTAATTGCATCTGCAATGGCCCTATTTCCAAATGAGGTCACATTATAAGGTGCTGGGGATTAGAGATTCAACATGTAAAGAGGGGCACAGTTCCACCCATAACATCAATTACTAGTATAATAAATTCTGTTATTCTAAGTCAAAATAAAGCCTCTTTGGAAGCAAAATTTAGTAAATGCTAAAGAGAGAAAAGTTTATCTATAATACTTGTATATAAGCGATAGTAGGAAAGAACATGTGAGTGACTACTGTTTAAGAAATAGTTCTTTCACTTTTTGATGTATACTAGTTAAGAATCAAGAGCAACAAGATAGAGCATAATCTAAAAAAAAAATACTATGGTATTTTCTGGTGTTTATTATGAATAACATACCAGATATCTAATTTTGGGCATTATTCTGCAATTGGATAACAGCTAAAATAATCATCTTTCTTTGTCTAAATGTAATATGGGATCCTATAAACATTAATAGTCAAATTTCCTCAGATTGAAGAGTCTAACATACATTTGAGTTATGTTGGATTCTTCTCTGTATGTGTTTTTACGATTATGTATATGGGCAAAAACAATCATTTAATACATGTAAGTAAGGTAAATAAACAAGTAATTTTTATCTATATATCAATTTAAATTTGTAAAACATTTGGCATTTATATTTTAACTAGGGGCCCAGTGCATGAATTCGTGCACCTTGAAAGGAACTGTAGGCCTTGAGGCTGCGATGGGCCCATCCTTCCCTCCCACCACCCAGCCCCTCTTGCAATGGCCCCTGGTCCCCTGTCTGCTGGCAGCCCTGCTCCCACCACCGCCTCCACTCCCATGCACTGACAGCTCTGGTTCTGTTCACACCTGCTGATGGTATGGAGTGATTGAGACTGGTGCCATCAGCCAGTGCAAGCAGTAGCTGCCAGGCCCAATTGCCCCTCAGGAGCAGGGGGAGGTGGAGAAGCCCTCAAGTGCAATTGGGGCCGGCAGCCACCACTCGCACACATTGATGGTGTCAAGCAATGTGGATCAGTGCCAGGGGCCAGCAGCAGGTGCCAGTGCTGGGCGGGACTGTGGCATGTGGAAGCAAAGAATTGTCAGTAACCACCAGAGACTCACCCAGATGACAGTGACTGGTGCCCTGCCTTAGTTTGGCACCGCCACTCACTTGTTCCACCATCCCACCACTGTCAATGCCTGCCATGTTCCGTGAGTGCCCCCAGGAAGTCAGCGTATGTCATAACGACCAGTTGTTTGGTTGTTCTGCTGTTAGATCTCTTTGCATATTAGACTTTTATTATATAGGATACTTAATGCTATGGTTTTATAATCAGTCTGACTTGGTTATATCTTGTATTTCAGAGATAAGGAAACTTAGTCATTCAAAAAAATTAATTGATTGACATTAGACTAAGTGTTAGGAGATGAGAAAAGTTCCCATGCTTTCTGGCTTATAGCCTTTCAGTCTTATTCTTCTTCTACATGTTAGAAACTTTATATCCTGTCCAGAAGCACAGATTAATTGAGACAGCACTCTAGACAAGGAAGTAGGACAGATGCAAAGTGATAGACATGTTACCTATCAATAAGATGATAGATGGAGTCGTGAAGGATTTGCATGAGAAATTTACTAACAACATGCAATAATGCACAGTAAACTCTAAAAGAAATGGTATAATCAATAAGCACTAGGAGGTTTATTAAAAAGAAGAGAGAAGAGGGGAGAAGAAGCACTAGAAACTGGAATTGTAAATAAAAGCTTCATGAAAGAGGAAGAACTTGAGCTGGGCTTTAGAGGAATCAAGATGGGTAAGTCCTATATGTAATGGGGAGTTACTGAAAATTTCCAAGTAGGATAATGGAGTAAGAAGCAGTGTTTTAGAGGAATAGTCCTTGTTCATGCTGAATAGCTTGCCTGAATTCTTTCCCAACTCTCTATCCCCCATACCTCCATTCTCTGGATCACTACTATGTGTCTTTAAAACAAAGTTTGAGTTTTTGAAAGCTTTTTTGGTCTCTTCATGCAAGATCCCACAGCATCTTCCTTTCTCCCTGCTGAGAAAAGTCTCCCTGTTCCTTGTGTTTATTTCTGCATAGCAGTTATATTAAAAATTATTTGTTTGTCTTTCTCACTGGACTGTGAACTTTTTGATGTCAAGAGCTATGAATATTTTCTTTCTGTGACCCCAGCACGGAGCATACATTTGAAAAACAGTAGCTGTTCAATGAACGCATGTTGCTTTAATCTGAATAGTAGTTATGTTCAGGATATGGTAAACCCAAAAAATCAGTAAAACACCTACTGCAATGATTTTATAACTGAGTAATGAATGTTTAAAGGGAGAAGCTTCACTGGGAATAGCAAGGAACTGGTGGTGAGGAAAGACACTGGAGTGTGTGACTAACTAGATAGGGGCAAGAATGTGTTGAGTTTCCAAGCTTGACTTACTGGGAAAATGAGAGGACTGACTTCTTGTTCTTTTGTAACAGTATTTAACTAAGTACTATGGACTTCTGGAGAGCTCTGGAGTGGACTTTAGAGAGTCCTTAAAGACCTTGAAATTATTAGCAAGTATATGGATATATATATATATTTCCTTGGTGGAAGCTTCATAGTTGTTATTGAATTTTTGATAGTCCAGGTATTTAAATTTGTTAAATACCATATATAGTTCTTTCAAAAGTATAGTAACAACTAAACAACAGTAATACTATTTCTGAGAGGTATTTTCAAAAAACATTTACTTATGTGGCATCTCACAGTATCTTTTCTCAACTGTTGAAACCAGTTCAAGGTAATTAGAGCATAATATTGAAGACCAAGAGTTTTGAAACTTTCTAACTATAAATTTAATTACCTTACTCAATCTTTTTTATTATTAAAAGGGATAATGATAATATGTTCTTTTTAAGATTGACGTTAGTATTATCTATAATAATAAAAGCATAATATGCTAATTAGATCGGACAGCCAAACGATCTTCCAGACATCCTTCTGGGTGAAGCCGGGACTGCAAGGGCCATCCCCCTTGCATTAATTTCATGCATTGGGCCTCTAGTATAAGATAGTGTGTACAAAATGTTAGAACTCATTATTAACTCTTATTGTTTTTATTGTTATTCTAACTCGATTTTTAATATTTATAGGGCATCTACTGCAGTGTCAGCATTGTTCAAAATGCTTTTCCTTTTACCATATCTCATTCATTCCCCACAATAAATTGGATAGAGATCTATTTTGATATTCAGGTTATAGATAAGGTACACCCCTTGCCTGAGGATACATAGCGAACAAATAGGAGAGTCAAAATTGCAAGAGTCAGAACACAAGTTTGATGCAAGGCAACCATGAGGGATCATAGAACAGAGCAGATGATCACTGGTAGAATGAGCAACAAGATAAAAGATGTGGAGCAGCAGTGCAAGGAGACTTTTGAAAAAAGAGAATTCTTACCGTAGGACATGAAGTATCATATTCTTGCTGAGCTATAAATCAGTCCCAGGAGTGGCCAACTGTGGATCTATATGATGGTGAATGTGAATTGTGTGTGGGTGAAAGTGAACTCAGGAAAAAATGAGGCTGTATGTTAATAGGAATAATAATGGGAATAATAATGCTAACTTCCTGGGGTTTATGTGAAGATTAAAAACTATAAACTATATTAATAGAAGTGCTACTTTACATATGACTATTCATGGCTCTAATAATTATGGAAATTAGAACTTAGTTGTAGATTAAAATAGTTAAGTGGGTTTCTATTGCTGTAGGTTTCATTGGACTATATTATGAGCAGGACTGTTACTTAAATGACTCTGGTGATAATTAGGCATTATTGGAACTTGTAATATGTCTTGCAGTACTTGTATTATTATAAATAAAAAAAACCACAGTCAATTTATAGGTGGAACATTTATTCTCTGCCTTTTAAAAGCCCATACTCCATTCAGTTTAATAATAGAGTGTGATAATGAGGCAAAACAAAACAAACAAACCCTCAAAACCATTATCCTGCATATTATCTTTCTTAGTAGGAAGTTCAGAGAAAGAAGTTGAAAGCAGTCGGTATAAAAGAAGCTATTTTCATTATCAGTAGATTTGAATGTGCCTCTTGTGCCCATTGACAGTTAGCTAGTGTTTTGTATGAGTTAATATCTTCCAAAAAGCACAATATTTTACCAAAATTAATTTAGGGCCAGTACGTTTTTGCCACAGCATATTCATTATTTTGAAACTTTATAATTAGGAAGCTTGCTTGTTCAGTATTTGGCAATTAAAACAATGATTAGACTGTTAGACTGATTGCCCAAGTCAATGTCTAGCCCCAGATGTGGACCACCTTGTTAACTAAGCAAGAATCCTGTGCTTGAGCAGTTGTGTCTGTATCCAAATCTGAGAACATGGGCAAATGTTCATCAGGGCACAGACAGAGCAACATGGCAGGAGTTGTCTGGGAATTTGGTTGATGTAGGAATATACATAGCTCCCTGTTTGAGGACTTCACACTCATTTCTTTCATAAACGAATTTTCCACCCTGGTTTTCAAATGCAAATTGATGCTTTGAGCATCTATAATGTCAGTGAGTATAAGTTGTTGTTGTTGTTGTTGTTATTATTATTATTATTATTATTATTATTATTATTACTAGTAACCCAGTGTATAGATTGGGCACATGGAAAGGAAAATAATTGGAAGAAATATTTTAATATTCCTATTTGCCCTTTCTCCCTCACTGCCTGGGAGTGCCACCACTGCTGGTTGCCCTCGGTAGGGTGATCCGGTCCCCACCCACCCTTCCGCTGTTCTTGGGGCCTATTGAGTGCCTCTACTGCTGCCCACTGCCAGCATAGCATTGCCAATGCCTGTCATGTTCTGTGCTGCTCCCTGGTGGTCAGCACACATCATAGCGAACAGTCAAACTCCTGGTCGAATTCCCAGTCAAGAGGACAATTTGCATATTAGGCTTTTATTATATAGGATTATTATTATTATTAAAATGCCAACATGATGTTCAATGATTGCTATTGGCTTGGAATCATGGCTCTGTGCTTAAGAGAGTCAGGTCCTTCTTCACATCAGCTGGGAGAAGAGAGCTGAATCTGAAGTCCTATCTTATGGCCTTGCTTTGGAAGTGAGGCAGGAAAGTTAGAACAGGGAACAAAAGTCTTAATCTTCATCTTATCTGGAACATCACAGGACCTTCAGAGACAGGACCTTACCTGTTTCCCTGCTTCCTTCTCCCCAATTTCCTATAAGTGGGAGGACCAAAAGGAAATTGCTGGAGAGGAGAGACAAGTATGATTCCCACCAGCAACCAGCTGCAGAAGCAGAGGATCACCCTTGCCCACGTTTAATAAAGACCTTCCATCCAAACTCACTGGCTCTCTTCATTCTCCCAGGTTGCCCATTTTCACTTCTAAAGTGTGACCTGCAGCTTTAATAAACCTTCCTGTGTTTTGCTGAATCTTTCTGTCATGCTGGTCAAATCCTTCTCATTCCCTGACAAGGACATGAATGGGTTGAGGCCTCTCAGGGTACTGCCAGGAATCAGAAGTAGTGGATATTTTTGCTTTTCTCCTATAATGTTTATCTTTTATTTCATTTGAGAGATATTTTGTTCCCTTTCAATGTTTTACACCACATACTGGGCTTATTTGAAAATATATTAGGTGAGTTTACAACGGGAGGAAGTCGCCTCAATTATGGCAATGGATGGGGAGGAGGATAATAGGTGATTAAAGCCACTCTGCACCTCAGTAGCCCACAGTTTCCTCCAAGGATTGTTGGCTCCTGTCCTCCCCTCATCACATCCTGGACATCTGCCAGGAAGAGTCTTGGATGGTGTGAAAAACACCTGAGTGTAAATGGTTGCTGTAGGGGAACCTTTAAACATCTAGGGAAAGAGCCAAGCAATTGGAAACTTAAAATGCTCACCCTGTTTAGTTGGGTAATTGTTACTCAAAAACTAGTGTTCTCGTCCCTTCCCACCAGCCATTTATATAGAAAACAAGTTATTAGTAACCCAGAATGGCTAAGTGGAGCAGGGGAAATATGGTGTGTGGAAATGTAAGAAAATGTAACTGGGATAATGAAAACAAAACACAAGATTTCACAATATGATTTCTTCCAAGTTGTCCACTTTATAGATTAAAAAAACAATGGGAGTAGCAAATGCTGACAGTGTTTTGTTTGTTTTTAACAGATTTAAAGTGGAACAAAAATTGGACTTCAAAGAGACTTTGTATTCTTTGAACATAACAGAAATATTTAGTGGTGGCTGTGACCTTTCTGGAATAACAGGTAATATGATAAATAATTTGACAGTATGTTAATATGTTTTCTTAGTAATGATGCTAACCGACTGGTTTTAATACCAAAAGAGTGCTGGGTCCCAGGAAATAAACACATCACAATAAATAAATATCATCGCACTGAGTTGTCTGTAAACACTCTATTTTGCATTTAAGTACTTTTCCTTAATGAAAACCAGAAAGCGTTTTCGAATGTTAGATAAGCCTTCCAACCATGCTTGTAATGAAACTACGTAGGTAAAGTATTATACGGGCTTTTATTTCGGCCCTATTTGGATTTTTTTATTTGAACAATGGGAATTACAACTTTGAGTCTCTCATCTGAGCAGAGCTAATAAAACTCTTATAAACCAATTTGCAAATGTTAATTCGGTAATATCAGAGCCCATGAAACAGGCATTCACAACATGCTGAATGACGAACATAATCAAGAAATTGTAATGCTGCAGCTTGCATTTAGCTTGGGACTGACAAACAAAACTAGGGAGATGGAATCCTTATGCTAACTTGCACCTGGGAAATTGTGCAGGGTTAAGATGTTCAATTAAACAACAAACTCAAGACAGTCTTTTAATTTTTTTCATCCTAACAATACCCATTTGTTCAAACACACCACACACACACACACACACACACACACACACACACACACACACAAAGAATGAGGAGGACCAATTAGTCCCAAGTTACTTACCCCCTTTTAAATTCAGTCTTCTATTTTATAAAAAGAGTCCTAATAATATAGGCCTGTCTATCTGATGGGCTTTTGTATCATGGCATAGAAATTTTGTGTATCCTATATAATAAAAACCTAATATGCAAATTGACAAAATGGAGGAATGGCTGGTGGAATGATTGGTCACTATGATGTGCACTGACCACCAGGGGGCAGATACTCAACACAGGAGCTGCTCCCAGCCCATAGGCCCCAGGGCAGCCAAGGCGGGTGCCAGTGGGGCCTCCCAATCACCCCAACAGTCACCCCACAGATCGGCCCTAATTGCCAGCCAGGCCTAGGACTTTACCTGTGCACAAATTTCATACACTGGGCCTCTAGTTCTTATATAAATCTATGAACTTTGAAGAAGTACTCATTAATTACATGGGTAAATAAACAGAATGAGCTTTCCTGGTGCAGCGGTTGGGTGGGGTACACAGGCAACATAGAAGTTCACTGTCACCTTAACACACGATTTAGCTACTTGTTCTCACAGTGACAGAAAGATCTAACTTCTTTGACAAACTTATCAGCATCAGAAATGAGACAGTCAACATTAAATACTGCAACAGGATGCTATCTGAGTGTGCCTTGGAACATAGCCACTCATCAGCCTGAAATAAAAGAAGCCATTTCCCCAGCACCTCTTCATCTTAAACTTTTTTCTCGCTTTTGGAAGCTTACTTGCTCTACTCCAGACATTTCAAACAGCTACTCACTCTGCAAATTCCCAGCAATTTGTGAGTTCAATAAAATCTCTTTATAACTAGCAGATTTGTCAAGAAAATACCTTTAAAATGTTTCATAAAAGAATTTATGCAAGAGAACTCCTCAAGCAGAGAATAAATGTCCAACATTTTCAGCTCTTTCTCTCCTGAGTTACCTATTGGATTTGTTTTAACTACATTGGTTCTGTCTTAATGCCTGAAATAGACCAAGAAGAGCCAAGGATGGCACTATTCCTGGTCATTAGGAAAAGAGTGATTTCCGTGCCATCCCTACCTTTTATTTGTGCAATAAGCAATCACTAAAGGCCACTGAGAACTGGCCCAGCAACCAGTGCTATGAGATACTTACACAAAAGAGGCACTATCCTGTACTCATGGAGGTCACAAATCTTACATGAAATGCTTTCATAGTTACTTTGGAAATTTTGAGGTGACGATTTGACTTCTAGCTGTTATTCCTTTTTTGTCATATTTAGGAACATAGAAGTTACTCCATAAATGCTAAATAAAAAGTATAAGTGGGACAATGGCACAGTAATATTTATTTGCACATCTTCTAGCAAAGAAGGCTTTTATTTTATTTTTTAATTTGATATAGTCATTTAGAATTTTTATAGAAAATTAAGGGATAGCATTATTACAAAGATGTAGAAAACACTGAGTTTATGGAACCCAGAATTTTTGTTCTGGCCTATTACCTCTCAGGTCCTGTTCTTTTCCCAATTCTAGGTCCTCTCTGTGGTAAGACATAAGACACAAAACCAAGCTGCTTAGTCCAAGAGGCAGAGTCACTGGTCTTGTGACATTGTGAAAACGGACAAAATTCTCTACTCCTTTCCCACTTACTTTTTTGTTGTTGTTGTTGTCCTATTTTTTAAAAATTTTCTTTATTGATTAAGATATTACATATATGTCCTTATCCCTCCTCCCCCCCCTCATGCCCTCACCCCCTTGTTGTCTTTGTCCATTGATTAGGCTTATATGCAGGCATATAAGTCCTTTGGTTGATCTCTCCTCCTTACCCCCACCATCCCCTACCTTCCCTCTTAGGTTTTAATGTCTGATCGATGCTTCTCTGTCTCTGCGTCTGTTTTTGGTCATCAGTTTGGGCTTTGTTGTTGGGATGGGCCCCTAGGTCCTCTTCTCTGTGCTCTCTGTATGAATCCTATTATATTCCAGGCAATCATGGAGAAAAAATATGCCTTTTGCCCTGACTGGTTTGGCTCAGTGGATAGATTATCGGCCTGTGGACTGAAGGGTTCCAGATTCAGTTCTGGTCAAGGTCACATACCTTGGTTATGGGCACATCCCCAGTAGGGAGTGTGCAGGAAGTAGTTAATTGGTGTTTCTCTCTCATTGATGTTTCTAACTCTCTATACCTCTCCCTTCCTCTCTGAAAAAAAAAAAATCTATCTATCTATCTATCTATCTATCTATCTATCTATCTATCTATCTATCATCTATATCTATCTATCATCTATCATCATCTATCTATCATCTATCTTACAGGCCCAGTGCACAACATTCATGCATTGGGGGGTTAGAGGGAGGGGGTCCCTCAGTCTGGCCTGTGCCCTCTCACAGTCTGGAACCCTTCAGGGGATGTCCGCCTGCAGGAGCAGGCCTAAGCTGGCAGGTGGACATCCCTTAAGGGGTCCCTAGTGGCTGCCACAGAGGCAGGAAAGGCTCCTGCCACTGCTGCTGCTCTTTCCAGCCGTGAGCCCCACTTCTGGCTGAGCGCCACCCCCCCCCCCCCCCCGAGGGAGCACACTGACCACCAGGGGGCAGCTCCTGCATTGAGGGTCTGGCCCCTGGTGGTCAGTCGATTTGCATGTTAGCCTTTTATTATATAGGCTATTATTTATATGATGCCTTTTTTTTTTCTTCTGACCTTAAAGCACATTCTCCTGCTTCCTAGTTAATCTACACAATGGGGTGGATGCCCCCTTTTCTCCATCCTTAGACAGGGTGAGGGAAGACTGCTATTAGGAAGGGACATTTTTGCTGAAACCTGAATAACCTGAGAGCTAACAGGCCTGAGGAAGAGCTAGGGTTAAGACTTCACTGCTTCACTTTATAGCTGAAGCTACCACATGAGGACAGGTGGGTAGTTGATGATAAAAAGTCATCAGGCCCAGATGCAATCATAAGAGATTTGGAGTTTATTTTTAGTGAAATGTAAATGTCCCTTTGAAGACTTCTAGCTTGCCTGAGGTGGTTTGCTTTCCAGTAAGCTTGCAAAGCTAGTTCCCCTTTAAGGCATTTCTTCATGAACGCTTTCATATTTGGTGACTTTGGTGGAGGCCACCTGTCTCACATCAGCTTTCTCTCTCAGGGACACCAAGCTCCCTTTCTCCTTCCTTTGAAAGTTTCCAGGCCCATTTCCTCCTGTCACCCTTGAATGTACGGGCCATGTTCCAGTTGTCTCTCTGCTGAATGTTGCGGGAGCAGGATGGCGATGGTTTCTGAAACTCATGATTTCTCTCCTCCCTTCTCAAGGAGGCCATCCTCACGGTGCCAGGAACACTTATCACACACACACACACACACACACACACACACACACACACGCATACCAGTTCCACCGAGGAGAGAAGAGGGGCCTCTCTCCCAGCTCGTATCCACACCAGACCAAAATGTCGTGTGACACCATCTTACACTGAAACATTTGACAGGTTTTGAAGCATACTCTGAAGTGATATTATGACAGATTTTACTGAAGTGCTTTAAGACTTTTATAGTCTCCCCAGTGTATAAGAAAAGTAAATTTTGTTTTAAACTTAGAACAAACTGATACAGAATTTAAAAGACAAGCGGCTTTGAGGTTGGAAACACAGGGTGGAATTAATTCGAATCTGTAAAGCTTCTTTCTTCTTGTCTATAGACCATGGCTAAAGAGAGCAAAGCTGCTGTCCATTCAATATTTCACTTAATGGGGTATCTGATTGGAGGAGTCTACCCTTCTGTCTTTACCTTTTATATCTTGGCCACGGTTGGTCTCTCTGTATCTGTCTCTGTATCATTTCTGCCGAAGCTAAACCTAAGCCACCCTTTTCTCTAGCAAATTAATTAACTTGGAAAGAGTTTTCTTATTTCCTTTTTCTTTGTTCACTTGAAAATGTAATTAACCTGGAACCCAATAAGCAATGGCTCTGAATTTTAACACTTAAATATGCTTTCATATTTCCCAACAGATTCATCTGAGCTGTATGTTTCCCAAGTCGTGCAACAAGTTTTCTTTGAGGTAAATGAAGATGGCAGTGAAGCCGCCGGATCTACCGGTAGGACAATGGGCTTCACAACAAGCTGGGAGGAAAGATTGGTGGTGGTGGGGGGAGCAATGAGCATTAGGGGCTGGCATTTTTGCAGTACTTTGATCTCATTTTTCACTCCTGCTGTCTAGGACTCTGTAGGACACAAAAAGAAATTGATTGTATAAGGTGTGCATGCATCCTGCCATAGCTTAATGCAAATGGAAGAGATTTGATTAGGAGTTGAGGCCCATCACTGATAAGTGCGTATTTGCAAATTGGATTACCTGTCAATTAGCACATAGGATGTGCAAGGGAAAACTTTAGGTTCAGATATAAAATCATTATTGTTCAGGAATGCTCACCCTTAAATAATTGTATTAATTTCATTCTTCCATCCCACCAAGTAGGTCTTTTGTCACTGATTCTTGTCATTATTTCCAAGCAGTGGTTCTTGAACTTAGCTGCATGGCAGAATCACCTGGAAAGCTTTTAAAAATCCTGTGCCCAGTCCAAAATAATTGAATCTATATGTCTGGTGATAAGATCCAGGCTCCAGCATTTTCTCAAGTTTCCCTGATTGTTTCCAATGTGCTTCCAGGTTTGAGAACTAGTGTCTGCAGTGGCTGGCAGCCTATATTTGCTACTGCAAGTGTAGTGCATAGACTAGCATCAGCAGCATCACTCAGGAACTAGTTGGACATGCAGAGCCTCAGACCCACCAGGTTGGCATGGCTCAGTGGTTAAGCATCGACCTATGAACCAGGAGATCATAGTTTGATTCCCAGTCAGGGCACAAGCCCAGGCTTGATCTCCGGTGGGGGGCATGATTCTCCTCTCTCATCATTGATTTTTCTATCTCTCTTTCTCTCTCCCTTTTTTTTCTTAATCAATACAAAAAAAAATGCAAGGTCTCCAGGTAATTTGGGTGCACATTACAGTTTGAGAACCACTCTTTTATGATATATTTCTTTGAACAAATGGAAGTTTGAATAATAACTATGATATACAGTATATAAGAGATACTCAAAAATAATAAGGGAAAAACCTTAAATCCAATTATAAATTTAGGAAGTAACTTTAATGGGTCCTTCATATCTCTATTTTAATTTTTTAGACTATTTGGGTTCTAACCAATATATCATATAAACGGTACATATTATTTAAACTGCCACATTGATAGTTTTTTTTTACAAGTTTATATATATCCTATACTAGAGGTGCATGAAAATTTGTGCACTGGAATGCTAATTGACCTTACCTTTGCTATGCCCACAACCAATCAGAGTGAGTATGCAATTTAACCAACAAAGATGATGGTTAATATGCATATGCTGAGGAAGGGAGGAATGAAGACTGAAGACAGTGTAGAAAGAAGAGGTAGGAAAAGCAGAAAGCAAGGCGGCTGCCAGAGGGAAAGCATGGGCAGGGCGGGGCAGGGTGTGTAGGGTGGGCAGTGGTAGCAGTGTGCATGGCTGCAGCAGCTGCTTGCAGGAATCTTCCTGAAATGGGCTCCTAGTAGGATAATAAAAGCCTAATATGTTAAGTTTATTCATCTGGTTGTCCATTCAACCAATCAAAGTGTAATATGCTAATGATATGCTAAGGCCACTCAACTGCTTGCTATGACATGCACTAATCACAGGGGGCAGATGCTTCAACTGGTAGGTTAATTTGCTGCTGGGGTCCGGCCAATTGGGACTGAGCAAAATGGGGGCAACATGCCCTGGAGCCTTCCAATGGTCCTTTCCCAGCTGGCCACATCCCTTCCTGGCCCAGATAATGTACTGGTGCGGTCCCTTGACCTGGCCTGCACGTTCTCACAATTTGTGACTCCTTGGGGGATGACATAGAGCTAGTTTTGGCCCAATCCCACAGGCCAGTCCGAGGGACTCCAATGATGCACGAATTTGTGCACCAGGCTTCTAATATATGTAAATATATATGTACTTGCATATTTATGTGTATATATATATATTATATATACATAAATATAGACATATAGGTAGATAGATAAATAAATATAGATATAGATATAGATATAGATATAGATATAGATATAGATGAATTTCTTAAATAATTTGTAATGTAGTATCACCAGGTTTTGAAATCTGGGTGTCACACACTGGACTCTCACTTTGTCATCTCCTGAAAGATTTTATATTACTGTATTCAATGAACTTACACTGAAGGGGATATAATATTTCACTTCTTGGAAAAATCAAAAGTTTGCATTGGTATGAAGTTACTCTCCATGTAGACACATTTTACAGCTGCTTTTACATAGAACCAAAAGAGTTATTATAGATCATTATCTAACCCTTTCATTATATTGGTGAAAAACAGACCCAACAAAGTGAAGTGGCTTGCCTGAGGTCAGACTATCAATTTACAGCAAAGTTTGAACTGAATCAATTTCCTAACGTCATGCTCAGAATACTCTCTGCTATTGTCCACTGGCTCTCAATTTAAGTCTAGAGTTCTCTAAGAGACTGTCACAATCACTTGGGGATCAGTAGTAACCCTAATGTGCTTTACCTCAGAACAGTTAGCAGGAGTATGTTAACTTCCAGGCATCTGATCAGGGGTTGCTGAAGAACAAAAAAGCTTGAGTATTCACCCATGAGAATGGAAGTTATATTGGCTGTGCTTTTCTGATAATCACTTTAATTCAGACATGGGCCTGTATTCCTTGGTAATTTGGGCAACAGAGCCCTGATCATCCAGATAAGGCAGTACTCTGCATTTCATGTTGCTAAGATTGTGTTTTATTGTGAAAGGGATCCGAATATGCCACCCCAAAATATGCCACTTTGGCAGAAATACTATTTTGAACCAAAGGTAATTAAGAAACAAGGGATACCAAAAGAACTCTCTACACGTTTCAATTTGCCTAAGAGCAGGACATAAATTGGACCTTTATCACAGGAGATGGAGGTTGGCAGTAAAATGAGTCTACATAACAAGCCATTTGGGTATTTACTTCTTTTCTGTAACATTCCTATGTGGATTAAAAAAATAAACTATGTCTTCTGTTACTCTGTTTTTGTCAGTTTAATTTGCACACCCCAAACAAAGAGTAAAGAGGAACGTTTTGGTTTTTTGTTCAATTGTTTTTCAACTCTAAAGACACGGTATATGTTTTTAAAATGATATTTTCATGGGCCTAAAAATTATACAAAGTCATTGTATTGTTGGCAAAGGAAACATAAAAAATTGAGTGTAGAAATATTTACTCTATAAAGAAAGAAATTTAATCACTCAAATTCACCCATTATAAACATTGACAAATGATATAATAGAACATCATGGTATAAATTATCATAGTAAATATTATTAATTGTTAAGGCAGCAAGTCTCTGCTTCTAATCTCATAATAAAAAACTCCCACACACGGACAGCACAAATCCTAAAAGCTTCCAGCTCATAGAATAATTTTGGGAAGGTAAGTTAAAAAAAATTAAGCTCAGATGTGATTACACAAGCCTGAAGAATAGAAATAAAGTGCAAACATATCTGCACAGGAATTAAACTTAGAACCTTGTAAGAATAAATCATGTAGTGTAAATAAAAACTGAGCAGAAAATTACCATTTAAAGATGAAATATTTCAACTGCTTTCACTAAAATTGAATCTAGTATGTGGATTTCTTCTTCGTTGAGCATAAATGTGAAGTTAGAATTAGTCCCTGAGTGATCCAATATTTATTCTTCTGCTCTTTGGTTTTTAAATTCATTTCAAACTTCTCTGCATTTAGAAAATGGTAATTTTTCCACATGTTAACTCCTCAAACAAGATAACTTTTCCTGTCTATTATCAATAGCATATAATAGTATTATGGGTGTATTTTCTTTACTGCTTTTTAAAAGTTTCTTTGCTGATCTTTTAATGTGAACATCCAAATAACTGTTGTCTCTGTTTTGTAGGAGTCCAAATCCCTGTGATCATGAGCCTGGCTCCAAACCAATTTATAGCAAATCATCCATTTCTGTTTATTATGAAGAATATCCCAACAGGTACCTTTTTGAGAATTTCCTGGGGGAGCTACTTAGGTTAAATGGACCTATTCCTAGATACCAATTGTAATCTACATACCTGAACCACTTATTGTTTCAATGGATATCTGTTGCGTGCCTATTTCATATCAGACATTCTATTTTATGAGATGTCAAGGGCTTAAAATAGGGCAGTGGTAATTATAACTGCCAACATAGCTGTTAACCATGTGCTAACCATTTGCTAACCATTTAAAATACCTATTTCTAAAGCTCTCATCATTCCAATAGGTTATATATTTAACTAATAAAAATATAGACGCTTGAACAGAGGTTATGTAATTTGTCTAAGTGGCAGAGAGGGGCTAGGACCTGTTTTTTCTTGGAAATCAACTCTCTAAGATGTTACTATAGTAAAAATTGGGAGTTGCAGAGTTGTGAAGTTTCAGAGATAGATTATAAAAAAGTAGGTGAGACTAGGTATAGGTTCTAAGTGGGTAAGGGGAGCCAAACATAATTCCAAATCTCTAATTTGGTCCTTTGGTAAAAGATAATGCACTTAGGTGCAAAAGGTAGAGGTGATAGTAGAGGATTGGATTGGCATTTGACACAATGTCAACATGTGACATGGAGCTTGTCTGGGTAGATATATCTGTACTTTCTCTTGAAAAAGAGAGGTCAGGAGTATGATATAGTGAGGGAATTTTCTTTACATGTATTTATATTTAGGACTCCAGTCCATGTGAAGTTATAAACCAGAGAGGAGCAGAAATCATTGTTTATTAATTTCTGTATCCAGCCCAGCATTTGGCTGAGTGCCCTGCACACAATATCAGTGTCCCTAGAGATTGAGAGTATGCACTTGGGTATCAGACCTGGGCTCAAGTCCAAGCTCAGTTAACTAATAGTTGTAATACAAATAACTTATACTTTCTAGGTCCTGTTGTCCTTATCTGCTATACTAGAGGCCAGGTGCATGAATTCCTGCTTGGGTGGGGTTCGGCAGGCCAACAATAGGGTGGATAAGGCTGATCTGTGATGGTGCCGGCCAGGCACAGGGCCTGTCGGAGGTTGTGGGGGAACTAATCAGGGCACCCATCAGGCCAGTTGGCCACCACAGTGTGCATAATAGCAACTGGTCATTCTGGTTGCTTAGCTCTTATATATATATGAATATATATATAGATGAAGATAATATAAGTACTCATCTCATAAATTTAAATAAGAGGACATATGAAGTCTATGGCACTGTGCCTGGCATGTAAGTATTAAGTATGAACAAATCAATAAATATGATTGAGTGAATGACCAAATAAATAAATAAAGGAAAATGAAAAAAAAATTTGCTTGGTTTACATGGACAGAAGACATTTAATTTCAGAACCTAAATCTGTTAGATTAAGTAAATTGTTAGGGATACTAATGTTATTGGTTCCCTAAAGAATATGCCAGTCTATTCTTTTAAAAAATATTTTTATTAATTTCAGAGAGGAAGGGAGAGGGAGGGAGAGAGAGATAGAAACATCAATGATGAGAGAGAATCATTGATTGGCTGCCTTCTGCACACCCCTTATTGGGGATTGAGCCCCCAAGTTGGGCATGTGCCCTGATCAGGAATCAAACCATGACCTCCTAGGTCATAGGTTGATGCTCAACCATTGAGTCATGCTGGCTGGGACCTGTCTCTTCTTTTAGACGCCAGAAACTTCTGAAAACTTTGCCTTGGGAACAGTGGGGCAGTTTTAGATTTGCTGAAACTGCATGAGCACAACTGCAATTCCAGTACTAGATGTGTCAGTGTTCAAAGATATTCTGAGTATGTCACTTGATCAATACATCTTTGACCTCTGGATAACTCTAATTTCTTACAATTAGTATGTAATTATTGAATATGGAGAACAGAATGAAATGAAGCTACATAGAGCATTGATGAACAAGGAAATAAATGGCATTTAGAATAGTGATGTTCACCCTCTGTTTTGAATAGTGATGTTCAACCTGATGACTAAGGCCATGAAATAGCCATCAGTTAAACAGCAGCGACATTCAAAACCCAAAATAAAGTACTTATTTATTTATTTGTGATAAGGCTTCACATTATCAGACCTTATGACAAATTCTACTGTTTTATGATCTTAATTGTAATGAAACTTTCTAAACTGGGGTTACTCCCTTAAAGTATTATTTAAAATAAATGGTGACTCATTTATTAGATGCTATAAATTATTGCCATGTAAAATGTAGAATGGGCTGTTATTTTGAGACAATATACATTCATTTATTTATTTATTTTTCTCTCACAAGTGAACTAAAAAACTATTTAGATGAACAAAAATGATGATTTTGCATAACATAGTAGACTACTAATGCTCTAATATAAAATATATTCATTTAACAATTTCAGAAGTATGAGGATGAGTGATTTTAGACTTAATACAACCAATTTTTATTTAAATTTAAACATTGTTTTGAGTCAAACAGTTCTTTTATGCAAAATCCACACATTATTTGTATCTTTCTATCAGGTTAGTTTTATATATTAGTATAGTCTTTCAAAGCTCTTATTAAGCTGAACACCCTGGGAAATAAATACTTTTTTTAAAATCTTTTAGGCTGAGGGGCTGAGGGGCTGAGGATATAAGACAGTTTTAAAGACTTTCAGAACAAAATGGTGAAACATGCTATATGAAATGTGTCATTTCTGAGAAAGTAGTGAATTATGATTTTGAAACTGACAGTAGTACACTGGTTAGAATTCTTTCAGATCTTGAGTTGAAGGGGGAAAAAAACTGCATGGTATTTATTAATTCTTTTCTTTTAAGTTATTAGCATTGGTTATGTTATTGTATTTTAATATTAGGAGGCAAAAGTTATTTCTGTCTTATGTAGATGTTATATGACTATGATAATCAAAATTGGGACACCTCTTTAAGAATGAGCATAAAGAGAAAAATGGTAACAGTAATGATTTCTGCTTTATCCTGTCTCTAAATCCATGGCTATTATGTGAAAGGAGATTCCATTAATCTTTCTGATTTAGTAGTGAGTAGATGGATGACTGCCTGAAGACTTAATTCCAAATGTGGTTCTCCTTGCTCAAAGAAACAGATTGAAAAGGCTGAGAGAAGTAGCTCTTATATAATGTCTTACACCCCCAAGTGTTTTAAATTTTAAACAATGTCTTCAGTTATGAATTTCTATAAAAGTTACTTTAAAAATTTTCTGAACAAATAATCTGGATATGCTATAGAATCGTAAGATACAAGACTCACTGATGATTTCTTTTGTGAAAAAATATCCTGGGAAAAGTTAATTATGCACCCCTATCTACCTGATAAATAGAAGTATTAGTTTTCTTTATTTTTGCAGAACTATTTTGAGATATTTTATTAGTAGTGATTATAATTTTTAAAGGTGTTATGCATTATAATTATTCATAAAAAGAAGAAAATGTCTGCTGGAGATTTTGTCTATTTCTATGTTCTTGGTTCTCCTGAGGTTGTGTCAATCTTTGGACTGAGCAGTAAAGAGTGAAGAGGGGCTCTCTCACTATTATTCCAAAGACATTTAAGTGTACTTTCAATCAGCTTTAAAATTATGTAAAACTTATTTTATCACTTTGGGAATTATCCTTTATTACACATGACTGTAAGGAACATAAAGCAACAATTGACATGGATCTGTGCAAACGATTTGCCTTACCCTAGTTAGTAGAAAAGAAAGGTGAATGGATTTTGGCCCATCATTTGTCCTCTAGTTTTTAGTTCTTTTTCACTTGCAAACACAAGATGGCTGGAAATAGGTGTTTGCATTTATGCTCTATACTATGTCACTGCTATGAGGTTTTGAAAGCACTAGAGATATGAAAATATTGTCTTAATAGCAGTGAGCTGTGATTCAGAGCTGAAGATCTGAGAAGCTGTACTTATAACCCTAAGGGCTTATGTTACAAGCATAAAAAGATAAGTGCTAATGCCTCAAATTTAAAACTCTACCATGCTCATCACTATTTTATTATGCTGTGTTTGCCTGACCGTCTATATTTAGAACACCTTTTGGTCATTTCATTTCTGCTTTCCTGTATGAGAAACAGGATTCATGTATTTTTCATGACAAGCTGTCGTGGGTGTTAATTTACTTTATAAATCTCCATAAAATAATTAATGATGATATAATTATGTGTGTTAGACTAAGGAGAGGGCTTTACTGTTAGACATTGCTTATTTGTCTTATAGAGAACAAAGGCTAAATGATTTGTTAAAATGTTAAGAAAAACTTATTATTAGCAGCACTTGTTTCTTCAGAAATTTTTTTTTTTCCTTTCCTAGGTTCATTTTTGTTTATGGGGCGAGTGACAAATCCTGACACTCAAAATGTGAAGGGAAGAGATTTAGATTCACTGTGAATGAAATGCACAGAGATTAAGGTGATTACTGAAAAAGAGAATTGATTGTCAAAATATCATCATCTTGCAAATATATTCTGCATATCTTTTTTTGTGTTAAACTGTGCCTGTGTTAATCTGTATTAACATAAACCTGTATTAATGAATAAATGAAATTAACAGTAAATAAAGATCTATTCAATGTTCCTGTTCTTTTGTATGTTTTATATAGTCTATTTGAATCAAAAGCAGAGAACTTGTCTTAATCCTACCTAATAATAGAGTGATATGCAAATTAACCCTCACTCTGCTATACCCACAAGCCATAGCCACCAGCCAATCAGAGCAAGTATGCAAATTAACCCAACAAAGATGGGAGTTAATTTGCATACATGGAGGAAGGGAGGAGTGAAGACTTAAAACAGCATACACATGTGTCAAACACAAGGCCCGCGGGCCAAATCCGTCCCACCAGGCCTTGCAATGTGGCCCACACCACGCTGTCATCACTGCACTCCGCTGCGTTTCCATCACAATGACAGTTTATGACTGTTCAGTAAACCATTCGGCCAGCGATTTAGGCTGGATTTTAGATTTTGGCCCCTTCTCTGATTGAGTTCGACACCCCTAGAGAAGGAAGAAGGAGGGAAATGGAAAGCAAGGCAGCTGTGGCTGCTGGAGGGAAAGCACTAGTGGTGTGTGCATGGTAGGATGAGGTGTGCAGCAGTGGCCATGGGCATGGCAGGTTGAGTGTGCTTAGTGAGACACACAGCAGTGGTGGCAGTGTGTGAAGCTGAGGATAAGGTGGCGGTGGTGGCTGCAGGCATGGTGGGGCAGGAGAGATGGGTGGGGTACGCCCCGCCAATCTCCACCCCCCCACGTCCTGCCACTCCCTGCCCACCACAGCAGGGAGGTGGGGGCAGGAGAGATGGCAGTGGCGGGAGGGAAGCCAGCTGGAAGTCTTGCAGGAATATTCCTGCAACAGGTCCCTAGAATTACTATTAATATGTTAGAATAATCCTATCTAAGATATTTTTGATAACAAGTTTCTGTTATAGATATCAAAATCTCTATATTGATAAAAGATAGTTCACTCCCAGATATAACAAACAGCACTACTCAGGTCATAGGGAAGTAAGGTTCAGATAGAGTGGTTGTTGTGTGCACCTGTCTAGGGTGCTAATTAAGATGCAGAGATCCACTGTCTATGGTAGCAGATTGAGGTTTTTGCTAATCTTATTCTGTGTTGCACTTAATATTTGCATTGTTTCAATACCTTCTAAGACATGTCAGCTTTTTTTGTTCTGATTTATGCTTTAAATATGTCTGTAAAGTAGAAACAGTGAGAACTTTTATAAAGCTTTCCTGTGCATGAAAGTGGCAGTTAAATTAGTGTGATTCAGGAGGCTGGCCTTCCAAGGTTTTACAACACTTAGCTAAGTAAGTGTTAGGGTGAAGATTGTTATCGATAAACATGAAATGTAGAATCCTTCCTCTGAATACCTTGAGCTGTCAGATAGAAATATCTAAAGTAATACAACATTCCAATGACTTGATATAACATATTTCACAGTTTTTCCATTTCCATGTTAATGATGTCAAGTGCCTTTTTGTTTGTCTTTGCAATTCTTGGCAGAGATCTTGATGATAATGGCTACCCATCATTGAGCCCTAATTATATATCAGGCACTAAAATAAACACTTTACATTATGTTAACTGTACTAAAAATCTGATGAAATACTATTACCATCTTTCTGATGAATAAACTGAGACTCTAAGATATTATATAAATCAGTCAAGATTATATAGCAAATAGACATGGTGGTCATTACCATATTTCAAAGTTTAAACCCAAGACTATCTGAGCTAGAAGCCTGTGACCATAATCACTCAGTTATAACTCCTTCTACTAAAATCCTTCAGTGTAATACAGGCTTCTGAAATGTTGTGTTGTCTAGTCCTCTAAGTCTAGGTGTTCATCTACAGCAAAACCTAGAGCAATATTCAAGACATTATGAAGACCATTTTAGAATTGTGATTGCTTAAAACCATAACATTAAAAGCAATGTTCATTTTCCTAGGCTGTCAACTTGAGCTTACTTAGGTATAATACTGTAAATGTTAGTCTATATGTTAATGATATGCCATAAATTTGTTCCTTACCAGGAACTAGTTTGAAAGTATGCTTCCTTCATTCAGGGAGAAGAGAATAAGCTCAGTTACGAGTATAGTAGTTTTATTCAGGCCTGTTCCAGATTCCTGTGTTCCTGGGATTGCCTGCATTCTTATGATCTTCTTCAAACTGAAAATTTCCACTTTTATTGTTTAGAAATATAGTGGCCAAAACATTTCCAAGTTTAAAACTTTTTGTTGTTGTTGTTGTTAAATCTCACCCTAAGATATTTTTCCATTGATTTTTAGAGAGTGGAAGGAAGGTGGAGAGATACACACACAGAGAAACATTGATGTGAGAGAGACACATTGATTGGTTGTCTCCTGCACATGTTTCAACCAGGGCTGGGGATGGAGCCTGCAACCAAGGTACATGCCCTTGGTTGTATGGAATCAAACCTGAGACTCTATAAACTGAGCCTAACAAGCTTGAGGAACCCAGTGGGACTTCCCCTCCTCCCTACATGGGAGTCTGTATTTGTTCTTCAATAAATCTCCACATTTGCTATACCACTTTTCTGTCCGTGGATTCAGTCTTCAATTCCAGTGGACAGATGTTCAAACTCGAGGTCCAGTATAAAAATTCAGTATTGTTATGCCCAGATTTCAAGACCCTCAAGGACCACCAGGGAGCCAAGTCCGATGCAAAAACAAAAAAAGCCTTTATTCAAACTTGAGCCTGGTCTCCCTGCTTCTACCAATGCAGCGGAAGAATGTAGAGAGCCCTGAGCTCTGAAAGTGTGGTCTTTTTATAGGGTTTAGGGTTGGGTGGTAGGGTGATGCTCGGACCACTGAGTTGGCTGGTTCTGATTGGTGGGGTGAGGGCCAGGGTTCGGTTATGCTGGGTTACTTCCCTCTGTATTTCTATTGGCTGATTTAAGGGTGGGTTGGGTAATTGATACATTTTACATAAGATGGAAGACACAGTACAAAATGGAGTCAGTCCTGCTCTGCCCTTGAAAGAAGGCCTACGTGCTAGGAAGGGGCCATGAGACCGTATCTCAAGGCCTGGCCTGGTGTCAGCACTGATAACTCTATCTGGGGCACAGTCCATGGCCTCTCTAGAAGCATGCTCCAACATCCTCACTCTCTAACAGGTATCAGTTAGGAAGAAAGTTTGTCTACCTTTCTTTCTCTGTTGTTCACTCTGTTGGCTGTGCATCAACATTAAGGATGCCCACGGAAGCCTTCGAGGCATCTGGAAGATTGCAGAGGCTCCATCAACCTGGGTCCTTGAGTGCCTGCTGCTTGTTAAAGTCAATTAAAATAGTTAATTATTTCATCTTATAGCAACATTGTTTCACTGTATCTTGACCTTGCCATCACTCCTTGAAAGAAAGCAGCAAAAATGTAGAACGCAATAGGGAAAAACATAGATATATGTTTCCCTCAGTGCCTTGTGCAATGACTCACTGCAATCCAGGCAGCAGCCCTCTTAAGTTGATTTCGTTGCCCTTAATATCACCTTGAAGTCTTGTGGGAGTGGATAATGGAGGAAGAACAAGGAGATAACTTTAGATATCTTTGCAAATATTGATTCTGGCATGGAACTAATCATCTAAGAACAGATATTGTAATCTAATTAACTGAGTCCTATTCTGGTGCATTTTCAAAAGACGGTAAGAGAAAATTTTATTTGATTCAATTATCTAGAGATTACTGGAGAAAGATAATTTGGACGCTTGAATGTTTGGATTTACTTAAATATAACAACCAGAGCTTATATTCATCCTCTTTTTTGTGTGAAATAGGGATTTTTAGGATTGAAATAGGCAGGTTTAGGGGATTTTTAAAATCAAAAGGAGGTCCATGGAAGAAACACAGGGTTACAGAGCCACAAAGGTTACATTTCCATAAGACAAGGGAGTTGGGAGCAGCCAAAGGTCTATATTTACAAAATGAAGGAGGAGGAAGAAAGCCCCGAGGGAAGAGGACAACAGTGAGGGAGGAGAGCCTCCTGTGTGTGTCCCTTGTGAGGTTCTACTTTGAGCTCTGGAGTTGCTATAGTGACCAAATCAGAAGGAGATGGTGACGAATCAGAGGGGATATCAAGGCACACGGATCTTCAGCCTTTATAAACTGTGGAAAAAGGAACTTGGTAGGACTCTTGCCCCCACTCCCCCCACGGGAGCCTGCACTTGTTCTTCCATAAATTTCCACCACTGCTATACCATCTTCTGTCCATGGTTTCATTCTTCAACTGTGGGACAAAGAATCTGGGGAAGCCATCCTTAGGGGAACACCGTGTGTTCCAGTACAAAAATTCTGTATCATTTGTAGAATGCTGTACTTTGATGTTAACTAGTATATTTAATCCTTTTGTGTTTTTTTTAAATCCTCACCCAAGGATATTTTTCTATTGATATTCAGAGAGAGGGGAAGAGAGAGGGAAAGACAGAGAGAAACATCAATGTGAGAGAGACATGTTGATTGGTTGCCTCCTGCACGAGCCCTGACCAGGGCTTGGGTCTGAGAGGAGCTTGCAACCAAGGTACTTACATGCAGCCCACAATGGATATTTTTGTGGCTCAGCTAATATAACAGTTTGTCAGAAATGTTTTAATAAAAATTTCATAACTTAATTTTTACAATATTCTGTTCCTGTTATACATAACCAGAGGCCTGGTGTATGGGAGTCATGCACTGGGGCAGGTGGGGTCTCTCAGCCTAGCCCGCACCCCCTAGCAGTCCTGAAGCCCTTGGGGGATGTCCATCTACAGGGAGTGGGCCCAAGCTGTCAGTTGGACATCCTTAGCGCTGCCATGGAGGCAGAAGAGGCTCCCCGCCACCACCACTGTGCTTGCCATGGCTTCTGACTGAGCAGTGCTCCCCCTGTGGGAGCGCACTGACCACCAGGAGGCAGCTCCTGCATTGAGCGTTTGCCCCCTGGTGGTCAGTGCACATCATAGCAACCGGTCATTCTGCGGTTTGGTCAATTTGCATATTAGCCTTTTATTATATAGGATTATTAATAACAAACTACAATGTTTGCTAATGACTGATTACTATAATTGTGTTGCATTCATTTCCCTCAGTCACCTTATGCTCAGGTGCACCATTTCTCTTCACTAATACTAGCAGTGAATATTTTACCAGCTGATTGCCATGTCATTAGTCTTGGACTGGTTTATTTGGTGTGTGCAACAGGAATATTTCACTTTCAGAAAATAAGAAAAATTGGTTTATTTGCTTATTAATTTGTGCCGTTATTCAGGGACTGGTAAGTTAATATTCAAGAAAAAATATTAATTTTCATTAAAATGTTCTATTATTTTATGTTAATGATTACTCATTTATTTCAGCCCTTTGTATTCAGCATGTCTCTATCGAAATAAACCTATGTTTCTATGAAAATTGAAGCTTTGGGGTTTTTTTGCAGCCTACATATACTTAAATCTTATTTATTTGGCCCATGTTAGCCTTTGAGTTTGACATGCTTGATCTACATTATGCTAAAAAATTAACAAATTAGTCCCATAATTGAACTGGTATGCAAGCTTTTTCACATCCAACTTAAATTTCCCCCAAAGTATTTTATAGTCTGTTCTCTGTACCTATTAGTATGTTTCAATTTTGTTTGTTCATTTATTTTGTTCTTTAGATTACACATATTAGTGAAATCATATGATATTTGTCTTTTTTCTGACTGGGTTATTTCACCAGCATAATACCCTCCAGATCCATCCATGTTGTCATAAATAGATTTCATTCTTTTTTTAATGTTCAAGTAATATTTCATTGTATTCTATTGTATACTACAATTATTGTATACTACAATATACTACAATTTTTTAACTGCTTATCTACTGATGAGCACTTGGGTTGCTTCTATATCTTGATTATTATAAACTGGAAGCCCAGTGAGTGAAATTCATGCACTGCAGGTGGTCCTCACCCCAGCCTGTACCCTTTCATAGTTTGGGAGCCCTTAGGGGATGTTTGACTGGTAGCTTAGGCCTCCATCAGTCAGACATCCTTAGTGCTGCTGCAGAGGTCGAAGAGGCTCTTGTTAGCACTGCTATTCTTGTCAGCCATGAGCCTGGCTTCTGGATGAGCAGTGCACCCCCTTTGAGAATGCACTGATCACCAGGGGCAGCTCCCACATTGAGCAGGATTGGGCCAAAACCGGCTCTTCAACATTCCTCAAAGGGCCCTGGATTGCAAGAGGGTGCAGGCCAAGCCAAGGAATCCCACTAGTGCCCCATTGGGGCCAGGGAGGGACTCAGAAGGTTGGCCAGCTGGGAAGGGACTTTAGAAGGGCTCAGGGTGTGTGAGTGTGTGTGTGTGTGTGTGTGTGTGTGTGTGTGTGTGTGTGTGTGTTGTGTTTTGGCTAGCAGGTGTACAATTCCAAGCCAAATTAAAATGTCACTTTCTTTAGATTTATTCCCAGAAGTGTAATCACTGGGTCATAAAACAGTTCCATTTTTTATTTTTTGAGGACCTCCCATACAGTTTTCCACCCCATCTGCATTTCTATTAACAATGAACAAGGGTTCCCTTTTCTCCCCATCCTTGCCAGCACTTTTTGATTTATTGATGATAGCCATTCTGATAGGTGTGAAGTGATAGCTCATTGTGGTTTTAACTTGCATTTTGATGATGATTAGTAACATTAAGGAGGAATTGGTGGGCTGGGTGAAAATGTGAAAGGATTACAATAATAAGTACAAATTGGTAGTTACAAAATAGTCACGAGGATGTAAAGTACAGCATAAAGAATATAGTCAATAATATTTTTTTTAAATATATTTTATTGATTTTGTACAGAGAGGAAGGGAGAGAGATAGAGAGTTAGAAACATCGATGAGAGAGAGTCATCGATCAGCTGCCTCTTGCACACCCCCTACTGGGGATATGCTCGCAACCAAGGTACATGCCCTTGACTGGAATCGAACCCGGGACCTTTCAGTCCCCAAGCCGACGCTCTATCCATTGAGCCAAACCGGTCCCGGCAATATTTTAATAGCTATGTATGGTGCCAGGCAGGTACTTGAAATATTGGGGTAACACTTTGTAAATTAAATGATTATCTAACCACAATGATGTGCACCTGAAAGTAATACAAAATAATATTGAATGCAAACTGTAATTAAAAAATAAAATAGAACAAGCCTATATAATAAAGAGATAATATGCAAGTTGACCATCACTCCAACACACAAGATGGCTGCTCCTATGTGGATACAAGATGGCTGGGTGATCAGGACAGCAGGGGAGGCAATTGGGGTGATCAGGACTTTAGGGGATGGCAATTAGGGGTGACAGGGCTGGCAGAGGATGGCAGTTGAGGAAGATCAGGCCTGCAGGGGAGGGCAGTTAGGGGTGACCAGGCAGGCAGAAGCAGTTAGGGGCAATCAGGCTGGCAGGCAGGCAGGCATTTTGGAGCCAGCAGTCCTGGATTGTGAGAGGGATGTAGGCTGGACACCCCTTGAGGGTTCCCAGATTGGAGAGGGTGCAGGCTGGGCTGAGGAACACATACACAGGTCCCCACCCTAGGCACAAATTTTGTGCACCAGGCCTCAAGTGTATTATAAAATTTGTCCTTTAGATGTTATATTGGTGAACGATGTCTCAAATATGTGAATTTGGTCAATTAAGTTAAAAACCACAAGAAGATTTTTTTAATGTTAAAATACTTAATTTTTTTATTTTTGATTCCATGAAAATAAATTCACTTTTGATTTCTAATAGGTTAATGTGATTGTATAATTTATATCAGCACTTCTTAAGTGCCTGAGACACTATGAAGTCAAACTGTTTTCACAATAATATTATGAGGTTAATTGCCCATTTACCCTCATGAGCACACAGAGGAGTTTCCACAGGCTACAAGCTGAGTGAGATTGCAACAGATTGAATGCAAAGACAGGTATGTGACTATTGCTTTCTTAAGATATAAAACAGATAAGAAAATATTGTATAAAGATATGCTATTGTATTCTATGACTTTTTTAGATTTTTTTCTAGTTAAACTCAATGTACCCTCAGCCATAACAACTTCTTTTATTTATTTTATTGATTTCAGAGAGAAAGGGAGAGATAAAGAGAGATAGAAACATCAATGATGAGAGAGAATCATTGATCGCTTCCTCCTGCACACTCAGACTGGGGACTGAGCCTGCAACCTGGACATGTGCCTGACCAGGAATTAAACCTGTGACCTGTCAGTCTGCAGGCTGAGGCTCTAGCCACTGAGCAAAACCAGCCAAGGATACTTTGTGACTTCTTAAAATTGGAGAAATAATTTTCTAAAATAAAGTTATGTTACTCATGTTAAATTTAATAAGTTTATTATTGCCATGTTAAAATGAATTCATATAAATATGTTTTAATTAATTAGCCAAACCCAGTTTGACTCAGTGCATAGAGGTCAGCCTGTGACTGAAAGGTCCCAGGTTCAATTCCGGTCAAGGGCATGTACCTTGTTTGCAAGCACATCCCCAGTAGGAAGTGTGCAGAAGACAGCTGATCGATATTTCTTTCTCTCATTGATGTTTCTAACTATCCCTCTCTCTTCCTGTCTGTGAAAAATCAATAAAATAAATTAAAAAAAATAAATATGTTTTAATTAATTAGTTTTGCTTCCTAATATGACAAATATACAGCACTTCAGTATGCCCAGTGACTTGTGAGTGTAAAAAGGGTTCTTGAGACCAAGAAGTTTGTGAACCCCTAGTGTATATTCATAGGCCACATTGACATGAGACAGGCAAACATTACACATACACAAATCTAAATGAGTAATGGGAGGGAGCAGAGAAGCATGAGTCTGAGAACCTTGGACTTTATTACATTATGGAATAGATGCATCACGGTCATACATATCTGCACCACAATACGGACAGACAACTATTTCAAGTATTATAGTACTCCTCACCCCTTTCAATATTTTTCTCACACCAGAAAAGAAAACAGAATAGTTATAAAATCCTTTGCATTACTGAAGGACAGATGGACTGACTATAGGTTGTGACTACAGAGCAGAATATAGCCACAGGAAGGGCCACAGAAAATTAATGCAAATTAAAAAATATATATTCTCTATCATTTCTATCTCTATCTCTATCTCTATCTTTATCTCTATCTCTATTATCTCTTTCTCTATCGATAGCTCTATACCTATAGCATCTATCTATATTTGCACATATGCATGTGTGTGCATTCCCCTTGGAGGAATATAAAATCATACAAATTGTTTTGTAGAGAACAGGCATAAGGAGAAACACAAGATTCATTTTTATTTTCTCAGTGTTTGCAGAGATCTTTCAGGGTAAATGAGGAATTTAAGTAATATTTTGTCAAGGCTCTTTGGCTACAGAAACCCTCATGCTGAAACAGGAAATATGATTTATTTAATGATGTGGGATTATTTTCATTGCCAAGAAAGAAACTGCTATCTAGTTTCAGGGAGCCAAAACCTGGAAGCAACCAACATCAAGTCTTTAAGATGTTATTAAATCATAATCCTTGTATTTGGAACACTATGGTTTTTCATCTTTGTTTCTCTCTGGGATCCTAATAAATTTATTTGTCTTATAGATTGCTGTTTTTGTTGCTTCATAGATATGCTTAAATATGACCCATGTAAATTTCCATGTTTACTAAGTAAAAGCCAAACCATCATCAGAAGCTAGCTAGCATCATCGAATTACTATTTCAAATGCTTAAATAATCTGATTGGCTCTATTTGGGTTGTGTCTAGCCTAGAGATATTCAGGAGTTCTCACACACACACACACACACACACACACACACACACACATGCCCAAGCAACTGAGCAACCAAATGACAGAATGACCTAATGACCAGTTGACCAAATGCTATAATGTGCGCTGACCACCAGGAGGCATATGCTCAACACAGAATCTGCCCCCTGTTGGTCAGTATGCTCCCACAGCCAACCTCTCCTGACCACTTCTCCCCAGGCCAGCCAAACTCCCATGATCCCTACCTCCAGTTGGCCAGCCCCTAAAACCCCAATCAGGATCACTGACCAATCGCCCTCATCCCCATTTGGCCCTGATTGCCGGCCAGGCCTAGGGACCCCACACATGCTCAGTGCACCAGACCTCTAGTTGAGCTATAAGCTAGTTCTCATATAAGTGCTTTATTAGTTGGACAAACACTGCCTTTCACTAAAAATGAGATGAAAAAGTACCCAACAGAGTTCTTCTAGTACTTATCTTTAGGTAACTTAATTACCTTACCCAGTGTCTTAGCCAATTGTGATTACAGTACTTACTGGTGATCACTGCAGCTTTAATAATTGGTATAAACACTCCCTGTATATATCATTATAAGTAACTGTTTTGGTAGAAATCCCCTGGACAATTATCTTTATGAAGCTTGAGGCTTCCTAAGTAATTATTATATAGTAATGACATTTCTGTCTTTGGGGACCAGACTCTCACCTTAATAAATAGAAACCTGTGTATTAATAAGGTTGTTGCAACCTGAGAAGGTAACTGTGGGTATGAGTAGGTCTGCAATGAAAGCAGATAGTTGACTTTTAGCACTGGGATCAATTCTTAAAGTATTCTGTCCAGAATGCTCTTTGTCAGAATGCCCCTAACATGTTGGTCATGTTATAACTACGATTGCACACATCAAATGAAAAGCTTAATGCTGTCCTTTCCTTTCAACCCGAGTCATTTGAATATGCACCATCTGGTCTGACATGCAGCAATGGGCCTTTCCTGGAATAGCCAAAAAAAAAATGGAACTAAAGGAATGTGGTCCTCCCCTTCAATCTTGCCTAGATTACTGAGAAAATTCAAGACCAAACTCTCCTCTGTGGCTATATGCACTGCATCTTTTGTTCCTCTAGTTAACGGGAGAAGTTTGCCTTTATTTTACCAGTACTCTCACTTGTGTCTCTATGTAAGAACCCACTTAATTAAAGGGGAAAAAATAATTTCTATAGCTTCACAGTTGGGAATAGAAGGTTGGATTTTAATTAGACTAATTTAGTAACTAGGGCAATATGACATATGCTGCCATGCTAGCGCTTTTTATAAACATTCATTTGAAATCTCTGCTTTCAAATCTTATCATGGCTATATACGGAAATAATTTCCGCCCGGTCTTTAACAGATTCTAGGGACCCACTTGATGATACCAAGCTCCATGCTATCATATGACATCGCTCACAATTGATGTCCTCAAAAGTATACTTTCCCCAAGGTTGGAATCAGGTTGCGGTATTAGGAAATAGGACCAGAAACCCAAATCCCAAATCTCCTGGCTGCACAAATTCAGTTATCTCCCTTAGAGCCAGGCATGGATCCCATGTAATGAAACTTCTATTACTGTGCCTTCTGTTCAAGGAGCTAAAAGTCTGCAAAACCAAAGGGTGTGTCCATCGGGAGCTTGGGCATCTCTCTTCTATTGTAGAATATGTTTTAGATTCCTGAAATCCTAGAATTCACTTCTTAAAGAGCCCAAGCCACCTTCCAAGATTTGTAGTTCATTCCTAGTCTGTTCTCTCTAAAAAGTACTGCATAGTCAGAGGGTCCACTCCAATAAAAAAAAAAAAAAAAAAAAAAAAAAAAAAAAAAAAAAAAAAAAGGTTAAAGGATTGGTGTTTGAAGGTACATAAATGGAGGTACAGGTTGGGATGCATATGCAGTGAAGGCCCTCCCAGAGTGGGAGAGCGGCAGAAATGGAAGAGAAAAACGGGGTTACTTCATTCAGGGGGCAAGGGCCTGGCTTTCCTTATGCTGTTGTTTTGTTACAAAAACAAAACAAAGCAAAAAAACAAACAAACAAACAAACACAAAACACACAAAAGCGCCAAAACCCAACAAATTCAAGAATTCTAAATTTAAACTTGGTTTTGATTATTAGGAAGATTTATTTATAAAAGTAGGAGAATAGACATACCTTCTTTAATTTTTTGGCTTAATTTATAACTTTTAAATACTTAGACATATGGTATGTGGGCCTCCATTTGTACTCCTTTAGGTATCCACAGATGTAAGAGGTCAGCATGCCTAGATTCTTAGAAGTTTAAAAAAAAAACAAAAAACTGCAAATGCTTTATTAACATGTGACTTTTGCCCTAAATCTAAAGTATTTACTTTATAGGCTGAGCTGGATAGGAAGAGACAAAAACAGAATCCTCTGGCTTATGATAAGACAACTTAATCGGGAAACAAACCAAGGCAGGGCAGCTTGGTTGCATCTCTCCCAAACACAGAGCTGCGTTTCATCCCCTTATATTCTGTCTTCAAAAGCAAAGGAAGGTGAATCTAAAGAAATGCTTGACAAAGGAAAGTAGAGGGTTCACTATAAGACTCAGAGAATAGCTGACTAAACCGACCTCTTCTAGGACTCCTGTATCTAAGAACTATCCTGGGGCTGATAGACATTTTCTCTACACTTGTCTGTGATTTCTATTAGTGAAGAGGAACTGAAGATGGTCAGAAAGGTATTATTTGTATTTCTTGGGCAGATATTGGGTTAAGAAAATATAGATTGAGTACTTTATTCCACGATTCCTTTTGTTGTAATGATCGAGCCCAGAACAAAAATCATTTTCAAGGGTTGTTATATGGATACCTGGAGTTGGCAAACCAAACAGACAACTGAAGCTAAGATTACTGTGTGTAGAACAGCTTGCGGAATGCTCTTAAGCATTGCCTTTGAGTGGATAATGCTTACATGAGGTTAGTGTCTGCCTAGGTGTGCCCTCACCTACACAAACACAGCTTTTGGTGATCTTCAGGGAGAGCGGGAATGCTATTACACAGCATCCAAGTAGCAGAATTAATGGTAAAAGATTCAAATTTCTTATTACAGCTCATCTGGTAAATGAATCCTGTAGTATTTTTCTTAGTAAGCCTATCGTTATCCCACCATCCATGCAGTTTTATGACACCTAGTATTAAAGCACAGTTCAGATGTCAATACAGTTAGCAATGCCAATATTATTCACCACTGATCTGATGAACTGCCACATTTTCCGACAAGCCAAAATGTGGAAGCATTAGCCATATGGTCTGTTTCAGGCTCAAAATTATATCCAGCCATCAGCAATGTTAGTGCTCATAAAAACCTAACCTTTGCAGGGCTCACCCTATGTATAAACATGTTAGGTGGCTGCCTTTGGGGTTTGATTTCAGAGGCTGCAAACCCTTCCTATTCTCAATATTTTTAAAAATTATTTTTAAAATATATTTTATTGATTTTTTTACAGAGTGGAAGAGAGAGGGATAGAGAGTTAGAAACATCCATGAGAGAGAAACATCCATCAGCTGCCTCTTGCACACCTCCCACTGGGGATGTGCCCACAACCAAGGTACATGCCCTTGACTGGAATCGAACCTGGGACCTTTCAGTCTGCAGGCTGACACTCTATCCACAGAGCCAAACTGGTTTTGGCTATTCTCAAGATTTTTAAACATCTACTCTGCACCTCTCATTGTACTAAAACCCACGTTAAATGCTAGAGCTAGAAAGACATAGCTTTTGCCTTTCCAGTCATTGGTGCTGTGAGACTAGCAGGCATGGCTGACTTGCCACAATGTGGAGAATTCTTTCACTAGAGGTGCTCCTTGTCATTAAGTAACTAGGTCTCTATGCTGCCTGCGTTAAAAATGCAAACATGGGAGATAAAACTCCCTGGTTTATTAACGTCTAATTAGTTAGGTAAATGTAAGCTGTTATAAAAAAGAAAAAATAGTAGGTCCCAAATGCAGAGGCTTTAAAAGAGCTGCCAGTTTCTAAGCAATGACTTCATGGACATGATCAAAGCTAAATTGCAGACATGCCCACTTCTGGCTCAAGGCAAGGGAAAAAGAACAGATGTCCAGGGCAAACAATTTTTATCTTAAACCAATGAGGTAGACATTGCACTTATCGCTTCCAGTCCTATTTCCTTGGTGATAACGAAGTCACAGCTCAGAGACAGCTGCCACGGAGTCTGGAAAGCATACTATCCAGCCAGATGGCCACACATCCACTTTGAAATCTACTGTTATGAGGAATAGGAATATGGATTATGATAGACAACCAGCAGTCTCAACCACAAATCATTCAAAGCATCAGTGTTTTCTGCATAGTCCACTCCATCAATTAACGATTACTTTAGTAAAATCTTGAAGTTACAGGGCATAAAACAGCAATACATATTTTTAATGAGGAGAGAGTGAATGACACTTTGAAGGCTAGTTGGGCCTGACTGTGAGTTGGTTGTAGAGTCTCTAGTTGTCTAAGATAAGCTTGGAGGAGAAGATGGCAGTCAGATTTCAACGTGGAGGCATTCTGAGGGATCACCTGGGGCACAGAGAAGTAACAGGGAGGATGTAATCAAATTAAATCAAGATCTTTCCAGAGCTGTCTACAAGCACATCAGTAATTATAATTTCATATATTTAGGTTTGGCACACCATATTACATCTATATTTGCCTCTAAGTCAAATAGGTACAAATAGTACGCATTAATATAAAAATCATTTTAAATTAATGTATTTATGAGAGGTTTCATACTTTTATTCTTTCTGGTATCTGTATTTGGATTATTTTAGAGAACTTTAAAGTATATACTAAAGGTCTTAAACCTCTATTTATATTTATTCATTTAAGATTTTTTAAAATGCTTGAGGCTCCTGGGATTCTGTAGTTATGTGATGATTTGGCGCCACCCAGCAGAGTAAGCAAACATTGACTTTGTGACCACTCGTAAAGCCCAGGGCTGAGAGTGGAGCCAGCTGGCTGCTGGCTGGAAGGCATGCTTAGAGGTGGACTGAGTGGCGCTTCCAATACCAGAACAGCCTGTTCTTATTGTTGGGACAGTAGGCAAGCAGGCAGGCAATTGGGAACTCTTACTAAGATCAGAAAGCTGACCTTTTGCATTAGATTATTACTTTGCAAGCACTGACTCCCACGCACAAAATTTAAAATTTTCTATCTTACACAATTCCCATTCCTCACCTATTTTTTTGTAAATAAACTAAGGTTTGGCTTTTTATTGCCACTATTCAGTCTTTCCACTCTCTTCACCTTATTCCCAGAGATTACTGTAGAGAACCAAGAGAGTTTCTTAATTTGCAGTGAAACCTGAATTGTAAGACATTTTCTCAGATGTATATACGTGGCACCTGAATCAGAGAGTATCCTAAGGAGAAATATCTTATGTATGGGACTATGACTTAGATATTCTAACTTTTACATCTTTTCTATACATCCTTTCAATATCATGAGATTCCCTAGAAATTTTCTCCATTGTATAAATAACTATGAAAGGCATGTTAAACCTTTTCACTATGTGCTGTGAAAAATATAAATATGCTTTTATCCGAATTGCCTTAAAATATTTTTCACATCTTTTTTTATAATGTACATCTTTCCTAGAAACTTCACAGGGACAATGCTGCTCATAAAAAGATGTTATTAAGGGCTAATTATCTCTGAAGATGTCACTTAGGTTGAAAATCTACATAACATCAAAGAAACGATGATAATCTCACCAGTGGGGAAGAATTTATTGGTCACTTAAGTGGAGGAAATGCCTCCTGCATCTTCCTTATGACTTTCAGTAGACTTTTTAATTATTGGTGACACCAACTCACCAGGAATGCCTTCTGTGATCACTAACTTCAGATCAGTAGTTCCTATTCAGTTTGAAAGTCATACTCCTATTAATTCTTGTATCTGAATCATTAGTGGTGCAATTATTTTCCTTGTTTATGAGTTCTATTTTTGCCTCTTCACAGGTTTTGTAACTTATGTCTGCATCCTAGAAATTACCTATAGGAAAAAAGTTAGAATTGAAGAATAATACTTGTCTTTCCTCCTGGAATTTCAAGTTCTCTGGTCATCTGTTTTGAGTGGGGAGGTCATTTATTCATATTTCAGCAAGGGTTCATTTGACTGGGACTGAACTGATGCTCATCTCTGGTCAGCCTATCCCCCCACATACGTATTCCTAAGGGAGGGCATTTCTTTGTTCTCATCAGGATTTGATTTGGAATCTCATATTACCCCTTAGATTTAAAATTTAAGGTATACAGAGAATGTAGGAGATGGGACAGATGAAATGATTTCTTTCTGCATATCAGTCCTGCTTTTACTTCAATTTTTCTCAACAGACTTAGAGTAGGGTGGAGAGGATTGCTGTGCTGAGCAAATTATCATTATACTTGATAGTATTTCGGACTCCAACACATCTCACAATCCTCACCATTCCTCAGTTGGCTTTGTCCCCATCCAGCTGTAAAGTTCAGGGTCTACTTGCATGCAGACTGTCCAGGACTCACTGCTCCCTCATACAGGGCTGGAAATCAGTTCCTCAGGCATTTTCCCTAACTGTTTTTTTTTTTATCATTCCATATATAATATTATTTTTATGTTATTCAGAAGTTTGTGGTGTTCTTCCCACACAGACAGAGCTGAGGTCTCTGTCTCCTTAATGGAAGCAGAAAGTGCCTAGAGAACTTTTAAACATTTTTGAGGTTCTGTTCAAATATTATATAGAAGTCTTTATTAAATTTCTCATTTGAAAGTAATTATGTTGTGGCCCCTGTGTGCAATTCTACAATATCAGTCACATTTTATTTATTCGAGGCATAGTGTAGATCCTATAAATCCATATAATAGAAGTTTGTTGAATGTGTCATATGTTCTCTTGCCTCCCTGTTCTTGAATATGCTCCGTCCCCAACCCTGATTGCAAGAAATTTCCTTTCTTTTATTTTCCTGGGAAACTCCAGCTCATACTTTCAATGCATTTACCACATTGTATAGTCATTTTAATTATGCCCTGACCTCCAGCACCAGAGTACAAGCTCTGGAAAAGAGAAGAAGATAAAGGATCTTGATGCGATTGAAAGAACCCTGGATTCAGTTCCAGAGGGAATGCGTTTAAATGAATTGGCTTTGTACTTAATGGTTTTGAAATTTTTAGTGAATTTAATAACTTTTTTGAAATTGCATATGAACAATGCCTGACACATATTTTGCCTTCATAAATGGCAGTTATTACTTTTGTGTGGTATTAATGGAATATTTGTTATTGAGAAATATTTATTGAACGAGTGAGCTTATGAGTGAGTGAATGAATGACTAATGGCTAGAGTTTTTACTTGCATTATCTTTGTCAATTACTTTTTCTCGTATCTGAGATTTGATCATTGTCATCAGTTTAGCAATGGCTCTTAATTAACTGCTCCTGTACAAGGTTTTTAATGAAGCCAAGTTGACCTGTGATAATACCCTGTCAATAAAGAACAATTTGTTTCGGCTATCTCACATGTCCTCAGATTTTGAAAAAAAGGTTGCAAATGTCATATATCTAAAGCTAAACTTTCTTTTATGTGTTACCAAAATTATTTAAACAAAAAAGGAAGAAGGATTAGTGGTAAATACCAACCAGTAGTGATGATAGCTGCTCATTAAATTTTTTTTCTTTATTGATTAAGGAATCACATATGTGTCCTTATTCCCTCATTGCCTTCCCTCCCCTCTCTCATGACCTCACCCACCTAGTGTCCATTGGTGAGGCTTATATGTGTGCAAACAAGGCCTTTGGTTTATCTCTCCCCCTGATCCCTACCCGCCCTTGCCTTCCCTCTGAGGTTTGATGGTCTGATCGATGCTTCTCTGTCTCTGGATCTGTTTTCATTCATCAGTTTATGTTGCTCATTATATTTCACAAATAAGTGAAATCATGTGATACTTATCTTTCTCTGACTGACTTACTTTGCTTTGCATAATGTTCTCCAGTTCCATCCATGCTGTTGCAAATAGTAAAAGTTCCTTATTTTTCATAACAGCATAGTATTCCATTATGTAGATGTACAGTTTTTTAATCCACTTATCTGCTGATGGGCACTTAGGTTGTTTCCAAATCTTAGCTATGGTAAATTGTGCTGCTACGAACATAGTGGTGCATATATCCTTTCTGATTGGTGTTTCTGGTTTCTTGGAATATCTTCCTAGAAGTGGGATCACTGGGTCAAATGGGAGTTCCATTTTTAGTTTTTAAAGGAAAGTCCATACACAGTGGCTGCACAAGTCTGCATTCCCACCAGCAGTGCACAAGGGTTCCTTTTTCTCTGCATCCTTTCCAGCACTTGTCATTTGTTGATATGTTGATGATAGCCATTCTGACAGGTATGAAATGGTACCCTATTGTCGTTTTGATTTGCATCTCCTGAATGATTAGTGACTTTGAGCATGTTTTCATATGTCTCTTAGCTTTATGTATGTCCTCTTTCAAAAAGTATCTATTTAGGTCATTTGCCCATTTTTTTAGTGAATTGTTTAATCTTCCTTTTGTTAAGTTGTATGAGTTCACTGTAAATGTTGGAGATTAAATCTTTATTAAAGATAACATTGGCAAATATGTTCTCCTATGCAGTGGGCTTTCTTGTTGTTTTATTGGTGGTTTCTTTTACTGAGCAGAAGCTTTTTAATTTGATGTAGTTCCATTTGTTTACTTTCTCTTTAGTTTCCATTGCCCTAGGAGCTATATAGATAAAAATATCACTTCAGCATATTTCTGAGATTTTGCTGCCTTAGGATTCCTCTAAGATATTTATGGTTTCTCAACTTATGTTTAAGTTCTTTATCCATTTAGAGTTTATTTATGTGTATGGTGTAAGTTGGTGGTCTAGTTTCACTTTTTTTTTTTTTTTTTTTTTTTTTTTTTTTTTGCATGTATCTTTCCAATTTTCCAGGATACAAAATTAATGCCCGGAAATCTATGGCATTTTTATACACCAATAGTAAACTTACAGAAAGAGAGATTTAAAAAAAAATCCCATTTACCATTGCACCAAAAAAATTAAGATACCTGGGAATAAATTTACCTAAGGAGGTAAAAGACTGTACTCAGAAAACTATAGGACACTATCCCAAAAAAGGGATAGAGGAAGACATAAACAGATGGAAGGATATACTATGTTCATGGATTGGTAGAATCAGCATAATTAAAATGTCCATACACTGTTCTCAGAAGTGCCTGGTACTGGCACAAAAACATAGATCAATGGAATAGGAGAAAGAAATCAGAAGCTGACTGAAACTACTATGCTCAATTAATAATTGACAAAGGAGGCAAAAGTATACAATGGAGTCAAGACAATCTGTTCAATACATACATATTACATAATAGATTCACTAAGTATTTCTAACTAATACAACATATGTCACAATTAATTCCATGTAGTTTTAAAGTTCATAGAAATACAGACCACATATTTTCTGAACAATCGAATATTTTTGTGTTTTCCATAGTAAAAGCATAACATTGACTATGTCACCTGACCTGTCATAGAATCTTAGTCCTTTCATGTTTGTTGTAAACCGACAATAGTATATCTGACATTTCAAGATAAAATAAATTTGCATTTCACAGTTATAGTCACCATCCCTTTTTTGCTGTGATACAATATTGAAAAGTGGGGGAAAAACACAACCCATTAAGACATCCTGACACATCTACACATTCCTGAAACATAAACAAAATGATGAATTCGAGAGCCCACAAATCAATGTTTCTATTGTAGAGGTTCATTATCTGCTATCTTGCTTGACTGAATAGCTTTATGACTGAAGAAGAGTAAGAGCTCATTCATTTCCCCCTTCTTACAGCACATCAGAGAAGCAGAGCCCTGGCTGAAATGGGCACACTACCAACAGCGTGGATTTTTCTCCTGTACATCAAGATGCTACCAGCCCAGATATGCTTTTTATTTTCTCCCAAACCCCTTTGCTTGATTTTCCTTGTCTGCAATTTGCAATTTGCTGAACTTAAGCTCATTCTCATTTTCCATGCGAACACAACCTTTCAACCCCTTTTCCTTTTTTTTGCCCGTGATTTTGAGTTTAATATTTCGAAAACCACACAAGATTTTTTTTCTCCCTCAGAGGCTGCTGATTCAGCAGGGCATTTTTCCTTTTTGAAAGGCAAAGCCATTTCCAGGGCACGTTCTCCTAAAGATGATTTGTTTTTTCTTAGCCTCAGAAGTTTTGTCATCCTCTGCATTTCTCTCCGCCTAAGAGGCTCCCTTCTGCCTTTTCTGTTTATTTATTGTCTGCTGGGCTAACAATAGTTTTTCTGGAATCAGGGGAATTTCTTACCTTCTGACTTCTTGCTGGTCAACACAGCTCTCCGCTTTGACATAGTACACTTGGAAATGAAATATTAATATATGAGAGAAGGCAGTGTTTCAAGGAAGAAGACAAAATAAGGAAATACATGTCTGATCATTTTCTTATGTCACGAAAGAGAGAGAGAGAGAGAGAGAGAGAGAGAGAGAGAGAGAGAGAGAGAGAGAGAGTGTGTGTGTGTGTGTGTGTGTGTGTGTGTGTATGGAGTGTATACATATGTTTGAATGGGATGGCAAGTCATTTATTTTCCAAAGAGCATCATGGGCCATTTATACAGTGTATATATGAGGTGACTTGTATATCTTTGCAAACCTAGAGTGGTGTTTTTCCTTATTGAAAGGAAACAAAAATTCAATGGGTGACTGGAAAAACAAAGTAAAAATATTGCAAAGGAATTGGAACCAGAGAAGGTAAGATTTAGAAGGAGTCTGAAGAAATAAGCCAGATTTCTGCCACTGCTAATCCCTGCGCTTAACTAATATCTCATGAGCTCTGCAGGTGAGTAGTTTAGTTCTACATGTTTGTAAAGGAGACACTCGAGGATTTAATGATTAAGAAAGGGATCAAAAAGGTAAGCAGTGTCCTGCATATCGCATGGTATTAGAACACAATGCCTTTCTCCCTGGCGTTTCCTCTCCAATAACAACAACCAGATCTGACATTGTAGTGATGTTTTATTCAATTTACGTTTTGTGAAAGGCAGAGAGACAGGTCGTTTAAATCCCCTGAAGTAATTCTGCTACATCTCAGCCTTCATCACCCTTTACTCTTAGGAAAAAAAAGGGCAAGAAAAATTGCAAATGTATTTGTTTTTCAATGGAAATATTCATTGACAAAAGCTTAAAGAGTTAGTGTATCATCATTATTGTGTTTATTTTGAAGAGACTGTGTCCTTTGAGCACTCTCATAATTCATAAACCATAAATATTTATAGCATGTTTGGGCATTCATAAACAAATGACTAGATTCAATAAAACAAAGCAAAAAAAAGAAAAAAGAAAGAAAGGAAAGAAAAAAGAGCTGCTGCTTCTTAAAAATAAGTCAAATCTGGGCATAAAAATATAACAAAAATCTTCAGGTTTATGAACCCTAGTTTTACCCCCTTATTTGAAATTGTGTAGGCGTCCACTTGGATGGGTTAAAAACAAGACAATAGGCCTGAAATGGAGTTGCTTTTGCCCAGCCCACGCCCCTAAAATGACATTTCTAGTTTCTGCTCTCTGGAAAGGGAAACTCTCAATCAGGAAATACTTGATCAGCATTAGTTAGGTAATCGGCCAGATAGAGATAGACGTTGGCCATCGCAACAACCAACTCAGTTTTTGTGCCTCGCACAACACTTCCTTGTTCCTGCTCCCATAAAAACCTTTCATTTTGCACTGCGCCCCAGAGCTCATTTCTTTCTACTTGATTGGAAGCTACCTGATTCAAATCGATCTTTGCTCAAATAAACTCTTAAAATTTATAATATATCTGCTTATCTTTGCACAGATAACACATTGATAGCAAAATAAATATAATATAAATAACATTTCTTTTTCATGAAAATAAAAGGTTTCAAATGTGTCCAAATTAAAACGTTTATAAAAATTTTTAATAGCACATTTTGTTAAAATTTGGTTCATGGATTATCTGCATCAGAATGATCTAAGATCAAGGTTTTTCTTTTTAAAAATATACTTTTCAGAGAGAAAGGGAGAAAGAAAGAGAGAAAATAATCAATGATGAAAGAAAAAATCATTGATTGACTGCCTTTTGCAGTCTCCTCCCTTGTCTCCCCCCCAACTGCCCCCCTCACACACACACACACTAGGAATCAAGCCTGCAACCAGCCTGTGCCCTGAGTAGAAATCAAACCAGTGACTTCCTGGTCCATAGGTTAACACTCAACCATGCAGGTCAGGCTGAAGGCTCCTTAAACTGTGTGTGATGATGTAATGAAGTTACTTTTTTTTCTCCCTTGCTCTGTGGGGGACTGAAATTTTTTTGTTCAATGATCTATACAATGAGACAAGTCCATTAATCTTGGGGCCTGGATGTTGCCATAATGACAGATTGTACAGAAAGTTTCTAGTTCCTTAATCTCATTATCTGTACTTATTTCTCCTGCTACTGGTAACAGACAGTTTGCAAACTCATGCTGTTCTCAAAGCACACTTTGAATTAACAGGCTGGTGGGAGTCCTAAATAATCATAATCTGTGAGATAGCTTTTAGGGACTGGCATCCTATATAATAAAACCCTAATATGCAAATCAATTGAACGGTGGGATGACCAGTCGCTATGATGCACACTGACCACCAGGGGGCAGATGCTCAACACAGGAACTGCCCATTGGTGGTCAGTGTGTTCCTACAGGGAAAGTACCATTCAGCCAGAAGCTGGGCTGATGGCTGGTGAGTGCAGTGGCTGGGTGGGAGCCTATTCCACCTCAGCAGTGGTCGGAAATCCCCAAAGGAGTTGGGGAGCAGGCGTAAGCCAGCATTGGACATCCCCTGAGGGGTCCTGGACTGTGAGAGGGCTCAGGCTGGACTGAGGGACACCCCTGCCAGAGCATGAATGTCTTGCACCGGGATTCTAGTCTTATATAATAAAAGAATAATATGCAAATTGACCATACCTCTGCTACACCACCAGCCACGTCCACCACCCAATCAGAGTGAATATGCAAATTAACCCCAACCAAGATGGCTGTGGCCACAGAGAGCAGGAGGGAGGCTTGGGTTTCCCCAGCAATGGAAGAAGCCAAGCTTTCTACCTGCCCTAGCCAGCCTAAGCCTCCACTCCAGGCTACAAAGTTTCAATTATAGAAGGTAAATAAACCCCAGATACCAGGGCCTCCTCTTGGGTTGCCAGGAGGCGTGGCTGGTCTGCAAACTACCACAGGCCCCTTGCTCAGGCTGCCTCATGCCCAAGGGAACCCCCACCCTGATCCAGGACACCCTTCAGGGCAAACCAGCTAGCCCCAACAATGCACCAGGCTTCTATCCTATCTAATAAAAGAGTAATATGCAAATTGACCATCACTCCAACACACACAAGATTGCTGCCCCCATGTGGTCAAAGATCCTGCCCCTATATGGACACAAGATGACCACTACAAGATGGCCAGCAGGGGAGGCATTTGGGAGGGACCAAACCTGCAAGGGAGGGCAGTTGGGGGCAATCTACGGTAGCCTGCAGGGGAGGGCAGTTAGGGGTGAGCAGGCCAGCAGAGGAGGGAAGTTGGGGGTAAACAGGCTGGCAGGGGAGCAGTTAGGCATCAATCAGGCTGGAATGGGAGTGGTTAAGGGGTGATCAGACTGGCAGGCAGAAGCGGTTAGTAGCAAGCAATCATGAAGGTAGACAGGTGTGCAGTTGGGAGCCAGCAGCCCTGGATTGTGAGAGGGATGTCCAACTGTCCTTTTAGGCCCGATTCTGGTGGGCAGTGGACATCCCTCAAGGGGTCCCAGATTGGAGAGGGTGCATGCTGGGCTGAGGGACACCACTACCCCTTCCCTCCTATGTATAAATTTCTTGCACCAGGCCTCTTATTTTTAGTAAGTCCCAGATGGTATTTATGCACAGGGAAGTTTAGGAACTATTGCCTTCACATAAACCTGAATATTGTCTTTGCTCTCAATAATAAGCCTATGGAACCTAATATCAACTATAATTCTTTTTAGAGCAAAAGAATTTACAAAAGAGAATTTTCTCAAAAGCCAAGCACATGGTCTGGCCCTCACAATACTTTAACTCTCCCTCTAATAGTCACTATCCAGGCCCTGCATTCATCTTTCATCATCTGAAGACCTCTATTCTCTCTGTCCATTAGACTAGGGGTGTCGAACTCAATCAGAGAAGGGGCCAAAATCTAAAATCCAGCCTAAATCTCGGGCCAAATGGTTTACTGAACAGTCATAAACTGTCATTGTGATGGAAACGCAGCGGACTGCAGTGATGACAGCGCGGTGCGGGCCACATTGCAAGGCCTGGCAGGACGGATTTGGCCCGCGGGCCTTGTGTTTGACACATGTGCATTAGACACTCTGTCCATTTGCTCTTTTTTTTTCTTCTCTTGGATTTCAAAGCATTGCATCAGTTCAATCACCTCTCCCATTTCTGTATTTCTTTCACTTACTCCTCCCTCCAATCCTCCCCACCCCGCTTCCAGTAATTGTGACCATTAGCCTTGCCCTAAGTTCAACCTTATCTCTGTTATATTTTGATGCATTCTCCCTTAGTGATCTTCATCCATTTTGATGACTTCTCTTTCTCACTTCTATATTAACAATTCCAGTTTCCCCCTCCCCCATTTTAATACAGTGTTCTTTCCACTATTCCACTCTGCCTATAAGATTACAATCCTTAAAACTATTTTCTTCTTATCATTTCTATCTCTGACAGTGTTAGCCTTTTGCCTTATGGCCTTGCAATTGGCCATACAAGATACATTTTTAGAGTTCTATTACATGCCATTAAGGCATAGTAAAAAGTTAATGTTGTCCCTTGGAGTTGTGTATGACAATAGTCTTGATTCTCTCAGTCACCCAGGCTTACTAGTACAGCCATGCAGACAGACTTTGTTTCTATAGTTATTCATTTATATACTATGGGCCTGATGCGTAAAATTTGTGCTCTGGGTGGGAGGGGAGGTTGTCAGTCCCTCAACCCAGCCTATGCCCTCTCACAGTCTGGGAGCCCTGTGATCCATCACCCCAAAGAAGGAGGCCTACCCACCTGCTGAGGCTCTGTGATGGATTGCCCCCACAGAGGGAGGTCCTGCCCACCCTCCACACTGCTGCCACGGGGTAGCCTGGGCCACCCTCTGCAGGGCAGCTGTGGAGCCCCCTGATTGGTCAATCACCCCACTGTCTGTTGGCCTGGGACTCCTCTGTAGGGTGATGGCCGGGCCCCTGCCTAATCACATCACACTCACCTGGCTGGCCTGGCACCAGTGGGTGTCTTAGTGTGATCATCTGGAAGGTCATCTGGATAGTTGTTCTGCTGTTTGGTCATTTGGTTGATTTGAATATTATTGTTAATTTGACCCTGGTGTGGGTCCACTTATTCGAGCATTTTCCCCCCATAAATATTGTAAATACATATTTTCTTCCTTATTATTTTCTTAATAAGTTTTTCTTTTATCTAGCTTACTTTATTGTAAAAAATACAGAATCCTATATAATAAAAGCCTAATAAGCTAACTGTTTGGTTGCCTGGGCGGCTGTTCAACCAATCAAATGTAATATGGTAATGATATGTTAAGGCCACTCAACCACTCATTATGATGTGCATGAGTACTAGGGGGCAGACAGTCGACAGGTTTACCAGTCACTATGACGTGCACTGACCACCAGGAGGCAGATGCATCGATTATTTGGTTAGCTTGCTGCTTGAGTCTGGCCAATAGGGACTGAGAGAGATGGGCCAGGCATGCCCTGGAACCCTCCCACAGCTCCTCCCAGACTGGCCAGCCTCCTGCATAACCTCCCAGGCTCTGATAATGCACCAGTGGGGTCCCTTGGCCTGGCCTGTGCCCTCTCACAATCCGGCACTCATCAGGGGATGTCAGAGAGCCAGTTTAGGCCTGACAATGAAAGAAACAACCAGTCGCTATGATGTGCACTGACCACCAGGGGCAGATGCTCAACTCAGGAGCTGCCCCTGGCTGTCAGTGTGCTCCTTTAGGGCTCACTGCTGGTGAGTGCAGTGGTGGTGGCAGGAGCCTCTCCAGCTCCAGGGCAGCACTAAGGATGTCCAACTGATGGCTCCTGGACTGTTAGAGAGAGCAGGCCAGGCTAAGGGACCCTAACAATTGCATAAATTTTGTGCACTTGGCCTCTAGTATAATGCATATAAAAACAAAATATGAATTAATTGACTATTTATAATGCTGTAGGTAAGACTTCTGGTCAAAGATAGGATCTTTGTAGTTAAGGTTTTGGAGAGTCCATAGTTATACATACATTTTACACTGCATGTGTATGTAGGGTGGGCAAGGCACTTAACCCCACATGTTCAAGGGTCAACTGTATACTTAGCAATAGAATGCACTGAGGAGCAGTTGACATAGAGCCAGGGAAACACATCCTATAATTCTATGTAACCACCTGGAGCACAAGGAACATATCTTTCACGACTGTGTCAGAATTGGCATTACCCTGAGAACAGAGAGTACCCTCAGTATTGATTTACTTTATCAGTGGGGAGGGTTTTGACAGATTCTCAACCCTCAATTTGTAGGCAGTTTACAGCCAGTGGTTGTTTGGACTGTGACTTGGAAGTGAGAGTGTATCATTAGAGACAAGGTTATTGTGATTGTCAAGACACTTAGGAGCGTATAGAATCTTTTTATTGTGTGCTCTCTTGTGAAGCTCATCACAACCTGAGAAAGTTGGTAACCCTCTAGTTTGGATATTATACTAATGGAAAACTCATGGATGTTAAGAACCTGCCAATTTTTTTTTCTCAGCTACTGTATGTAGATTAATATTCAAATTCAGATCTCAGGATTCTTTATGATCTTTCTATGGTACCAGGCTGCTTTTCTAACACTGCCAGCCTCCTCTTACTATTTAAAAGTAAATAAAGTTTATGACCTTATTCCTGTATAAAATGACCAGTACAGTATTGCAGGTAAAACCAACTAGTACCATAATTGATAACTATTATATACAAAACATGAGACAAAAAGTGAAATATTCAAGAACACCATCTCCTCTTAAGGAAGACATTTAGTAATTCTTAATGAGCCAAATAAAATAGCCATCTAGTTCAATCTGTAAATCTTCCTATTTATCATTGTTCCACCACAGCCTTGAACTCCATTCTTCTAAGTGGCTTAAGTAATAGATGCACTTTTGATAGGGTTGAGACATAAGTCTATGGAGTAAATAAGGAAAGTTTGTGCCTCCCTTCAAAGGATGAATGAATTGGAATTAGAGGGGTAATTGAGCCAGAGGCTAGTTTCAATCTGCCTCTATTTTCCTCTGTGGTGCAAGACTGGGGCTAACTGATGGCAAAGTCCCCATCCTCGTTGCCCTTTGCTCAGGTTGGTGCTTCCATATATGATCTTTGAACCACTGCAAATGCTTGTAAAATGTATGGAGTCTTGAGGTCTATCTCAGATTGATAAAATCAGATTTTCTAGGATAGAGACTTTGATATTTATGAACACTGAAGTCAGGAATTCTGCCAGAGACAGATAACCTGATTGTGTATGCAGGTACAAACCTTTTCCTGGGAAGCTAGCTCCCCAAGTATATGTCAAACTTTTGGCAGCTTTCTGTACCACCTACTAGAATGAATCAACATTAATGAATACTTGCTGATTTTGGGCATGCAGCATTTTGTCTCACAGGAATTGAAATATCAGATGCTTATCTCTTTTTTTGATGGCAGCGAAAACCTAAATTGGAGAGATTAAAGGAAAGTATGGCATTTTTTCTATGTCAATTGTTATTTTCTATTTAGTCTTATTAATCTTCATATATTTTGAATAATAAGCAGCTATATTCTTTGACAGGATTGTTAAATCTGAAATTGTGTTCATGTGCCTGTGTCTTGTTCCTGATGTAATCAGGAAAGAAAATAATATCTAAACCAAAATCTCCAACTTAAGGTAAGAATAAAATATTCAAATAGCAGATATTGTTTAGGCATAGCTATATAAAGCCTAGGGAGAAGGTTAAAGAGAAAAAGTTGCGAAACATTTTGAAATGTTAAATTATAGTACAACTCCACCCAATGGATTTCTTTTGAATTTCACTTGTGCTGAAAAACACTATTATATATATACTAGATGCCATCTGAATTTATATTTGATCATGAGTATGTGAAAATTAAATGACTAGTGATGTGGAAGAGAAAGGGCTGGTAGAAAATATATCCATATATAAACATTTTTTATATATGTGGAAAACTTTCTACTCTAAAAATATATTCCAAATTTTCATTTATCTGTCTGTGTCTCTATATATGTAAACTTAGTAAATAATGTCAATAAAATTTATTTTTAAAATGTTAAGAAACATTTTACAAAGTGCTGATGGCAGTTTTTGAAGCCATCTACATGATAAAAAGGTTATGCTTCTTAGCTCTTGTGTCATGTATTTAATTGGTTGGGACTTATAATCCAATAGTTCAATAAAGACAGAAGTTGAGGTAATTAGATTTTTCTTCCACCTTTTCCATTAACTTGGTTTGCTATTAAAGGAAAATAATTTAATATCTCTACTTCGGTTTCCTCTTCAGTGAAATGAGGACAACCACATTGGCTTTTTTTTTTTTTTTTTAAACATTAGCATCAAGAATTAATTGAGGCAAGGAATGGAAAGAATCACAAGCACATGAAGAAAATGTTCATTAATATTCTGCAAGATAACATCATTACTTTATTTTTTGGAACAGTTTAGAAACACTAGTAACCTAATATTTTTTGAAAACTATACCCACATAAGTAATGCTAAAAAAAGACCAGTAAAACCAATAAAAATGAATACAATAAGTGGCAATGTAGATTAGTTTAGTTGAGCATAAGAAATAATTAAATATGCTTTAGGAATGGTAAAGTGAGGATTAAGCTGCTAAAAATTTCAAATATAGTGGCTTAAATAAGATAGAAGTTAATTATTTCTTTAATATAAAAGAGATGGCCATCCAGACTCATAGGGAGACTATATCACTCACATTCCATTGGTAAGAATTTGGTCACATAATCACACCTAGCTTTTAAAGAAGCTGGGAAAAGTAATTATATATATATATATATATATATATATATATATATATATATATATATAATAGATCAAGGGAAAGCGAGAGACATATAGAAACATCCATCATGAGAGGGATCATTGATAGGCTGCCTCCTGCACATGCCTCCTGCAACCAAAGTACCTACATGCCCTTGACTGGAATCAAACATAGGACCCTTGAATCTGCAGGCTGACACTATCTATTACTGAGCCAAACCAGTTAGGGCAGAAATGTAATTCTTAAGTAGCTTGCTGTATTACCAGGGAAAAGGGAGAAAAGGCTTTTTTTGTTTTAGTCTAACTAGCATTCTGTGAGTTATATTTATTCTCAGCTCAGTTTCTCAAAATAGTTTATAAAATCATTGTATCATCATAAAGAAATCATAGCTACATTTATTCCCTAGTTGATTTCATTTCATACCATTGCTTTAAATTCCATCCATATATTGAATATTCCTAAATTTGTATTTCCAGCTTTGATCCCTGCTGGAAATATACCAGACTGTTATAGGGAAAAGTTTACTCACCTATCCATTTGGTTATATAACATCTCAAATGTATCATGTCAAATGACTCAATGGCACAAACATCCACCTGAAATCTAGAAACCATATTTGATTTCTCCCCTTTACATGAAGCCAATTCTTGATACCCCCATTTTGTCTTTCTTCCATCTGTAATAGAAACCCTAAGTTTTACATGGTCACCTAGCATCCCAGCTATATTTCCAGCTTCCATTGTAGTCAGGTGAGGTCACATGACTAGGTCCTGTTTACTTTGACATCCTGTTCTTGTGTTAACTCTATTTTATCTATAAAAGCCCTTAATATATTAGTCATAGTTGTTTTAAATTACCAAGCTGATAATTCCATCCCTGCCATATTAAAAACTGATAACCTGGATGATATGAACAATTTCTTGAAAGACGCAATCTGCCAAAACACAAGAAGAAATAGACTATCTAAAAAGGCCTATGTATATTAAGTACATTGCATTTGTAATTAATAGCTTTCCAAACCAAAAAGCACCAGGCCTGCAGGGTGAATTCCACCAAAATTTTAAGGAAGAAATTATACAAATTATCTACAACTTCTTTCTGAAGATAGAAGCAGAGGGAATACTTCCTAATTAATTTTGTGAGGCCACATTGCCTTAATACCAAAACCAGACAAAGACATTACAAGAAAACTACAGACCACCATCTTTCCAGTACATGGATGCGGATATCTTATCTTCAGCAAACATAAAGGATAGTGAACATCCTTCATTCCCCAGCCTCTCATCAAATCAATTCCACATCCATTGGTGAATTTTTCAATGTAAATATCGGATCCTTTTCCTCGCCATTAATCTTGCTCCCTCTATCTCCGTCGAGGCCACTAGGACCTACCACACTATAGCGATATCTTCGTAATTAGTCTCCTCTTTGCAGAGTTGGATGACTTGTGGATCTTTTCTTCCCAGTTTCCCACATCTGAGCATCTCTCATGTTTCGGTAATGCTGGACATTTTTAGATTTTCTAAACTTATCATATTCTAACTCATTATGGAGAAGTTTGCATATGTTCTTTTTCCCTCCTCCCCATGCAGAACACTCCCTGATTTCACTTACCCCCACACCAATCTGGAGCTCCTACTCAATCATCGGGGCCAACTCTAGAGAGGGCATCACGCTGAGAAGCCTTTCTTAGGCCTCAACTGTTGGGTTGAGTTAGTGTTCGTCGCTTGTACCACTTCTGTATCATTCTCACATTGTTTTAGTAATTATTATTCTGAATTCCTGTCTGTATCTCCAAATCTAGACTGTTTTTCCAGAGATTACAGAATACAAAACTGTTTTGTTTGTGGTGGTAGCCATTATCTATCAAAGTACCTGGGACATGGGTAATAGGTCCTCAATAAGTATTTGGTGAATGTCCACACCTACATTAGATGCATTTGGTTTTCTGAAGTAATGTAAAGATGGTGCATGCTAACTCTCAGTAGGCATAACGATGGTAAATATATCAATAGTTGGTTCTGTAATGGAGAGAGTTGTGACAGCTCTTTTCAAATGTTTTGGTAGCAACTTCTGCAAAGGTAAGGCTGTTATTATAAAATGTTGCACAGAATCTGAAGAAATCTGCCCTTGAGGATCAGTACTGTAGGAGAATAAAGTTGATGAGAGAAAATTACTGTTAGACATTTCATGTCAAACAAACATTGCAACTCTTGTTTTGTGCCTCCCAGCTTGAGTGCATAAGAGAAAAAAATGCAAATTTTCCAATTGAACTACAGCTAACAGTGCATAAATCTCAAGAAGACAGTAGGACACACTTATTAAAGCTTGGCAAAGATCAGAAATGAATGACTTGTTTTCTGAAGTGCCAGCTTTTTTTTTTTTAAGATGAGCTTTTTTCTAAAGCTGAATCAATTATAAATAATTGTCTACTAGCAAAACCAGTACAGTTAAATGTAAAACTAAGAAATTAAATGGATTGAAAAATAAACAAGAAATTTTTATTTTTTTATTTTTTATTTTATTTATTTATTTATTTATTTATTTATTTATTTATTTTTCAGCAGGGGATGACTTTAAAAGAATGTGAGATGACTTTCTTGTTTTTCTATATATAAGAACATTAAGTTACGGTAAGTGATCAGATACATACTGCTGTTCTACTGTTGTTCAAAAGAATTCTCTGTGAATCTGTACTTTTGACTTGCCTTATAAAGAAACTAGCTTGACTAGTACATTACAATTCTTTTGGCAGTCATCTTAGTCAAGATTCTTTGTTCTGCTCAACTGAAACTATGTCATGCTAGTTTAAGAAACAAAGGTAGCCTTGGCTCATGTGTCTTAATTGATTGAGCATCATCCCATGCACTGAGAGATCAAAGGTTCCATGCTTGGCAAGAGTACATGCCTGAGTGTGGCTTGATCCCCAGTGAGGAGTTGTGCTTGAAGCAGCCAATCTCTCTCTCTCAATCTCTCTCTCTCTCTCTCTCTCTCTGTCTCTCTCATCACTAAAAACATATTTTTAAAAATAAAGAAACAGGGTAAAATTTTTTAAGTATATAGGGGTATATCTTGGAACCCAAGGGCTATGATGTAGTTAGACCTGAAGACATGGAAACTTTTATAAAATGCGCCCCTTATTCCTTTTTATTCTTCCTTTCACCATTTCTCTCTGTGGTCCACATGGCAGAATATTGTGAAACCAGGAACCTCTCAGTTTCAATCCTGCATTCTCACAAGAAAGAATCAAACTGGCTCAGGTCCAATAAACCATTGCATGAGGGGCTGGGTCATACAGGAAAGCATTTCTGCCAAGACACACAGATTGCTTCCAGGAGAAGGGAAGGATATGAAGGGCAGGTTACCAGAGCCCATTATGGGTGATTATCAATTTATGGATGCTATCAAGAAATACTAGTCTCACATTAAATTAGAGAATGTAGTAAACACACACACACACTCACACACACACACACACACACACACACACACACACACACAGTGTTATGTTTGAATAAAATGTCTTTCTAAAGACCTAATCAAATGAGTTCTACCTTCACCTACTCTAGACCTCTTTACATGAGTTGTATGTAGGTGAATGGATATTGGCAACAACTATTTTGGGGGACCAATGCCAGTTCGTTTTTTATCACTGCATGTGGCACCTGCTTCCTGGCTGTAAATAAGTGAATGAGAGAATAATTGAGGACCACATTAATTAATTCATATTATCAAGCTCATTTGGGAGGATTCTGCAATAAATACTGCTGAATAAAATAGGCCGAGTATGGGTTTCATATTGGTCTATATTAGGAATTCTGAAGGAATGTCTCTCAAAACCATATCCTTCATAGTTTTTGAATGATCTTGGGACATTTTCAATTCTGCCTTTAGCTTTGGTTACACTATATGCTGGTGACACCCTGATATATATGACCGGCCTTCATCATTTTCCCAATAAGTAGGCCTACATTTTATTTCTATCATTTCCTATTGCTGTCTCAAAAGTAAAAACTTCAAAACTGAACTCATTTCTGTGTCATTTCATTGTTTCTACTCTCTGTGAACGGTTGTCTCTTGACAACCACATGTTTTTCAGTCTTAAGTCCTGGTGGAGGTGAAGAAAGCCTCTTGAATCTACGTATTTCACTTGCCCTCTGACTTGATTTATTCCAGATTCATCATTTCTGTCTTGGACCAAGATAGCCATGTTTTAATCTTGTTCCTTTGTCTCCAACTTCTCCTTTTGTTCACCTCCATATTGCCCCCAGAATTAACTTTAAATGATGATGTTATAATTATATTGAGATGATGATTTTTTGTTTTAAAGACAATTTTGGGGTTTTCATTGTGAACAGTCTAATGTCTAGGGTGTCTTCAAATTTGTCCATAGTATAACTTTTCATCCTTATCTCCCTGTTGCACATAATTTGTTTGAACTGTATAGAATTCTGACCATGCCACAAACATGTCATGCTCCTATATGAATATATATATATATATATATATATATATATATATATATTTGCTACATTTCATAGTAAAATTTTTTTGTATATCTCCTCTTTCTTTAATAGACAGTGGGTTCCTCAAGGGAAGATATGCAATCTTTGTTCCTCTTTGTAGCTATCTCAGGGTAGAGCTTGTGATGGCACTGATTTTGGATGGATTCTGGTTCAATGAAACTATGCCCATCCAATAAACCTATGCATTTATTTTTCAATAGAGAAAGAATACACACTGTAAGAAGCAGAAATTTATCATACATTGTAATGATTTCTCTACACTTGTGAAACATCAGTAATAATTGCCTTATGTTATGGAAATTTACTTACTGACGAATTCTATGTCATGGATGATAGCCAGAAATTGCAGTGCTAAAAAATATTACAAAAGGACAATGTCACCTCCTAATTACAAGTTTCTCCTTTTTCCTTCAAGTTTAGCCCTTCAGACACATTTAAATATATTCATATCGTACCAATTTAGGTTTTTATGAAATCTTTTTGTAATTTTATGTTGCCGCTAAAGTTCAACTATCCTTGATAATTTGAAAAATCCCATACATATGCAACAGGATGTTATATTCAGTACCTGCCAAGGCATGAAAGAAGTAGAGGCCCCATTTCAAAGTGAGAGTACATTCCAGGGTTTGTAAAAAAAAAAAAAAAAAAAAAAAAAAAAAAGGAACTGCTAGTGAACTTGTTTTACAATCCTAACTGACCACCAACTTCTGCCTATAAAAGAAATTGAGGGGCCAAGGTATGAAGTGGAGATGAAAAAAGTCCTTTTGGAAAGCTGCTGGAATACTATGTGTCCCACAACCTTTCAAAAGATTAAGGCTTGGTACCATCAAAATAATGTCAGTAGTTAAGAACATGATGTTTATACATGTAGAATGTACTTGTTCCAGAGTTTATTTAATTTATTAAGGAAGGAACCATTAGGATGGTCAAGCTGGTTCAAAAACATTTGATAGGCTGACTACATAGGGGCATGTACAAAAAATATTGGCATATGACTTCCAGTAAGGTACAAAACTAGTAAATGTGCTATAGGACAGTAAAATTCTAAGATCTGGGATTATTTCTCTAAAGGACAGTTACATATAAAATTTCAGAGATGTATAAATAGTAAATATTATCACAAAACTGTACATTTTCCTAGAGAATAAGGTAACCTTTGAGTGGGCTCTTAGAGTAGGCATTGAAAAGTTATGTAGTTGCTCCTTATCTTATGTTCATGCTTTGAACAATGTCAGTGAGCAGTCCCTGACTGTCATTTGAAGCCTGGTAGGATATACATCAGTGGGTCGCTGCCATTGGGGACACACTGGGCTAGCTTTTGACTCCTTTCTGAAGAATCAGAAATGCAATTGGTAGGCTGGCTTGTTGTCAATCTCTGAGCTAAAGAGAGGCAACTGTGTTGGCTGTCTCACACTCCCACAATGTGGCAGGGCAAAGTACGCAAAAGCATTTCTTATATGTCACATATGGAACATGCAAAAATAAGAGAAAGTGGGTTATTTAAAATTCTGTCCAGGAGGACCACTGAGATGCTGCAGAGAATAATCACTTCATGCCAGAGACATCATCACGCCTAAGGGATTTAGGGAAGAGGTCCAGTGTGGATGGGATGGGTGGTCTCTGGGTAACAGACAGCTTTGTTGACATAGAATGCCTGACCCTCTAGAGAGGTTTTATAAAAACTTATTTGATTCCAACAGAGGATATTCCAACAAACTGAGAAAAATGCTTCCTAAAATGTCATTTTGCAGCTTCTTTTATGCATTTGAATTAAGGAAGAATTGGAAGGTGTGATTATAGGATAGTGAAGATCATGAGGTCTCTTGAGGAGTCTAAAAGACGGTATTTCAAAGGTGTGTTAACCGAGATGCACAGAAACAACGGACAGGAATTGCTTAAGGCAAGGATAAGTCTTTGACTAAAAAGTTACATGCTTAAGGCATGACTATCCCATATAATAAAAGCATGATATGCAAATGGACCCTAAGGGCAGAACGACCAGAATGACTGCTTGACCAGTAACTGTGAGGTACACTGACCACCTCTTGGTCCCTTTCCCTGGCTGGCAGGCTCCTGTCACCTGATGGCAAATGGGGAACTGGGGTGAGTAGTGGGGAATGCGGGCAGTGCCAGGCCAAAGCCTCCGCCTGTCACCCCACACACAGAGGGTGACCCAGGGGTGGGTGGCGGTGGGGGTCGGGGCCAGCTGCAGGCAGCAGGGGAAGATGGCCCTTTCACAGGTCAGACCTAGGGACTGTACCTGTGTATGAATTTCATATGCTGGGCCTTTAGTTTACTATAAAGCCTACCAGTTAAGAATTTATGATCATATCATCCTGTGAGGTTGTTTTCCATAGAACTGACTTTTCATCCACAGCTTTAAACACCTGTCAGGTGCAGTACCAGCCAAGATAGGACTTTTCTGCTTTAATCCTTATCCTTTCCTGTGATCTTAATATAGGAAATAAATAAGATAGAAGCAAGAATGCAGAATAGGAACATGAGCCTTTTTTAAAATTAAATGTATTGGAGTGACATCCTAGCTAATAAAAGAGTAATATGCAAATTGACCATCACTCCAACACACAAGATGGCTGCCCCCATGTGGTCAAAGATCCTGCCCACATGTAGACACAAGATGACCACCAAAAGATGGCCAGCAGGAGAGGGCAGTTGAGGGCAATCAAGCCTGCAGGGGAGGGTAGTTAGGGTGACCTGGCTGGCAGAGGAGGGAAGTTGGGTGTGACTGGGCCTGCAGGGAAGGGCAGTTGGAGAGGGACCCAGGCCTGCAGGGGAGAGCAGTTGGTGGGGGGACCAGGCCTGCAGGAGAGGGCAGTTAGGGGCAAACAGGCTGTAAGAGGAGTGGTTAGGGGGTGATCAGGCTGGTAGCAGAAGTGGTTAGGGGTAATCAGGAAGGTAGACAGGTGAGCAGTTGGGAGGCAGCAGTCCTGGATTGTGAGAGGGATGTCTGACTGCCCGTTTAGGCCCAATCCTATTGAAGAGGGTGTAGACTGGGATGAGGGACACCTCCCCCTCCAAAAGCACAAATTTTGTATATTGGGCCTCTAGTTGGTTAATAAAATTACATGGGTTTCGATGTACAATTCTATGATACATCATCTATACATTGCTTTGCGTGTTAACCATCCAAAGTCAAATATTCTGCCACCATATATTTGAACCCCTTTATCCTTTCCTACCCCAAACCCCCTTCTCACTGATAACCACCACCATATTATTGTCCATATTTATGATTTTTTTGTTTTATTTTCCTTGTTCATTCACTTGTTGCTCTCAGTTTTATAATCTCTCATTTGAGTGATATCATATATGGAGGTTCCTAAAAAAACACACACAATAAGAACAGAGTTACCATATGACGTTTTCTGGGTATCTACCCCAAAAATGTATTCACAAAGATATATGCATCCCTATGTTCATTATAGTATTATTTATGGTGGCCAAGACATGAAAACAAGTGAAGTGTCCTTTGGTAGATGTTTGGATAAAGAAGATGTGATATGTATACCTGGTTTCAACTGATAACTCAATTTTGAAAAAGAAATGTATTTTAATAAATACTGCTTTTATAATTATTCAAAGTATATACATTTTTGGAATATATATATATATATATATATATATATATATATATGCATATATACACATATGAATACTACTCAGTCATAAGAAAAGAAAATGTACTGCTGTTTGTGACAACAACATGGATGGATCCTGAGAATATAATGCTAAGTGAAATAAGTCAGACAGAAAAAGTCAAGAACCATAAGTCTTTCTTTCAGGTCCTTGACTTTATGCTTGCCTGTCATCAGCAAGCCTGATAACTATGGAAGGAAGAAAACCTTGATGCTAAATCATTTGCAAGGTTTTGACAATTACGTGGGACTGGACATTTTTCTTATCCATCTAAGAACTTTTATTACCTGTGAGTGACCAGAAAAAGTCTTGAGGCCTGCCACAATTTTCCTCTAGGCAGCAGCCTACCAAGTACAAAATAAGATTACTTAATGAGTTGCTGGCTTAATGTGTGTGTGTGTGTGTGTGTGTGTGTGTGTGTGTGTGTGTGTGTGATGGGGGGGCGGGAGATATTTAAGCGTGACCTTGCAGCTACCCTTTACATTCAATGTCTAGTCTCTCAATTTCTTCCTTGTGGATAATTTTTTTTATGTCTTTAAATAGAATATCCTTAGTTCAGAAAACTTGTATTCAAATCTCATCTTCACCCTGGCACAATAAAACATGACTTTGCAAAAACTCTCAGGAAGACTGTTCTCCAATACTGATGTGGAAAACTATTTGCAGAACTGCTGGTGTGTCAGTTAAGCGCACTCTGCTTCAGGACATTGGCTGTCTAGAGGTGTCTCTGTTTTCAGATGTTTCATTTCATGTTGTCACTAATTATGGTTCTGAAAGACAAACACTTCATATTTTTTTTTCATTTTATTGCATAATGTGGAATGGGCTTAGTACTTTTCTTTTCTTTTTATTTTTTGGTTCTGCTTTGTTTTGCATAGCTGTGCATGAATTAAAGTATTTTCCAGAATGTAAGATAATGTCCTTTTAATGCTTTTGAAAAGTTCCAGGATATTTTATTGATAATTTTTATAAATTTAATTTTATCAGTAAATGCTTTTAATAATTCTTCTCTGCAGTGAAAAATGGTGCTGTACAGAAGTGATTGGAGGTTTTGTATAAAATACTGCTCTTGATGATGAGGTCAGAAATGAAGTTTGTTTATTGTTCCCTGCCTGGACTATTCCTTGGCCTGATTACCCCATGTCTTACTCTCTCCCCGAATTCAGAGGCTCCACATCAATCATTAATTAGCTGCCTCTTGCATGCCCACACTGGGGATCAAGCCCCCAGCCAAGGCATATGCCCTGACTGGGAATCAAACCATGACCTCCTGGTTTATAGGGCGACGCTGAACCACTGAGCCACACTGGCCAGGCTATTTTGTTTCTTTATGCTGCTCTGTCTTTAAAAAACCTGGCATATGTATGTTTATTTACTGACTTTATGCCTCCATTAAAATATAAATTTGACAACAGGAGGGGCTATGTTTGTTTTTTTCACTGCTATATTTTAGTACCTAGGATGGTGGACCCAGAATAAATATATGTTAAATGAATGAATGGATGGATGGATTCATGATGAAAACCTTTCATGGTAATTTGAATGGCACAGCTATCAGGGAAATGCAGCTTTAAATAAGAAACTCTACGAGTGTTATATCCTTTTAAAACTTGTCACTGTATCAGATTTAATATTTTATGATTTTTTTTTTTCAGAGTGGAAGAGAGAGAGATAGAGAGTTAGAAACATCAATGAGAGAGAATCATTGATCAGCTGCCTCTTGCATATCCCGTACTGGGGATGTGCCCACAACCAAAGTATATGCCCTTGACTGGAATGGAACCTGGAACCCTTCAGTTCGCAGGCCAAGGCTCTATCCACTGAGCCAAACCAGTTTTGGCAACTGTATAAGGTTTAAAGGAAGGACTCAGTGAATTTATACCTTGAGCAGTAAGATAACCAAAGCCACCACCATCATTTTTAAGTATTTATTAAATACCTACTAAGGGCCTGGTTTAATTCTTAAAGACTTAATGGACCTTGTTTCATTTACTCTTCCATGCAGATCATATATGGACTAAGTGTGATGTTATGGATTAAAATGGGTTTTATAACATGTTCAAGGTCACAACTGTGGCAGCTCTAGAAGTCAAACTCAGGTCTGCCTTCATTTCAAAGCCCAGAGTCATGACCACAGGCTATCATTGTTCTTTCTTATCTATTCTGGCTATAATCGTATACAATTGAATCTGCCAAGGCAAAGCATTGTGTTCTTAAATGAGTATTGGCAGGTGCATTAATGTGGAAAGCAGTGGTGCAGAGGGTGGCATCATAACCACAGACCTTGAGATTATTAGTCCAGCAATAAAGGAGGATTTAGTGTGGATAAGCATAAAAGACTTTTTGACAACTGCCTGCAGAATCAGGTATACATCCCACTTGCAGAATATAAAAACAGCATATTTCAGAAGCCAAAAATTAAGTTCACCTCAGGTGATTCTGGGAAGTGTGGGTTTATATCCCCCCCCCCTCTCTCTCATTACACCTACCTCTCTCTCTCATTACACCTCCCATATATTTGGTGTAAAGAAAAGAGAGTTCTGAGTTTGCCAAGAGACCTGGGTTCTAGTCTCTGCTTTGTCTATTGTGACCTTGGATAAGCAATTGAACAGGGCATATATGCGGAAGTTCTGAACTTGTTTGGGTTCATTCTTCTGGGGTCTGCCCTTTGCTGGCTCTGTAATTTTGGGTTGCTATTCAAGCGTTCTGTGCCTCAATTTTCTTAGCTATACATTAGGCTGTTTTGAGGGTTAAATATTACAAATAAAACTCTTAAAATAGTGCTTGGAATACGTAGGGGCTCAGTGCTAGCCACGGGTTACCCACCCCAGCAGAAAGTCTCCAGACCTGCAGAGTTTCCCAGCCCTTTCCTTCCCTCCCTCTCCCCTCTCCATCTCCTTCGTCCCCTCCCCTTTCTCCTCCACCTAGCCTCTCCCCTATTCCCTCCCGGCACGGCTCCTTAGCTCCCTCTGCCGGCCGACTGCGGCAGGACCCAGCCTTCCGGTTGCTATGGGTACTGAGGCAACGCGGTAACCAAGGAGACCAAGGCGGAAGCTGTGGGCGGCTGGCTTGGGCCGGCGGCTGTGACGCGGGAGCCTGGGGTCTGCAGGTGGGTGGGCCTGCGGCGGGGCTGGGGGTTTGCGGGGCGGGGAGGGGAGCGGGTGGGCCGGCGGGGAGGGAGAGGGGGCTCCGCTGGAGCCCTGGTGGGCCAGAAGGTACTTGCGGAGCCCCTGCCCGGCTCTGTGTCAGCCCTGCAGGCTGAAGGCTGGGCCAGGAGGCCTTGACCTCAGGAGTTGGAAAAGTCCCCTTTTCTGTAGGCAAATGGAGACCTGGATCCAGGGAGAGCCCCAGGCAGGAAACGGGTACCCCCTTCTACAGCCGGACCTTTGAACGTGCTAGCTTCTTTTATTCTTTGAAGTTATTTGCGCCTTAGGAAAAATCTGGTGCCTGAGAAAGCATGATCACACTCCCTTTCCTGGCCTCCTTTCTGCCTGGGCGGCCTCCTGCACCGGCTTCATTCCTCCCAAGTAAAGGTCGCAGAGAGGGATGCCAGATTCCTGATTAATCTGAAGCTGTGGAACTTTCCCCCTCCTTCCCGAATCAGCATTTGAGGGCTCAATATAGCGGTCTGGTAGTTATGTATTTTTTTACACCCTGCTATTTAAAATCCAGAGAGAGCAAGTCTCAGAAAATAAAGTCATATGAAGTTGAAACTTCCCAGGTTAAAGCTATGCAATCTGTATGCTAATAGAAAATTTAAACACACACACACACCAAAAACAAAATGGAATCCTCCAGCTCTCTCTAGTATCTTATCTTAGAGGTTACATAGAGGTCCACCCTGACCTTCCATAAAATATGCCAGCTGTATCACAAATTAATTATTTGAAAGTTCCTCGGTCCTTGGTTTATTTCCTTCAAAACCCAATACTTCCCACAATTATTTTATTTGCTTTTTAATTTTTCTTAATTCCTTCAGCAGAGTGTAAGTCTAATGAGGATTGGGCACTGTACCTGTCTGGTCCACCTTGTTCCACAGCCCTTACCCTGATACCAGGCACAGAAGAGGTGTTTAATGTGTGTTTGTTGAAAGCTTATCACAGTCCGGTAGGATACTTGGGGAGAAAACCCAAATATTTGTTGAAGCGGGAAAGAGGGTGGTGTGTTCATTAAATTTTTTTTCATAAGGTTGATTGTGCAATAAATTCAAAGCAGTACAGAAAAATTAGATACTTAAAACTTAGCACATTATTTTTAAAAAATATTTTTATTGATATTTTTTACAGAGAGGAAGGGAGAGGAATAGAGAGTTAAAAACATCCATGAGAGAGAAACATTGATCAGCTGCCTCTTGCATGCTGCCCGCTGGGGATGTGCCCACAACCAAGTTACATGTCCCTGATTGGAATCAAACCCAGGACCCTCAGTCCACAGGCGGACACTCTATCCACTGAGCCAAATCTGTTAGGGCAAACTTAGCACATTATTATTAGCAATACACTATATGTAAGCCTTCTACTAATTGCTGGGGATTCAAAGACCAAATATTTGAGTAACTTGGGAAACTATACTTATATAAGGGAAGCAGCAAACAAATGACACGAGACAGTGTATAACAGCGAATGAATGAAATATACATGGTATCCTCACAGTATGAGAAACTCTTTTCTGATGGAAGAAATCTTCCTGGTAGAGATGGCCTCTGAACTGGGCATTGAATAGAATACAACTTGTGAGCAGAGATGTGGAAAATTAAGCATAAGGTTTAGGGAGATTGGGAAGCATAATGAGGGATCTTAAGTTCCAAGTGGAAAAACTGTGTATTTGTTGTTTTCCTACGGCTTCTGGGAAATGTTTAATGGCAACCATTTGTGACCCCAGATTACATGGGAGCAACCTGACAATACATTTTCAATGGTGTTTGAATATATTGCTGTAAAATATTTGATGTCAAACAGTTCTTTTTCTAAATTTTCTGTTTATGGCAGATTAAGAGTAGGGAAGGGGCAAGAATCAAAATGATTTCAATGAATTATTTTAAGTAAATAGACCCATATTTAGATTTTGAGTGTTAAGAGAAGCCAACAGGACTGGGAATAAAATTGTAATTCCTGGCTCTATTACCAATCTTGGACAGATGCCTTATTTACCCATTCCTAAAATATTTGCCAGAGAGCACCTAGGGTATTAGTGGATTGTAAGAGAATGAGTGGGAGATATAAAATATAAATACAGGGTGCCCTCAAAACATGTATATACATTTTAACAGCTGATAGCTCAATTGATTTTCATTCTCTTCAGCCAGACTAAGTTTTGAACAAAGGAAATTTATCCTAAAACTAGAGGCCTGGTGTACAAATTTGTGCATTGGTGGGGTTGCTCATCCTAGCCTGCAATCAGGGCTGATCGGGGCTGTCTTGTCCAGTAGGCTGGCCAGGGGGAGGAAGGGGACTGGGAGGTTGGCTGTGGGAACACACTGGCCACCAGGGGGCAGCTCCTGCATTGAGCATCTGCCCCTTAATGGTCAGTGTGCCTCATAGTATATGATAGACTGGTTGTTCTAATTGTTCAGTAGTAATGGTAGCTTAGGCTTTTATATATATAGACTAGAAGCCCAGTGCATGGATTTGTGCACAGGTGGGGTCTGACCTGTCCTAATCAAGGGTGGGACCAGCTTGGGGGGAGGTGCCATGGTCAGTTGGCCAGCTGGCCCCATCCCCTAGTCAAACTTCCATTCAAACTCCCTGTCAAATGGGGACCATTTGCATATTAGTCTTTTATTATATAGGATACTATGGAAAGTTTAAAAATGCAGTCGAAGTACAAACACTGCCTTTATAATTATTCACAGTGTCCCTCCCCCCAAAAAACATATACACACTTTAACAGCTGACCACTCATTTAATTTTCACTCTTTTCAGATTTAACTGATTTAAAATAATGGGTGAAGCCATACTAGGCTTTGAACAAAGGAAATTTATCCACTAGACTTTTTTTTTTTTTTATGAGGATACATAAAATATAAAGTTTATAATACAAAACTGTCAACAGTTAATAAATTGAGGGGCACAAATACAGCAGTGCCTGGACCAGAATAGTCATCAGTTTAAAAAAAGGCATTGGAAAAAAAAAATTATTTCTGTAGATTCTTTTAAATTTTGAAAATGAACTGTATGTTAATGAACACTGACTTTATCCTCATTCAGAGTGTATGTATATATATTTCTGGGGTACCCTATATATGAAAGAGCTTTTTCTTCCTGAAATTTATAGTTTATAAATTTAATACTTTTATTGGTATTCATAATCAGATGTTTCTAGTTAATACAGGATTAATAATAATTGTACATTACTGTCATGCCTTTCAAAATGTTTTTAAGCAATAGAAGAGTTTCTTTATATTAAATCTGACCCAGAGGTTTATTATGTAAAATAGATAAACATCAAATAAGTTGTGGTTAAAGCAGAGCCTTTAATGATCTGCCTATTTCCTTTGAAAGGTAGTTTCTAGGCTTGCCCTCCCTCTCCATACCCCAAGCTCTCTGGAGGCTCCTTAGGAGCCCACTGTTGTACAGGCCATAGATATCCTGAAGATTGAAGGCTGAGAGGTGGGGATCCTCACCATTTTCTTCATGTGGATAAAGCAAAACTCAAGAGATCACTCTGACACAAAGTCTTCTGCACTTAAACACAGTGTCCTATACAATAAGAAAGGAATATGCAAATGATCCGGTATGCTGCAACGTCATAACCAATGTACAAGTGGTAGAGAGCTACAGGAGGGCGGGGGAGCAGGTGGAGAGTTACAGGAGGGTGTGACAGTGAGCTACCAGCCATGGTGGGTGGGTGGCCAGCCGAGGCAAGCGGCAGTAAGCTACTTGCACAAGGATTTGTGTGCGGGGCTACTAGTCTTTTAATATTTTTGTTTTTAGTTGGAAAGTATTTCAAAATGACATCTTGCCCCTTGCTGTCTAAATAAACTTTCTCAGGTGTTCTCCAAGGGAGCCTGAACATAGAATGTGAACTGTGGGTGACCTGGGATTTTTGAATATGTGCTAATGTAAAAAAAAAAAAAAAAAAATCCTTATTTATTGGCTTTTAACCTTTCGGGTTTAAGATTCTCTGAATCTTCAGAAAAAGCAACTAATCTTATATAAGTTTTCAGTTATGCAAAATGGCCCACCTTGAAAACAATGTTTTCCTAAACCTCCCATTTTGCCAGTGTCCTGATGGTAAATTCTTGGAGGCTGGGGCAACTCTTTTTTATTTTTTTATTATTATTTCTTAATTAAAATATTACACATGCCCTCACCCTCCTAGTGAAATGTATTTTTGTGGATTTCAGAGAGGGAGGGAGATAGATAGAAATAGCAGTGATGAGATAACCTTTGATTGGCTGCCTCCTGCAAGCCCCATACTATGAATCAAGGCCGCAATCTGGGCATACGCCCTGAGCGGAATCAAATCGTGACCTCCTGGTTCATAGGTCTTGTTCTCAACTGCTGAGCCATGCCTGTTGGACAACGAGGGCGACTCTTGATGAATTCTCTGAGCTTTTAGATTTTTAGGTCATCATCATAATTTCCTTGTTTCCCTTGGTGGCAGCAGGCCTTGGTGCTTGGGTTGCATTCAGAATGAGAACTGTGTATAAGGATCATCAAATCATCATGGACAATTTTGGGTCATATTGTCTGTAAATGTGTGGGAAAGAACGAGGTTGGGGACAGGGAAATGATGCAGCCTAATAAATCAGGAACCTAGAAAATGCTCCAAGTAACTACTAAACTTTTTGGATTTAATGATAAGACAAAAAAATGAGTGATCAGAGGACAGGTGGAGGTTTGCATCACAGGGATTTTATCTGCATTCCCCTGATTAGGCGACTGAAGTTTTGTGCTTTGCTATTCTTCTTGATGACATTGTTATATCCTTGCTGTCCCAAGAAAGGTGACTGATTCTCTGTTGGTTTTACGAAAGGAAACATGCAGAACGAATGACTCACAATTACAGCCTTTCTTTTTTTTTAAAATTTTTATTCCAGACAAGAAAATTGGCTTCTGTGTGTGACTCGATAAAACATTCAATTGAGAAGAAACCTTACTAATTGCATTTAGTGAAGTGAAATGCCCTCTGAATAAGACCATTTGTTGGTTAAATCACATTATCAGCAGAGTTATAAATCTGAATCATCTCGTGCTAATGAAATTCACTGACTTTTCTTTCATTCATTTCAGTCTTTCTGTATCAGATCAGCTTTATGTGTATGTACACACATAAAAAATTGTATATCTCAATGCATAAATAAAATCAGGCAATGTAAATTATTTTAACTTATTAGACACAGTAACTGTGGATTCTTTTTAAAAATATATATATTTTATTAATTTTTTTACAGAGAGGAAGGGAGAGGGATAGAGAGCTAGAAACATCAGTGAGAGAGAAACATCGACCAGCTGCCTCCTGCATACTTCCTACCGGGGATGTGCCCGCAACCAACATACATGCCCTTGACTGAAATCGAACCTGGGACCCTTCAGTCCATAGGCCGATGCTCTATCCACTGAGCCAAACCAGTTTCAGCAGAAAATGTGGATTCTTTTACTTTTACTTACTGATAATGATAATGATTAAGTATTATTTTTCTTGCAAAACTTACCAACAGTAGACTAGGGTCCAATAGTTGAATTTCTTGATTATAATAATAAAATATATATATATATATATTTTTTTTCTATGTTATAGAAGCAGGATTATTCCAGAAGGTTTTATTAAAGGAAGCTTTTGTAGCCTCTGTTTGATAAAAATGAGACAGAGATTTTACCTACAAAGAAGATGCATCCTCCCCAAAAGCAAATAAAATCCTAGGTGTCTGTTCCTGTGAAAGCTTTAGTTCTTTTTTACACTGATTTTAGCTTTGAGAGACAAGAAATGTTGGTTGAGAAATGAATCTGAATTGGGTGTTCCTCCTAAGTATTTCTGTTGGAATGTCCCATGGTATTGCTGGTGCTTATGTGGCTTTCTCTTTGATTGTGAATTCTTTGAGGGAAGATATCATGTACCGGTTACTTGGGTCACAAAGGATCTGCTACATTAATGTTGATGAAAGGCATAAATATACATACTCCTATGATGCAACCACTCACTACATTGCTTACAATATAAAATTTTGTGAAATTTCATTTTCTAATTATCTTCAAAGAATAATTTCCTTCAGAGTTTCCTCCCAGGTTGTAGAAGTCTACCATTTCATGATGGATTTGATTTTTGGAGGTAGGGTTATTTGAAACTAGATTTGAGTGAACAAAGTAGTTGCTTCTGCTGGGCATTTTTATTTTCAATGAAGCACAACAAAATAGATTTGTGTTTTTTTTTTTTTGAGGGTATGATGGGTTCTGAAGACGGTTTCAAAAGAGACGTTCCCAAAATGTTTTGATCAATGGTGGCATCATTGAAATTATGTTGTGTAGACTTTGAAGTCACAATAACCTTCCATTTGGTTATTCATATTCTGATGCCTACTCTTAAGTCTATGAAAAGCTTCTAGTGTTATTTTATGTTCTTTCCTTAAAACTTTCAGTGACTCTCAGCTATAGAATAAGTTCCAAAAGCCTCATATTGGCATTTAAAGCAACCCATTATTGGGCCTCAGTCTATATTTCCAAGCTTATGCCTACTTTTCCCCTTCATGTAACCTATACATCAATCAAAGGGAAGCAGTCAGTCCCCATTTAAGAGCTGTACTTTCTTATAATGTAGAATGATCATTCAATCCATATCATCATATATAAGCCTTGCTTCTCCTTAAAGCTATATTATAAATACTAGCAAGCTAGAATTCTCTCTTTTCTCTCACTTCTATTATTAAATGTGTAAATTTTATGGCCCTTGTCATTTCCACCTTGTTTTATAGCTTTTAATATAGGTCTTAAATGCTGTATTTGACTCTATGCCATTTGAGCCCAAACAACAAATATTCTTGGGCCTTAACTCCTTCATACTTTCCAGCCCAGAACTTTGCATATAGTGTAGCCTTAACAAATATTTATAGGGAGTATGAGCATATAAGAACACATATATATAAACTTGAGAGTATCAAATGATTTGAGCATTTAAGAGTAAGGACTCTATGTTATTGCTTCTTATATTTCTATAGAGTATTTGGGATTTGGAAATTTTTATTCATATAAAAATCTAATAGTTTTGCATGTGATTCGGTAATTCAGCATTGCAGAGTAAATTATTATAGGGCCATGAATAATTGGGATACTCAGGAAAGAAGGTGTTCTGAATAATTTAATTTTCTGGTTAACTTAGAGTTAGGCAGAAAATCTATTTTGTTTCATTTCTTGTTGAAAATTCTTTCTAAATATGCTAATTTCTTATCTTAGGCTAAGAGCATCATTAAAATTTTCTTTGATAAATGAGAATATTAGAATGCTTTTGGGCAATCATTGCATACCTTAATTCTCATCTTACATTACCATATATGCAAAAAAAGAGGTTTTAAGTTTGGACTGTATCTCTTTTCACTATATTTAGCCTTGGAAGTTATTTTTGGGTGGGAACAAATACATGATATATATTTTTATAACCTTAACATAGAAAAAGCCAGAATATGTACTCTACTTGTGTTTATGAATGCTTTCTTCACTTTCAGTTGAATATTGTTATAGCATTTTGCTACATAATTATTGTAAAATTTTATTTCCATCAGAAATGTTGTATTTATAACTTTATTGGTATATACATGTGTATAAATTATAATACTTTACCACATATAATATTTTTTGTTGTTTAACCTTTGATTTAGCCTTTTTTTCTCCTAACAATTTCCAAGTTATTAGTAGTTTCAAATTTGTAAGTTAACCTCTTTTCCACTGACATAATTCTTTTGTCTTTGTTACTTTTTCAGAAGTTTCCACAAGTAACAGTAATTTGTAGATAATATTAAGACAGTAACCATGAACAGCAAAGACTTTGTAGTGCTTCCATGGGGAAAACCTGGACATTCTGTGAAGCTAAAATATAAGTAAGTGCATACAATATTTACTTAAGGAGAAATAATTGCTGAAGTTTTTGCATATTGTAACTGAAAGCATTTTTGCTTAAGGCTGTTTAGAGTTGAACTCTAAATTTGTGAATTCTTATCTCTTTTTTTGTTTTCATAGCTGTATTTTCATCTATAAGAGGGTTGGCTTGATAATAGTTTAAAAAATAAGAAATAAAATATTTATGACACAGGAATAGAAGGAAAAAGTTATAAATGAAGGTTGTGTATACTATTAAAACTATAGCAGAAAGTTACAAATATTTTTGTGACACTTATATAAAATAAAAAAAAAATATTGCTCTGAGAAAATGGAAAGAAACTTAAAATTAAGGAGACTGTTAGGGTGAGTGACCTTTTAACAGGAAAAAGGAAGCTCTCAATTTGCATGGTTAAAAGATGCTATGTTGAATGCACCTTTCTCAGGAAGAATACCCTCTGTCCTAGATTGCCTGGTAGATCCATTCAGCCAGAGCCAAGCAGCTCTGGGTATCTGGGAATTTCATGATGTGGCGAGGATGCCAGAAGTTCAGTATATTGTTTGCCTTTGAGAACATCTATCTAGAGTCCTTGAAAATTCCCAAGATCTTCCTGTCCAACATCACTAAAAGCCCACTGTTGGGGACAGACTGTTGGTTTTTAATTTTAGTTTCTGAGTTCCCTGGTCCAGACCAATAGTCCTATGGTATTCAATGTCTTCATAGCTTTCCTAATTCTCCCTTTACTGTAAAAGCATTGTGTAACTAGAAAATGCTATACAAATTTATGGCATTATCATGATAAGGATCCACATTTATTTATTTATTTTTTATTTTTTGGTGGGGAAGGGAGGTATGCAATCGCTGATATTACCAATTTCCCTTTATTCTGCTAAAAAGAGAAGGGGATGTGCCTTTGATTTTAGTGATATGTTTCAATGTGTAGAGACTTATAAATATTCATCCAACAAACATTTATTAAGAGTTCTAGGGAATGGTGGAAACAAAAGGAGGAAGTCATAATCTGTCCTCAGGCACCTAGTAGAGGATGTTAGTGAACAAAATTGTCCCTGCAGTTCCAGGGGCTGAATATGTGTCGTTTTGATATACTCAGGTACCTCCCGGTACACCTCCAGTGAGCTCACAAGCACACTGTATCTCAATTCCACTCAGACATGTCCGTGTTCCTCTCTATGCTAGAAGCTCCATCGGGTCTCATGTTCTATTACCTAATTTAGTGAGGGTATGGTATGTAGTAGGGGCTGAATTACACCTTGCAGAGCAGACATAATGAAAGCAATGCCCTTCCCTCAATATCTTTGCCAGCGTCTCTAAACCTTCTGGACAGCCTTTTCCTCTTGTCACTTTTTATATATCTCCCTGGATTGTATTCATTTGGGAACATAGCATTGGCTCCCTTGCTCCTTGGTGACTGCTCCCATCTCTATAAATCAGTTCTCTCTTCTGATTTCCATTATTCTTATTTTGGTTTCTTGCTGTAGCATGTGTGGGTGCCCATTCAGAAAATAGAGATTTAAACTCATGATAGGTAACAAAAGATAGACAGCTAAGTTAGCTTAGAGCCACGGAAGAATCAATGACATGCTGACTAGAAAATAGAAGGAAATGGCTGTGTCAAAAGCTCGGTGGGCTTCAGATATTATAAAAATTTCTTGTTCAGGAATCTATAAGGGGGCTCTTGTCTCAAAAGTTATCTTCTTATTGTTTTTCTTCAAGGAAAGAATTGGTGGTGCTTGGCTCAGTTACCATTTAATCTTTTCGATGGCTTCTGTACCAAAACCCTATAATCAAAAATAAATAAATAAATAATGATAAAAAGAACAGAGCCTGCATGGAGTGTGTGTGTGTGTGTGTGTGTGTGTGTGTGTGTGTGTGTATATAACATAAAGATATAAATTTACTTTAGCAAAAATAAATTTATTTATTTGAAGATTTAGCAAAAAATATGTAGTCTGCTTACACAGAAAAAGTGGTTATTTTAAAGTGTCTTGAAAAACACTCAAATCCTTAGAGAAAAGACAGTATAAAATTTAAAAATAATTTTCCTTTGTTGTCTATTGTGTGCCATAGATATTTGTTTATCTATAAAGGCATAGCTCATATATAAAGTGAATTATGATTTATAACCTCTAGCAATGCAATGGGAAAAATGAGAGTCTAAGATTTGCAGCAATACCTGCTTAAATAGAAAGCAAATGCTAACTTTAGAACCCATATTTTAAAGAAGCAAGAGTAATTAAAATGTTTTATCACTATTTATTACTCATAATTTTGCTTAAAAGAAAAAGTTGATATAAAATTACTTTGATTTTGTTGGTTTACTCCAAATGAACGTTCTGCCTTTAAATCTTATTCAGAAATGCCCGAGAACTGAAGATAGAGAAAGTACAGTTAGAGCTGGAGAACCAAGAGGTGGAAAAGAAGCTGCAAGAGTTCCAATCAACAAGGAACAAAGACAAAGAAGAAAGAGAGTAGGTGACGTTTTTGGATAATTTCAGAGAAATAAACTGAATTATGTAAAGAACTATTTTATGTACTCTTGTCCTTCCAATAAAAGATCTGTCCTGAATGAACAATTTCTGGCTTTTCCTGATGATCAAGCAATATTGAATTTCCCCTGTTTTTTTCTATTTGTGTTTCTTATGTAAGACATGTTGCTTTTTAAAATCACTATGACTTTTGTATCTTCTGGACCATATTTACTCTGACATGTTCTTATTTCTCTGCTTTTATTTTTCTTCTGAATCATTTATAGTCTAGAATTTTCAGGACATTAATACAGAATTTGCCTTTTGCTCCCTTAAAATTGCCATCAACAGGAGATTGCTAGTCTATGTTTAGAGTCATTATTATTTATTTAAAACCTTTGAGGGGCAGGAGTTTACATGTACATACATATATAAGAATTGCTTACAATCATGAGTATGTTTGAAATATTTTAAACCAACATGCTTTAGCTGAAATTCAATGAAAGAAAATTCAAATGTTTATTATAGTTTCAGGATAATTTATCTTTGTCTATCTCCATGGTCAGCAAACTGCGGCTCGCAAGCCACATGCAGTTCTTTGGCCCCTTGAGTGTGGCTCTTCCACAGAATACCACGGCCTGGGCGAGTCTATTTTGAAGAAATGGCATTAGAAAAAGTTTAAAAAATTTGGCTCTCAAAAGAAATTTAAATCGTTGTACTGTTGATATTTGGCTGTTAACTAATGAGTTTGCCGACCACTGACCACTAGTTTATCTCTTTGAAAAATATTCATGACACATGCACACACCCTTTCTCATGACTAGAACATTGGTTTAAACAAGGCATCTCTATAGTGTATGTCACCCCAGGTGACAAAGTTTATTGTGCATCTTGCTGCTCTTCTCTTAATGATCCAATTACCAGTTTTATTTCTTTTTACTTCACTGCTTTGGACTTCTCAGTGGCTCAAAAATGTGTCTGTGAAAGAGAGTTTCTGAAATCAGCTCCCAAGAGTCAGTTTTATTTAGCTGAGGGACCTTTTCTCGGTATTCTAAAAATTTTCTGAAGCTTGACTGAGTTTTCAGAAGAGTTAAATGCTTTACTAAGGTTACATGGGAGGTAAATGTAGCCGGAATGAGAATGTGCCACTTCCTGGTTAGGAAGTTGGAAGCCCAGTGTTCTCATCTTGGCTTTCTTATACATCATCTGTGACCTTGCGCAAGATTTTGTCTCATTACTTTTTAAGTGGGAATTGAACTCCCTGTTCTGTTGACTTAAAAAAAAAAAAAATTGTGAGTCTCAAAGGTACTTTGAAAACTAAACCGTAGAGCAAACAGCTTGCCTTCTTTGTAATATCTGTTACCTTTCAACCTGGGAGCTAATTTTAAGTTTTAATAAGGAATTAATCACTTAGATCTGCTGAATATTTTTTATTATTGTTTTGCTTCCTTTTCCTGTTTATATCTGTGGACCCTTAGCTTTTAAAACTGCATGACAATCTGTAAAGTTTCCTATAAATCAGTAAAGCTATCTATAGTCATTATAATGTCCAAAAAAATGGAATACTTCATCTCTTTGGACATTTCACTTTTATTCATTTTATCTCAAAAATTCCAAATATGGTAAAGCTATATTTCAGAATTACCGAGGATGCTGTGGCATTATTGATATTTCATTTTCATTTTGTGGTGGTCTGTTACATGCTAACAACTGCATTTCCATTTTCTGAAACAGGAAAAATATATTTGTTTTCATTAAAAGGAGAAATGTGTTTAGTTATTATATTTTATTTTCTGTTTATTTATATTAAAGGTCAAGTGACTATCACTGGAAATCTGGAAAAGTGGGAAAATTGGGTAATCCGTCACATATACTGTCACAAAATAAAGGAAATGTTATTAAGGTAAGAAAATATTATTTGATTCTCATGCAGTTTGCTAAGCAATAATATATAAATTATGTTTTCAGGTCTTGCATTACTTTCCATACTTAAGAGCTTACTGTTCTTGTTTTAACAACTGCATATTATTGGATTTTGATTAATTTTTTATAGATTATATAGAACTTTCATATTCAGATATGTTTTTGTTTTTCATCTGCAAGTTGAATTTTTTAAAACTAATTTTTCCCATTCAGTTTTGTTTCTGGTGTCAAGTATTTGAAATAGAACTATGTAGGTTATTTGATATAATAAAGGGACAGATTTTTTTCTGCCTTTTTATTATAACACATTTGCTTAATATGTTGATGTGCTACTTAAATAATAATTATCCATATCCTGTTGATTGTATATATGAAGATACCAAGGGAAAACTTATAGGTTTCCCAGCTATAGAATTACTTTATCTTTACTATCCTATATAATAAAGGGGTAATATGCAAATAGACCAAATGGCAGAACAACTAGTTGCTATGATGCACACTGTCCACCAGGGGGGAAGATGCTCAATTCAGGAGCTGCCCCCAGCCTGCAGGCCCCAATAGCCCAATTGCAGGGCTGGTGAGCTGGCAGGAACAGCCAACCCCTCAGTCCCTCCCTCCCGGTCAGCTGGCTACTATCTCAGGTTGGTGAAAGGGTTACTGGGAGGGGTGGCAGAGGACATGGGAGGTACCAGACCAACGCCCCCACCCTACCAGTCACCCCACACACAGAGAGCGTCCAGCGGCAGGGGGTGGGACCAGTGAGTGGGTGGGAATGACCAGCCTCTCCGTCCCTCCCCACAGCCAGCTGGCATTCTTTCCCACAGCCCAGACAGACACAGGCCTGCCCACAGCTGCAGACAGCTGCTGCTCACTCCTCTCCACCTGCTCCCTGCGTGGGAGGGAGGAGCCATCAGCAAGGTAGCAGGCATTGGTTAGGTGGGTCTGCTGAAGTCTAACCTGTTCAGAATTCCATGTTCTATGCTTAAAGCACCCGATCTTACCCCCCTCAGTGGTGATATGACCTGAAGTCTAATTAGACCTTTTAGTGAGATGGGTTGTCATGCCCCAGGATTCTGCAAGTAGAATCCTCCAGCAAATAAATGCAGTTGAATGTTCAGGTGTGACCAGAATGACCTTGATAGTGCCACCAGCCCCCTGGAACACTCTCAGGCATTGGGCCCATACCCCATCCCTTTCCATGAAAGAAATTTCACACAAACCATCTTCTGTGAGCCGGCCCCCACTGGGGGATCACAGTCTCCTACTTGAGCTTAAAGTATATCCTGGGATGGGCCCACCTTGGGTGCAAGATGGTGAATGGGGAGCTGGGGGTGGGTGGCAGTGGGGGGGCAGGGCCAGCTGCTGGCAGCCCAGCGAGATGGCCCTGATCACAGGCCAGGCCTAGGGACCATGAATTTCATGCACTGTGCCTCTAGTGTATTATAAAAAAACATTGCATTATATGTATGATTAAAGCCAGATGAGTGCCATTCTATAAAGAAAACTGTTTTGCTTCTGAATTTGTTAGTACAAGATCCATGACTTTGTGAGTTTTAACTTATATAGCTTTTATTTTTTACATACCTGTCATTAAACTTTCATTGGGCAGTTGTCATCTACAAACATTTTGCTTGGTGCTTCTAAACTTTTTGGCTTTGAAAAAGCATTTTATATTACTGAAATATGTTTCTTTAATTTTTGGATTAAAAGTTTTATAATCCACCTTCTGTTTTTTATTATCTTTCTGAGACATAGTGTTCCATGTTTTAGACGCTTTTATAAATATACTGTATTAAAAATGATGACTCTGTGATTCTTATCTAATTCATTCTTCAGTATTTATTTTTAAAATATATTTTTTCTGAGAGGAAGGAAGAGGGAGAGAGAGAGAGAAACGTCAGTGATGAGAATCATTGATTGGTTGCCTCCTGCATGCTCCCTACTGGGAGTGAGCCTGAAACCAGGCATGTGCCTTGACCAGGAATCAAATTGTGACCTCCTGGTTCTTAGGTCAATGCTCAACCACTATTGAGCACTGGCTATTCTTTAGTATTTATTAAGTGCCTTCTTTGTCATGTAGTGAATTTTCCTTGTTCTCCAGGAGATCCTTATCAAATGTGGAAGACAATGTAAAATATAGAAAACATCAGTATGTAATTTTTCATAACTATTTAGTGTATGAGCTATCTGTGCTTGAGAAATAATAGTTTAGTTCTGAAAATATTTGAAAGTCTACTAGATGTGTTTGTAAGAAAACAGTGATGAATAAGTCATAATCCTAGTGTCCACAATCTTCATAATTGAGTCAAAGGATGAAAGCATGGAGGGTTGGGTGCTATAGAAGGTGGGTATCCTTATCTAATAAAGAGGGAATATGCTAATTGATCATCACTCCATCACAAACATGGATGCACCCACAGCTGAGGCCAAGTTCCCTTAAGGAGCCTTAATGAGCAATCAGCAGGGACCTGAGGCTAAGCCCTCCCCCGCCCCCATGGGACATGACAGGAGACGTCAGGCCATGCCCCCCACCCAGCATGGCTTGACAGGGGACCTCAAGGCACTCCTCCCACCCTGGTCTAAGATGGGGGACCTCAGGCCATGACCCCCATCCTGAGGTTATGCCCCTGCCTTTGGGGCTTGAGAAGGGTGGGACTGGCCAGGACTGGATCTCACGCAATTTTGAGGCACCTGTGGGTGGGTGGGGACTTGACTCTGGGTCCTGTGGTGCGCCCCAGACTTTGACAGGAGGAAGGTTTTCATATACATTTTACGAATTTTCTTTCATCTCTGACACTTCTTTATAGAGAAAGGGCAAATAGCAATATTAAATTATTTCCTCTAATTAATCCCCTTCTAATGTGCACAAACTTCGTGCACTGGGCCACTAGTCCTAGTATAAGGTGAGCTAGGATAGAAGGGGAGGCCTTAAATAACACTGATTTTTTTCATTGTATGAATGGAATTCCCTGCAGCTTTGGAACAGGAGGATAATAAGATTAAGGTGATACTTTATGATGGTTGATTTTGTTCAAATATCCAGTGTATTTTAAGTTTATAAATTTAGAGCAAATGACATCCAAACTGTTTTGATCATGCATTGCATTAATAAAGAATTTATTTTGAGCACAGCTTTGTGCCCATGAACTCTTTATTTATAAATGGAATTCAATTATATATATATATATATATATATATATATATATATATATATATTTGTTTACTAATATATCATGTAAATTATAAAGCAAAATATAGGTATTAATCAAGGATAATATGTAGATTTTTCTTTGATATTCTCTGCTCTTTCCCTGAGCTTCCTCAGACATGCATACATGCTACTTTGGAGGCCACTGGTATAGAGGCAGAGATCTTTAAAAGAATTTAGAGATCTTTAAAAGAATCTGATGAGAAGAATCTAACTTAAAATGTAGCAGAATAATTAAAAGGATACATGGAACTAAAAAAAAAAACAATGAGAAAGGAAAGGAAGAAATCAAATGTATAATTGATATTGCAGTCTGGGTTGGCTAGGAGATAGAATAAAGAAAGAAGTTAGAAAAAGAGTTCTGGGATATTGATTTAGACCTTCTTCTCTTCCTTCATCTCCTCCTTCCTTCCTTTTCCCCAGCTTTACTGAGGTATAATGACAAAACTGTAACATATTTAAAGTGTTCAATATGATTATTCAATATACATATATGTTGTAAAAGTAACCCTGCCCGCTGTGCTGAATTAATTATTTATCTATTGCCTCACATATTTCTCTCTCTCTCTCTCTCTCTCTCTCTCTCTCTCTCTCTCTCTCTCATGTTTTATCAGAACATTAAAGTTCAACCCTTTTAACAAATTTCAGAGATTTAGAGTTTTTATTTGATTTAGGATATTTTTTTCCATTGATTTAAAAAATATATATTTTAGATTTTTTACTTACAGGAAGGGAGAGGGATAGAGGGTTAGAAACATAGATGAGAAAGAAACATCGATCAGCTGCCTCCTGCACACCCCTTACTGGGGATGTGCCTGCAACCAAGGTACATGCCCTTGACCGGAATTGAACCTGGGACCTTTCAGTCTGCAGGCTGATGCTCTACCCACTGAGCCAAAGTGGCTAGAGCTCCATTGATTTTTAGAGAGCGTGAAAGGGAGGGAGAAAAGACGCACAGAGAAATATTGATGTGAGAGAGAGACACTGATTGATTGCTTCCCACATATGCCCCAACTGGAGCTTGACCAGAATCAAACCCTTGACCCTTCAATCCATGTGCTGACGCTCTAGGGGTGTCAAACTCAATCAGAGAAGGGGCCAAAATCTAAAATCCAGCCTAAATCACGGGCCGAATGGTTTACTGAACAGTCATAAACTGTCATTGTGATGGAAACGCAGCGGAGTGCAGTGATGACAGCGCGGTGCGGGCCACATTGCAAGGCCTGGCGGGATGGATTTGGCCCTCGGGCCTTGTGTTTGACACATGTGCGAGTCTAAACACTGAGCAAAACCGGCTTGGGCAAGATTTAGAGTTTTTATTTGAATTCTCATGTGTTTGTAGAAGCTGAGCAAGTAAATGTAGTTCCTAAGAATCTATAAAAAGCGCAGGTGTGAAGGGAAAAGCTCCAGGTATATGGAGGCCAAGGGAACTTTAATATTTACTCACTCTCTGTTTTACACCAGTCAACAGCTTAGCTGCTTTGTCTGTTTTATCTCATTAAGTGCTTATATCACTCTTAAAAGGCAGCAGTTATTTTTCTAGTTCCACAGATGAAGTAATTTAACATCAAATAAGTAACTTGCTCAAGGTCAAGCATGAGGGCCAGAATTTGAGAGGCAGGCTTTCAGGCTGGCTCTAAGATAATTCTCCAGCTCTGCAGTGAAGGGAGCCTGAGAAGAGAAAGAATAGTGGGAGTAGACTCAAAATAATGTGATTTCCTTGAAGGGGAAAGTGAAGGAAGGTGTTTTTAGAAAATATAGAGAAGTCAACCCTCTCTGATACATTGTGTAGTGGAAAAGTTTTGAGTCTAGTTTTAGACCAGTGTTTTCTCCACAGGGGGCAATCCCCTCCCCCAGAAGACACTGGCAATGTTTGGAGACATTTGATTTCACCAATGAGAGTTGTTTGTTTGTTTGTTTTGCTAATGGTATGTAATGGTTACAGTCCAGGAGTGCAGCTATACATCCACAGTACATTGGACAGCTCTCATAGCAAAGAATTATCTTAGCCAACGTCAAGAAACCCTGTTTAGACTAAATTCCTCACTCATTTCCTTAGCGTTGTGATTTTTCAGACAAGTCATTTGACCTTCCTGAGTTTTTGTCACTGTGTTTGTAAACATGCATAATGATGCTCGTTAATTACTTCACAGAGTCTTTAGCAATGTGTGAGATACTAGGTGTGAAACCAATTGTAACATCAACTGAAAATCACATTAAAATGTCTATTTATGGGGAATGAGAATTTCTAGAAACACAAAATTTGATTTGATGATGATTGGGTCATTATTAGATGTAGAGGTGAGTCAGTTTGTGGTTGCGAGATGGATTCACAAAGTAAAGATTAAAGATGCAAATGAGAGAAGTGCCAGTTTCTGGGGGTTGTAGTCTTTTTTTTTTCATTTTAATTTCTTTATTGATTGAGGCATTACATATTTGTCCTCATCACTCCATTAACTCCCCCCATCACCCCCCCCCCCCCATCAATGCCCCTCACCTCTCTGTTATCTGTGTCCATTGGTTAGGCTTATATGCATATAAGTCCTTTGGTTGATTTCTTCCTCTTACCTCCATCCTCCCCTACATTTCCTCTGAGGTTTGACAGTCTGATCGATGCTTCCCTATCTCTGTATCTGCTTTTGTTCATCAGTTTATGTTGTTCATGTTACAATTCAGACATATCATTAAGGTAGAAATATTGGAAACTTTGATTATAACAATGAGATTAATTTATCTGTAACTTTTACAATATAATTTTACAAGTTTAAAAATAAAAGTTTGATTCATAAGAATTGATTATTTTAATCCCATTTTCTCTTTTGCTGTGTTTGGTACATAGCATTTGAGTAGTTACTTAAAGGACTTCAACAACAAGTGCCTTTTTGAAGCAAAACCACTAGCTTTATTGAGAATAATTAGGCCTAAATTTTCACATGACTGTGGTTGATACAGTCATAGACATAGAGTCAACTGCTGTTCCCATATTCTCATGTACAAATTGGGCAATTGAGTGTGCAAATTACAAATTGAAAAGTAGGCATGACAGGGTCTGTGTAGCTGTGCACGCTCTTCATATTTATCTGTGTACTTCAAATGTTGGTTTTAATGACCAAGGCAAGTAGGTGCAATTGGCCAATCTGTTTTATATATTTAAATCTTAAGATCCCAGCATTTTAAGTGAATATTTGTCTGAAATACCTAGCAGTGAGTCTTATTTACCTTTTATTTCCTACAATTGGAAAAGTCAAGGATCACAAACAATATATTTGGAGGTTAAGTCTATGATGCTTAAATATGTGGTTTCTAAATTGGTCAAATAAGATAATAATATTGGCTCCTACAGTATATAAGCAGAGTAGCTCAGTCATAATTTAGTTCAGATCCAGTCTATGCAAATATTAGACTTTGTGTCTTTCACAGAGATCAGAGCTAGAAAAGCCTTTATAATATTTGAATAGCAGTGCTTTCCTAAAATCATTTGGTGATATCTAATGATATTTGTTTAACATAAGATAATTTGGTCTCATTAATAATTTATAGTGTTTTAAAAGATTGTTTTTATATATTTCCAAAATGTATTTTCTTTTTTATAAAATTTTATTAACTTAATTACAAGGTCTAGTTATGCTTTAATGAGGATCTATTAATTTTATATTATTCTTTCAAAAATATTGTTTTCAAGATGCACCAAAATTTTATAACTTTTGATATTTTTGTTAATGACTTAAACTTTCTTTGAATAAGAGAATGTATAACTAACAAATAGAATCTATTTCATTCATATAGCCTTTTCCTGGAAAAGTAAGATTAAAATTACTGAAGGAGAAGCTTCAAGGTAAACAGTTTACCATTGTATTATTATTTGCTACAGATATATATTTTTTTACACTTGAATTACATAGAAAATTAAAGTGCTAGAATTGTTTTATGCAATAGAAAGATTCCACATCCCCAGATGATGACTCTTTACCTTTGATATTCCAAATACATTTTTTCTTATGTTTGTAGTGGAGGGGGGATTATTTTATTTACAAAGACTATCAAGTTAGAGTATGACTATAATATAGCATTTTTCATAGTGAGGACTTTCATAGCACTAGTACTTAAAGTTTATTAATGTAATCTTTTAACTAGGATAATAATTTGGCAGTATAAATTATAAATTAAAAATGTACTCTAGGAAATTAAGGGGATATTAACAAATTCATTTATATTTTAATATATTTTGACAACAAAAACCTAAATCAATATTGAATATATAATAATTCCAAATGAAATAAGACTTTTTAATAGAGGACAAACCCATTTGATTTGAATGGCTAAGATAATTTGGCAGAACAAGTTCTAGAAATGTATAACATTTAGTATAGAAGAAGTTCTGTGTGGGCTTCAGTTTGATCTGGAGATGTGACAGAATGCCATAGCTATTCTATCAAGAGCATAGTTTTTATGTTTTTTTTGTGTGTGTGCTTGTGTTTAAAATAATATATAATATATATATATTTTAAAATGCCCCACACTGGGATCAAGTCTGCAACCCAGGCATATGCCGTGACTTGGAATTGAACCATGACCTCCTGGTTCATAGTCAACACTCAACCACTGAGCCACACTGGTCAGGCAAGAACATAGTTTTTAACACTTATTACATTCTATAATTTTACATGCCCCATTTAAGTGAATTTTAAGCAGAGTACATGTGGGTGAATATGTGTGGCCCTACGGTCATAGGAAGGGGATTGTGGGGTCCTCAGCTACTGGGAGGATTAGGCGTGGCTACCTGCCATTCTTACCGGCCAGCTAATACTTAAACATTACTTGATAATTTAGAAATATGCATAGTTACATTAATTACTTGATCAATTGAAAATCTAAACATCATATTACAAAGTGATTAGTCTGACTTTTCTTTTTTTTTTCTTCCAGAGCCAGTGAAACAAGGTTTTAATTATCAGATGGCAAATTTTTCTGAAAGAGAAAAGCCCAAGATGAGAGGGAAAGTGTGTGGGCAGTGTGAGAACAAAACCGCTCTGCTTGTAAGTACACTCTACTGAGATACTGGGATAGAACTTACACGTGGTCCCAGATACTGTCCCAACTTTTCCTGCTCTGCCAGCGACACACTTTCCCTCTGTGACTCTTACTGTGACACCTTGGGATGGAGTGTGCCTGCTGCTGGGGAAGGCCCACAGGGCCCTGAGGCGCCTCCTCCAGCTCCCGGGTGAGGCACTAACTGCTTGAACTTGCCCTCTCTGCCTTGGCTCATGCCCGTCAGCCAACACACATGCTTCAGTATCTTCCACCTACAACCTACAACCCAAACCAAAACTGCAGCAGGCATTCTCCTCTCCTCTGACCCCCACATCTCCCTCTGTGCCCCTTTTGGTCACACGTGAAGAGTCTGTTATACTTGTTATCACCATGTTCTCTCCTCTTATTCTCCTCTCTCTCTCTCTCTCTCTCTCTCTCTCTCTCTCTCTCTCTCTCTCTCTCTCTCTCTTAATTGAGGTATATTTTACTTACCGTGAAGTGGAAAGATCTTACTAGTAAATGTATATATAACTAGATGCCTTCCTAGAAATGTCTGCACTCCCAGCAAGATAACAGAAGACTTGTGCCTTTTCCAACTCATCCCCACCGCAAAGGCAGCCACTGTTGTGATTTTTAGCTCCTTATACGTAGTGGTGCCTGTTTTTGAACTTCATGTAAATGGAATTATAAGGTATATACACAGGGGTGGGCTAAGTAGGCTTACAGGCGTGAGTAAATGAAACACAGAGTTTACTCTTTATTTATTTATTTATTTATTATTAACATAATTTTGCCCACCCCTGAATTTATTTATTATAAACATAATTTTGCCCACCCCTGTGTGTGTGTGTGTGTGTGTGTGTGTGTGTGTGTGTATAATTTTTCTGTGTGTGTAAGTTTTGCTGCATGTGGAGATGAGGAGATTCACTCACATTACATTTATCTGTAGTTGGTTCATTTGTATTACTGACTAGTATTCCATAGGATAGATACACCAAGATTTACTTGTTTGTTCATGTGTTGAATGACATGTGGGTTGTTTCTGTTTTTCCCTGTTATGTTGATGGCTGCTCTGTGTACATTTATGTGCAAGTCTTCCTCCTTCCCCCCAATGACATTTGTTCTTTCTTTCCTTAAAAGTTCTAAAGCGAACTTTAAAAAATAGTTCAAAAGATAATGCTTTCCGACAGCTCTCTAACTTTTCATTGGTGTCAATGCCATGAACTTTAAAAAAAAAATATCGTAAAATACATCATAATTTAAAAGTTCCCATCTTAGTCATTTTAAATGCTCAGTTCAGTGGCATTAAGTATCTACATTGTCTGAACATGCAGACATTTATAAAAATATTGGATTTATTTGATTGTAGATTTTATCATTTTTAAAAATAAATGATTAGTATTGCAATTAATGATAAAAAATTGACTTAATGATTAGTAATGTGGGGCTGTGCCTGAAAGCTTAAGCTTTGAGCCAGAATTTGGGGTTGAAATTCTGGCTCCATTAACTATAGTACTTGACAAATTCTTAATCATTTTGTTCTTAATTACCTTCACAATGGAGATACAATGGTCATTATCACTTTAGGGGGTTTGTTGTGAGGATTAAATGAGATGAAACATGCAAAGCCCTTAGAACAGTGAGTAAATGCTCACTAAACATTGTGAATATTGTTCTTTGATTCTAGCCTTCTCTTTTAGTTTCATTATACTATAGTTACCTAATATTTCTTACTATTTTCACCTTTTTGTAGTGTTGGCCTAGTCATTTTATATATCTGATAAATCTGTCTACATTAACGTAGGTAACTATGTCATCATACGGGGACTTACCATTATTAAAATAATACTATTTAAAAAATTAATGGACATATAAAATGTCTGTTGAATTTTTAATGAGAGCTTAGCCTACTTTCCTATGTTTTATACATTCTAGTGCCTTATTACTCAGTGCATGCACTGCTGCATGGCATCAACTGGGAGCCTGTTAGCATACAGCATCTCAGGTCACATTTCAAACATCACCAAATTAACTGGTAGAAGGCAGAAGAGCTTGGTCAACCTCTCTCCAGTCTGCCCCACCCGCTTTAGGCTTTCAGTTCCCTGTTGAGGGAAAGAGGCAGGGTGGGGAGAACACTGAAGGGCACCCTAAAGGGGAGGAAATGAAAGAGAGTCAAAGGGAATGTGAGCTCCTTGACAGAGACTTTCTGGCACCATCTTGTCATGATTTCTTATTTGCACCACCAGTGTTCTGAACCTGGGCCAACTCAAGGAAAGGAGGTATTTTAGCCATTCTCACTGCTTTTTGTCCTGGTGGTAAGAGTGTTGAAATGACTGTGCCACTGCACAGTGGTACTTTCACTTGTAGTAAAAATTCCGTTTTCTTCTCTCTTAACTTCCAGTCTTGCTTGGTAGCAGTATCAAGACAAGTACATAACATTTTTCAATTTGTCCCTAAACTTAAAAATTACACTTTAACATGTAAAGAATTTGGAAGATAAAGGTATACTTGTCTATAATCATTTCACCAGTCATAACCATTGCTGACATTTTGAAATAATAATTTTGTTCGAGGAATCTTCTAAAAATATTTTTTAAAACCATGTTTTGAGAAGCATCAGTGAAAGAGTACATTCAAAGAAGTGTATAGGGCCTTTTAGAGGCAAATTGTATGCAAACCATTTGAAACTAAGTGTACCCTGTTAATCCATACAGTAAGATAAAAGGACTAATGCTGGGAGTAGTTTTGATCCAGAGACAGTGCAGTGTAGTTTGTACCAGGTCAAGAAATTTGACCTGATGCTGCCTATTGTTTTATGATTTATTAAAAAAATGTTACATGCATACTTCAATCTTACACACATATAAGACATTCTATCGAGTATAGTTATTTTGATATGAGAGTAATTTGTTTACAAATTAGTTTTTCTGAGTTAAACCTTAACTGGGACAAATGGTTGTTCCAGTTTCCTTGGACTTCACTATAGGTATGTAATGGAAGAAATAAATATAATAGCAATAGCATCTATACACAAAAATCTTATCAAAGTCATATTATAAGATTGTGTTTTTGTTTTGTTTTTCAAATATCTTTTAAGGTATGTCTTGAATGTGGAGAAGATTACTGTTCAGGATGCTTTGCTAAAATTCACCAGAAGGGGGCACTGAAGTTCCACAGAACAACTCTTTTGCAGGTATGGCTTTAAAATGCTTTACTGGAAATGTATTTATAGAACGTTTGAACACAAAGACATTTAAAACATGCTTAATTATCGAGAATTTAGGATGATTTGCATTAATTTCTAAAATTCTATTAGGTACAGACAGTCTTTACATACTTAAAATTATTTTACTGAACACTAATCTGAATCCTATTTTGCTATTTAAACTGTGTTTTAATGTAGTTCCTAAAACACTTAGCTTTATTAGAATTTTTATGTTATGCATTCTATCTGTGAATTTGACATTTAAAAATTAGACCATATTTTAAACTATTGTTTTAATTGAATACATGATATAAGTATTTTTTCTGTCTAATTTATGTTTGACATTTTATGTTTAGCTTAAAAATTATTATTTTATTTGTCCTCATTATTATGTAAATAAGCTATCTCTCAGGTTTCCCCCTACATATTAGAACCTTTTATTTATCTTCATATAGTCATTGTTTTATGAAATGCTTAAACTCAAACCATGTGAGCTGGTCTTAAAATTCTACTACTTGAGCAACTAATATGGTTAAATGTAGACATGAAATTATAGCACTTACTAGAGGCCGGATGCATGAAATTTGTGCAAGTAGCTCTGCCCTGACAGCTTGCCTTGGCCCTCGTAGCCACAGCTTCGTCCGGAAGGTCGTCTGGAAGGATGTCTAGAAGGTCGTTTGGCTGTCTGGTCTAATTAGCATATTATGCTTTTATTATTATAGATGTTTAATGATGCCTTGGTTTCTTATAACTTTCATTCCTTTGACAACAAATATTCATTGAGTACCTTTAGGAAGCAGTGTCTGTGGTAGGCAGTGACCTTGCACAGATGATTATCACTAGGATTCTGCACTTGGATCTGGAAATAAAACAGAACCAAGGAACTTGTGTAATGGGTTAAAGATTTTATTATTTCTTAGAGGCAAAGGGATGGGGACGATTGGATCTATATATTGAAAGATCACTGGTAGATTTAAATCTTTACATTTAAAAAATACATTTGTATTGATTCAGAGAGGAAGAGAGAGGGAGAGAGAGAAACATCAATGATGAGAATCATTGATCAGACGCCTCTTGCCTGACTCCTACTGGGGATTGAGCCCACAACCCGGGCATGTGCCCTGACTGGGACTCAAACCATGACCTCCTGGTTCATAGGTCAATGCTCAACCACTGAGCCATGCCAGCTGGGCTTTACATGTTACTTGAATATAAATGTTAGTAGCTCTAAAGACTCAAGTCATGATAATGCAAAACCTAAAATTGATCTTATTCATATTAATATTTATCAATGTCAATTACTTTCAAATGGCTACTCAATGTTTGGATTATCCTGATAGAAATGCAGAAATGATGGAGGGAGCAGGACAAAGAAACAACAAAAAACAAACCCAACTCCCTGCTATTCTCTCCCCTCAGGATGGTGCAATTGAACTGTCATAAGAAATAAGAGTTGCTATATACAAAAGTGAGTGTAATTGCTAACATGGAACCAGTATAAAATTTAACTAAAGACACTCCACTTTAAGGGAGAAAAGTATAATTACCCTACTGTGCGTTTATGTTAGGAATTTTCCATTCAGTGATTTATTCAGCACATTGAGCTATTACTTAGTCAGTGTAGGTACTGCTGGTATGGAAGATACAGAGAGAAATGAGACATGGTTTCTCCCTCAACTTCAGGATCTGACACTTACGATTTAAGTCTGATTCTCTTCTCTCTCTCACTCCTTCACCCCACCTCTCTCTCTCTCTCTCTCTCTCTCTCTCTCTCTCTCTCTCTCCACACACACACACACACACACACACACACACACACACACACGGAGAGGAAGGAGAGGGAACATACATTTCAATAAATGTTAACCTTTATTATGTAAGTCTCTGCCAAGTAAAATGCACGAAGGAAATTATTAAATTCTCTTGCTTTTCTCTCTGTTCCCATCCTCTTCCCTGCCTTTCTCTGTGTTAAGGGTCCAGATGCTCTTGTGCCTTGGCCTGATGACCATGGCTCAGCGATGAGTGGACATCTCTTTCTGTTTATCAATTATTAACCAGTCATAGAGTGTTTTTGGTTTTCTGCCCTTTTGGTACTATCCAAGTCATAGAGATTTTTTTATTGAGTGCTGGATTCATAGTCAATCTGAGAAGTTAGGGTGGACATTTTAAGGGATTAAGCAAAGGAAAAAAAGAAAGAAATACTCATACATACAGAAAACAGTATGGTGATGGCCTGAGGAAAAGGGGGAAGTACAGAAAGGTAAAGGGGGGGAAGTATAGAAAGGTAAAAGGGGGGAAATGTTGATGGAAGAATACTGGAGTTGGGGTGGTAAACATATGCTACAAGATACTGATGGTGTATTATAAAATTGTATACCTGAAACTTGTATAAATTTATTAACCAATGTCACTCCGATAAATTCAATTTTTTTTTTTAAAAAAAAGTAGAAACAGCCGAGACCGGTTTGGCTCAATGGATAGAGCGTTGGCTTGGGGACTGAAGGGACCCGGGTTCGATTCCAGTCAAGGGCATGTACCTTAGTTGCGGGCATATCCCCAGTAAGGGGTGTGCAAGAGGCAGCTGATTGATGACTCTCCCTCATCGATGTTTCTAGCTCTCTATCTCTCTCTCTTCCTCTCTGTAAAAATTAATAAAATATATTTAAAAAAAATAAATAAAAAAAGTAGAAACAAAAACAAAAACAACAAGTGTTTTATAGGATGTGAAGAAATTTGGTGGGAAAGTATTTGATTCTCTAACAACTCTGCTGTACACCTGAAACTAATACAAAATAATATTGAATGTAAACTGTCATTGAAAATTAAAATAAAAAAAATTGTGTAGCCATTATGGAAAACAATATGGCAATTCCTAAAAAAAAAATAAAAATAAAATTAGTATATGAGGGGAAAAAAACATTACTATATAAAAAGCAAGCATTCTAGGCTAATGGCTGCTATACCTTATCTTTTTAACCTAGTTATTATAAAGCATAGCCAAATTTGAGTATTCTAAATCATTTGACCCCCATCTTCTAGCCCAGTGAGTCTGTATGAAGTACATTGTCAATTAGTACCATTTGTTCTGTCATATCTTGTTTTACTTACAAAAAAAAATTCCCTGAAAAACTGAAAGCAAACTATTTCCACTTCCATATTGACTAACCTGATACTTTCACAGGGCCTTTCTTTTGACTTATGATTGATTTAGACTTGGCAGTGAGCTTGACACACAAGTTTATTTTTACCTCTCAGACTGTTAAATAATTACTTATCTGAAAAATAGAGAGTAAATGTGCACCGGGAATTACTAAGGATGAAAATTCTACTTCTATATTTAGAATGATTTTCAACATTAATGGTTTTAAAAAGATGATTGTAGTGGGTGAGCTTCACATTGATAAAAAAATAGGTGTTAATATAGCAGGAATTTCTATTTCCTTTAAACAACAGAAGAGACAAGGTTAATCAGAGATAATGGAAGATAGGAGAAAAAACAAACAAAAGGCATTTTAATGTGAAGTATGACATACACAAAGGGAGGTTGGATTAAACAAATCAATATATTCTGATATGTATATTTTCTTAATTGGAATGGAGATTTCCTTAAGTGGATAGAAGAGATCTTAGGAAATGGAGAGGCGAATAAGAAGAAATAATTGAGGTAGAATTTCTATGTTTTCTGGTATAAAACCTTTATTTTTAGCATCTTTACATTTTGATCTTCAAATAAAGGTATGCCTATATAAATATGGCTGTCAGTGGGAATATATGCTCGCTTGAACATAGTTACAGGAAAATAATTATCAGGAAGGACTTCAGTTATCATCACAGTACAATTTATGCTTACTGACTTTATGGTAGAATTTCTTTTTTTCTTTTAGTTGACAGTAACCAATATTAGCTTATGGACTCACAGTATTATCATTCTGTTGCCATTTAGAATAATATTATATTTTCATTTTATTTATTTTTATTTAGGTTTAATTTACACAATACATTAGTTTCAGCTGTACAGCATAATAATTTAATAGTTGTTTCTATTGCTCAATGACCACCATGATAAGTCTAGTTAACAACCGTCATTATACAATTCCAAAAAAATATTTTTATTGCGATGAGGACTTTTAAGATCTACTCACTTAGCAACTTTCAAATAGACAATACAGTACTATTAACTACAGTCACCATGTTGTCCATTATATTGCCATGATTTATTTGTTTTATAAGTGGAAATAAATTTGTATCTTTGGATCCCCATTTTGCCCATTTTCCCCACACTCCACCCTTGCTTCTAGTGACCACCAATCAGTGCTCATAATATATATTTTCAAATCATAGCTAGTCATTTTGGATAATATGGTTGCTTAATTGGATGATCTTAAAAAAAATTCATTCTGGAGCAAGGGAAAGGGAGAGTGTGAGAGAGAAACATTGATTGGTTGCTTCATGCACAAACTTGCAACTTGGGTATGTACCCTGACCAGGATCATGTAACCTTATAGTGTAGGAGACAACACTCCAACCAACTGAGCCACACTGACCAGAGCTAGTAGCCCAGTAGCCCATTTTAAATGTCATGTGTACACTATTATTGACGCTATGATGTACCCCCAGATCCTCCTCTTTAGGATTGAGACACTCATTCCCTACCTCACTGAAGTGTTGCCTGTGGATTAGCTATAGTTAAGCCTTTCCCATGAATTATTTTGCTCAAAGGGAATGGCTGCTTCCAAGCTTAAACTCCATCACTGGAGGCAGCCTATTTTCTGGGCCAATTTCTGGTCGATGTGAGGGTACATTGCCAGCAGCCCACTTACCTCCATTGTCAACTCTGATGGGCTTTCAAAGCTCCCCGCCTTGGGATTGGCAGTTGCATTGAAGTCAGCTGTTGCCTCTACCCAATTCTCCTCCCCTTCACTGTCCAGGTGTTCTCCTCTGAGCAGGAAAAGCCATGCAGGCAGAGCTGAGCATTTGTTTCCTGGGGAACAAACATGACATTATGCTATTTAGAGTGAAATTACAGATAATTGTTGCCCTAAATTTAGAGTAATTTAGCGCTGCTGTTTTGAAGGTCAATATATAACATCTTTTTCTTTCCTTTCCAAATTCTGAATTAAGTAGGAAATAGATATTAGATCTGGAAGGCAGAAATCAAAATATCAATTTTATTATTGATACAATCAAAATTGGTGGTTGTAGCATGAATATATAGACAAATTCAACTTCCTGGTACTTCCTTAAATTGAACCTTCTTCTGATTCTTTTCTTTTTTTTTTTTCCCCCTCATTCACCCCACCAAATTGTAGACATTTATGTACCTTTGGCAGAGCAGGGCCTAACCAGTACAACTCCTCAGTGAGGGTCTAGATTGGAACGCATCCCTCTCTGGAGAGGCAGCTGAGAGAACCCAGAAGGGCAGAAGGCTCACTTCCTTCTCTCAAAGTCTCACATAGAAATGGATGGGAAGTAAATGTTCCTTCAAAAAGGAATTATTATAATTCACGTGATTTTAGAATCCCGGTGATGTAAATATACTAAACATGTATACATTTGCTATTTGTAATTATTAGTTAATATTATACTTAAGAAGAAATAAAGCATTTAAAATATAAATAAACCACTGAGTACTGGCATGCTTTATCTGTTTTTTTCAATGGAACTATTGCATATTTCTTGTGCCACAGGTCTGTGTTCATTGTCCTTCAATATTATTATTTCTTTGCCCTTTTTCAGGTTTTTTTCAAAACTATATTGTTATTAACTAGTCCCTCTTTTATACCTCCTGATAATTTTTTTTTTCCCCAGAGAAGAAGGGAGAGAGAAAGAGAAATAGAAACATCAATGATGAGAGAGAATCATTGACTGGCTGCCTCCAGCATGCCCCCTACTGGGGATCAAGCCCGCAACATAGGCAAGTGCCCTGACTGGGAATCGAACCTTGACCCCCTGGCTCATGGGTAAATGCTCAACCATTGAGCCAGTACGGCCAGGCTTTTCTGATAAATTTTAAATTCTGTGAGGGTAGGTACTATTTGTGCTGAGGGCATCCTTAAGATAAAGCTCATATATGCAAGCTCAGAAACTCCCAGGGTGGTTGTGTGGGTCAGATTCAATGACAGCAAGTATAAAAGTATTTTATTCAGAGCAGGTGCTCCATACGTTAGGTTTATTAGTCAGGATGCATTGCTAGCAGAAATTCAGTCAAGTCTTACACCATCTAAATTTAGAAGTTAGAAAATAGCATAATGTTAGTGATTATGAGTCTAAATTACTAATTAAATGGTTACTTTGGGTTTTAGGGCTGTTTTCATACATATATATATTACTGCTTTTGTATAAAAAACAATAACGGTGAAGTAAGGTATTAGAGCACAGTCTGTAAGATTATATTATATAAAAACACAGACTTTCTCCTCATCCAAATTGAGAATATTAGAATCTCAATTTTGGAGGGGACCATTCAGATTATTAGATTAATCACATGATGAACCTTTAATCAATCATATTGCAAACATCCATCATCATTGGAGTCTTTATAATTCGTAGGTGCTATTTATGTTAGCTTACAATTTATCATGGAATCTGACAAATTTTAGAATAGTTTTATTGACTGTATTTTATGTTCGTTGGACTTTATGGGCTAAAAACCATCTAATTATGATGGAACAGCATTACTAAGTATAAAAATCAAATATGACAAATTATTTATTATTAATTAGTTTATTCTGCTATGCCTAAAAATCTGTCATTCAAAGAATTGCATATAAGCATATAAAATATTTTCTTCCTCATGTAGCTCAAACATGAATAATTGGTGACAGTAGCTAACTTATCTGATTGCATTTTACATGTTATATTAGTCTAAAACAATAGTGAATACTTGCTAAAATATTGTACATAATTATATGGCATCAGAAGTGCAAATAGAAAGCAGGTGGCAGGTGTGAATTTCCTGCATTATTTTCTTGTTGCTATTCTGGCTCACTTTTATGATTGCTCTCTAAATAGAAATTTTTAATGTTGTAATAAAAGTCGAAGGCACAATTATTTATACTGAGATTACATTCTGGTTTTTTTTCTTGATACCAAGGGATTTAAAAATTTTTGACAAATATTACCTTTTGAGCTATTACATTTTATGCTGTATTGCCTTATATGAAATATTTTAACTGCAGTGTTTTATTTCATTATTTTTACATGTTATTTTAAGATAATACTAAATATTGAGTCCAGGTTAGGTTCGCTTGGCATTTACTATCTGTTGAATAGCAAGCTGCATTTATATTAGGGGCAAGTGTCCAGGTCCCTGTTTATTTTTATTATCTCTTTGTGTGTCAAGGGGGAATAATAATAATACATAAATCTTTGAATAATAAAGCCTGTGGTTTCCATGAGACCTTTGTAAGAAAGGTAAATCTGAGGGTCCTTTACATTCTACTTTAAGTTATACTTAAATGATACTGGAGTAAGCAATAAACCAGCCACATGAATTTCACACTTCCAGGATTTCATTCCTGTCTGGCTTGCAATAAGAAGTTTCTTATACCATTGATATTTTTGAACTACTCATGCAAATTCCATATCTGTTTTTAGAACTATGATGAACAGAAGTGGATGTAAAGTATAGTTTTGTTGTGAGTTCTCCTGTTGCAATTTTATTTTTTATACATAATATATAGAGTTTTATATATAAATATATATTATATATTAGAAGCCCAGTGCATGGATTCATGCACATTGAAAGTAAATTAACTGGGTGGTGGAGTGGGACTGGGCAGGATGGGCTGGACACTCCTTGGAGTCAACTTCCAGTGGTCCCTCCCCAGCCAGCTGCACCTGAGGCAGGGCTGGGGCTTAAAGGGCACGTGTGGAGTGAGTGGGGTCTCTCAGCCTAGCCTGCAGGGATCAGGCCAAAACCTGCAGCCCAACATCCCCTGAGGGGTCCCAGAGTTCAAGAGGGCACTCTGCAAAGTTGCTGTCGCTGACAGCTCCTGTGTTGTGTGTCTGCCCTCTGATGGTCAATGCACATCATAGCTACCAGCTAGTCAGCAGGTCAGCCAATCAGCCAGTTACTTAGGCTTAATATATATATATATATATATATATATATATATATATATTTCTTTATTATGAGAGGAAAGGAGTGGGAGGGAGAGATAGAAACATCAATGATGAGAGAGAATCATTGATTGACTGCCTCCTGCACACCCCCTACTTGGTATGGAGCCTGCAACCCAGGCATGTGCCCTTGGCTGGAATTGAACCTGGGACCCCACAGCCCACAGGCTGACACTCTATTCACTGAACCAAACCAGCTAGGGCTCGCTTAGGCTTTTATATATATAGATGGCTTCAGAATAGCTCAGTATGTATTAATTAGACTTAAGGTCAGTACATGTGACCTCGGTGCTCAATAGCAGTGACACAAATGTATTTCTCAAATCAGAGCCTAGGAGCAGCCAGTCTAGGGTGTGCAGAGAGCTCCAGGGGTTGAGATTGCAGGCTCTTTATATTTTCTTGCTCTGCCATTGGGGACAGGGGGTTCTGTTTCCCAAATTACCTTCCCGTCTGTGATGTCTATGAAGTATCAGTTGGCACTTGTTGCAATTTTCTTTCATCCCATGAATATTGTTTGCTTCTGTTTTTCATTTACTTGTATGAGGAATTTACTCAAATTTTGTTTTCTTTTTTAGTTTCTGCCATGTGGAAATTCCTGTCCTCTTTCTCTACCTTTCCAATTGGCCTGAATTACTTGTTTTTTGTCTCTCCCCCCCTCTTTTTTTTTTTTTCCTTTTCTTTTGATTCTAACAGTAGATACAAACTTTGGTCACATAACTTTAACTTTTATGGAAAGTGCAGATTTGACTCTGCAATAAATCATAGGGAACAAATTTGTACTAAGATTATCTTTAAAGATGGAATCATCAGAAAAGCAAATAATAATATGGTCTAAGAATAGAAGATATAGTTTAATACTGTAGAGTAATTAAAAGATAAAGCTCATCATTTTCATTCTTGTTTCATTAATTAACATGTTTAAAATTATGTATTTTATAAGTGAATTATGTTTACTTTGGAAAGATATTTTTACTAAGTAGAAATTTAATGGGATTGTTGCATCTTGCCATAGATCTATGATAAGTTGAGGAATTTATCTGCTTGGTGAGTTAGTATTCCTACTTTTCTATGTAGTTTTAAACTGAGAGATTTATTCTCATTGTTAGTGTTGATTTCAGATAATAGGATCCTTAGACCCTCCACATGTAATGTATGAATAGAAATATGCTACAAAATAATTTGTAGATGTTTTTCTTTGAATAAACAAATCTTGAGCAAATGTTTGATAACTTTTAATAAACTTTACTTTGCTATAAATTAAAGCATAATTCTTTAGTGTGCATGTGTTTGTGATATAAATTTGCATATTATGTTATGGCAGAAACACTTATAACTAAAATATGATCTATGGTAATAAAAGCATAATATGCTAATTAGACTGGACGTCCTTCCATCCTTCTGGATGAAGCCAGGGCTGTGAGGGAAGTCTGTGGCCCAGGTGCCTGCCGGTGGCCAGAGGTAGGGAAGGCTGGGTCCTGGGTGCCAGAAGGAAGCTGGTGCCATTAGCTGGGGAAAGGAAGACTTGCTTTGCACAAATTTTATGCATCAGGCCTCTAGTTTCTGAATAATTCCCCATTCTGGAAAATCACAATTTCTTCAACTTTTTTCTCTTTTTTTCCTCCTTTCTTTCCTTTTATCCTTCCTTCTCTCTCTCTCTCTTCTCTCTCCCCACCCCCCTCTCTCCTCTTTCTCTCTCCATTAATCCTTACCCAAGGATATTTTTCCCATTCATTTTTTAGAAGGAATGGAAGGAGGGGCGGGGGGAGTTACAGACATCAATGTCCCTGGGCCAGGGATCAAGAACCTGTAACTGATGTATGCATCCTTGACTGGAGTTGAACCCCAGACCCTTCAGTCTGCAGGCCAACACTCTAACCATGAGCAAAACTGCTAGGACTCAACTTTTTTTTTTTTTTTTAAAGGTCTTTATACATTCCTAAGGTTTTGGTTTTAATTGTGAGACAGCTTACCCTTAATTGCCTTCTTACAGTAATGTGCTGGAGAGGGGAAAACCTAAGAATAAATAAAACGCCACATACTTAATATAACGATATAAAATAAAACGATATCATACTTCCATTTACCGATTGCTTATGAGGTAATTTATAGCAAAGAAAACAGAACAAACTGTTCTTGAGAAAATGTTCCTGATAAGCGAGGGGGATTTTTTTCCTCAAAAGGCAGGCCAAAATAAGTAAATAATGAAAAAAATAATATAAAAATTCCATTAGTGCACTTGATATTCCTGAAAAGATTTTATCTATTATTGCTTTCCAAGTCTGCCCGTATTCAACCCTGACAATCACTGCAGCTGATGAATTCCTAACGTTCCTTCTGCTGAAACGTACTTTCTTTCTCTGTGTGTATATGTATCTCTTTTCCTCCCTCTCTACCCTTTTGCTTAGCATATACAACGAAATAGCAGAACTCTCCCGCAGAAATTAGTTTTTTACTTTCTAATGCAAGGCTATGTTTGCAATAAATCTCTTCTAAAACTCTGTAATTGGAAAATCAATGAAAGTTAACACCATGAAAAGAGACATCGCAGCATTTTCTTTGTTCACAATTAGGAAGTAACACAGGTCTAAATTGTGCGGGGAACTCTGTGAGCTGGAACCTCTGGATCTCATGCGGAGGCATGGCTATGCCAACGTGGGCATTGGTATTCGTTGCCGGGTAGTCCTGGTGTGTGATGATAATGGTAGCTGTGTTTTGAAGCATTGACACTGTCACAAAGTCTATCCTTTTTTTTTTTTTTTTTTGACTAAACTAAAACTTTTACTCTTGGACCTTCACTTCTACAAGGTGCCATCCATTCCAAAATGTTATAAAATATCAACTCTCTTTACTTTGATTAATGATGCGTTGTCAGAGTGATGAATTCTTCTTGGGTGTAATTTGAAAGATAATATCATTCCAGGGAGGAAAAAAAGGAAGTTCAGGTGAGAATTTAGAACAGTGACCAGATGAAATCCTACCAGCACGCAGTGTAGGGAGAGACGTGGGGGGACCTGGAGGTGCTGGCAGTCAATCACATGTTGGGGCTTTAGTTTAAGCTTCTGTTCTACAGCGTGATGTACTATGTGCCCCAAAGGCTGTTTTGTTTTTGTTTTTAAACATATTTAGCATGTGGAGACGTGGCATAGCTAATTTCAATCATTTTCAGTCCCCTCTGCCTTCTGTTGATTCCTTTTAGTACTTTTTAGTACTGCTATATACATATATACGTTCATATTTAGAAGATGAGAATATGAATATCTTTGAGTTTTAAAATTGGGAAATATATTTTTAATAGATATGGTACAGTGTAAGGCACTTAATATGCATAGTTTTCTATTTCATTTTATTTTATTTTTAATATATTTTATTGATTTTTTTTTTTAACAGAGAGGAAGAGAGAGGGATAGAGAGTTAGAAACATCAATGAGAGAGAAACATCAATCAGCTGCCTCCTGCACACCCCCTACTGGGAATGTACCTGTAACCAAGGTACATGCCCTTGACTGGAATCGAACCTGGGACGCTTCACTTCCAGGCTGATGCTTTATCCACTGAGCCAAATCGGATAGGGCTAGTCTTCTATTTTAAATATTTCATTACAATAATCTTCACATTCTTGTTTACTGACTGCTTATTACTTACAATGATAGTTTTTGTATTATCAAGTAAAAGATAATTTGTTTTGTGTTATAAATCCAGATAGGTCCTTCTAAGCAGAGAGAAAAGGCTGCAGAGATATATGCCACACTGTTAATCATGGTTATGTTTGGAAAGCACCAGTCCTGAATTAGAAGACATCTCTATTTCTTACTTTTTTAATATGGTGGTATTATGATCTGTTTTCATTGTGTTTCTATAATTTTAAAGATGTTGCTACTATAAGGCTACATCTATGTATTTGTGGGAATGTTCTTGAGTATTTTGGGCAGGATTTTTTCTTCTTAAACTCTTCATCCCTCACAATTCAAAACATTTGTTAAACTTGGTGGTTATCACCCGTTAAATGTCAGTAGTGCCGTCCAATGATTGTGAAAATCAAAAACACCTCCCCACATTTTCAAATCTTGTTGCTCTAGTTAGGAAGTAGTGATCTTTGTATTAATCAAATTTCTTACACTAGCTTGGTAAAAAAAAAAAAAAAAAAAAAAAAAAAAAAAAAAAAAAAAAAAAAAATTTTTTCCTTGTTGCTGATGGATGGCCTCACAGATGTCTGGTGAAAGAGTGAGGATGATGTGGCTGAGACACGGTAAGAACCAGGACTGGAAATGGAAAGCTGTTGAGAGCCCAGGGAGACGTCTTCTCTTTGAACTTTGTATGTGTGTGTATATCTACTTTATTCTTTTCTTATAATGAACAAATTATGAATTTACCTAACAGACCAAATGTCACCTTCTTGATTCCAAATCTAAATTCTCATCAAATCAGCCTGGACTAGATACTGACTTCCTGTCCAATGTCTCTTGGACTTCTGTATGTCCTCTTTCAAAAAGTGTTTTTATTTAGGTCCCTTGTCCATTTTTCTTTTTTTTTTGATTGGGTTGTTTATCTCCCTTTTAAGTTGTGTGAGTTTCCTATAAATTTTCTCAGAAATCGTATTGGAAAACATGTTCTCCCATGCAGTGGACTTTCTTGTTGTTTTGTTGATGGTTTCTTTTGCTGTGCAGAAGCTTTTTATTTTGATGAAGTCCCATTTGTTTATTTTTCCTTAGTTTCCATTGCCCTAGGAGCTGTATCAGTAAAGATGCTGCTACGACAGATGCCTACTATTTTGCTGCCTATTGCTTCTTCTAAGATTTTTATGGTTTCTCGTCTTACGTTTAAATCCTTTTTCCATTTTGAGTTTATTTTTATGTATTTTTATTTTTTTGTAATGTGGTTTATCTACTTTGCTATTAGCAAAGTTGTATTAGCCTCATAAAAAGAATTTAGAAATATTTTTCTTCTATTTTCTGAATGTGTTTGTGTTGGATTGGTATAATTTTTTCCTTAAATATTGGTTATAACTTATTAGTGAAACAGTATGAGTCTGGGATTTTTTTTCTCATAGAAAGATTTTGAATTATTAATTTAAAAAAAATTCCTTATTCTATTCTAATTTTCTAGAATCAATTTTGGTAACTTGTAGTTTTCACTGGATGTTATTAAAATGTTGGCATAATATATATTTTTATTGATTTTTTTACCAAGAGGAAGGTAGAGGGATATAGAGTTAGAAACATTGATGAGAAAGAAACATCAATCAGCTGCCTCCTGCACACTCCCTACTGGGTATATGCCTGCAACCAAGGTACATGCCCTTGACCAGAACCAAATCTGGGACAATTGAGTCCGAACGCCAATGTGCTATAAGCCAAACTGGTTAGGACTGGCATCATTTTTTAAATTTCTCTATAATCTTTTTAATTTCTGCAGAATAGTGATGTTCCTTATTTCATTATTTATTTTGTTAATTTGTATTTTACTCTTTATTTTTCTCAGTCAGTCTACCCATGGCTTTATAATTTTTCAAGTCTACTTAACAAACCAAGTTTTGATTTCATCGATTTATTCATTTTTTTTCTATTCATTGACACCACATATGTTATGTTTTCATGATCAGTCAATTGAAGGTATTGTCTATTTTTTTTGTGTGTGTGTGGTTTATTTAGTTTTTAATCCAAAGATTATTTAGAAGTAGCTTATTCTACTTCTAAATATTTTGTTTCACAAAATAAGTTGTTGCTGTTTTTTAATTTTAATTTTTTTATGGAGGTCAAAGATCATGCTTTCTATGATTTCAAGCCTAATGAATTTATTACCACTTATTTTATGTGAAGCATATGGTCTATCATGAAGAATGACTCATGTGCACTTGTGAATAATTCATATTGTGATGTTGTGAGGTTGAGGGTTCTTTAAATGTGATTTACTTGATGGTGGTGTTCAAGTTTTCTATATCCTTATTGATTTTTGCCTAGCTATTTCATTAATTTCTGATGGGGGCATTAACATTTCTAACTGTAATTTTTAATGGGCTTAAAATCTTTTTAGTTACTAGTATGTCTGTTGTTGCTTTATATATTTTGGTGCTCTGTTGTTAGTTGCATATATAATTGTTAGAATTTCCTATTTTATTGGCTGTTATTATTATAAAATATTTCTCCTTGTCTTATTTCTTATTAATATAACCACTCCAGTTTTTTTATTGTTATTACTTTCAAGGTATATGTGTGTATATATATATATATATATATATATATATATATATATATATTTTTTTTTTTTTTTTTTCTTCATCCTCTTACTTTAAACTATTTGTCTTTGAATTTAAAGTTAGTTCATAAATGAGCTCATATTGGGTCTTGCTTTTTTTAAAAAAAAAATCAAGCCTGACACTTTCTGCCTCTTAATGGTAGTATTTAGTTCATTTACATTTAATGTAATTAGTGATGTATTTGGGTTTATCTTCCGTGTTGCTATTTGTTTTTCAGATGTCTGTGTGGTTTTTTTTGTTGTTGTTGTTGTTATTTTATTCCTTCTTAATGCTTTATTTTGTATTAAACAAATTTTATATTGTACTATTGAAATTTTTGATGTGTGTATGAGTGTGTGCATAATGGATATAGATATATTTATTCAGTGATTCTACTAAGTATTATAATATACATCTTGTAAAAATTTACTTCACATTAACACTGATTTACTTTGGTAAAAGATTGTGTAAATGGCTTTAACTTAACTCTATGTTTCTCCAGTTCTTTGTGATATTATTATACACAATACTGATTCATATCAATGTTATAAACCCACAGCAGTGTTAATGTTATTGCTATATATAATTTTGTGCCCTTAAAAAATTAAGAGAAGAAAAGATAAACTAAATATTTAAGCATGTTTTACATTTATCTATATATTAATGTTCCTGGAATTCTACTTTTTTTCTGGTAAATTTAATACCTTTTAGTCTTAAAATCTTTTTTAAGTCATTCTTTTAAGGCAGAAATAATAATGCTAATAGTGAATTATATCTTACTTGTCTACTTGGGAAAGTCTGAATTTTTTGCTTTATTTTAGAAGGATGGTTTGCTGAAAATAGATTTATTTTTGGCTTTTTTTTTTTCTTTCAGCACTTGGTATCATTTCACTGCTGCCTGGTCTTCATTTTTTTCAGATGCAAAATCAGCTGTTACTCATATTAATGTATGCTTATATGTGATGGGTCATTTTTCTTTTGTTGCTTTCAAGTTTTTCTGGTTGTCGTTGGCTTTCAGTAGTTTCTTTATAATATGTCTCTGTATGAATCTCCTTATATTCATCATCAGGTTTAGTGAGTTTCTTAGATTTTTAAAGTAATACTTTTCATCAAATATGAGAATTTGGGAACATTCATTTCTTCATATATTTTCTGTTCTTTTCTCTCCCTCTGATACTCTCTCTAAATGTATGTTGGATGCTTGATGCTGTTCCCTAGGTCTCTAAAAGTACAAAATATTCATTTTCTTCAATCTTTTCCTCTTTGGTTTTCAAATTGGATAATGTATCTTGATCTATTATCAAGTTCACTAAGTCATCCTTTGTGGGGAAGCAGAGGACTTGGTTGGACAGTCTCTAAGGAAGAATCTCTGAAAGATCAGGGCCTCTAGGGAGACCTTGCCTAAATTAGCAGCCTCTGCCTTGATTTTTCCAAACTAGTCCCAGCCCCTGGGTGTTTTGTTGGAATCACTATGTTTAGTCTTTAGATCTGACCTTGTAGAAGCATGTGCTTTCTCAAGATTACTTACTCTGCTGATTGTTATCTAGAGGTTAATTTCAGTTCAAGCTGTTGTTATAATAAAAGCCCAAGGCGGCAGACAATCGGGGCTGTTTTGGTGCCTCCTGCCAAGCAGCCCTATAGCTCTCTCTTTCACAGAAATGTGTGTCAGAGTAACCCATTCATCCATCACTCAGGGTCTGCTGGTCAGTCCTGACAATCCTTCTTCCATTTTATGTCTCTTCTTAACCTATGTAGGTCATACTCAATAATTTTCATTTTGTTCTCTTGATGATTTCCATTTCTTAATCAGCCTTTCTATAGTGCTCTCATTTTCAAGATCATCCCATTAAATGTTTGGCTGGCCTACTGCTTTCCCCAAGTGGGACCAAAACATCAGGTTTTCCGACCTATAGGTTTTCCTCATTCTCTTACAACCAAATTCACTAGATTGTTGATAATGCCACAGAAACCTCAAGATTCTGCTTTCTGTTGAGAATCAAGCACGCTCCCTATCAAGCAAGGCCAGTCTTGCCCTATTTACACTGATAGAGTTGGGAAGAGAAATATAAAATAGGAGCAGTCGGACACTCTTCACTAATGTCACAGTAGTTTTTCTTGACTACTTCTTGTTGTTTGATGTTGGTTGATTTCCTGAAATAGCTTTTAACAAATGTACCCAAAATAATATTTATTTTATGGAGGGACAATTATTTACTGACCTCTCTAGTATATCCTAGTCTGAAGTCCCACTTCTGCCTATTAATTAGGGAGAAATTCTGTTTTCTGTGAATTTTAACAATTTATTTTACAGAGAAGTAGTATATTGTGATCTAAATAAAAAGGCAGCAATCATTTGAATGCACTACTCTATCACTCTGCAGGGTGTTTTTCATTCAGAATGTATATTCTTCATAACAGCTCTGCAAGGTAACTATTGTCTTCATTTTACAGGTACAAACACTTAGGCTTAGCGAGGTACAATCATTTCCCTTTTGTACTATTATTGATAGTGCTTTTTATTTTATCTGTGTTGACATTGACTTAGCTTGGGTAGAAGCAACACATTCAAATGGAAGTTTCAGTCATTTTTATCTCAGTAAATTAGTTAAATTTGATTCAACCAGCAATGTTCTAGTTGCAGTGTGAAGGATAGGGCTTCAGGGAGGAGAATTGAAAGAAGGCAATGTAAAACATTGTGTGTAAGGCAGAATGAGACATGGTTCCCTCTCTCAAGAATTCACAAAAGGGAAGACAGCTGTATTCAACCAACTGTAACACTACTGACTGATAAGTGTTTTGACATAGAGATGCTCCAAACTGAATGTGCATTCAAGTTACTTGTGAAACTGCAGATTCTGAGTCAGTGAGTCTGAATGGGACCTGACAGTTTGTGTTTTTAGAGAGTTTCCAGGGATGGAGATGCTGCTGATTTATGGGCCACACATTGAGCAGCAAAGCTCTATGGGTGTAAGCAGGGTTTATAAGAGCATGCAGAAAATATGCCTATTTTGCTCCAATTAGTTGAGGAAGAAAACTTTGTCTCGAAGAGATTAAACAGTTTGCCCTTTTAAGCTACTTTTAATAATGCCATTGGATATTCATTGGAACTGGATAACATTTGATCTGGGCCTAAAGTGATAAAGAGAATTATAATAGGAGCACTCACCTTTCCAAGTAGGGAGGAAGACTTTGGTAAGGCAAGGAAATAAAATATAAATATATTTATTTATGTACATTATTAAAGGGAAACACCTTTTTTATAACATTTTCTTTTTATTAGCTCAAGCAATACCCAGTTAGGGGTAATTTCCAAATACGCTTGCTATAGTAAAAGTTGTTTACTATAGTTTGACTAAGAGTTTGACTTGGATGTTCCTAAGACACCTTCCCTCTTAAGCAATTATTTGGTGACTTTTACCTGTAACATTCAACTTGGTCAATATGTTACTTCCAAAGTCACTATACACCATACGATGAAAAGGATAGAACAGGCACATTCGTTTTTTTTCACCTTGACATTGGAAACTTGTTACTGCTTCCCACACTCAGTAGCTATCACAGAGATCCATGGGATTCAAGGGAAGAATTTCACTAGGTGGGGAGGGGAAAGCATCTAGCAATTAGTTGTCAATTCTTCTCTGGAGTGAGTATGGCAAATGGGTCTGGAGAACAGGAAGCTATAAGTTATTAATATGTGTGATACATTTTTCACATATCTGGGAACTTTTAAATATTGTAAAATAGTATGTTACAGTACTATAGTGAATTTCTAGGTTTATTGATCCTGTTAAACATATGTCTCTTAATTAAGAGATAGGTGATTTAAGTTTGTTCTATAATCCTACTCTTATAGAATACTTGTAACTTTGTTGTTCAAAACTTTTTTTTCAAAGTTTATGTTGCCCCCAACCCTCCCATATACATGCATCACAGAGAAGATGAGCAGAAGGAGAATCTCGGATCCTCCCTTCAGTTTGATGCTGCTTGCTCAAACCTGAAATAAGTAAATAAATTAAAACAAACAAAAGTAATCTTATTTTTAAGAAAGCATAACTAAAGCGCATTTTGTGTTAATTCAGTAGGGAACAGGATTAGGCTAAAAGAAGAAAAACCTTGGCTCTAAATCATTTTGTACCCATTGGCTTTGACCTAAGCTTTATGAGCTTGGGTTTCCTTGTCCAAGTAATGGGGATCAAAATATCTGTTAAATATCTGTCCCTCTATTGAAATAATTGCTTTAAGAATAAGAAAAATAAAGTATACATATACACTTTTAAAACGGAGGAAAGTAATATTTAAATATTCCATTTTTGTGAGAAAGAAAATTCCAGTTTATTGGCATTTTATTTATCCAGAATTAACAGAACTTTAAGACATTTAGATATACAGTATTCCATTTTATCAGTTATCCATGATGTTTATCATATATTTAATAGTAAATTTAATATGGAATGAAATCATTTTTTGGCTATTTCATAGTCTTTTAAAATGCTCCCTAAAAATGTTACAAAAATTATTGTAACATTGATAGCAAGATACATTTTAGGCAAGAGTAATCTTTCTTTTGTGCTATTTAATTTTATATATATATATATATATATATATATATATATATATATATATTTGAATGATGATTCTATTGTAATACTTTTATGTAAAAATAATACCAATAGTTTAAATTTTGATTTAATAAGATGAAAACTAGATATTTTAACCATCTTTTATATCAACAGAACTTCATTCTAGGAAATATGAAATCAGACTTAGATAGGATTATGTTTAGAAAATATTTGCCAAAATGCAGTTATTTCTGGAAGCAGTATCATTGGCTTGAATATTTTCTCTTGTCTTCCTTTCATGTTTTTTCTTGTTAAATCAATTGTATTCAGCTTCAATTTATAAACAATAACATGCACTCAACATTTCTCATATAAATAATAGCATGCACTTATTTGTGGTAAAATACCAATAACATAAATGTTTTCATCTTAAACATTTTAAGTGTACAGTTCAGCAATGTTAAGTGCAATGAGTAGTAAATAAGCCATAGAAATCTAGTGCACAGTATTATGAATATGCACAATAATATTGTATTATAATTATGAATATATATATATATATATATATATATATATATATATATTAAAAAGACTGAATAGGTGTAAATGGGCTTTTGAATGATCATTGTGAAGTTTGGACTAGACACCATAGATTTGTGAAAGCACAACAATTATGTGCATAGGTCACCGTAGTCATTTTTTCAGATATAACATTAATTCAGTGTGAAATAACACCAGTTAATTTGATGTTCACTGATTTATTCAAGAATCAGATTGGATCTTAACAAATTTTCAAAAGGTCATTCTGGAAAATTTCCATATAATTTTAGCTATTTAAATAGGTAAGTAGTTGAAATTTTAAAAATAGGAATATTTCCATGAGAGAGTCCAAATGAATTATTTCTCATCCCTGCCAGAGTTTTCCCCTGTCTTGAGGACATTTGCTAAGAAGTAAGACTTGCTGCTTTTGCTCCCAATGCCAGGCTCTCCCTGGAGTTTGTTAGGTTCAAGCTCAGGTGGCATTCAGCATCCTGCAGTGTCCCGGGGGCAAACCCAGGGAGTTCTGATAGGAGACTCCTCAGAAGAAGGCCTTCCCGAGATTTGCCTGTTCCTTTTGATTCTGAAGAAGGCTCTTGGAAAGCTTCTTTGAATTATTTTTTCTCAGTCCTTTACTTTTATTAATCTTTGTTGTTGAAGGTATTACATATGTCCCATTTTTCTCCCATTGACCCCTTCAGGCCTGCTTCTTTCCCCCACCCCAGGCCTCCACCACCCTATTGTCTGTGTAAACATATGCATATACATTCTTGATCTCTTCCCACCCATCCACCCAACCCCACCTTCCCTCTGAGATTCAGCAGTCTGTCCCATGTTTCTATGTCTCTGGATCCATTTTGTTCAACAGTTTATTTTGTTCATTAGATTCCACATATGAGTGAGATCACGTGGTACTTGTTTTTCTCTGATTGGCTTATTTCACTTAGCACAATGCTCTTCAGATCAGCGATCGCCAACCTTCCAGACCTCAGGGACCATCGATTGGCGACTGCTGCTCCAGATCATTTATTTTAATTCTGGAGTCCTTCTGCTCCTTCCCCACAAACCTCATTTTTACTATATGTTATTTTTCAGGCATGGTGGTAGCCACACAGAGATTTAAGGAGATATGATTTTTTTATTCTATGAGCTTACATGGTGTCATGGGATAGATAGACGCCACAAGATGATCTAAAATTACTCTTGTAGGGGTTGGTAGGAAGAGAGTACAGAGAAGGGGCACTGCACACAGCTGGAGAAGGAAGGCCGGGAAAGGTTCCTGATGTGGGAGTAAAGGGTGACAAATCCTGGAGAAGGAGAGGTCTGAGAGGCAAAGAAAACAGTGGAGGGTGGAGGGCCTCCCTGGTAACTGACACTCATGAGCAGAGGTGCCACACGTAGAAAGCCTTGCAGTGCGGAGAGACTTCAGGAACTACAGGTAGATGCACTTCCTGTGTCTCCACTTTTAAACAGCTAATAGTTTCTAAAGATGTTTTATCACCAAGGAATACTTATGACTGCTTATTCAGGCTCCGACCAGATAAGCTATATTTAGTTCTTTCGCCATGGTGTGCATAAAATTACCCGTCTACTTATGTGGGGTTGGAAAGGCTGTGAGTCATTAGAATGATACTATACACCTGGGTCACTTCCCAGCTCTGCCACCCACTCACCATGTGACCAAGGGCAAGTCATCTAAACATGCAGAGCTTTTGTTTCTTTATCCCTGAAACAGATAAAAATAGGAACGCTTCAGAGTTGACTTTAGGATTAAATAACATGTTTTTAAGATACTTAGGCTAACGTGAGCCCAAACTAGCCCCTCCAAACAGTGTAGCTGTCACTATTATATCGGTTGATATAAATGTCAATTTGTATTTTTAAATATTAAGTAAAATACATTGAATTTAGTAGGAACGGAATAACGAAAACATAATGTGAGGTATCTAAATTACAGAAGGCTTATAGATTTGGCTTTTTAGTTACATTTTTGTTCCTTTATTAACAGACAAAAACTCAAATATTATCCAATGTATTGGATGTTGCCCATCGGTTTATCAAGGAAGTGAGCCCAGATAAACTCAAAGGGGAGAATCGCTCTCCAAAAGAGATTAGTAAACGTCAGCATCGACCCAAACCACCTCCGCTGCAGGGGAGCAGCTGCCAGGTAAGCTGTGGGAAATGTAGGAGACATTTCTGTCATATATGGTCCTGGAGACTGGCATGCCTATACTGTAGAGTTTTGCAGATTATTTTATCACATTGTTTTTTAATCTGATTTTTTTTTATTGATCAAAAACATCTCGACTATAACAATCCCTTTAAGGAGATTGCTTTGATTGTACTGGATACTGATATCTTTTAAAAATATATATTTTATTGATTTTTTACAGAGAGGAAGGCAGAAAGATAGACAGAAATATCGATGAGAGAGAAACATCGATCAGCTGCCTCTTGCATACCCTCCATCGGGGATGTGCCTGCAACCAAGGCACATGCCCTTGACTGGAATCGAACCTGGGGCTGACTCCTCAGTCCGCAGGCCGATGCTCTATCCACTGAGCCAAACTGGTTAGGGCTGGATGCTGATTTCTTGATGAATGATCCTTTGACCCTGTGGCTTTCTGGGCATTTCCACCATCGCAGGAAAAGAATGAGTATTTGGGAGGAACATAAAAATAGAGAACACAATGCAATATAATGAATTTATATTAATCAGGACGTCAGAGGCTAAGAGTACAAACCTTGCCAAGTGTTTTAGGTGACAGTGAATCTCGCAGTTTTTTATAATAGGATTTATATCAAAAGCTGGTAGTTATTGAGACTGATTACTGACCCCATAATGTGCTAGATAAGTTTCATCAGCTCATGTCCATATTTTTATAATAGGATTGCTGTATTGACATTTTAGCAAAAGACAAACTTCCTCAGATTTTGATCTATGCAATAACCCTTATTTCTTTGCCTCTCCCCTTCCCACTGCAGTTTGGAATAGTGCCTGACCTGTCCATAGTCACACAGCTTGTTACTTGGTGGGTCTGGAATTGCATCAGTCTGAATTCCAAACCCATGCTCACAGAGTATAAGGGAAAGTGTGCTCTATGCTAGTCTGACCTCTTTCAGAAGAAGAACTATGCTTGAATTGTCCAGGAAAGTCAGCATATTTGAATGGATTTCATGTTTGTGAGGAATCACTGAATTATGAATTAAAGCCTCATAATTATAATAATGTACTGAGGCCTGACAGTGTGCCAGATACTGTCTTAAATATTTTACCTGTAATATCCATTTTTGTCCTTTCTTAATTATTTCTTTTTTTTTTCAGATGAGAAAATAATGGCAAAAAACATTTTTTATATATGGCCTGAGGTATTATTGATAATGGAACTTATATATGAACCCAGATTTTTATTCCAAATTACTTGCTTTTAGCCACTACTTAGAGACTATGATTTAAGGTTTTTCCTTTATGCCTGCCATTTTTAAAAACTTATTCTATCAATAAAAATGATAAGTCAGCCAAAGCCGGTTTGGCTCAGTGGTAGAGCGTAGGCCTGTGGACTGAAAGGTCCCAGGTTCGATTCCGGTCAAGGGCATGTACTTTGGTTGCGGGCACATTCCCGGTAGGGGGTGTGCAAGAGGCAGCTAGTCGATGTTTCTCTCATCGGTGTTTCTAGCTCTCTATCTCTCTCCCTTCCTCCTCTCTGTGAAATATCAATAAAAAAAAAATAAGTCAACAACTAACATTTATTAAATACCAGATGCTAGGCATTGTGCTTAGTTACTTACCTGCCTTACCTTATTCAATAATCATAATAATCATATGAGTTTTGCATTATTATTACCCCATTTAACAGATGAGGACAATGTGCGCCTAAGTAAATAACCAATGAAAAAGCTACAGAGCTTATTTCTTTGCCTGTGCTTCTAATTACTAGAATAAGTGCTGCCTCTTATCCACATAGGTAACTGCTGTATAGACCCTCACCTCTTGTTTTAAGAACCTTTAATTCAGTGGTTTCATCCGGGAGTATATACATTTTCTCAACCTGAGAAACCTTAAAGAAATACACAGAACTGAGTTTAGCATCTCTATGGGTGGGGTCCAGACATGTGAGGTCTTAGCAACTGTCAGTGATTATTCCTGGTGAATATTCGTGGTTGGGAATTGCTGGAAGCCAATTCCAGCATGTCATAATTGCAAGAGTTTCATCAAAAGGTTGATGAAACTTGGGGGCTCAACAAGGACTGAGTCACATATGTAATCACCTGTTGGAATAACTAAAAGGCACTTCCCCCAAACCTGAATAGGATAATTTTTTGCTGCCAGACAGCTCAGGGCATCTTAATCTACATGTTATTGCCTCCTGTTGGCCAAACACTTGAACAGCATAGACTATTCCCCAATATGACCATGCTTCTGTAAATCCTATCCTTTGAAGTGTATATCTCCACCTTGCCTTAAGACAAACTGTGTTAATAAAAAGCAGTGGTCCTAAGACAAGGAGAACTACCAACAACTTAGAACCTTAGCTCCTTTAGCTGAAGCTCCTCTGACCCCCAATGCCTTTCAAAATTATCTTTTGTCTTTGGACTCTTATTTAATCTAAGCATAGCCTTTCTCCAGATTGCTAAACCCTTCTTAATGCTGGGACAAGAACCCCAGCAGGGAGTCACAGCTATAGACCCTCAGGTGTGCACCCATCTGTAGTGCATGCACTGAAGAGGTGTCCCTATTATATGCTTGGTAGTTGTCTGTATTGAAGAGCAGTGGTTCTCTAATTGTAATAAGCATCAGAAGTATGGTATGTGCATTCCTGGTCTGCCACTCAAATTTTGATTTTTTCCCCCCATCGGTGTTAGAGTACAGGAATCTGATTTTTAATTAACCTACCAAGCAATTCCAAAACCTAGAAGAGTCAAAATGGTGACAATGTTTAATAGCTGTCTTAGGCCTTTTCTTATGGATTCAGGCCCCTGGGTATCCTTGGAAAGGGGTGCGATTCATGGAAGAGCTTTCATTTTAGAGACTAAAACCTGGATTTGAAATACTGACCTTGATTTTCTTACAAGCTTTCATAACATCCAGCATTTTACTTTGCTTTTTTGATTCTCTGTTTCCTCTTCTGGAAAGTGGCACATATATGAAAATGGGAATAAACATGGCTTGTTGGAACACCTTGTGGCCCAGGAGTGTAATGCATGTGCAGCACTGACTCATCAAATTTTCTATTCCTTTTAGAATTTGGGCAGGGTCATAGGCTCTGAGTGGAAGTGACATATGACAGTCTGGGCTGAAATATTTAAGAACCAATATACAATCTGATGGCTTTTCCCTATTCTGTCACTACTACCGTGTTTCCCCGAAAATAAGACATTTTCCGAAAATAAGACCTAGCACATGGAAACATAAGACATCCCCTGAAAAGAAGACCTAGCACAACTTTGGGAGAAAAAAAATTAATATAAGACACTGTCTTATTTTCGGGGAAACAGGGTATGTGGAAGCCAAGTATTCCAAAGGCATAGCTATAAAATGCAAATGTCTTATATCTCAGACTCTGATTTGTTGCTTGTAAAGGAGCTGCCCTGGGGAGTTGCTACAATCACCACACACTTAAACCATTGCACCAAGTTTTCAATGCTTCTTTATTAGTGCAAACGCACACACACACACACACACACACACACTGTTTAGTGGATGCCTGTAATTACCTTCCCATATATTTCTGAAACTCAATATTTTCCAATCAAATTCATTATTTCTCCTCCAATAGATATTACTATTGGTGTCAGCCTATCTCCCAGCTTCCTAATCTGGCACGAACAGTTAGTTATTTTCAATAGTACTGTCTCTTCTGCCTCTGCACATCCAGTCAGTTACCACGTCCCACACAGTCTACCATCTAAAACCTAGCTTGACTGTTTGGTCATTTCTATTTTTATTGCCATTCTTAATCCTGAAGTTAGCTCTTTCTTCAAGTGAAAAATGTTTATAGGGTGTAAATTTCATTTCATTCTCTCTCCTTCTAGGAATCAATAATATTTCCAATTTTGTATGTAGTTATTTATTGAAACCAATATTAATATACTTTGCAAACTTCTCTGAAAACATGCTTTTTACACTTAATGCAATATTTTAATATCAATTTAAGTGCATTCTAGAACCTTCTCATTCTATATAGTGGCTATAAAATACTCCATTTATTAGACTTATTAAGATCTATTTTCCACTGGTCAACATTTAACATGTTTCAGTATTTTGCCAATACAGTTTCAATCAAACTATAGTATGAAGAATGTTTTTGGAAAATGTTGGTTTGTATACATATTTACATGATAAATTCTGGACATTCCTAACTGAAGAGGGTTATGCATTTGTAATGTTGCTATTGCCAAATGGCCATAAGATTTTCCTTGCATCCAAACTCATTATCTCCCCCCACCCTAATTTCTATCTTTATCTTCAGTGGCTTTGTGTTTCCAATAAGTTTAAGCCTAATTGTCCGTGTGGCAGGCAGGATTCTTCACGATCTGCCCCCTCTTTGTCTTCCCACCCTTTATATTTTTTCATGTCCCACTCTGCTGTAATAATATAAACTACTTTCAGTTTCATGCCATACTGCTGTTTGGCTCCATGTCTCTGTCTATGTATCATTCCCTCTCTCTAGAATCCTGCCCGTGCCACTCTCGGCCCACCGAATTCTTGTTTATCTGAGTTAAATACCTGCACTTGCACCTGTCTCTGTTGTGGGCTTATTAACCTGTGTTCTGTGGCCAGCAGCTAGCACAGTGTCTGGCAGGTTCCCAGCTGGTTTTTCTTTACATTTAAATTTTTTATGCACTTTTTAATCATCTTCTCTCAATTGTACTCTAACAATCTGCCTGTTTATTTTGCAATTAAGGACTGAACATGAAGGATCCTACTTGTGTCTCTAGAAGATACACAATGCCAATTTAGCAATCTGATATCGGTATAGGTAATCCACACTTGGTGATTAAACCTTGGTGTGGAATTTATTTTGCTCTGGCTTCATAATTTGGATTTCTCTGATTCAATGGATAACTGCCAATGCCAACCTTTATTTTTTTCGGTGTGCTCACAGTGGATTTATATTTTATCCTGAATTCATCGTTTCTCCCATCTTTACGCTAAGAAGCATGCAATGTTTCACATGCATTTATTTATTCATTTATTCAACCAACTTTTAATGAGCATCACTTTGAACCTAGTACAGCTCTTGGCACTGAGGGAGGAAAATATCCTCTGATTGCATTGCATTCTAATGGTGTGTCTGAGAGAGAAATAAGTAAATTCACACAGTGATATTATTTTGAGAAAAATAAAGCAGATAAGGGATTAGAAAGTATGTGTGTGTGAGGGGGGGAGGGAGAGTCTGTATTTTTAGGTCATCAGCAAGGTCATCGCCTACTCTGAGTAAGTGACAATTGAGCAGAGATTGACTGAAATGAGTAGAATGACTGTATGGCATGTGGAGAAGACTCACTCCAGGCATTGGGTAAAGATAATGTGCAAAGTCCTTAAGTGGGAAGGTGCTGGGTTAGTTCCCAGAACTGTAAGGATATGTTTGTTTGGAGCAAGGTAAGAGAAGAGGAAAATGGAAGGAATTGAACTGAAAGGCAGGAAGTACAAGGTTGTGTAGGCCCTTGTTAGTCCTAGTAGGGTCTGGGGGCTTCATACAGAATCATTGCAGGGTTTTGAGCAGAGGCCTGCCCTGATCAAATTTGCAAGTTATGAAACACTCTTTCTGCTGTGGGGAGGTGGCAGGAGCAGGAGATTGGAAAATAGGAGGGTCACCTACAAGACTGTTGTCACTTTCCAGGGAGAGCACTGGTGAATAACATAATGATAAACTCTCAGTCCTGTAGGCTCCAGTTTTAATAATTTCTGAAGACACCATTTATAACCGGATACAGTTTGAAAGAAATCAGTGGAGCATATACATAACTAAAACTTGAAAACATTCTATTCTAAGTTTAAAAAGCATGTGACTTTGAATGCCTAACAATTAATGCTATCTTTATTTTATGATCTGGAAAATTTAGGAAAGCATACTTAGATACATTTTTAATTGGTATAGGTGGAAGTTTCAACAACACCAAAAGAAGAGAGTACAAACCCGAGAGACAGGCTCTTGTGTGAAGGGTCATTTGATGAAGAAGCTTCTGCCCAGTCCTTCCAAGAAGTTTTAAATGAATGGAGAACTGGACGTCATAGTGGCAAAGAGGAGCAGAACGTCCCTGCAGCAAAGCCAGGTAAAGCGATTTTTATAAAAAGAATGTTGTAAAAGAATGTTTTATAAAAGAATGTTGAACTTAAAGTTTTTCTCTGTGACTATAAATACAATATTCAAAAATATTAACATTGGGATAGCAGATATAACTCCCCAAGTAATATTCACTGTATGACCAAAGGTTAGTGGTTTAATATTTAGAGAACCTATGATATTTATCCATGAAGATGTGCATAGTTGTATTTTATTCATTCTCACTGCTTAAGCATCTTCTGTTATAGGAACATATCGTACATAATAGTACTATCTGCCTGTTTGAATGTAGGTGGTTATTTGGGTTGGTTCTCATTTTTTGCTATACAAATGGATGATGCTGTCGTGAATATTCTTGTACAGATATCTTGGAACACATGTGCCCACATTTCTAGGGTGTCTATTCCTGGGAGTGGAAGAGCTGGGTCATTGGGTGTGCTCAACTACACTAGATAAAGCTGAATTATTTACCTAAGTGTATCCGTTAACATTCTCACCTGCAGAGTGGGAAAGGGTTGGTTGCTTCCCATGACCACCAACACTTAAATAATCAGATTTTTAAAAGTGTTGCTGGACTGATAGAGATAAAATGGTACATCTAATTTTGCATCTCATTTCAAATGATATGAATATCTTTTCATGTGTTTTTTGGCCCCATTTCTTTTAATAATGTGCTTTGAATTTCCAAGTTTTCTAGTTATTTCCCGGAAATCTCCATCAGTTTTAAGTCCCTCTGAATAGTGGTTTCAATTTGTAGTACTTCAGAAACATGTAAAGCATCTGGAAGTAAATTGCCAGGTTGACATCAATTCACGAAGAAAGCTGTCTCCTCCAGGTGCCACCTTCTGAGTCATTTCTTTTTCCCATCATCTGTAACTATTATTGTCAGTGGCTATAACACATACCTTTACCTTTATGTTTGTGTGTGTTTATGGAATATACAATGACTCTATTTGTATTTATCTGTTAGCGTTTAAAAGAATTAGTTGCTTTTAAAAACCTTGTGAATCATAAGATTAAAAAAAACATTTTTATTGATTTTAGAGAGGAATGGAGAGGAGAGAGAGATAGAAATATCAAAGATGAGAGATAACCATTGATAAGCTGCCTCCTGCAAGCCCCACACTGGGAATCAAGTCTGCATCCTGGGTAGTAGGCATGTGCCCTGACCAGGAATCAAACCGTGACCTCCTGGTTCAGAGGTCATTGCTTAACCACTGAGGCACTCTGGCCGGGCAATCATAAGATTCTTCTATTTCAAGGGATTATGGGAGAAAACTATCTACACAGTTATTTGATAAATCATCAATATTTAAAACTTTTGCATTATTTAATCCCAGATAAATATCAAAGCATATTTGACAAGTTCTGTATCATGGGAAAAGTTACAATTTATAGACTAGGTTATATTAACTATGCATGTTAAATATCAAAGCATATTTGACAAGTTCTGTATCATGGGAAATATCAAAGCATATTTGACAAGTTCTGTATCATGGGAAAAGTTACAATTTATAGACTAGGTTATATTAACTATGCATGTTATATATATTGTTATAGATTCAGTGGAAGAATGTGAAGTACAAACCAATCTGAAAATTTGGAGAGAACCACTTCATGTTGAATTTAAAGAAGACAGTATATCCTATATGGACAAATTATGGCTTAAAAAACACAGAAGGTATTTTCTGAATTTTTGCATTATTAATAAGTAATATAAAATGCTATTTATATTTTTGCTTGTGTGACATGCTTTTTTATAGCAATTTTATATGTCTGCTTTATATTTGCATAAATAATTTTAAAGCAATATTAAATCCATGCAAAGATTCTGCTGTTCTAGTAAGAATTTTAATTCTACTTATATATATGATGCATCGTTTATTTAGGGTTTTCCTTGAGAAATCTAAATATAAATGTGGGAAAAGGCACAAAACAACATACAATTTTTAGAATAATAGCAAAATAATGTGATCAATGAAAGATTACGTTGAGAAGGTATTGCTCTCAGACATTTAAAATTAGCATAAGCTTTTGAGGCTATATTTTTCAGAATCTACTTTTAAGCTTATTTAGACCTTTAATTTTGTAATTTTATCAAGAGTGTTCAAATATATTTTATACAAAGACTGTTTCATTGGATTTGACGTTTCATAAGTTGTTTAAATTTAACATTAAATATTAATAAGCAACATTTATTTTTCACAGTTCTTAAGGCTGGGAAGTTCAAGATAAATGTGCCCAAGATTCAGTGTCTGGATAGAGCCTGCTTCCTGGTTCAGAGATGCCCATCTCCTCACTGTCCTCACATGCAGATGGGAGAGTTTTTTTGGTTGCTTTTATAAGAGCTCTAATTCCATTTATGAAGTCTCTACCCTCATGATCTACTCTCCTCCCAAAGACCTCATCTAATACTGTCGCCTTGGGAGCTATGATTTCAACATATGAATTTTGTGGGAACACAGACATTCAGAACAGAGCTTTCTGCTCCTGATCCCTCCAAGGTCATGTCCTACTTTCATGCAAAATATATTCACTCCATTTCAAGAGTCCTAAAATTCTTAACTCATTCCAACACCAATTCAGTAGTCTAAAGTTCACTTTGTTATATAAATATCATCTATTTCAGATATGGATGAGACTCAGTGTATGATTCATTTGGAGGCAAATTGCTTTCTAACTGTGAACCTGTGAAATCAAACATGATATATGCTTCCAAATACAATGGTGGAACGGAAATACACTAAATATCTCTACTCTAAAATAGAGACATAGTGTTTTAGAGTAGAGATATTTAGAAACAGGTCCTGAGCTAGCCTGCAACCCAAAAGGGCAAATCCTATTAGACACCTCAATAATTCTTGAGAATTATCCTCTTTGTGGATGCTCTGCCCTCCAGGCCCACTGGGATGGAGGTTCCACCTTTTAGATACGCTAGAGTAGGGCTCCAGCCTTCTAGACACAAGGAGGCAGCAGACCTTCCCTATAGCTTTGCTGGACCGAGGTTGGGTTCCCAAGTTTCTGGTTGGCTCTGCCCCCATGGCTTTGGGTGGTCTCATTCCTATGGTGGCTGAATGCTCTATTGCATTCCAGTGACTGTCCAGCATGTAATGTGGTAGCACTTGTAGTCTAGGCTCACACAGGTGGCCTGGTCCCTACAGTTTCTCTGGGCATTGCTCTCTTCAAGTAGCCTGGGACTTTCTTGTTCTGTGATGGGAGGGATAGTTCTGAGGATTTCTCTACTGACTTTAGGGTCATCTTTCTTTGTTTTAGATAATAGGCCCTGGCTTCTGTTTAGATGGCTGGCTAATCTCCCTATCAGAGCTTAATCTCCCTAATCCTTTGGCCATATACTTCCTATTTTCTCCTGAACAGGCTCTCATTATTTTTATTATGGATAGTCTGAGAATGTTTCAAATTATTAATTTTGTATGCTCTTTTGATTAGTGAATCTGTCATTAAGAATTTCTCTCTTCTTGCCTTTTACTATGAGCAGCCATGAGAAACCAGTGCTCTCCTTCAACACTGCTTAGAGATTGCCTCAGCCATATGTATAATTTCAAAACTCGCAAGTTCTACCTTTCATAAAACCCTAGGACAGAAACACAAGTCAGGAAAGTTCTGCGCTGGTTTATGAACATAGATCGCTTTTTCTCCATTGTGTAGTAGCATGTTTCTTACTTCCATCTGATATTGAAACAGAATTTTTGGACTGGAACATAGGGTGCTCCCCTGGACTGGAAACCGGATTCTTTGTCTGCCAGAGTCGAAGAATGAATCCACAGACAGAAGATGGTATAGCAAAGGTGGAAGTTTATTAAAAAATAAGTACAGACTCCTGTGTAGGGAGGGGGATAGGGTCCCACTGAGTTCCTTTTCCCTATGGCTTATAAAGGCTTCAGATCCTGGTGCCTTGAGATTCCCCTAGGATTGGCCACTATTCTCTTAGACTGGTTACTATAGTAACTCCTGGGCTCAAAGGTTGAACATCATATGGGGCTTGTGAGGTCCCCCCCCCCCCCAACCCTAACCAGTGCCTCCCCCCCCCCCCCCCCCCCCCCCCCCCCCAGGCTTCCTTATTGTTTTCCTATTCCCTTTGGGCTTTCTTCTTCTCCTGGATGAAGAGCTTCCTTCTTTTTATTGTGTAAATACAGACCTTTTGCTGTTCCCAGCTCCCTCATTCTATGAAAATGTACCTGTTGCAGCTTTTCAGTTCCACTATTCTATGGAAATAAAGCTTCTGCTGCTCTGCAGCGCTGTGCTTCCTCCATGGCCCCTTAATTTCTAAAATTTAAACCTGTCTTTTTCAA